>NW_023416284.1:40445001-41087501 GCF_014176215.1 Rousettus aegyptiacus | reverse complement strand
CAAGGAACACTCCAATGTGCAGCCATTTCTCTGCTAACACTTTTTGGAACGATAAAACCAGCCCAGCAGGGGCCACCCTATATGAACTCCCAGTCAGGAAGGGCACTTGTCTGGGAAGGAAACTCACTAGCGGCCCAGGGCAACTGTCAGGTCCAGTGTGCTTGGCTCCCAGGGGAGGGACGTAGAGCAGTGATCGGAAGAGACCTGGCAGAGAACACGGAGATGAGTGGAGCAGAACCTTGAACCCTGGACCATGGGTCAGTTCTCCTTCCTCTACACCACTCTACGTTCGAATAAATATATATATTTATATATATTAGTAACTAGTCTCAATTTCTAGTCATCTCTGAAACACCTATAACATAGGAAAGACACTCAGTTCTCTTCTTAAACATACCTGGATCTCCCCAGACGGAAAAAAAGAGAATCTCCTATGTAGATACACAGCGACTATTTCAATCTAACTCAGCTGTTTCACCCTGATCTTGATGGTTACCTATAACCTTGCCCACAATGAAACTCTACAGGGCTAACCTGGTTCATAGCAGAAATAGTAGTCATAATAACATCTACTATTTGCTGAACATCAAATATAGACTGAGACACTTAACAAAGGCATTTCGAATCATCAAACAACCCTAAGAGGTAATACTGTTCCCCATTTTACAAATAAAAAAGTGAGATGAAGAAACCCAGAGAGGTTGAACAACTTGCCCAAAGTCACACAGCCCATCTGCAGCAAAGACTAGATTTGAATCACATCTATCATAATGGCTGATTAGTTTTCATTGGATGATGCTGTTTTCCACGCTGGCTTAAGAATTTAAGAGTGAGATTGCTCTACAGCTCTCAGGAATTAATTGGTACCGGTACCAATCTGGCCTCTCTGATTTACATTTTTCCAAGCATGAAAGCAATGCAGTCTTACACCATCCTCATGGATACCAGAGATATCACTAAGGCAGTCAGAAACAAGATGAGTCAGTCTTAGCAAAAGCACTAAGTATAGACTGAGGCTATAGCTATGTGGGCAAAAAGAAGTGGAGTAGAAGAGACTATCCAAGGATTTTTTTTTTTTTTAATCTTGTAAAGTCAAAAAAGGAAAAAGGAAAAAAAAAATTTTTTTTGATTCATTTGTTCTTTCATCCTCAAAAAATGTTAGCTGAACACCTACTGTGCACCAACTTTCCAAAACTGAATTAGAAATGAGAGTGGTTCAATTTCCCACCATCTTTTTGCCTATTTAGACCTGTAGGTATCAGCCATACTAAAAGTAATTATCAGTTCTCCTTCATCGTCCCATTTTACCCTGATACTTATGCTCTGGAAACACAATAGACTCTACTGCCGACTTGACTCTTTCTGTTCCCCTGACTACAGGGTCATGTTTTGCCCATTTCTAAATAGAAAGCACAACAGAGTTTGGAAGATGTAATCCAAATGATGCCAGCAGCTGACAATGACCCACATTCTACTGAAAAGGAAATACATAGATTGCAACAGTTCCACTAGTCAGTAGCTTCCTGTTATTATCCAAAGGTTCACAGAGATATGAAAAGTGAGCCAGGCCTTCAATCAGTTACCAGCAACGATGCCTCCTAAAAGTCTTCTAGAAGGTGCTAAGTCATAAAGAACAGTAAGAATTAGCCAAAGAGGATACCAATGGTTTTGTTAGAAGCCGAGGGAATCTGAAAACTACAGAGGTCCAAAGGCAAGAAAGAATGTGAAATATTTAACAAGCTACAAATAGTGTATTATGGCTGGAAGGTAGGAGGTGGTAAGAAGACCAGAGAGGTAAGCAGGAGCCAGTATTTGTAAGGGGACTTGCACAACAGCAACCATTCATTCATTCTGCTATTCATTTCACAAATGTTAATGAGTACCTACTGTGTACCAGGCGTGATGCTAGACCCTGGAGATACTGAGATGGGTTAGCAATATCTTGAGATACCAGTTACTACCACTCAATGACGAGCTGATTAAGCAGCTGGTTAACATTCAACCTGCAATGTAAACTGGAACACAGTAAAATACCCTTGCTTTTCCTAATCCACCTACTAAATTAAACCATTCACACCTGCAGGGGAAGAACTCTCTTGCACCGGTTTACAATGAACATTAGCCAACCCCCTAGGACAATGTTGGAATTCTGCCCACTATATCAATATTAATTATAACATACATAGATGCAGCCCTATATTCTCCCATTTCTCTAATTCCAGCCCTCCTTCACATCAAGGTACAGTCTTAATCCAACTGAAGTTTGAGGGCACACACTTCAGTGTATCTGGGACCATAAAAATTCACGGTATCATTAAGTAGCACTTGGTGAAAAAAATATAAAATGAAAATAACAAGCTTTCCAACAACACAGAAAGCCCAAGATCTATTTTCGAAGAAAAAAAAAATCAGTCTGAATGCTGTAAAAAAAAGAAAAAAAGAAAGAAAAAGGCAAAATTATTTTCCAACAATGACTATATAGGATTCAGAGATTTTTTTTTTCACATAGCAAGATTCTACTTTTAAAATTGAAATAAAATAAAATATCTCAATCACCAGACACCTAACTCTATTAGAGTAACCTTAAAAGTTATTAGGCCACAGAATCTGTTCTTTGTGACTGGAAATAATTTTAGAATTTAAAGATTCACTCAGTTAGTTTTTCACCTTGATTTACATCATTATTCCAAATATTCAGAACCTATCTGGTTTATGGTAGACTTATGGTAGAATTGAGGAAAGAACAGTGCATAGCTTCAGCATAATATTCACTAGAAAAGAACCATACATAAACTCCACCAACTCACAGCTGATCAAGTACCCAAATGATGTGAAATAACACGCAGGCCAGCCAGGTGATACCAGTCCTTCCTGATCCCACCCAGGCCACCCTCCACTTTCAACTTCTAGTAAATACCTTGTTAAGTCAAACTGAGTTGAACACACATGAAATCATTTTTTTTTCCAAAAGTATAAGAGAACCCATTCATTAATACAGAAACTTTTATCAAATACCTTTTGTATGGCCAGCAGAAGCAACCCTTCCTATAAAGAACACACCATTTAGGGAAAGAGGTGGGTGAATATGAGGCAGTGGGCAACAGGTAAACACACATGATGACAACAGGAAGGGTGTGATCATATAGTCACTCACACACAATCACAAATGAGGAGCTTCAAACAAGTCCAGGGAAGCCAGAAAGGCTTCCTGAGAAGGGTTTTTGAGCTGAATCTTATAGAAGAAACAGGAATAATCAAGGAGGTTTTCTTGTAGTTACATACAAATACCTGACTCTTGCCAAGCTAGCCATATTTGCATTTTAGAGTGTGTTCCGTTGGGCTGGGTTTCACAGAATAGGAGAGACTACTCAACAAAACCTGCTCTATAGCCAGTGTCCCAAGAGACACTAGAATCTCTGACAGGGTATGGTTGGCTGAAAAATGACCACCCCACCCCACCTCACTCCCAGATGTCCATGTGGCAAAATAGATTTTGCAGATGTGAGGATCTTGAGATAGGGAGATTATCTCGCATTATCCAGGTAGGCCCACTGATAAAATCACATGGTTCCTTATAAGAGAAAGGGAGGAAGATCAAAGATCCCAAAGAAGGAAGCAGAGATTGGAGTAATGCGGGTATGAGCCAAGGAATGCCAAACCAGCCCCTAGAAGCTAGGAGAGGCAAGGAACAGATTCTCCCCTAGAGCTTCCAGAAGGAACCAGCCCTGCTGACACCAGACTGGTTTTTAGACTTCCCACCTCCAGAACTGTAAGAAAATAAATCTGTGTTGTTTTAAACCACTAAGCTTGTGGTAATTTGTTATAGCAGCAATAGGAAACTAAAACACAGGGCTTGCAGTAATATGAATAATGGAATTATATCAACACTTACTTGACCCCACACATCTGGGGAACCTGGATGTCTCAGAGCAGAGAAACAATGACAGTGACAGTATTCATTACTGAAGGAGTTAAACTTTACACATAAAACTTACAAAAGGTACAAAATAGTACAAATGATTCAACTTGCTTGGATGATTGAAAGTAAGCAAGTGTCTAGTTTCCAGAGAATTAATATTTGAGTGCCTCTGCCATATCTAGCCCACCCCAGTTCAGTTTGTGCATATAATTCTACTCCAGAGACATCTAAATACACTCCCATGTGTGAAGAAGAATGTAACCAAGAACCTAGAGGATAGGAATTTTTGTCCCATTTGTTTACCACTGTGTCTCCAGTACCTAGAACAATGCCTGTCACATCGTAAGTGCTCAATAATATTTCATGAATTAATGAAAGTCTGGAGATAAAAGACAATTTGTGAATAACAACTAAATCTCCAGTGGATAATATTTCTTCTGAAAGGTTATCTGATTGGCCGCACGGCAGATTTTGAGAAAACATTCTCCTCATAACTGTTTTAGCCATATGCTATAACGTGTAATGAAAATAGCAAAACATAAATTCTGAGAGAAAGTCAGTGAAACTAGGTTATATGGCAATGTGTTACCTCCATGTTTCTACTGGGCTTGAGGAAAGCATTATTTTCCTGGCACTTTTCTCCTTAGTGCTGAAATGGCACACACAGGCAAAGGTTTGATTCTCTTAGATTTACTATTAACACTACCAGCATTTCAAGAATAAAATATCTACGGGCGGATATGGAAACTCCTTAGTTAAATGAAATTTTATAGGCATTTCAAATATTCCAAAGTTAATGGCTAAGAGGAAAGCAACATCACTCTTAGAACAGTGAGGAGTAAATAACAGTAGTAGCTAAACCAAGACAGGTCAACACAAACACATTTCCAAAAGGATCTCATATGTCAGACTATGTCCTGATGCTGGGTCTCTTTATTCTGGTTTCTTCTGCTAACCATAGATAAAGGGTAGAGATTAAATATCTGCAGACTTTAGACTAATGGCTAACCTAAAGGAAAATAAACATCCACCCACTTTCTCAAAGAACATTCCCAAACACCTACCCTGTGCCAGGCTCAGTACTAGACCCTAGAAACAGAAAAACAATTCAGTTATTGAACATTTTCTTTGTACTTAGCTGTGCTAAGTATGAGGTATGGCCCCATTACTATCATCTTCATATTCACAATGAGAAAACTATGGTTTAGAGAAGTTTCGTAATTCTCCTAAGTTTAGGTGGCTAGTACTTGGCAAAGTAAGAATCTGAATCTATGTATATGTGACTCTAGGGCCCGTTACATTCCTGTGTCCTAGTGCCTCTGCCCAGCAAGGGCCCAGCATCTGAGCTTTGCCCATCACTAAATGCCACCATGAGGTCAAACTTCGACAAAAACTTACATTGGGTTAAATTTGGAGACAAATGCTTCCCTGCCACGGGAATACAAAAATGTTGTTTTAAGCCTTCTAGGACAATAGTTCTCAAGCTTTAGCATACATCAAAATCATTTAGAGGGTTTATATCAAAATAGATTACTGGTCCTCAACCGTCAAGCTTCTGATTCAGTGGGCCTGGAGCATTTGCAGTTCTAACGAGTACCCAGGTGAAGTTGATGCTACTGGTCCAGGGACCACACTATGAGAACCACTCATGTATGAATCTGCAACATAATCTCTTTAGGACAAGAATTCTTTTTTGCTCACTGTGTCTAGAAAAATACTTGGCACAGAGTAGGTATTCAGAAAATAGTTACTGAATGAATGAATCTGCTGTGTACTTGAAAATCAAATAACCAACTATATTAAAATTGTGTGCAACCAGAGGGGAGAGGGGAGGGGGGAAGAGGGAGGTAGTTGAGGTAAAGGGGGTCAAATATGTGGTGACAGAAAGAAAACTAACTATGGGAGGTGAGCACACAGTGTAAATATATATATGCCTTACTGTTAAAGAGCATAGCTGAAACTTACTGGATTTCATTAACCAATGTCACCATTAAAAAATAATTAATTTTTTTTAAAAATGTGTGCAAACTAAGTGTAAATAGGTTCTGACTGGAGCCTGGGAAATTATCTCAGGATTGAAGGTATGAGCACCTTAATGAATATTGTGACATCTCCTTTGACTGCTCAGAGGCACATGTGTATGCATGGGTATGTGTTACCGCAACCTTTCCCAGTCATGGTGAGATAGCATATTGGAAAGAATATGAAATTAGTGCTAATTCTCTACTTACTAAGTACAGATTCTACACAACTAAGTCTATGTGGCTGAATGACCTTGGGCAAGGTCCTGACCTGGTAAGGCTTAGTTTTATCTTCTCTAAAATGGGTTCGTGGGAAGATAAGAAATAAAACGGATGAAGTTTTCAGCTATGTGTCTAGCACATGGTAATAATTCTTCAATGGTAGCTATGGTTAACCTCATCATAAACATAACTTTGTCAGGGTCATCTCACAGAAAACTTAATCTTCAGTAGAGAGTCAGTCATTCACGCAACAATATTTAGCAAATATTTACTGAGCGCACCATTTCTACTGTGGGATATGTTTGATTCTCAGTCACCACATTGAGTAATGGGTAAAAAAAAAAAAAAAAAAAATCCCCTCCCTAGATTTCTTGCCACCCCAAAGGGCTTGTTCTAAAAACCCTGGGAGGAAAAGCCCAAAACATATCTCTGAAAGAGCTCAGGAGCAAGAATCAACAAGAGTTATGTAAAGAGTTGAAGCCAGGTGTTCCTTCTCTCGGAGGAGGCATGAGGAGGGTTGAGTCAACAAGCCTACTTGCTCTTAGGCCAAACAGTCACCACACAAGCGGCTCCCCTGGCAGGTGTGAACGTATCAGAAGAGAAGCTGCCCTGTCCCGTAGCTACAGCTGAGCGGTTCTCTCCCAGGCTCTCAAGTTCTTGGCACATGAGCAGACACCTTCTATATGCCATGAGTGTCTCGTCTGTGTCTTCCAGTCTCCTTACCTGAAAAACTAAATGCAACGCAAGATGTCCCTCCCTCTGGAAAACAGTTTAGTGAAAGTTAGTGTGCACTATGTATATTTGCCTCAAGTTATACTATTAAGAAAACTAAAATTACAAGTAAGGGAACCAGAAAGTAGAAAGTAACCTTTACTATTTTGTATTCCTGTGTTCATTCATAATGTAAAAGACTTAGAAAGGTACCCATTTGGACTCTTGGGAATAGGAAAATCCCAAAACCATAGTTTACTATTTTCAAAGGAGTTTCAATATGGGCAGAAATCGAGAATACTGTTCTTCAGGCTAAGTTTATATCCTGAAATATGCTTCTTGTAAGAAATAATTTTTAAAATGTGGAATCTAAAATTAAGCAAAAATAACATACAGTATGTTCAGCTTTGAAATTTGCCGGGACTCAGCCAAGTTTACCATAAACAGAAGGCAGAATTGTCTATTTTTAACTTTACAGCCCTTGGGTGATTAAAATTTTGAGCCATAATAAACAACTTTTTTCTTCTTTGCAACATAATTCCTCATTTGAAATTGCAGTCTTTTTAGTTGTTTAGGAGATATGAATTGAGCACTTCGTGTTTTCAAATTCTTTCTTAAATGAAAATTTCTTGCAGAGACTAAATGCATGCATTAGCATGCCAAAAGCACAGATTAAAAAGAAAGAAAGAAAGAAAAAGAATGGAAAAGAAGAAGAAAAAAAATGGAAAAGATCCTCACCAAGGCCCCAAACTAAATTGCCTTCTCTTCTTCTTACTATTTAACCATTAGCATCTGGCCAGTTGCATTGTAGGAGCAAAAACACAGTCACAGATCCCACCATTCTGCCTATGTAAGTGGAATCGCCACAAACACCTCACCATCACCCAGCAGATTATTTGGCCAATTGGCGTGATTGCAGATCTAGTATGTCAGCAGAAAGCGTATCTTCCCACCAGGAAAGACAGTTGCATATGCAATAAACCCATAGCCTTTGACACACCAGTTTAATTACATCATTTAGCTACCATCTTCTGAGCATGATCACAGTGTTAATGAAACTGTTTTGATGTGGAAATGAAATAGGTCAAGACAAGCAGATGAGGAAACAGAAGGGATTCAGGGTCATATAGAAAGTCAATGCACTGAGTCACACAGAATTTAACCTTGGCCCTCAAAAAGGATACAAAAATTCTCCTTCTGCTGTGAGTAATGCCAGTAATCTGTCCCTCTGGCATCACTTAGTGTAAATAGCTCAAAACTCTTAAGAAATGAACAGTATTGTCTCCCCATCAAGATCTATCAACAACTGAGTTATTGGAGATAAACTAAAGCCCAGTACCATAGGTGCCGAATTGAAATGCAATGGTTTTCTCCCTGAAGGAAAGGGACACGTGAAGAAGATGATGCCCAGTTTCTGGTTTGGATGATTGACAGGGTGAAAAACAGTGACAGCCACTCATTTTGAAACACAGGAAGATGAGCAGATTTGTTGGAGAAATGGGCCTGGCAGTACAAGATGCTAACTCAGGTTCCTGTTTCTTTTTTCATGTGGAATATGGGTTTGAGGAGCCAAAGAAAGACACTCCCTCCCTCCCCCCAAACACACACACACACACACACACACACACACACACACACACACTTCTGTCTTCTAAAGCAACAGAGACTATCCCGGCAGACACTTAAATACGTAAGCTTATTCTTAAGGTCATTCTAAGGAATCTCTTCCCCAGGCTTTATAACCGTGCTTTCTTCAACTTCCCTTCCTATGATATGATTTCCTGAACCATTAGTATCCAGGTCTCCATTTTGCTGGAGTTCCTCTTAGCATTTTGTACCCAAAATTGGGCAAAAGAATTTCAGTTGTGGTCTGACCACAGCCCAACACTGCATTAGGTTTTTAAACAGCAATGTCACACTGCTGGCCCCTATTAATCTTGTGGTCAACTTACACTCTTGGGTTGTTTTCACATGAACTGCTGTCAAATTAGGTTTCCTCTACCCTGCCTTTGTATAATAAAGTTTCTAATTCCAAATGTAGGATGCCTCATTTTTAGCCTGTCTACATGTAACAGAAAATGGGGATTTTCGTCCTACGTTCATTTCGTTCTTACCAATTCTGACCCCAACTTCACCAGAATGCCCAGAGGTATAGCCTTTTGGAATCAGCTTTCCCATGTTACATTCCGAAGGGGTAAAACGGTCTGAAAAAGTTCTTATTCCTTTTATCACTGGATTCTCCATATCCCAGGCTACTTTATAAATAGCACTTCTTCCCTACAGAAACTATGTAAAGCCACTGGTGGGGGAAGGAACCTGCACACAGAGAACAAGATAATTCTCATTAGTCTTGGAACAAAGCAAATCTACTGTAAATTATTTATTTCTTATTCTGGAGTATAAAATTTGTATTTATATAATGCAAATTTAGATGCTGTACATTGCCTTCTTCTATCCTCCCCACCCTCCACACACACACAAGAATTTTTTTAAAAGCCAGATATCTACTAATATCCTGGAGGCCAGTGAACAATTTAGGTCTTTTCTGTAGGCAGTAATAAGGAGTGTTGATTGCTTTTACTTAGCTATCAGTATGTAACAGGCTATGTAGCCTTCAGGGCAGAGGTACAGAAAAGTGCAAAGGAGGGAGCTATGTTCAAAAAAAAAAAAGTACACTGGCCAATTTTCAGTACTTATCTCAGCCTTGCAGTCCCACTGCCTGGCTATCTCAGGGTCATATAAGGATTCAGGGCTTAGGGAGTAAGTGGTCTCCAGGCTTCAGCCTCCCTGGATATTCCTATCATCATTTATTGGGTATCATTCAAGTTTGGTGGAACCTAATGTCTGGATTTCTTCCAGGTCATGGAGCTGCAGGGAGAGCTACCCCTTAAATGAATTCTCAAAACATCCTGCAAATGTGGTCCCTTAGCAGATACCAAGATTTTCTTTGTAAAAATCCCTAAGAGGTATAAGTACAATCTTATGGAAGATGGAAGGAGTAAAAATATGCTTAACCTGATGCTTAGCAATGTGAGAAATTAGAATGAACTTAATAGTTAAGCTCATTACATAGTCTCTTAAAGAAGAATGGGAATAGATCTGTTTGGGGTAATTTAGATGTAGCTGCTGTGCCTGAAGGCAGCAGGAAAGACAAGATCACTTCCCAATAACTGGTTGAGTTCATTAACAATGCCACCAGAATGACTCAAAATTGAGACAAGAGAGAGAATTAGGAAATCTGAATTTAGGGAATGCTGATTCACATCAGCTACTAACTCCTGAGACTAGCTTTTCAGGAAAGCTATCCTAACTTCCTTACTTTCTGGTCTGTAAAAAAAAAATACCCAGGAATCTCTCAGAGGCAAGAACAAGGTCCTGAATAACATCATCTCAGATTTAAAGAGTCAACTGCAGGCCTCCTTGCTCTGTAGAACCAACAAGCCTTACAGAGCCCTCTAGGAAAACGTCCAGTCTGACCAGTATCCAAAGATATTTGTGTCTCAGTAACCTCACCATAGGAGCTACACAGGTCAGGTTCTGGGCTATCCTCAGCAAATCATGTCTCTCTCCATTTTATCCTCAGAGTAACTAAATGAGTTCAGAATTTTACAGATTAGGACGCTGAGACTCTTGAGAGTTTAAAATGACTAATTCTTTATTAGAAAGTGAGAGCCTCGGTTTGACCACAAATCAGTCTGACCACAAAGATCCTTTCCACCTCTAAGGGAGTGGGGGTAAGACCAGCGTATTTTGAAAATAATTTTTGTTTTACTAAAAATAAATGAAAGAATGTTCTTGCTCTTTAGTTCTCTGAGAAGGGAAAGTTGCCACAATCACTTTTCTTTGCCCTAATCTTCACTCCTTTTAATTTGGCCTTGTTCGACTGAGGATGAGGAGGCAGGGGGAGGGGAGGGTGAAGAATGAGCTAAGAGTAAGAACACTTAATTTTTACATGCTAATTAATGAGTAAACAACAGCTACCATAACTGGAAAAGATTTCAGGGCTTCTATATTTCTTCCTTTAAACAAGCAGGAGGATCATAATTAACTCTGACAAATCACTGCTGAGACTTAGGCTTAAAGCTGGGGACAACCAAAACACCTATGCCTGAGATACGCACATGTGAAAGCAGGCTCTTTGTTGCACGCCTGGAATCAGCAGCGGAGCTTTAGAAAATACTAATGCCCAATCCTATTCCAGGTGATGCTACAGGCAACTAAGGCTGTGAACCACAGTCCAAAAGCTATGGAACTGAGAGTTAAACACAAAATAAGATTCTTCAGAATTCATCAAGGATGAAAAGGAAGAGAGATGTGTGTATCCCAGGAACACATATGACAAATAACTTATATGTGACACACACAACTGCACCAGTTTTCCATCTCACCTGAGTTCCCCAAGCCTACCCTGAGTTCCAGTTCTGACTTTTCCATGTTAACATACAACTCAGTCTTTTGAATTTCTTTTTCCTTGGCTGTAAAGTTAGGTCGACAATACCTACCTTGCAGAGTTGTTTTATCTCAACAATTAAATGAGATAAAAAGGTATACAAGATGCTTAGCATTGCAGCACTTAATAAGTGTTTCAGCCTTCTGAGATGCCTCCCCACGTGGCTGATCTAAGCTTTAAACAATTCACTTATTACGTTTTGAGTCACCATTCTTTCCAAGAACTATAAACTTCTGTCCTCTAGCATTTTCCCTTAAAATGATCTTGATCCATAAGATTGTGTAGAATGTTTACATCTATAATCCAATTCTCACATATTTATAGGGAAATTCACTTGAAACCACTTTTAACTAAGTGGAAGTTTCTTTTAAATACAAGGCCCCTATTTTTGAGCACCTATTATGTGCCATATATTGTGCCAAGCATTCTATACTTATAACCTAGTTTAATTTCATTTAATTCTTATAAAGCCTCTTCAGGAAAAGAAATATTTTACTCATTTTATAGATGATGAAATTGGATTTCACAGAGGTGAAGTAACTTGCATGCATATACACAGATATACACAAAAAGTCCTAGTAGGGAAACTTGCTAGAATTTGAACCCAAAGATTCAAAATTCTAAAGTCAGACCATAATTGTATCTCCCAGTACATAAAATACTTTATATATAGTGTATATGAATACTGTACATACAAAGTATTTATAAAATATCTTGTGCATATGTGTGTGCATGCCAAACTTTAAAATATTTAAGTATAAACTATATTTTTGTGCTGAAAACATCATAAAATTTCTAAATCAATATTGAAATTCATCTAGTTTCTAGGTACTCCAGCACTTCCCCCAGCCCTTTTATACTATCTAAGCTTTTATTAGCCTTAATGTTGATTGCCTTCCCAGGGCATCTACTGGTTTGCTTATAATTTGTCTAATTAAATTTAAAGAAGAGATGTTTCAGGGAGCACCATTTCATCATTTCCTCTTGTACTCCATGCTGTGGACTTTAATGAGGACCTAGACCCCCATCTTAACTCAGCCTTAGTTTCACTACAGAGGAGCTGTGCTTGTTAAGACAGTCTTTACTTGTCAGGAAAAATAGCTTTATTGAGGTCATGGAATGCAGAGAGTTTGATTAAAGCTAATCAAGGAAGAAAGCCAGGCTGCAGCATGGTGAATCAAGCCCCAGTACAACATGTTTAACATAACTTAACCTAGCCTATCTGTTAAAAGCAGACATAAATAAGATAAGGTTTCTAAAAAGAATGCATGGACCAACGCAGGCATATTACATGGTGTAATATATCCCCTAAGTTTTTAAGTTGAACTACTCTTTCAATAAGCAGCATGTCTTTTAAGCCCCATGGAAGCAAGTGACAACGGAGAGTTGTCATTCGCCCCTGTCATTAAAAAAAAGGGGGGGGGGTATGGGTGGCATGACTTATATTCTTTCAGATTTAAATTGTGTGATCTATGGATAAGTCTGGCAATGATGGCACATAAATGTTACTGTCTTGTTAATCTGAAAGTTAGGTTTCTGGCTCAGTAAACCAGAGTGACTGTCATAAGCAAATGTAATGCTAAGGCATTCAACACTAATAATATTTTGGAAAACTCTTCTAGGTAGGGTTTATAGTATTGTTTTAGTTGTAAGAAAACTAAACAGTTGGGTAACAGGAAAAAACAGTAGAAATCTGGAAATCTGAAGACTTAGTTCTAGTCTTGACTCAAAACTAACCTGTCACATGGCCTTTCCAAGGACTTTGGACCTGGGCTATCTGGGCCTCAGTTCTTCCAAGAGCCCAATGAGAGTAGCTGGACTAAATGGTCTCTTAAAATTTAAAAGTTTTCCAATGCTATTAAAGACTACTTCAGCCTTCACACCATTTTCTTCCAAAACAATATGTTAATGTGAAGAGCCACCCTATACTGGTACTCAAAATTTAAATTTAAGAATCCTAATTCAAAAAGTAACTGTGGAGGATGAATGAATGTAAAGCCTTGAAGAGTTTCGAACATGAAAAACAACTGTCCTGATGATGACTTTTCATTAATACTCTTGTAATTACTTTTTACTTTTTATCCTTTTCACTTCCACGTGTGCAGCTTTGGGACACAATATTATTAAAACACACACACTCTCACAACACACACAGACACTTCTTTTTTAAATATATCTTTATAGCTAATTCCATGACACAGATTTTAGCTAGATTCTGTTAAATTCATGATTATCAATCTACAGCATTAACAATAAATACTTTAACTTGGTAATCAAAGAATCTGGAAGTGGTCATATATAAGAGCCCTCAAGTCGTTGTTATATAGCTGAAACAGTTAAGAAACTTCCTGAGATATATGTACTCAAGATTTTAGAGTTCCACGGAGTAAAATGGATATGAGAAAACTGCAGACCTCACCTTCTACAATAGCCTGACTCACCACCTTTTTCTGATTTACTGGAGGTAATGGAATACAGAGGCTTAGGAAGAACAGAGGAAAGCTGTGCATAATGGGATTTAAATAATCTGATTTTCCTAAGAAAAGAAATTGAGAAGCAAAGAGATAAAGGATTTTCTGCGTGGGAGTAAGCGCGCGCGCACACACACACACACACACACACATTCTTTAAAATACCCTGTAGTTTCAAAGCACTAATGAATCCCTTAGATATCATTTCATCATCATAAAAAATGAAAACCCATGAAAGCAAGGAGGGCAGGTACTATTCCAATTTTTAAAAGCCAGAGGAGCAAAGGAGTTTAAGAGACTTCAGCAACTTCACATACTTCATTAATGGCAGTGCCAGAAGTAGACTCCAGAACCTCCAAATTCTGATCTAATGCTGTGTATTTACATTCATTTTTTAACTCAACAAATATTTACTGAGTGCCAGTTATGTGTCAGACACTGTTCTAGATACCAGGAAAACAACAGTGAACAAAACTAATTAGGTCCCTTACCTTCCAGTGTCCATATGCATGTATTTATAATATGTATAGTTTAATATGTATGGCTTTCTATACACTTTTCTATACCAGCCAGTTTGAGACTCATTAAAAATTAAGATCCCATATAAATATTTATTATTTTTAAGAACTGTACTCATTAGGTTAACACAGAACAAATAAACCCAGCCACTCCCACCTCCCTTCCTTCCTTGTTTCTCCACACAGCTAGCCTTTTAAAACAATCTAAGTAAATAGCAAAGTAACATCTATTCGAGTTACACATTTGTTCACATGCCGAGAAGGAAAAATATGGCTATAAAAGTCTTTAGAAAAAGAAGAGGCTTGAAATTATGGAGAGGGCTTGTTTTAAAGATCATTTTAGGCACGCAGTCACACAGGATTTTAAAGAATGCACACGGACATCTTGTTTGGAAAAAGTTTGTTCTTTTTTCTTTCTTCTTCTTAATTTACACAAAGCACAGTCTTAAAAAGTCTGGGGGGGGGGCAATGTCTGCTCCCCATCTCTAGTTCTGTTGCTGAATGAAAGATCGACAGGAAATTAACGCAGTGGTAGGGAGTTTCTTGCCAAGAGTGAACTCTGAAACAAAAGACCCACTATTGTGTAAGAAAATCTGACATCTATACCCTCAGCTATGTTCTAAACTTCAGCAATCCTTTAGTATGATCTATGATTTGTTTTAAGTTTTTAAAATATATATATCGAAAGTGTTGTATTACTCCTCATGTTCCAACTCCTCCGAAAAAAGCAGAATTGAGTTTTTGTTCATCCCTTCTCTCCTTGTTTAATTGTCTTTTTAGTCAGGAACAAAGTCAATGAATTCCACTACTTTCCTTCTTTTACCAGCCATGCCGAAAGCACACTACCTTTGAGGGTTACAGGATTTCAGTTGCTACCAAGTTACCTGAGATTGTGGCATTAACTTTTGTTGTGTGGGCCTGATGTTACAGAAAATGTTCATTTTCTGATAAATTTGTGAACCTGACATTGTTGCTATCCCCCCATTTCAAATAGCCTTTACAACAATGATGCTATGGAGAGAATACCAAAACATGATGATGGAAGCCAATAATCTAAAAATTTTAAATCAAACCAAGTGCTACTCAGGTAAATACACTGAGCATGATCCATTTATAAGATAAAGTCAAAAGGTGAGATTAATTTTTCAATTATAGTGGACTATATTTGTATGCCATTCAATGCAAAATCTCTCAGAGATCTTTGTAGATAAATTTCCTTGATTCTTTCTTGTCCAAAATGACATAACTGAAGGCTGTCATATCATTATGGCTATTCTAAAAGTAAATTGGGTTCACTTCATTTCAATCATCTGTCTTACCTATATTTAATTTCTCCTAAAAACGTGTATAAAATTGTGACCTACCAACACAAAATCATGTTCCTCTGCTATTTTAATAGGTGCCAATAAAGCCAGAAGTAGGAACAAGTCACCAAAGTATCAGCTGTAGAAGTTTTCTGGGCACATTCCAAAAGTCTACATCTGCTTGGCAACAACTCCGAAAAGAGATACGGTTACTCTTTTTACAGTAACATAGCTTTCCCAGGCTTCGACGTATGAAAAACAGCTTGCTCTGTATCAGAAGAAAATCCAACCAGTACTGCAAAAATCACATATCCATTATTCTGCCCCATCGACCTAAAATTATTGCTATAACATGGAACCAAAATCATCAATGACATGGTTATCATATACTGTCATGTTCTTGTGGTCGGAGAGTACAAGCGGGAATTTTTTCTTCCTTTCTTTTTGCAACATAAACACTTAAGCATTTAGTGATAAAATATTAAAAGCATAAGGCTCCAGACCCAGTGAGTGCAAGTTGCTGATAGTGCACCAAGGAAAGGTGTCAAGTATGTTAAAATATGGCTTTAGCTTAGACATTAGGGGCCCTATTCTCTCCCTAATATGCTAGGCCTTGTTCCTACTGTCCACATTTAGATATGCATATCAGCCCTAAAATGCACCCCCTTAAAATCTAGGAAGGAAATTCAACACATCTATGTCAATGAACAAAGTAATTGTCACATTCATTCACCACAAACAACAGATCTAGACACTGTTTTTAATTATAACATTAATTGATCTTTTGTCACCACTAATTAAAGCAATAACATCACATTTAGTTACTTTACTAGCAGTACTGAAAAATACATCAGTGGGAAAGAGGGTGAATGTAGTAGGCAGAAAAAGGAGAATTTAAAAAAAAATCATATTATTTTAAAACAAGTAATATTTATTACAGTCAGGTACATTTTCGTATTTTAAATAAATCTTTTTTCTTTTGAAAACTTCATTTGGTCTTTTTCGATTAAAGGTCACACTACTATTATATAAATGTTCCCTCACTGTTGGAAAATTAAAGACAAGGAAGAACAGGTTGATGCTTTGAAAAGTTACTTTTGTGCCTTGGGGAAAAAAAAAAAAAGTCACCTGAACCTGTCATAGCCCTAGTCTGGTAGAAATGTAAGGGACTTTAATGGGTATTTTAGCTGAACCACTTAAAATTAAGTGATGAATTGGAATGGGAAAAGTTATTCCAATAAAAGCAAACAAATTAACTAACCTGACCTTGGTCCACATAAAAGATTCATTTTCTTAATGGAAACAAACTCTTTGCGTCTAGCTCAGGTTTAACCACTGAAGTGTACGTGGAACCTAAATTAAGCTATAGAAATGTACGCCTCCAGACACTCAGGTGTACATGCACAAGTAGGTAAGAGTTCTTATAGCTGCGGGATATGCCGCTGGCATGGTCTAGTATGACCCACTTCTACAATGATTACCACATGAGTCAGAAACCTGTTAAGACCCAATTAACAAAAATGTTATGCATCACTGATGCATGCTTTGTCCAGAGCTTAATTCCTCTATTTCCTAAGTAAATTCTGTCTTTTCTATTCATTAACTTTCTCTTCCCTTGGGTACAAGTAGCAACTTCTCCCATTTTGTTTAAAAAGGTTACAGAAGATCTGCAAGTTACAGGGCAATGGATGTCTTTTTGTCCATTACTCTAAAAGAGTTAAGATAACATCTGTCTTCATCACACATCTGGCATCTCTGATGCCGTAAAAACCAGGCATCTTTCCCATTTCACTAGCAGTTTGAAAGATAACATCAATGTAGCCCAAGCAAACTGGAAATGGGTTGGTCTTTCCTTTCCTTCCTACCTCAATAACCAAAACTGTTTTAATACAAAGTGGAAGGACTAAATAAGTCACATTGGGAACATAAGAAACACTTTGAGTCTAGCTAGGCTAGGGAGACGGGACTATCATGCTTGAAGCAATCGAAGACAGTGACTTTGGCTTTTGGAAGAAAAAAAAAGACAAGGAAGATTCATTATAATAATATAAAAACCACTACACTAGGTTAGTTCCCTTGTTTATCAAACCAGGATCCTAATTCTAATGGGGCTCCCAAGAGACAGTTTGTAGGAAGGTATAGATGTGCTCTGAACATCTCTCAACATTGTCAGCTTCATTAGGTATTTTTTAAAATGTTCATCATCTCTAAACTTCCCTTGGAAAACATCCATAATGTGAAATACTTCAAAGAACTAGCAACTTCAGAGGAAAAGGTATGGCTGCTTTCTGTGGGTATATTCCACTTGCACAGGAGCTATCCTGTAAAACCAAGTTACATGGACTTATGTCCTCACTCTGCAAGATAAGAGGGGCTGTACATATAAAATATCTGGAGCAACCTGCTGCTTCATATGACCTAGAAATGATCTTTACTTAATCTTACACTTTTAACATTTAGAAGATTAAAAAAGAAAAGCCTGAGGCAGGCACCACCATTTGTTGGAAAGAGCACTACTTTTCTGAGGATGTGACCTTAGGAAAGTCACTTCACTGTCAGGACCCGAGTTTCCTTATCTGTAAAGTGTAGCGGATGGTTTTAACTGATCTAAGGTTTCAATTCTCTTCCTAGGTATATAAAACTATCGATATCCACTTCATGCAGGCCAATGCCCATTTGAAACAATAACATATGAGGGGGTTATATTAATCAACACTTTCACTTAAGCTATACATTTTTTATTTCACACATAATAAAGCTCATCATTTTCAACCAGGCTCTTTACTTCCCTATAGATCACATGTCATTATGGTCCATTATTCTTCCTCTTCATTATTTATTAATTAGGTGTTCTATACAATTGCACTTTTACATCATTTGCCCAAAATAAAGGTATATATTATATATTATATAAGGTTGACTAAAAAAAAAAAAACCCCCCACTACTAGAATACCAAATGACAGGCAGTTTCATCTAAACCATTTCATTCAATTCATAAACCATCGGAGTCCACTATTTGCCAGATACTGGGCTTAGTGTTGGGAAATCAAGGATTTGCAAAGGCCCCTGCCCTTGAGGAGCTCCCAGTCTACTAAGGAGGCCAACACCTACTACTGTATAACAGGTAAGTGCTGGCTGTATGCAGGATATTCATCAATACCCCACCTGCTTTCAAAGGTTCCTGCAGAGTAAAGCATAAGGTTTTGGTGAATAATATTTGGGTTTAAAATTTAAAACAAAAAGAAAAGAAATATAAGTGCAAACTCCTTAACATTTATATTTTTACTTTTTAAAGAACTCTTTTTAAAAGGCTCACTTCCAGCTTAAGAATATTGTAGTCATCTTCTCTATTTTTAGGAGCATAATCATTCCTTTTCAATGTCCAGGGGTATCAAGAGAATGCAGAAAATACTGCAAACTTTTATCTCAGCCAGACATCTGATAAGACCACTTACCATGTCTCCTGGACAAAATGACATGGTATAGATTTTGGTTGTGTGAGTTTATGGTCATTTGGAAAGCCCTCTCCGAAGAGGTTAGTTAATTCAATCTAGAGGAAGTTCTCTACTTTGAATAATTCTTAACTTTTTAAGATACTTGGTTCCTTTTAAAATTTGACAATCATTACCAAACCAGTTCTCAGAAAAATTCACAGGTAGTCTACATTTTGTGTGCAATTTCAGGAACTGACACACAGCCCACAAGTTAACCTAGCCTGTTTGTCCTGTTCATTATTTTTATTAATGGTTTGAATGATGGCATACTAACAATGAGTTGATGTATCAGACAGGGTGGGTTGAAACTAAGGTATCTTCTAACACTCACATTCCTTGAGTCTAGACCTCTAGTATTGAAAAAGAGCTCCACATGCTGAAAGGTGGATCGCGGTCAACAAAAGGACATTGGGGTGTGTGTGTGTGCGTGCGTGCGTGTGTGCGTGCGCGCGCGCATTTTTAAAAAGTTGACTAAGTACAAGATAGCAGAGACCATATGGGCAGCAGTACTTGTTAACATACCTGCATCAGGAAAGAGAATTCCATCAATTCTGTGATGTTCCTGAGGTGGAATCAGGACCAAGGAAAGATGTTAATAAGAGGCAGATTTCAGCTAAATAAAAGAAAGCATTTTCAAACGGTGTGGATTATTAAGACAGAAGAGGCTGTCTTTTGAGGAAGGGAGCACTCCTTCAACCTGGGAGGCAGTTTAGTGTGCCGCAAGAAGATAGGTCAGGTTCTAATATCCGTTTTGCCTTAAGCTAGACACATGAGCTGAGGCAAGTTTCCTTATGCTTATATAACTTAGTTTCCTCATCTGTAAACTGGAGATTATAAAACCCATGCATAAGTCAAATGAGATGGCAAGAAAGTGCCTACTCCAGTATCCTGCAGATATTAGGTATTCAACAGGAGTTCCTGCCAACCTTCATTCCTGCTCCCTCACTTTTCTCTGGAAGTATTTAAGCGCAGGCTGTTGGGGGTATCACACAAGAGGTTCCTACAGAGGAAGGTGGTTAGACATAACGGCCTGTAATATCCTTTAAAGTCTTGGGTTTGGTTAGCAAAACTATTCTTAGGTGATATATCTTCTACATTATGTGTATAAAGTTGAAAATGATTTACTTTCATCCATCTCTCTTCCTTGAGCAGCCACCTGAAAATCAGAATGAATGCTCTTATTTTTCTTCTAAGGTATTATATGCTTGCTAGCTCATTCCACTTTATTTCAAAGAATTTTCCATAAGCTCTTAAATGTTTCCATATGACACCATATTCTGCAGGTAACCTGAGTTCATACCGTTCCCCAAACACAAGTCCCTATAAAACATTCCAGGATCTCTTTGTGTGCTCTGAATAGAATTTGTTAGGCTGCCAAATCATTCGGTCTTCTGCAGATAGCCTTGTCATTCCTAACTTCGTTATCAAATTCTTTTATCAGTGTCTTTTAATCAAAGCTTTTCAAAACAATCTGAGGGTTAGGAAATACCATAAGGTCTAAATGAAAAAGGCAAGAGGGTAAAATATAACTACTGAGACAAAAGCAAAGGGCTTTTCTGACTTTGCTTTAGGATACAACAGCGGAAGCAACTGTCATCTTAGGAGGAAAAAAAAATGCCAGCTCAAATGTCACATGTGAATAAATTATTGGCCGTTCACAAACAACAACAAAAAAAGGAGGGATTCTGGTTTTGTTCCTAACCCATGACTTTACATAAGATCTTTACTTAGAATGGTTTAAAAAGAGGGAATTTACTGTCAAGAAATCATCATCCGCCACTCAAAAATTTTAAAAATAAAATGAAAAATTTAAAAGGGAGAAAAGTCCCAGTCTCCATGCCTCTTAAGGCAACAGAGATTCACTCCTTTCCTACTGAGAATCAGAGATGGTAGGCGCAATCCAGAGTCACAGCTGCTTGGGAAGCTGCCGGGCTCTCCTGTCATTTCAGAAGCCTTGCTGCACACAGACACGCTTGAACATGGCCACCTGGATTTCCTCCTCTCATGGAGGGAGGCCAGGTTGCGGTGGTTCTATCTGCTGTCACTCCCTAGAAGGAAGAAGGAAGGCCTCTCTACACAGTGTTTGCAATCCTATGAGCAGGTTGATTTTTCAAACAGGGAAATAATTTAAAAAAAAAAAAAAAAAAAAACTGGCCTCCTCCCATCCAGCCCCAATTTTGTAACTAAAGGAAATCAGTGGTTCTTTCTTTATTATTTTCTTTCAACCATAACAATAAACACTCTTCAGCAAATAACTCATCAGTGGAAAGCTATTCAAAGAATTTTACATTGATAACACTACAAATGTAGAACTATAAAGAACTTTGCTGATAATTTGTTCTGAATCTCTCACTATTCAGATACCTGAAATGCCTGCTCCTCGGCTGGTCAAAATGGAAAATCCTTACGAAGGATTCGTAATACAAATCTTCTTGTCTACTCCTGACGGAATTAATCTCTCCTTCCTTTGTGTGCCAAATACAACACTAACTGCATTGTTCAGTTATAATGTCTGTCTTCATCGTTAAGACCTTACGCCTCTTGAAAGTAGGACTCAGTCTTATTCATCTAGATCCACAGTGCCTAGCATAATGGTTGGCTCAGAGAAAATTCTCACAGTTGCCTCAATAAATGGTTGCTGAATTAACTTGGATCAAAGAACACCAAAAGTCAAGAAGCTAAAATGACTGTCTAAAGATCACACAGCTAAAACAAGAACTAAATTCCACAGCAGTGCTCTCTACTCTTCCACATGGACTCTCTCATGCTAAAAAAGATGACAGTAGTGGCTTATTATTATACTGTTTCTCAAAACCCAATTGTTCTCTTTTCAGCATTGAAGCAACACTTCCTCCAGTAAGGCATTCAGATCCAAAGAAAAGGAATCTGTTTTGCCTAATATTAAATAATTTGATAAAAAGCTGGTAAAACAGAAAGGTTTTACACATGCAAATCTACCCTTGCACCCAATTTTGATTCTCTTAGTTTCCTGATCTATATTCCTGCTCTCCAGATGGACCATCAGCTTTATACCAATGCCAACAACAGCTTGTGTATTGTTTGTTTAAAACAAAGATGATGGATTAAATATCATATGTAATGTGAGGAAAGAGGTTAAAGCTAATATTCCTGTCCTGAAATATATCATAACTCAGTCCATGTAGCTTTTTCCCCCAACCAGAGAATTGGTATAAAGATTTCATTTTAATTTTCAGACTCATAGAGGAAGCATGCATTTATCTAGAATATGGAGCCTTTCCATCGCTCCAGATTTATTCTCGTTCTAAGGCATCATTACCCTCCAAATTATACAGACTTATGTCATTTCATTGAAACGCTCATTCACCCATCACATGCCCAGATCCAACAGTAACACTTTTGTTTTAAATTATGCCAAAATGAGCAAACTTGAAATTCTTTCACCTATATTTGAGTACTCTGCAAAATGTCTTTAATCATCTCAAATTAATTCCAACAAAAAAGTCTACAAATTCAATGCAAAATATATAAACCAAAGAAATCGCATCAGAGGTCTCTTTTTGTACTCTCTGCATTACTATTTGATGCTGCCTACCAAGCAGGTTGTCAGTAGGGTGGATCGTGTATCAAAACCAGCCCTACTGTGTAGGTTTCCTGCATGACTATGGATTCTTTCCTGCATATTTATATGTCTTCTCCATTAGGAAAATTATTCAAGAAAAGAAAAAATACTTTTTTTGTAGAAGCCAGGATGGAAAAAACTGTGAAAAATGTAAAGATAATTCTATAAAAGGATTCTGATGACAGGATATTATTTAAGCAAATTATCGTCAAAAAAAAAAAAAAAAAAAAAGAATACTGATTAGAATCTAGGAGTCCTATGGGGAACATCTCTATAAGAAGAAACCAGAGGTGGCAGTCTCCATTTCCCCCTGGCTTCAAGAACAGGTATACCGAGGGGAAAAGAGGAGCCCATCTGAGAGAGTCACAAATGTACAGTCTAATCCTAGACACAATCCAGTTTCTTTACCAAAATTTCTATTACTCTGCCATTTCTATCACCTAGTCAGGTTGAAACTTTATTTAAGGCTGGAATTTGGCCCTCCCCAGTTGCACCATGAAGAAAAAATATTTAAAGAAAGGTGTTTTGCAATTCTTATGTTTGGAATGAGTGATAAAATCTGTAATGCTACCAACTGGCTTCCTAGATGCCAGTTCAATGACATCCATTGTATATGTCAGGACAGAATAACAGGCAGATTGTATTGTCTACTGAGACACTTAACAACCCCATGCAAACTCTGGGATACTTGTGAGATACTCCAAAACTTTAAAATATGACCCTTATGGCAACTTCACTGTCAAAAGCACAATTAATTCAGCCTTACTGCACTATAACTTCTTCTGTTTTTCAACACTGAATTGCCATTTTCTCTTGTACATTTGCACAAGTGAGAATATTAGTGAACTAACAGGAATATACGAGCTTCTGGACAAATAAAAAGAAACTACCATACAGAATGTTCCTGTTAGTAATATTTTTTTTTAAAGTCATAAATATATCATGGGTAAACAAGTGGACACATTAATAAATTTAACTTTTAAATACGAAAAAGTCCCATTTACAATCACAGAATATGCATTTCTTCTAGGATCTTGAAGACAAAATTTGAGTTAAATGAAATCTAAGGTGCCTTACCTCTGACATTTTATGATTCTTTGAATCTATTTTTATTTATTTGTTCACTTGAATTTTTACTTGTCAAAGAAGTTAGCTCTAACCTACCTTTATAATACCTTTCCACCTACACATCTTCCTATTGCAATAACACAAATAGAGCCAAATACAGTTATGTAACATTAAGATCAAAAGAAAATGGAAAAGAAATTTAAATCCTAGTCCCATATACTATCGGCACCAAGGCCCACCTAGTAAACATTTCGTTTTACCAATATACTAAAGTCACCACTAAAATATTTCCCAAAAAGTTAGGTTAAAATTTCTCCTTTCTTTGGATTTATAGGGGGGAAAAATCACACCATTGAAAATTACCTGAATGATGGTATCCACTGCTATAATTTCCTTCTCAATGCTATTTAAAGACAGCAGAGTCATTTATTGTATGTATCTACTTATGGAGTGCAAATTCTTTGCCTCATAAAGCAAACTCTATTTGTGCTGAATGTATATTCACCATTTCCTGCTAATGAGGTAAAAACTGATTCCAGATGAGTAGAAAAATGTCTTAGTTTTCACTGAAAATTAATTCCAGGGCAAAAACGTTAGAAAAAAAAAATTTAATCTATAAATCTGTTGATCAATTTCTGATTTCTTGCTTATGTTTTTACTCCCCAGAATTGTTTTTGGAGGAGGGTCATTTTGTGATAAAACAGTATACTTTTATATTCTGAGCATAAGGTTGCTAATACCCATGCAGAATCCAGAGTGCTTATATGTTTTCTTGTCCAAAAGAGAACATTTTTTTAAAAAAAGCAACACAATGCGGCATAGAATAACACCTTAAAAATAAGAATTCAAAAAGCCCCAGGAAAAACAGAGTTAAAGATGATCATTTAATCAACCTTAAGTCACACCAGAATATTTAGCTATTGCATCATTTGCAGCACACAAGTCACACGCTGTCCTCAGTCAACTCCATTGAGTAACAGACAATGCAATGCTTTAAATTTGATTTCCTAATATCCTGGAGATCAATTTAAGACCTTACAATTTGTTAATACGCTTTTTGTAAATTTATTTGAGATTTTAGAATCTGGACCCAGTATTATGGCTAATAGATATTATTAACAAAATAGAGTCCCAAGCACTAATTAGACATCATACAAGTGCAAAGCATTGCTGTGTTCAACTTTTAAATCTGACCTGGGCAGTTACCAACTTAAAAGCATCTTCTGTCCTAGAACTTTATTTGACTATTAATTTTCAATGTTTTCATTTTACTTAAATTTAGAACCAGCTAAAAATTTAGAATCATTTAAAATGTAGTTTGTGTTAGAGCCACTTTTCAGCTTGAAATGGACAGGTTGCTAATAACTTTTAAAACTCGAACTGTAGAAGGCCTATTTTTGTGTTACTCTGACCACTTTTAAAGACATTTTCAATAATATCCTTGAGATGGGACCAGAAATAACTTTATTACTTTCTCAAAGTCCCCACTTACAAGCTTATCGCTTTCGATGGCAGCCCTCTGTCACTGAAAACTGTCACTGTCGTGGCAAATGTGAAGTAAGTGGACACAAGAATAACACCATTAAAAAACACTCAGAGTCTGCCTGGAATGCCCAACTCTGTATAGCAACAAACGTTGATTTTCAGTCTAACAATATTTTCAAACAATCCTTAAATCTGGCAGACAGAAAGAATACTAATCACCTAGATAAATGTGTTTCTCCTACATTCTGGAGAGGCGCCATAAGAATATATCAAGTTTAGTAAGCTTATGTGAGTGGGGCACTGTCCCACTTGGCATTTCTTATTGAATTTCATATTATTTTATTAGAATGATGATACAGACACTATGTGAAACTCTACAATTAAGTTAATTCAATCTTGTCATCTCACATAATTACAATATTACAGAGCCCAATTCGAACTTATGGCCAAGTGCACACCACATGATTTAGGCCAAAGAAGTCTGGTTTGACCTATAAGAACTAAAAAATTAAAGTGGAGGAAGAAATTCCTTTTCCTTGGCCTTGATGATCCAAATATGCTATCTATATAGATTAGGTTCTTTCTGAGACACTAAGTATACTCTATATGAAGGAAATAAACTACCAACTCTCTAAATATGCAAATTTGTTCCTTCAAATGTTTATTTTTAAAACAATATCAAAGTTGAAAAATTTGCAGATGAGATGAGCAGAGACCAAACTATTAAAATTCAAGGGCATTAAGAACAAATATCTACTCACCAGGTATAAATTTGTTTTATGATTAATAATTTTTCATTAAAAGTTTATATACCCTCATGATATACATTTCTTCCCCAACAATAAGGCAAGTAAACATTATAATAAATATTATTTCCACGATAACAATTTTCAGTTATAATGGCTCAAATCTTCAAAACTAAAGATTAAAATTTTTAACTTTCCAGAGTCAGTCCGAATAGAGGTAAAAATTTAGCAAGAAATATTACAAGTTATTCAGCCCTACAAATGATTTAATGAGCACCCGTGCATTCTGTGCCAAGTAAAAATGAAGAACACAGTGTAATGCCGACTTCTCTGATTAATGCATCCTTAGGTTACATTTCCATACAGTTTCTCTTAATTAAAGACAAACAGAAATTTCCTCTCACTAAACACTTTTAGGTTCAAGTTTACTTTCTAGAGCTATTTCTAAAAGTGTATATCATTTGTTTTGCTGAGTAACTGAATTACTTCATATGATAAAGCCATTAATTATGTGGACCTGGTAACAAAAGGAGAACATTTGGCACAGAAATAGAGGCTGGAGAGGTTTATTAGTGGTATGGACTTTGAGAATTGGGTAAGCAAGATTTCATAAGTGTTGCTAGAGAGAAAAATATCTAAATAAAAGCAAAAAAAATCACTAAATTATGTGCACGAATATTTAAGATTTTAATGGGCAAAGATTACCTAATAAAAAAAGGTTTATGTACGTTAATTCTCTCAACTGGAAATCATAACAATTTATCTGTAAATTAGCCTGATTAATTTCCTGTTTATATTATAGGAGGAAAAGATCTATAATATCTTTCATATTCTATACATTTTTTCAAAGAATCCTGAGAGTTCTTAGATCAGTGATCTTTCTCTGTCTGGATGCCTGTAGCAATTATTACCTCTCCTACCTCTGGCACCTACCCTCTGGTGCTTACATCAGGTGGTAGGACACAGTATAGTCCAGAGCCAGACAGACCTGGGTTCAAGTGCTGCCTTCGCCATCACCGACTTGCTATGTGATCTTCCTTCTCTTTTTAGGCCGCTCTCCCCTCACATACTACTAAACACAAAAGCTTTCTTTTCTTCAGTCCCTGGGACGGACGGACAGACAGACGCGCATGTACACACAGACACACTCATTCCCTACGAAGTTCTTTGCACCTGGTCTTCTCTCTACTTGGATGCTTAGGACGAGTGTGGCCTTATTCTCCACATACCCATCTAAAACAGGTCCCCTCATTTTTTCTCTATTACCCTATCTGCTTCCTTCAGACATTTATCACATTGAGAAATTATTTTGTTTCCTCGCCCCCTGCCCAAACTGTAAACTCCATGAGTGTAGGGCTCCATCTGCCCGTTCCATTGGTGCATTCCATTGGTGTCTAGCATAGTGCCTGGCACATAGTGAGCAGCCAATAATAGTTGGCTGAATAAATGAACTGCCTGAAACAATAGTAATTGAAAACATCATTATATCACAGAATTATTTTCCCCAGATTTTGAGAATTGGTATTACTGATTCTAAATCTCTTTTCCTTTCTTTAACCAAGGAAGTTTCATAGTTTATAGCTCCAGTAAGGTGCCTTAGGGACTGAAATCTACTTTCATCACAAGATGATAGGCAATTTGTGATAGAGACTATGTCATATGCATTAAGCTCAGAGCCTTATACACAGAAGGTGCTCAATAAATATATTTGAAAGTTTGAATACCTAAATGATAAACTGTAGTCTCTCAAGACAATGAATTATTAAGCAAATGTTATTAGTGAAGAATATGAAGACCTCTTAAAGCATTCAAGTTATGTCTACCAAATAATATTAAGTAAAAGGAAAACACAAAATTATATATATAGTATATCATTACATAACACAAAAACTATGCCTACCCATGAATCCATATTTTTTCCTGTTCTTAACATTATTGCAGACTTAACAGCAAAGGATTAAGGTGGAGAGAGACTAGATCCTAAATATAAGACCTTTAACTTTTTGGAGGAAAAAATGTTATTTGGTAGACAAAGTGAATCCTGTATCACCACCCAGTGATTCATTACAAACATTCTTTTCTCTGGGGCTCATTCCTCCATCACTATGGAGGGATTTATATCCATAACCTCCATTAACATTAGTGAAAGGTAGCTGTGTAATTTCACCAGAAGTCCACTAGAGGATCAGGCCTGTAAGGAAAAAAAGCTTTCATGTATTAAGTCTATAAACAATCCCTAATACGACACAAATATATAACAGCTGCCTCTGTAAACTGCCATGATGTGTGCAATCATACTGGAGAGAGTGAAAATGAACAATTAAATTAATTCTGCTTTATTCAAGGAAAATAGAGCTCATAAAGCTACATGCCTTTAAAATCTTCCAACCCCTCCACTTTCGACAAGAGACTATCCTTTGATATTGTACTGTAATTCAGAAAGCAAAGAGCATTTTGAAGTACTTCTTGTCATTAAAAAAAAAAAAAAGCATGTTTTAAAATGAAATAGTCTAACAAAATACACTCACACATGCAGGAAATAAGGAATTTACAAGCTAACACAAGGTCATTATTTAATTTTTAATTAGGTTTCACCTAACAATGGAAAACTAAGTCTTCCTTCATCCATTTAACAAAATGCTCATTTAGAATACTCCATGGCTTAGAAAGCTTCCGAACAGATGTCTAAAATGAGAATTCAAGACTCAGGAAAATATGAAACTCACTTTACTCTGTTCTCAAGTGATCTGATAAACAAACAGCCTCACCCACTGCAGTCGTGGTTGATAATTTATTTCTAGAGTCTGATGACTATATGGCAATTCTCTTTGCTGATGAAACATTCTTTATTTGGGTGGGATACACAGAGATATCAACTTAACGAATGTCATTCCCACAAGATAATAGACCATAGAGAAGATGCATGCCAAGCAGTACTGAATCAAAAAACACTTTTCACCTATCAGAAGATGCCTTAACAACTGACAGTGTTTATCAAATTCACAAAACCTCATTCCTGCTAGGCAACGTTGTTTCTTCATTAAGGTCATCTAAACTTTCTAATATCCATGTTTTCTGCATATTTTCAGTTACTAAAAATCCATACCTTTGCAATTATTTATAGCAGCACTAGCAGTGGCAGATATGTGCTGTGAAGTTATTTTAATTAACTCCAGGTATCATTTTCACTGTATACAAGGACTTCCTAAAATCCATAAGACAATTCTACTGATAATTAAAGAATTCTTCTCCAACATTATTTTGAGATCTCTTATTTGGGCCTTGAACTTATACTATTGAACTCTGTTATAACTGGGCAGCCCTAGGATGAGAAAAAATCAGCATCAGACTCAAACTCTCTTAGGAAGGAAAAAAGGGAGTCCTTAAATGAAAAAAGAAAGAAAAAAAAACAGAAGATATGGAAATTATTCCTCGGAGTACTCTTGGAAGGAAGGCAGAATCTGGCTACTAGTGAAGAAAGGGTAAGAGAAGGGAGAACTATGTGTTTACATATTCTTTTATATGTTCAAAAGTTTCATATTTTAGTTAAGGGAATGTGAAATTTTAAATGTACTTTTGAACCAAATTCTATGCCAAGGGATAATATGTCAAAGGTACCAGATATGGACTTTCTCCCTCTTTGGGGCAAGGGCAACTGGACAAACCCTTTCAACTTTGTCCATGAAGAAGTTGGTAACTTTCTCATGGGTAGCCTAGCTCAGTGTTTGGCATGAGGTAAGTGATGTGTGCTTGCTGGATGAATGACAGAAGACATCACATACACTAACACACCCTGTGCTCCAATGCAACTACATGCCATTTCCAGAACACGTGCCATACCTTTCTATCTCCAGGCTCTGTCCTTTCATTTCCCTTGCCAAACTTCATCTCCTTCACAGACGTCTTTCTCCTTCTCCTCATCTCTGAATCAATGCTGTCCTCTCTTGGGTTGCACAGGTCCTTTGTATTTTACATACAACACAGCACTTAATATGTTGTGCCTGCTCTCCTAACAATCCTTTGAGTACCTGGAAGAGAAGAGCTTCTAGATTTTCTCTAATATTCTTCTATCGACATATACCATGCTACCTTATTTCCAGTAAATGATTAATATATATCTGTTGAATGTTTAAAATGAGTACTTCTACCTGTGCCAATGCAGTCTACCTTCCTATTTGAATACAACACCCAATTTTCTCCTGATTATATTAAAATATCTAAAATGAGGTGTCTGAGGCCAAATCTTTTCTGGTCTCTTGAAAGCATTCTCACGTTACATGCTATAAACAAAGTAAATATAGAAAAGCAACAAGAATAATGATAAAAGCCACCATGTACAAACGATGTCCAATTTTATCAAAGATAAGCCTTTAAAAGATAAGAAAAGTTCAGAACATTCTCTTGAGTAACTCTGACATGCCCTCGACTTCCAATAAAGATCAAATATTGACAATGAAACAATGAGGCCATACTCAAAAGAAACAGAAATGTGGTCCCATAAAATCAACTTCTTAAAAAAGAGATGGAAAAATAATCTAGAAATGATTTTCCTTTGAAAGAAGAAAGAAAATAATGTTCATTTTTTTTCACATATCTTTCTAAATATATGTATAGAATTAACTGCTGTTAAAATTAAAAGAAATAAAATGTGTATTATATAAATTAAATAGAAATCTATCTTTTTACATTTTAAGTATCAATCGGAATCATAAGTCTTTTCTTTTTTCAAAAGCACACTTGCCATTTCACATATTAAGTTCATTATATTGCTCAGGGCATAGGAAATAAAAACTACTATGATTTATAATTTTGTGCTGAGACAACTACAAAAGCTACCACTCACTGTCCCTAACTCTACTCTGTGCTCTTTTTGAAGGCTCCCTGCATGTGAGCCTCATGGTCAATCCTGCCAAACCACTTCCTAAAATATGTCACATCCCTATTCGAAAACCCACACGGCTTTCCACTGCCTAAATCTTTAAACTGGCACTCAATGCCCTATCCTACATACATCCTCATTAAAACTAAACTTGTCAACTTACCTGACCTGGAACAAGTCCTGCATAGTCCTGCTTCTGCACTTTCACTCATGTCCTTTGCCTTGCTCTCCAGGTCTTCTTTCTACTAATCTGTATCCTCGCCCCCTCCACACTGATGTCCAAACAAGTCTTCGATCCACACTCAAATTTAGTTTTACCCAAAAGGTCTCTAGACCATCTCAATTCTTCATCATTTCTCTTCTAAATTTCTACCAAAATGTTCTCATTTAGTATTTATTTATATATCCCCAAGAAGAATGTGCATTTCATACAAGCAAAGACTACACTGTATATATATATATATAAGATCACATCCTCCACCAAACCTCGCACAATGGCTCACGTGTTGTTGACACTCAACACATATTTATTTGTAAACTAATTATTGTGAAGACAGCAATTTGTAAACTTCACATTATAAGATCAAATTGAAGAATATATTTAAAGCAAGACTATAACGACTAAATTAGGATAAACTATATATTATAAACAAGTAAAATGCTTTTGAGACATAATTTTAAAGTAAAACTTTCACTCTAATCATATTCCTGATCTTGTTACATTTTTAAGGCTAATAAAACATAGGTACAATAACTAAGCAGGCTCATTTTAATTCCTCAACCTAAAATTACTAAAAAATAAAAAAATTAACTCTAAAAATTTTAAACTCTGCTAGAGGGATGTTATTTCCATATATGCACAATATAATTATGACAAATTCAATGGTAACATTAATAGCATATAAAATGAATGTTGGACCCACAAAGGAGAGTATAGCAGTTTTGTGGGTTAGTATCAAAACTTCATTAATCCACTGTATGCAAACACATCCCTAATTTTAAATGGGGCTTAGAGCAGAATATAGTTACTGTACTAAATCACCCCCTGGGAAGCTAACTACATTTGGGTGGCCATTTAAAAAAATAGAGATGTGAACTCTCACACATGTGTAAGACCTGGATAAAAACTATGTTTAACATATCCTTAATCTACAACAACAAAAATGCAACTATAACACATTGAAAATACCTGGACAATCTGTAAGAGACCGGCCAAGACCTAAAAACTTTAAGCGACCATAGACGAACTAGAAGGATACTGTAAAATTGACAAGTTCACACACACACACACTTCATCATACATCTGGAGTCATGTTACTCTACCCTACTACATATAAATGATTCTGTACCTTAATTTTAATCTCTTGTTATCACCAATTTAGAAACTGAACTTAACTGCTTTTATAATTTTAAAAGCATGCTAAAAATGTCAGATTCTAAAAATAATAGAGAAATATAAATAGAAAAAATTTATTTTTCAAATGGCACAGCTCAAATACTAAAGACACATTCAAGCTGCCAATTTTTAGACCATGGGTTTTGTTGTGTTTTTTTTTTTTTTTTAATAAATATCTTTCTATTTTGGACAAATAGGATTAAACTTCTTGGACAATTCTTTGTTGTTTTGACTTCAACAATTTATGCAAATGAGATGTTAATTAGTGTAATTGTAACTTAAATTATGCTTGTGTAAACCTCTCCATTGGTAGAAAAGTGTGGGAATCTACACAACTGGTATTTAAAGTAGCTATACTAACTCCCTTCTGAAAGCCCAGCATAGCAAGATCACTTTCATGTCTTTACAATTTGTTTTTATGAGGTGATAACATTTTTACAAATACCATCATTTTTGGTTTTTTATATTGTAAGTGACAGTCTGACATTTTACAACTGGCTTATTGAAAACAAGAATTGAGCACTCTAGCAGTAACGGACATTAACTGCTGAATAGAGATTCAGATGCTAATGAGGTGAGAGGGGCTCCAGAAAGTTTTGATAAATGCTACACACACTCTAACTAGCTGTGAATGTGGGTTGACAAAGAACATCTACACCAGGGTTCAATAAAATGTAACCCTTTAAATTAATCATACTGGCAGTATTTAATAGAATGCACAACAATCTCCTTTTCTGTTGGCTATAAAGCTGGAGAAATGCAAAGTCTTCACAAATGAATGCTCCCACATTTCCCACTCCACATTGCTACTTTCATTTGAACGTCTACAGCTGTTTCAAAAGTACTTACTGTAAATAGCCAAGTATAAGCAGATTTCAGAGTCTGACTCTTTCACAACATAGGATATAATTTTTTTCTTCATTTTTATGCATAAATTTAAAAAAAATTCCTAATTAAGAAAAAAAAATTAAGATTCGAGTGCCTGATACAAAATTCAGCACATAGTAGGTTCTCAATAAATGAGTTATTATAATAAGAAATCTTTGGCAACTTCTAAAAAGAAAAACCATCTGCTCGCACAGGAAAAAATAAGAAAATTCAGGAAGTAAGGCCTTCTGTCTTCAAATTCACAAACTTAAAGTAGGCCTTTGTTCTTCAGGGGCTGTTGGGAAACCTATTTTATTGCTTTTATAAAGAATTCTTCTTATACAAAAGAAAAGTAATAATGTCCTATTAAATGAAGCTATAATAAGCCTTATTATCACAAATGTCAGAGAACCTCGACTTACTTTCTTTAATTTCAGATGCTCACATTAACCAAACTCTTCTGATTGCAAATCTGTACATTTCAACAGACTACAGTTCAAGAGATCACCCTTATATTTCCTAAGCAAGTGCAGAACATTAACATGTTATTTCTTCTTAAAGTGACAATCCCTAATATCCTTTTTGGTTTTTGCCAATTTTAATCTTGGCAGGAAGTAGAAATCTGTGCACTCAGCAACACTGCAATCTTGCTGGCTGTCAAAATTATGTGTCAGCCAATGCCTGAGTGGTATTCTTGTCATTTCACCATGGTAAGAAACTTATCAGTCTGACATATAAAGCCTCTAAAAGTAGTGATTTATGCCAAAATGTAGATATACTTATCTACCACCTAAATTTCATTTTTATAATTTCTACAATTATTATAACTTCCAATTACATATACAAATTCTGGTTATAACTTCAAAGATGCTTTAAAAAAAATCAAGGAATAATTATAACTCAAACAGTTTTTTTATTAAAAGATAACTAAGTTTTAAAATGTATACATTTGTCTTTATTGACACATTTATGTACACATTTTAAGATGCTTACCTATAGATACAGCATACTTTTTTAAAAAACCATTTTCTCCCAAATCATCTCCATGTAGACTATACATTTCCAAGCCAACAAACTAATCGTTTCTCAACAGACTGCATAAAAATGATACCTTCACCCTTCAGTGAGCAGTGGTTCCTCTGACTTGTTAAGAGTAAAAACTCTCACTTAAAAAAAAAAAAAAAAAAGTGACCAAGTAGAGAAATGTGTGCTGTGGTTTAGAAATGGCCATTTAGCCAAATTGCATACCTGTGCTGTGTCAGCGTCCTGGCAGAGTCATCATCTCATTCCACTGGTCTAATGGATGGCAATTGAATTTAATTAACAAAACTCCTTTGACTTAGTTTCATACTGTGCTGAATGTAATGGAATCTTCTCTCTCTCCCATTCTTTCTTATCCTCCCTCCCTCTCTCTTTCTCTCTCTCCTTCTTGCATTTAACTAAAAATGTCCTTAACTGCCATCTACTTTAAGAATATTAAAGGATATACATTATACTTAAAGATATAATACAGTCATCTCCTTCCCCATGACTTAAATTTAGTTACTGAATTATATAACATAAAATAATTAAAAAGATACTTTAATAGTGATACACAGTATAGATTCAATTACCACAATGTATCCATTAAAGGTACTTTTATAGTATGAATAAAATACAAATCCTCTTTATGGATCAATACCAGAACATAATTCTATTCTTCCTCCTAAAAAAAAGGAAGTTAACCATTATAAATCATCTTAACATGAAAATGGTAAAAAGGTATTCCTTTGAAAGTATTCTGTTAATCTCAGTATATTAAGAATGTTTTCTCTTTACACTAATTTTTAAACTGTATACCTAAATTCAAGCAATATTTGATAACTAATGAACAGAAAACTTATTTACCATTGTTTTTCATATTTATATATAAATGTCCGACACTAAATTCAGAGAGACATTTCCATTAACTAAATGATATTTTCTCACTAAAATCAAGAACACATCAAAAAAGGTGTTCCTAGGGGATTCTGAGAAAACATTACTACTCTGCCTAACTTTTGCCTGGCTGGGCACTCTGAGACAAGTTCCTATGATTGATTATTGTGCTATCTCTGAATCTCTGACTTTGAACCATAACCTTTTTTGCGAACAATGACAGTTGGGACCTACCATTTGCCATCTGTAGAGATGGAGGGGGAAAAGGACTTCGTGTACATTAATCAACCAATTAAGAACAGACTTAAACAAAACACTAAAGCATAATAAACCCCTGACTGCTTAATAGCTTTCTACTTTTAATAGTTGTCTTCCTGCAGTCTGCTCACAAGATTAGTAGTAATCTGTTCAAGTCTTAACAAAAATTGCATGAGGAAAAAGGGAAAAAGTAAACCCATCTAAACCGCACATTTTACATTGTGAAAAATGATACTTAAGTATTCTATAGTTCAAATCAAAACTTACGAGGCTGATCCACACACCACAGTATCAAAGAATTTCACATCCATATAAAATATGGCACCTCTCTTGACTGAAATATCTAAAATGATTAGTATATACAAATGAGCCTCTCATTTTGAAATTTTAGATGACTACTACATTTTTTAAAATACTACTCACCCAATAATTTATACTATCTTACTAGGCATGAAGTAATTTGTCAGGAGAATTTGAGGTTTCAATTATTGTAACATAAAGCAAACCTAGTAAAAAAAAATTGAGAAAAAAATAACAAAACTAAGTGAGGTCTTGCCCTTCCTCTTATTGAAATGTGATTGGCAAATGTAATATTTAAATAGTAAGGCATCATTAACTCAGTCTCATTCATGAATAAAAAGTAAATAGAAATCCAAGGGGAAAAAGTCAAGGATGCCCATATTCACAGGTTAATTCAACACTGAATTGGAGGTACTAGCCAATCTCATAAGACGTGCAACAAAAATAAAAGCATAAGATTGAAATAGCAGAAATGAAAGCATTATTGTTTGCACTTGATATGATTATCTACACAGTAAACACAAAAAAGTAAACACAAAAACAATTCATAGACAAATTATTGGCTGAAAAGATGTAAAGAAGGCTGGATGTAAGATCATTATACAAAAATTAACAGTATTTTTATGTTAGGAACACATTGGTAGAAAATGGAAAATATACTTTTAAAAATACAATTTACAAAAGCACCTTCACAAAAAATGTTCAAGACCCGAGTGAAAAATAATTCAATTCATTGAAAGATAAGATCTTTAAATAAATGGCGAGACATACCATGTTCATAGATTTCACAGTTAAAAGATGTCAATTCATTCGATACATTTCTAAACAAAACCCATACAGAATTTTTCATGGAACTTGCCAATAATTCTATAATATCATACCTGTTTAAAAAGCTATTATTAAAATGACAAGAAATAACTAGTGCTGGCAAGCAAGTGGGAAAAAGGGAGCCCCTATGCACTCACTGTTGCTGGAAATGTAAATTGGAACAGCAACTATGGAAAACAGTATGGAGGTTCCTCGAAAAATTAAAAATAGAACTACCATACAACCCAGCAATTCCACTTCTGGGTATTTATCTGAAGAAATCCAAAACACTTACTCAAAAAGATATATTCACCCCATGTTCATTGCAGCTTTATTTATAATAGCCAAAATGTGGAATCAACCAAACCACCTAATTTACAGGTGAATGAATTGATAAAGAAACTGTGTTACACACACACACAGAGATACTATTCACATAAAAAAAGAATGAAATCCTGCCATTTCTGAGAACATGATGGACCTTGAGGGCATTAACTATGTGATAGAAGTCAGACAGAGAAAGACAAATACTGTATGATCTCCCTCACGCGTGGAATTTTAAAAAAAGAAAAACAAGCTCACGAATAAAGAGAAGAAATTGGTGGCTGCCAGAGGCAGAGGGTGGGAGGATGGGAGAAACAGGTGAGGGGTGTCAAAAGGTAAAAAGAAAAAAAAAAGAAATTCAATACCAAAAACCTATTTGAAACCACAATTCTGTGGCCACCTTGATGGATATAAAAATAACATTAAAATAAATAAACATATATGGAATAGTGAATGGTCAAGAATAATTAAAGACACTCCTAAAAAAAAAGGTATGAAGGATTTGCCTTAGCAGATATCAAAACTATAAGGGCTTAGTAACTAAAACATAGTGTCGGTATATTATAGACAAATTGATCATTGGAACAGAGAAGAGAATCCAGAAACAGACATACAGAAACAGGAAAACAATAAATGACAGAGGTGGCGCTGAAGATTATTTGGGGGACTAGAGAAACTATTCAATAAATGATGGAAGAAAACTCATTCATATAGGTTCATTTAAAATTGGATCCCTCCCTAATACCACACACAAAAATAAATTCCAAATGGAATACAACCTTAAATATGAGGTGAACATTTAAAGATGTATAAAAAATAACATATTTCTAAACTTGGAATAAAAGATATTTTAACAAGACACAAAAGCACTAACTGTAAAAGGATTAATAGGCTTTACTGTATTAAGAATTTTTGTTCATTAAAGATACCTTAAGGAAAATGAAAAGATAAGCTACAAACTATGAAAAGATATTTGCAAACATACAATGCAAAACAGTAGAACCCAAGATATATAAAGAACTTTTAGCAAACCAACAAGAAAAAGATAAGCAACAAATGGAAAAAAAAAGAGTAAAAGACATGAGCATTTATTTCACAGAAAAGGAAAGATGTGACTCATAGATGCACAAAAGATGATTGATTAACTTCCTTATTAATCAAATTAAGACCACAATGAAATATCATTTTATAGCTACCAGACTGGCAGAAAGTAAAAATCTGACAATGGCAAGTGTTGGAAGGATGTTTATCAACAGAATCTTTCGTATACTCTACTGCTAGTAAGAATGTAAACAGATATAACTACTTAATAAAATAACATTATCCTTTTTAAAAATGTAAAATTTATACACTCTGTGATTCAACACTTCCACTCTTAGGTACATACCCTAAATAAACTTTTATACACATGCTCCAAAGTCATGTTACCATTCATAACACTTGCTAGTAGCAAGAAACTAGAAACATCCCATGGATCATCACACACTGGCATATTATAAAAGAAAGAAGAATAAATTACAGTACATGCAGCAACATTAGAAACATAATACTGAGTGCAAATCAATTTCCAGAAGCATATATGTATATGTGTGTGTGTGTATACACATAATTTTCATAAAACTTAAGAAAAACCAAAGAATATATTTAATAAACACATATGTCTTGAAAATATTTCTTTTATAGGAGGGGAGTAATAAATACTTAGGATAATGAGTGATATTTTCAGGGAACAGAGAAGTAAATGAAAAATATTGGTAATGTTCTCTTTCTTGAGTGGAGTGATAGGTTCCTCTGCTTCACTTCATTATTATGTATTTAACTTACATATATTCTCACATTGAAAAAATGAAGTAAAAATAAAAAAGAAATCAAACCAGTAATGTTTTTATTAAAAGGATTTTTCATAATATCCTAAAACCTGTCAGGAACAGGTTTGAAAGGGTTTAAAAGAAAATATATAAAAGCCAAATTAGGGGGAAAAAATCTTCATTTTTACCTGACTGATGTAATCTGTATTTTAAATCAAATCTCGGCCCCCCCATGCAAACAGGAAGGATGCAGCCACACAGGAGTTAATTCCGTATAGAGAAATCCAGCAGCAGATAATCTACATTTCTGTTTGGCTTAAAATGTACAACTCAATCTTTTAACATTCCATTTTATGTCCTGATTGTGCTTAGTTTCTAAGAAACTTCTAGTCCTGGGAGAGGGCTAAGAAAGCATGATCTAGGTTTGTTATAAATAAATAGCTGGGCAGTAATACAAACACACAGACACACACACACACCCCATATCATATATCACATGTCACATATTTTATATATGTATATATAGAAAGACATCAATAAGGTAGGATGTTTGCAGTTTGACAGAGAGGGGTTGATAGATGAGTACAAACCTTCCTTCCAAAGATAATATTCAATATTTGGTTACAGAATTGAATTTCTACAAATAATCTCCTAAAGAAATTTTTTAAAAACCTGGCTGAAGATGAGCAGCATGCAGTACTCAAAGATGCACTTATCTGAATTGAGGAGTTCCTTATTTTATCCCAAGCCCATTCTGAAATTTACAACTATTTTTGTAGGTATATAGATATACTAGTCTTTAAAAAGGCATTCTACTTCAAAATGCCTTCTCAGGTGTACTGAACTAAGAAATCAAAATAGTGATATCTGTCCAACCATACTTTCCCAGAATGAAAGTGATCTTCTCTCAGATCAAAAATATAATTAGAGAATTAAGTAATAATTAAATGAGTTAGAATTTCACTGATAAGCATTATAGGGGCTGATATAAAGTTACTCTGTACCAGTCAAGATCTCTCCACTATATGCCATCTAAACATACACTCCTCATAGCTTGAGAGGTGTTTGACCAGCCACACAGAACAAAATATGAATAGTATAAGAAAGGCCATGAATTCATTACTATAGCATTAACTACATTATAAAAAAGAAAATAAGTAACTTTTTACAAGATGCTATAAGTCCATTAAATATCTCTTCTTGCAGTCAAAAATACTCTAAGGAAGAGAAAAATTAAGTGTTTCCTAATTCAAGTTCTTAATATTAAACATAATTTTAGTATAACTTTAAGAAAGAACATTTACCTCTTCAATACTAACTAGTATTTTTTTGGTCATTTAAAGATAATTTATGAGTTTTGTATGAAAATCTACAACATCTGAACAGGTACCTCTCCTTCCTAAGACTCTTATTATCTTATAAGCAACTAGCCGTACATTGATCTTGTCCTGAATCTTACACTTCAGAAATAAAAATGGAATTTCAAGAAGATACATAAGAAACAGAAAATTCTCTATTAAACAGTTATAAGATGTCCAAATCCTGGGAAGCACACTGGGAAAATCCCATGCTTTATATCACTTTGCAAAGTCAAGCTGGTACATTATCCTCTCTGCAGCTTTGAGATCCAATTAGACTATAAGTGAAAAAAATTACATTTATTTTTCATTCCCCACCAGAATATTTTTGGTGATTGTTCGCAAAGAAGATGGCAAGAATTTCGTCCCTTTTAGCATTCTATGAAAGCACAAAAGAAGACTTTTCTTGGTCTTTTTAAAGCAAATTAATTTTCATATGATTTTAAAAGTTTTTGTTTTTCATTATGTATTTTTAAGGTTTCAGAAAAAAAAAAGAAGAAAGAAAAGATATTCTGTCAAAATGCTTCCATTATCTTTTGCTGAAACCAGTAGGAGCTTTTAGATACGAAAACGGGGCTAGACGGAAACACTTTATGGGAAAATCTGCAGTGGAACGGTTTTGATAATGAACATGCCTAGAGAAATAAAACCATGAATGCTGTATGTGTTGGGGGAAGAAACTCTTATCTTCAGCTGGGTTCTGTTTCCCTTAGAGAGGCTTATGTTACCTTACAATCAATAGGTCTCCAATTAAACAAAGAAGATTTACATATGCTGGTACATTTTGGAGCTAATGAAATTGGCCTAACAGTTTTAATGAGAATAAAGCGTTGGATAGGAAGGCAACTTATTAGTTCACCACACATAATTGGGTCCAACTCCTTAATTCTGATTTTTAACTTTTCTACTACTACTGCCTTTGGCCTCCTCTGACAGGATATGTAACCATGCCACAATGTACCTTATTCAGTGAGGATAGATATACAAACCTGCAAATATTCTCCAGAGATAAGGATATGATTGACACATTCCCTGAAGAGCAAGAAAGTATGTGATTCAAAAACAAAAACAAAAACAAAAACAAAAACAAAAACAAAAAGTATGTCCATCCTGAGGAGAGGGTTCCATTTTAAATCAAGATTATGCTCTTTAAAAATTCAAGAACATGAAACTAAAAATCCTTTATCTCCCCTCCTCACTGAGTACCTAGCACACAGCAGGTACCTGAGAAGTGACTGTTTGTATAAAGATGATTTCCTCACATAAGCTGGAACAATGGCTATATTACTCTTGTCACTTCCAGGTCATCTTTTCTAGGTAAGCAGTTCAGATAAAAGTCAAGACCAGGATCTTAGATGGAAAATCAAAGAGCCTGATAATATTCTATAAAGAAGTCTAGCACCACCAAACCTTTATTTTCAGAATTATAATTATTTGCATGTCAATGACCCCTTTAGGTTAACATGAAACCAGGTTTTGGTAAAGAAACCGAAATCAGTTAACATGAGAGGGTGAGAAGGAAAATTATCTGCCAAAAAAATATATATATAGGCTTAAATTCAGCCCTGAAGTGAACGCCCAACCACTATATTATGTTACCTCGTTTTAAAACTCATATTATCAGCTTCTCACATTTTTTTGTTTTGTTCAACCCATTTAGTCCCCAGCTCAACAAAGACACTAAGCATATACTAACTGCCAGGCCCTATGGACCCATAGGGATGTAGGGGTACCCAAAAAATACAATCAAGTCTCTGCTCATAAAGAAATCACAGCCCAATTTAGAAGACTGGCCATTTTATTATGATGCAGGAAGTGCTAATGGTTAAGTGCCCTAATATAGTGCTAACAGGATGCTATGGGAACGTAGGGAAGGAGCCCTGAGCCCAATGCAGGGGTGAAAAGAAGGCTTACGTAATGTTAGCCAACTAAAGGTGGATGAGGACGTTCCAAATAGAAGAGAAGAGAAGAGAAGAGAAGAGAAGAGAAGAGAAGAGAAGAGAAGAGAAGAGAAGAGAAGAGAAGAGAAGAGAAGAGAGAAGATACACACACACACACACACACACACATGCACACATATACACATAAAGTGTGGGTAGAGACTTATGGAAGACAGAAAGAAAGACAGGGGACTCCTGTATGTTCCAGACATAAATTTTCATTTATGTCTTTGCATGTGCTCTCTTCAGTTTCAAGGTTAATTGTATTCACTGGTTAACTCAATCCAGAAAAATAATTGACTCACTTTAATTACCCCACATTTGTCTAAATACACTCTATCCTTATTTAAATATTGTATCTATTATCTTGATTACAAACAAGAACATTCGATAATGTACAGCACTGTGAAAGGGGGCTTGTCAGAAGCATGAACCATTCCACTACATTAGCTCCTATAAGTCCTAAAGCCCTATCTCCGACTTCAGCTCATAGCTCCAAAAGTTCAAGGATCCAAGGGCAATGCATTAGTTTATTGAAACATCACCCTGATAGCAGGTTACAACTTGGGATTCAGTCCAAATTTAAAGATAAGCAACCCATTTTCCAGATGTTGGACTTAGACAATGAGACTATAAAAATGTCCTTCTAAACAATAGATTTAAAAAAAAAAAAGAAAGAAAAAAGGGTGTTATATTGCAGATTCATAATTCCAACTTCTATACGTATAATATAAAATATATAGCATTAAGTGAGGCTGTCTATCGATATGTTCAGTTTTATTCTTATTACATGAAAACATGAGAGACTAAAGAAAACTGAATAAGGCCATATATGTAAAAATGCTATTCAAGATTATAAGAAAACAATACATAGGGGAAGAAAAGAGAGGAAGGGGATGAGTCTAAAGATTAGTAGAAAAAACAGAGATTTTCAAACCTTTAAACTTTCATTATTTGGAAACAAGACACTTAAAAGAAATATCAGCTATAGCTCATCAGGTGAATTCTGATATTTGTATCCATGTGGCTTATTCATCTAAAGACAACATGGTTTTCCCTGGAGGAACTGAACTGCTAACATCCCGTGAACTCTATCAAGTTCGCCTCACTTCTCTTACAGACTATAAAACAAAGAAATGTGTCTTGAGTTTCATGAAGTCCCACATGTTACTGTGACTAATCCCCAGCCATTTTTATTTACAGTGTTCAGATGAGTTTCTATGACAATCCCATGCCATTCTCAATGCTATACACACATTTTCTGCCTTTTGAAAATAATTACTGAACAAATTATTTGTTCTCTCTATATAAAGAAAAGCACACATATTTAATGGCTGGAGAAGAAATAGACTTCACTTTCAGATTAAATGACAAGCAGATATAACAGAGAACAAAAAAATTCCAATATATAATGTTTGGGGCCACCAGACTCCGGTTGGTGTCGATGCTGGTATTTCATTTATTAGATATGTGAAAGTTCTTCTCTTTCCTATGACCATCTGTACACACTTCCCCAGAAGAGCCTCACACCTGAACCATTAACACACAAACACTCGCACATACAAGGCCTCTTCCATGCTTTCTGTTTGAATGCATATCTGTATCTGTTTTCTTTTAACAAGAGAAAGAAAGGCAAAGCAGCTTGAGACCTTGGACAATTTAAAATCCACTTCAGTATAAAAGTCTCAAGACTGCTAACTTTCTTCAGAGATGGAGCAAAACAGAGAATTTAGGTTATGCTACTAGGACTTGGCTATGTTTTAAGAAACTACTACCAACTGCCAAATGAATTCACCACAGCTTGCTCTCCAAGGCCTTCCCTTTCCTTACTGTTTTTCACTCCCTCATTCTCCTGCTGTTTAGTTTTCCTATAACTCTGTTTTATACTTCAGCATTACTAGAAAGATGTCCTTAAAAAAAAAAAAAACAGAACTTTTTTTGTGCACCACCAGCTTTCTTTAGGGAAAACACATTACAGTGAACTACCAAGTAATAGAAACCACCTGTGCCCTGTCCTGTGCCTGCTTGGATGTTCCTCTCATTTACATGGATATTTCTGACATAAGAAAATAAAAATTTAACACTTAGTAGAAGTATCATCACATGATAGAATTCCTAAACATACACCAATTGTACAGTAAAAGAGGCAATATCAGCAACTGGTTCTGCAAATGTTTAAAACTTCATATTGGCTATTAGTTGGAAGGATCCTAATTTTAAAGCATCAAAAGCTTTTGAATCTAATTTCTGAAGAAATTATATCTGAGATAGCATCAACTCATCACATAGTATTTTCTTTAGTTTTGTATCATTGGCACCTAGCGCAATGTTTAATAGATAGTAAATGCTCGAAACATGTTTGCAGAACCAAGTTGCCAATGACATGGTAGAATTTGTCAATAAATGCAACCGAAAATAGATCTCCTATGCCAACCACAAACAAAAAGCATCCACCTTTATGCAAATGGTAATAGCATGCTATAACCGCTCTTCAATTTATATAAGAATTTTCTATCTCCAGAGCTCCTGGGATGCATGGACTTAAGTTTCGTTTTCCTCTCCTGTAAAATGAAGGTTTTCTCTAAGTTTTCTCCAAGGTGTGAAACTTTGAATCTATTGACAAACTAGAAAAAGCTCTAGTTTCTCACTACATTTTAAACTCCAAAGAGTTTATGTACTCCCTGAGAACACTGTTGATCCCATCCATAAATTCAGAAGCAGAGCTTAGAGAGCTTGATATATCGAGAAACACCTCAGAGAGTACAAACAAGCCACAGAAGCGTCTGAGCTAGTTAGCAGCCGTAACAACTTACTAACCATGTACCGTGGACACTTCACTCAGCCTCTTTGTTCACTCATCTGTATAAAGGAAATGGTAAAAGCTCTTCTACCTAAAATTTAAGGTTTACATGAAGACCTAATAAAATAATATATAAGAAAAGCCAATTTAAGTATTATAGAAGTTAACACAAATCTGAGGTCTGATGGACCTGGCTTTAATTCTGGCCTTGCCACTTACTACTGGCAAGACTTTGAGCGAATTACTAACACTCTGAACCTCTACTTCCTGAATAACAAGGAGTAACCCACAACAAAAGTCATCTAAGATCTAAGATCTCTACTCACCCCACCACCTGACACAAAAAATTTTCCAAACTTGGAGAAGTCCAAAAGGAAAACAAAATATAAAACAAAGAAACCCACACAAAATCAAAGAAACCTGTATCTACAATTCAGAAAACACAGAAAACCAACAAAACTGATCCCATGAAATAGCACCCAAATATATAAACTCCTTCAATTGACCAAGTGTTTAAAGAGTTTGTAATAGCATGCTCTAATACAAAGCCAAATGTACTATCGCAGCTGCTCTGTCCTCACTTTTAAATAAGGTGATTGATAGGAAAGGCCAAAAAATGTGAATTTCGAAATGTGAATTTATGTTCCTCTCCAATCTATGTTTCCTTCCAATACTGCTGTCTCATGACATGTCTCATGACTTATTCAGCATCACCCCCACCCCAGCACCTCTGAAGCTCAATTGCAAATAAAGTAAAAAGCCATGCATAATCAGTCTTTATATAGCAAAATTGAAAATGTCTCTCTTTGAAGAATTACAAAGCTTTCTGTCTGAAACCTCTGACCTTTCTAGAGAAATCAGAGTCACTGTAGTTTAAAAATGTAGGTGGTAAAAGTACAAAGGATTACATTTATTCATTTTGCATGTTTGCTGTCTTTTCTGAGATGAGGGGCAAATATCTTTAGAACAATTAGTTCTTCAACCCTAACATTTCAGATTGCAATATCCTCATTCTCCAAAGAACTGTATACATCCTGGGCTCAATGAGATGGCACTTTTCCATTAATCTCTTTTCCTCCTTCGTTTCACAGAAAATCTTAAAAACATGAATCCCAGACTTAAAAAAAAAAAAAAAAAAAAAAAGACTGTCTATACACTGAATGAGCCTAGAAAATAATAAAAATTTATGTGACTCTTCTTAAAAACCCCTGTAATTCTTGATTGGCTAAGGAGGGGGAGGGACTTCAAGAAGTAAATTTAAAAGTAAAATGAATTCTTAATAAAAGTCCTTGTCACATATTAAAAGGCCATACAATAAAAGTATTGCAATGACTATCTTTTGCTGACAGGAACATACAATAGTTAGCTGTTGAACAGCGTGGAGTTACAAAGACTTCATTCTCAGAAGTTACTTGAAACTACTTTCCAAAACAGAACCTCTACCATTTAGAAGGGGAGAGAAAGCCAACTAAATGAATCAATCAGAAACTTTAGTAACTTAGTAATGTTTATATAATATGCATCCATGCAAAAATCTTGCCACAGTCATACAAACATGTAGACCAGCTTTTGCCAAATTCTTATCCAGAATCCTTGCTTCATCTTAAATGTTTGTAACCCACTTATCTTTAACTTCCAATAACTTAATGCTAAAAATATATTCTCAGATATACACTTTACCATCAAAATTTTTAATATCTAATATTATTTGTGAATTGTATTCCACATAAAAAAATATTCACGATTCTCATTGCTAATCTGCTATTATATCTGAGCCCAGACAGCTCTGTGTACACTACAAAGGTTTACATGCACATACACAATTATCTTAATCATTATTCTATAGTAAGCTCTTTAAGCATCTCCATTCCTCATTCATTTGTAATGTTTAAAAATGCCACAAAGAAGGGCTTGGTATCATCCCCACCCTAAAATCCATCTGTCCATCGCCCTCCTTTGACTTTACGCCTTCTGCCGCCAAAATTTTCACAAAAGTTGATGAGCATTTGTCAACCTAAGAACCTGTAATGTCAGCTCCTTTGAAAAGGAATAAAATATTTGAAAGTGACGATGGGACCCTGTATGTAAGCTCTTAAATTAAATATTCATTTAATTTAAGAGCTTAAAATTAGATAACTGATCCCTTTGAGATGAAAATACAAAATTCTAAATGCTTCCAACACGGAAAGATAGAAGAAATAGTTCTCAATTTCCCATATTAAGTAATATGTCTCTAATTTTAAAAATTAAATGAAAATTGATATTGTAGCACCACAGTTCCTATTATCCACTGACAAATACCTTTCCTTACCAGAAAATTACAACTCAGATCAAGCTGTATGACTCACCACAGATACCTCTTCCCCACCGGCGTGAACATGTTGCACTACCCAATCACGGCTGGCAAAATTACAAAAGGAAATAAAATCGCCTAAACCATAGCAACAAAGACAATAGCCTGACAATGGCAGATGCTACACAGACATACATACAAAATTTTAAATAGTATTCACTTTTTAAATGTTTTATTGTTACTTTTATTTCATCTCACTTTGTAAACCCACAGAACATTTTTAAAAATCCATTAAAATATTTATATGACTATATATGACCTGAAAACTGTTTTATGTCTAGAAACTCAGAGGTTATTTGGGACCATCATAAACCCTTACCAGAAAACATCATAAGGCAGGTAATATGGAATTAGATGAAGAAGACAACAGGTATATGAGTCTTATTTATTTATTCAATTCTTTTTTGTCTCCAATTTAATTACTTTTATTCATACACCTAAAATTTCCCCTTCCAGCATAACTGATGCTTGATAATCCTAACTTAAGATTTATTAGCATTTCTAAAAAACTTTAAGAGAAAGTTACATTTCTATTTCACTCAAGTTTCAGTTTGGCAGCTTGTTTTTTAAGTAAACCCCAGAGGAATTAGTATATAAAATGAATTAACGTAGTATAAATTATATTTTGCTAGTTTTTTTTTTCTATCTACAAATATAAATTCGTGTTAAATGAGGCTTTGAGTTTTTGTACTGAAGTCATTAAGAGGTAATCTTGCCTAAGTTTAAAGAAATAAAAATAAGAGTATTAAATAAATCTGTCAATAAATCAGTCATTTAAGAACAATAAGATGAAGCTTATCCCTACTTTCATTATTTCCTTTCTATTTTAAATTACAAAAACTTTTTAACTAAAATACTCCATTCTTTTCCTTCTTTTCAATACTTATGCATAAGGCCATAATCAGAGAATTATTTTGAAGCAAAGTAAATTTAAATTTTTAAAATCTAATTAAAGGAAGTTAGGAAGATGTATCTCGTGCATATAAGAAAATATTTTTTTAAAAAAACTACCTAGTACAAAATATTACATGAAACTTTGATCTTTAAAATAAGGCTTGCTTTAATTTTTAATGGCTTCTCAAAGCATCTAGAACCAATTCATCTAACTTTATCTTATCAAAATGTTAAAATAAAAAATTCTTACATCTGTGTCATAATACTTCTTTTCGCTAAACTTGGACAATCTAAGAAATAAGAAAGCACAAGTCATTCCAGGTTTTCACCCCAACACTGACAAGCACGAGGCCATTTTCCCCTCTCCTAACCGACTGTGGCCTCATTCTGTTAGCTAAGGACGGAACTCCACAGTAAAATATCTCCGTGGGAAGTGTTCGGATTTTGACTTTTTATTTCCTCTTTGATTCAAGGTAGGTGTGTGATACCATTTAAATGATACCCAACCCCAAACAACAGGATAGAAAGAGGGATGTGGAACAGATCTAAATTTCATTTTTAAGAGCAAAGGATTCAGAATCGGAAGGCCTGAGTTTAATCCTGCTCTGCACAAGTGACTTTGCCACTCTGAGACTTTATTTTCACCTAGCCAAACGGAGAGTGCATTACTTATTCACAATACTGTTATGAAGTTGAAAAAAAGAAGGAAAAAAGAAATGTACAACTCGGCAAAACTTAATATACTGCCTGCGGTGAAACAAATACTCAATAAGTCATTTGCCTTCCTCCCTTTCTTCTTTCCTTTTTTCTATCCATCTCCTTTTCTCAACTCTCAATTGATGGAGATCCAAAATATCTACCTCTAGGAAGGCATGTAAAAGACATGAAGAGAAATAAGTTTAAAGTTTGCAAAGACATTAGCTATTTCACTTCAGCCTCTAGGTATTATGATCATCCTAATCATTTCTGGGTTTGGGATTAGCAATGTACTACATGTTAAATAAATCCAACACTCACCAAAATACGTAACTCAAATGAACTGCTTTTAATTCTATCTTATTTAGCTTCTTTCACAAACAGAATAGCAAAAGTATCCTCTGCAACAGAGTTGCCGTAATTTGTTATTTGCAGAATTATTTCTGTGCCTCACAAGCCATGTTTATTTCACTAGAATGAGAGGACTAATTGTGTTAGATAAAATATACTGTCATCTTGTGGAATTATGATAACAAAACATAAAGCATCCTTTTCTAATATTCTGGGGAAAATCCAAGGGAAAAAAATCATTTGTCTTAGTAGCGGCTAGAGAATTTTGGTAAGTTCAAGGAAACTAAAGTTTGGATCATTAATTTGTATTTTACAGTCTCCTTAGTGGAAGACGGCCAAAAAGTTGACAACGCTGTAAGATGTCACCTTAAATGGTAGAATGGTAATAATAATAAACATCTCAATAGACCCTTTTCAAGTTTATGTGTGTCACAGTGTTCCTAACTGGACCCTAAGTACTAAAAAGAATTTTTGTGAAACTTTTCTTTCTAAAAATCTGAAGAGAAACTCCGAAATCCCCAAAAAGTCTTTCAGTCTGAAACAAACTATGCACAAAATTGTAGGGAGGTAGATTATAAAATTCTCCAATTGATATCTTGCTGCTCGGGATCCTCTTACAGTCATTACTTAAACCAAAACACTTTTTAGAGCATCTCCATTTGCGATTAAGTTCACAGTTTTATGTTTCTCTTAACAAAGCATGCCAGTTCATTCATTCTCTTCCTCCTCTTCCTGACTTCTTACTTCCCCTTACCCCACCTCCCAAGGATTTACAGTTTATAATATATTTAAAAGCAAGGTCTAACCTCCAAATAACCATGGCAAAATTACTGCTGAAATGATAATAAACCAGTCAGTGTTCAGCACATCCACTGCATTCAATCTGTATTTTACGGTTTTTTTCCTATTCTAATCCTCAAAATTGTTTTCAATAATCTATATTAACATTTGTGAGCAATTAGAATTGTTGTTGCTTCCGTGAAAGTTTTTTAAAGCCGAAAGGCTGTTCTGAGTGTTCTGGAAGCAGCTTGAGGCCTTAACCAAGTGAAACACCCAGTCCTACTGTGTACAGCAATGACCACAACAAAGGCTGTGGTTTCTCCCACACTAGCCCTAAATAGGTTTAAATTAATGCTATTCATCACTGGGTGGAAAAGAAGACAAGGCAAATTCAAGCCAGCAGCATTGAGAAATTTCTTACCAACACTAAAACCTCTTAGCCATAAAAGAGCTGACCTCCTCCGTTCATAGGTTTACTCCAGAACAACTCCTTCTCCTATTCCCTGCTTTTGAATTTCCATCTTTTTCACTACATTAAAGATAAAGGATATTGTTACTAAATTCTAAATAAAGGGTATTGTTACTATCCTCAAGTCATACAGAAAAGACTTAAGGATATAAAGTCGCATGTAGCTAAAGTTTGTTGTTAGTGCTATGTCCTTTAAAGAAACGAAAGACAAATACAAAGGTAAACAAAATTTTCTAAAACTATTTGCATATACCAGTAATTTATAGGAATCTATCAGCCACAAAATCCATCATGAGTTTCACATAAAGTTAGAGTTAGAATTTAAGAGAGGATGGAACTTATTCTATTAATTTTAAATATCACTGTATATTATTAGTCTTCTTTTTCCAAACAGTTTATTATTATAAATCACAGGAACTAACTGCACAGCTTCTACCGAAGAGTTTATTAAGGCACTGAAGAAGTTTAATTACATGTCTAATCCTACACTTGAGCTTAAACACTTACACACATACACCTGCTAAAAATATATATTGAATATATTTTAGATATGCAATACTGCCATAAACTAATGTGATTAAGTTACTTAAAGATTAAGAAGTTATCGTAATTTGGCATAAAATTATAAACTGTAACAATCTAACGTCATTCGCCTAAAAATTCCTACAATAATTATGCCATATACATTGATAACCTTATGTACATAGTTACCATGTATTTAAAGTACCAGCTTTAAAAATATATATATCATTCCCATTGCTCTAAACAACACTCTGTGTGCAGCCTGGATGTGCACACACATGCATACGAAGCACACACATGCTCATACACAGACACTCCTAATCTTACACCTGCTCTGAAGCAGTAGGAAGTGAATTCTCAATCTGTCAACATGACCATCTGGTCTATCTGCATATCACGGCTTTCTCTATTACTATATGAAGGAATGGCAATCATGAAGCCAAAATAAAACTAATGCACCTGAATGGGAGTCTGTCTCTCTCTTTGTTGAAATGGAATAATACATGACATATCAGAGCAAAACTAGAAGTAATGTAAATAATTTTAAATGAGCATTCATGCCAACATAATGAAGTGAACAATATGGTACAGGTGTTGTGGTAATCAGTAATACTACCATACAGGTTTACAGGACAGATAGCATATTTCCAAGGTACTGCAACAGCTCTTTCAGTGAGTGACAGGAACTTTGCTATTCCTAGTCCAAGCAAAACTAAGTAAAAGTAGTAACAGGTAGCATGGATGTAATCAGTATTTATTGTACTAAAACACTACTGTGCAAAAATGTTCATTTCTACAACTTAAAACTAACAAGTACTTATGCTACCATTAGGACAAATTTAATTTGCTCTGTCACTTGCTAATTAACAATTACAGCAATTATATGACAAATATCAGTCACTTATTAGTCTTTCAAAGTGAATTTTAAGACCGCTAAAAATACTTCTGATCTTTGAAAATTCCTCGTCTGCAAAAAGATGTTCATTGTGCCATAGCTTTTGAGCTTAATGCTACTTAAAAATTAGCAAAGGCCTTAGTTGAATTAAATGTAATTCTATTTGTTTAATTTTAGTTTTTAAACTTCTCCACACAGCTGCCTCAGCGCTTCCATTCTACCCCACAGCAGGTAATAACTATCAAAAATAAATTGTGACAGACATCCTATGGCCTACATACAGCAACCTACCTCTAAGACTCTTAAAAAGTCTAACTTCTCACAAAATTTAACTCAACTAAAAACCTTTCTAGATTCTCATTACATTACCAGAAGTTATACAGAAGCAGTTTGAAAAAAAAAAAAAAAAAAAACTCTCCAGAAAGTTCTCGGTTGAGTGCCTACTAATGAACAAAGGTTAACTTTATCTAAAAGGTCAAATGCCTGGTGGCTAAGGTTATGACCTTAACAACTTAAATTGTGACCTTGCCACGTGCCGGGTATATTGTAGATTCTGATACAGATCATCTGGTAAAGACTGGTCATAAATTAGCTTTACTGTTACACGCCCACAAAGAAAAGCATTTGCCACAATAACATAATATCTCCAAGTTTTCATACCATACATAAGAAGGACAACTCAAATAGAGACCAAACTAAAGGCATAAAATGATTTTACTCTTTTATACTTTTAACGAGATGAAATTCTCAGGCTTATAGAATCACTGATTTCATTACACTTGCTACTGTTTATCAGACACAAAATTCACATAGTTATAATGCCACTGGATTTAGAGGGGAAAAAATGGAATGTAGTTTATGTATTGTATTTTAGCATCTTGCTACATCTTAAATATATCACCTCTACTTTCAAAAAATGATTGATTCTGCATTAACTTTCAGCATTTACATGTGCGTTCCAAGATTTCAACTTCCTATCAAAGAGGCCGAGGCATAAAGCAATAATTGCTGTATGCCTTTTTATAAGGAAAAAAAAAAAAAGATCTCATTTTGGTGGCCACCTAGGGAAAAAATAAGATTTTTTGGAAGAAAAAAACATATAACATTTTAAAAGAAAGAGAGAGAGAGAGAAAAGAAACATACTATAGGTGAAAAGGCCACAATGGTTTTGGCATGTTTCTTGAAGCACGTTTCAGAGTCTCTGCCTCCTGCCAATACTGGCAAGTTCTCAAAACTTTTAAGGAGGTAAAAACATTGTTTAGTGTTTACAAATCTTCAGTATTATAACAGATGCTTGTCAAATCAGTTGTATGTAAGTTGACCGATCTACCTCATATTTGTATTGGCAGCTTCTCTTCCACAAATAACAGGTCTCTAAATCTCTGAATTCGAACTTAAAATATCTTCAGACAAAAGGCTCCTAATATTTTCTTTTGCAATCGTCCTGTTGCGCGCACAGAGAAGCAGCCATCACTGTGCTTCGGTAAAAGCCAATGGCCTAACACTTGGCTGGTGTTCAGGCTTAACAAGGGATTCTGGGATACACCAGGAAAACCAAACCAAAGGTAGTCTGATCCATGTTGCTGTCAATAAATCTTTCATAAGCAATAAGGATGCTAACTCTCCTAAGCAACCTTCTACACGTCATTTTGCCAACATAACCCTTCGGGTACTGAAAAAACGGCAACTGCAAGCTCAAGGATTTGGAATAAGAGCTCAGTAACAACAACAACGACGAAAGAGAATACATGTAACAGCAATAGCTAGAAAGGTTACATCTCTTTAAATCTAAGGTAAACGTTCACGTTTAAAACTTAGAACAGATGCTACTCATACCGATAAAAACATATTATATTTCATTTTGATGTTACCCTGTAAGGAAACACAAACAATGATATGCTTCACCTGTTGACACCCTCAATTTTCAATTAGAACATTTATTATAATTTATACAGCATTTGTTATAATTTATAAATTGTTGACTTTTCTAAATATTGAAAAGATTAAACATAAGATTTTAAAGAGGACTCCCTGAAAGCACTTTTTTTTTTGCACCTTGTCTTTCCCTATCAGAATCTCCACTTACGTGTGCAAATAAATTTTTAAAAATTTTAATTTTGCTTATTCAATAGAAAAAAAAATAAGAACAATAGGATGGAAAGGGGGTTAAGAAGAAGCTACTTTCCCTGTTTAGGAGCCACGTGAAAGGTGTTGCTTTTTCATTTTCACCACCCAGAACTGTGTAAAGCAACAGGCACTTCTTATAATTAAGTATACATTTTCAGAAACCCAAATATTTGAAACACTTACAGATCACATCCTCTAAAATACGCATCTATCCCCTGCCAACAGAATGCAAATTATGATGCGACATGCTTGCAAAGTTAATTTCTCCAGTTTTTTATGTAAGGACAGATGGATAACAAAAGTTCTCTTTCTAAAACATATATCGAGAAAAATAATAGAGAATAGGATTTCAGCTGACTTCTTTAAAAAAAAAAAGCTCACGTTTAGAATTAAAAATGTTTTTGCAAAACAGTACAGTGTTGATTTTACAGGTACTATCTTTCTCCTTTGTGAAAAGATACATAATTACATGAACCTCAAAACAATCTACTGGTAGGATTCTACAACCTTCCTTCTCCCATCTGACCCAAGTAACTGCCATGAAGATAATCTAGCAAGACCAGTATGTACCTATAAAAAGTCAACAAGTCACACAAGACCTGAGCTTTCACATAACACAATGAGCCTTTTGTCTAAAACAAGACGAAAGGAACAAAGTAAAAAATGCATTATTTCATCCAATCTTCAATAGTTTTACCCTGAATGCTACCCGAAATGCTGTAATGTGCACAGGTAAAACATGCCTTGAAAGCAGCCTTGCAACAATAAATAATTTTATTACGAATCAAAGCAACTCACTAAATCAATTACCAGTACCAATTCTTCAATGCGCTCATACACTATACAGGTTGGTTACTTTTAAGGTTAACCTCTCCATCAGTTACTTAAAGAGCTGGTTTGCTTTTTCCCTTAGCTTATCTCAGACAACACTAAAAGTTCCTAAATACAAAGCTACTAAGTTTACGAATTAATATAATTCCTTTTTCCTTCATAAATGATCAGCAATTTGATAGTAATCTTACCTCCAGCCCCTTAATTAGCAAGGGGTTCAAGAGGCCCCAGTAGGTTAAAAACACTCCCTGAAGAAAGGCAGCTAAAAATATTATCTCAATACCAAACTAAATGCTTTTCAACTAGATCACTTGCCAGTTAAAATATACTCTTTGTTACAAGGGTTTTTATGAGGCTTCTCTCACCCAACATCAAAAAATGTGATTTAAACATATCACATAACTGACTACCCAACACCTTTGATGATACTACTTGCCAAAAGAACTGAACTTAGTAATAGTTCTTTCAAAGCTATGCTTTTCCACCCAAACGAAGATGGCACCTCAGACAATGGGGATTCTGGCCATTCTGACTTTGGCCCACCTTTGAAACCACACTGTCTGTAAATACATGGCCTACAACTTAGGGTGTTCAGGAATGGCATATACAGAGGTCATCAGGAAAGAAATACACACAAGAAAGTGGAACGACTTCTCACCATCGCACTTACCTGCTGCATGCACAAAGTATGCCAAATATAAATCGAGTTCCTTAACAGAAACCCCTATGTGATGGGGCTGGACACAGAGCCCTGGATTAGAGCACTGCGGGGACTTTACAAGGCGCTCGCCATCAGTACTTTCGAGCGGAATACCTTTAAATAAAATCACCATAACCAGGTCCAACCTCCAGACTTTATCTGCCTGGCGTAGGCAGTCAATTCTTCGCATCTTGCCTTTCTGGTCTGGGTTGGAAAGAACACAACATGGAGGCTTTTTCCCTGTAACTGTAAGCACAAAATCCTCTCGATACTCAGGTCGGATATCTTTCCGTAACTTGGCCAGAAGTCGAGATGCCCACTTCTGCTTGACCTCTGGTTTTTCACTTAGCAACTCATCCTTCACAGCTCTCTCTTCTTCTTTTGACATACGCTTTTCATGTTTTTTGAAATATTTTCGTTTTCGGGCCTGCAGATTGAACCATGTGTAGGCGAAGGCTCGGACGTGGGGCAGAAGTGCTTCAATGAAAGGATGAAATTCATCCTAGGGAAATGAATAAAAACACAAATATGAATAGAATGAAAACAAAAGGAAACAACTTTTTTTTTCAGATGATCACCTTAAATATATATACATATCTTTATTTCACTTGAAATTTGGTTCAAGCATTTTATTACCAAAATCATATATAGGATCCCTATAGGAAGTCAACGGGGAGTCGGGGGGAGGGAAGAAAAAAAAAACACCAGTATCATTTCTCACAATCTAAAAGAAGAAAATTTCTAAAAATTAAAAAATATTTTGGCATGTTCACCAAAGTGCCCAGATTCAATGGTCAGGCCTCAGTCCCTCATCCTTTAGATAATTAAGTGAAATTTATTAAAATGCTTATAACAATATAAAATCTTAACCCTATTTCAAGGAAGGCATATCTAATTTTGCTCCAGCCTTGACCTCACTACTTGTAGTACAGCCAGGGCTCGGCCGCCAGATTGGCAAACCCTAAACATTCAGATGCCAGTCAATGTTTATGAAAGTCTAGGAGCAAAAATCATCTCCGCAATCAATGAAAATAAAGACTTTCCCTCTAAAAACACTGCATGTAGACTCTGATTTGTTTCTTAGTCATTTTGGTAACATCTTAATTCCCTTTTAAGTATTACAATTGCACATAATTTTTTTTTTTTTTAGTCAAAAACCTAGATAATTATGGCAGGGACCATAAAGAAAAGATAAATCTAATATTCACCAGACTAAAATATCTATGTCCAAAACATAGTTGCTGATACTATGGCAATGAAACAAAAAGGGGGGAAAAAAGAAAAAAAAACAAAGAGTACATGCCAGATAGTAAACAGAATGTGTCACTGTGACAATAGTGATGCAACTAAATACATTTAATTTACTGATATGATTGTGAAATGCCTTCAGTAATGATCGTCCATTAAAAAAAAATAATAATTATTTAATTTTTGAAAATAATATTTCAGGCTTTTTCCCAGAGGAAAATAGAGAACCTGGTATATACAATGATTACAAGACTCTAGGAAAACCCTCATGGTTGCCTCTTAAAATTCAAGTAATTTGAAAATAATATTGAATTTAAAATATTAAAATTTTTCCTACAGTTTTATTTAAATTTTTTATTCTTTTGCTTGACATTTTCTTAGTAAATACAAAAATAAAATTAAAAAAAAATTAACGGTAACCTCCACAAAGCTATCTGAATACATCTAACTTTTGATTAACCAACCCACACTAATCTTACATAACTTCTCTCCACCGTGCAACACCCCCCAAAAGATAAATTATTTACTTTCAAATAAAGGAGGATAAGAAAACCAAAGAGATATTCGATGACTTTCTTAGAAGGGTGTGGGACAGACAAATATAAAACACATTCTTTTTCAGTTCTTAATATCCATGTAAATATACACTTTAGAGACAAAATTGCAATATTCAAAATATTATTACTATTAAAGTAATTATTAAACTTTTAAATGTTCAAATGTAAACTTAGTGGTTAAAATTGATTAAATAGTTTAACAATGAAGTCTGTTAAAATATTGTAAATTATAACCAATCATCTAAATACTACGTATGACTGTTTTTTTAAGTATAAATTAATATGATACATAATAAATCATTTCAATTATTGACATTTATCTTTTTCCTCTCTAAACAAATTTCAGGCTTTGTATTTCAAGTTTAGCTTTGAAAACTGCTCTTTTTCAATAAAATAATCCAAAAGTCAGCTTTTGTATTATGTGAGCATCTTTAAAGGAAGAGGAAACAGAAAAATACAAGAATTATATTATTCTTTACCAAAAACCATTAGCATTTTTAAGTTTCTGATGTTTGAGAATATTTCTTATTGTCATACTGGAGAGGAGAGAAATTGGGGGGCAGGTGGGGAGTATTTTTCAAGTCACAGTTTATCTAATAAGGTACACGCCAAACCGCAAAGCATTTAAACATTACTAAATTCTGAGCTCATCTTTGAAATGCTCTAAAATACATAAATTTTGGGTTTGAAACAGTCCTTCACACTGACTGATTTTCTTATATACACAGGACATGCTAAGGACCAAAGCTGTATGGTATTATGCAAAGAACTCCTAGCGTCTACCTTAACTACAAAGTGAGCTTTCACCAAAAGGATTTCATTTTAAAATCTCAGCCCTATTTTATAATGCAGAGAATAACTTAGTTCCAAACAATTCATATTTATGTTAAAATGTTATCTTATTAAAAAGCTTTATTAATAAACATTTTAAATAAACACTCTAATATGCATTTAAGTGCTTGAAGATACTCCCAATATGCTTCTCAGAGAACTGCAAACTGCGTTCATTCGTGTTCAAAAGGATTTTGTTTACCTGCCAACCAAATGCCCATACATCTCAGCATAAAAATCTTTAAATGAGGCCAACTATGTCGACTAATTATTAAGAATAATCTAAGTCCCCAATTTTGCATCAGAAGTATTTACAACTTATTACTCCCAAAAGGTTTCATGGCTATGCCAATAAAAGAGCACAATATTTTGTATAACTTTATTCACATGCACAATTAAAGTGCTAGCTATCTTTCTCAACTGACAATAAGAAATATTCCAGAACATCAAAATTAAAGAATATCATTAGCTTGTGGGAAATGTCCTGACATAGTATGTATTAGTTTTTAAAAAAAAAAAAAAAAAAAGCAGTACGGTATGCCTTTACAAATCTTGTTGCTGCACATAGTCATAAGCTACATACTATTTCAAAATATTCAAGAGAAAATAAAGAATATTTTACATATGTACTCGGTGAGAGTTATAGCCACCAATAAAAACCTGAAAACCTGTTTCAAAAGTGATATGACTTTGGATCAGCACCTAAAACATTGATCTGTTTGTAAGTAAGCCAAGTTTAAGAACCACTGAATGCTGATATGTCTGGAACTACTTCTCAAATGTTCACCTATAAATTCTACTGTGTTATCATTCTATGGCCAGGTACATGATTTGGTTATGATATGCCTATATGGATTAAAATAGGATGCCTGGCATTTCCCTGGTTAAGTTTTTTTTAAATCGCATACACATATATGAAGTTTATTCCTTCATTTAGAGCACTTTTATCACTGTGCTTAGTGGACTTTCTTTAACGACCAATAAACTACCTAAGTTTTTCTTTTAAAAACTGGCTGTAAAGCTCTATAAATATTCCAGCAAATTAAATAAATTGTAAATCAATTTTTAAAAGAAGAACTCATGAAATATATGGCCCTCATTCACTATTCAGTGTACATTTTCCTCACAAACTATTACACTAAGTAAGCATTTCTCTTAGTGGTATTTCCAGATGAAGGCCTAGTGAATGTATCAATCGCACTGCCAAATATGTCTTTAAAAACCAAACAACTTTTTTAACGTGATAATAGTTCAGGAACCAAGAGAATCCAACTTTGTGAAATACCTGACACATATGCCCTAGGCCTGCATGGTTATACAGGTATCCTCCTACATGCGCCATCCCAAAATATAAATTTTTCTTTTGAGAGCTCACTTGAGAAGATGATAATGTATCCGACTATTGCAGCACAGTGGTATTATCTACAAGTTGTATGTGTTGCAAACTTTTGCCAGCCAGAACTTCAGCCTTTGAATCTCAGCATTTTCACTGTAGTCGTAACTCATTCAAATTATCTTACACTTTGCAACTTATCCATATGCAATTGTGAACCTTGCCAGAGTGGTTGGAAAAGTTTCATTCCAACTTCCACAAGTTACTAAAATAGGAACTTTGGAAGTTTGTTACGGAATTTTTTTTTTTTAATTTACAATAACTGAAAGCAACTGCTATCTATTATTAATGCTAGGCCTAAATCCCAAACAGACCATTTCGATATAAAAGATACATTTAAGAGTCTTCTGAGGTCAAATAGTCGGTATTTTTACTGTTAGATATTGCAATAAGGGTTGTCATGTGGGAAATAAATCCAGAATCCAGAGAGGAGAGAAAAAAACTATTGATACTTTTTAACCTTGTAGAAAGTATTCCGATTAAACCGTTATCTCCTGCTAAATGAAGGCAAGAGGTGGCAGCAGGTTTTTTAAGGGAGTGGTGAATAAACATTTTATATGAAGCATATAACTCATGTAGGTGATTAATGGTCAGATCTCAATGTAGCATAACAGTATGAAGGTTCACACTGTTTTTCCAATTTTTTTTTTTTTTTTTTTTTTTTTGCGCAAAATCACTTTGACTTCATGCCTTTTAGTCAAAGAAAATAAATAATATATTCAAAAGGGACCAGATTTGGAGCCATGAAGTAGCAATATTTTGCCTGGGGGTGGTGCAGACTAGAGAGGGATGGAAAGGGAGGGCCTGGAAAGGAGGGGCAGGGGAGCGAGAGAGACCCACGCTCCGAGTTGAGTCGGAGGGAAAAGTTGCCCCCGTCCTGCGAGCGGAGTGGCCCAAGTCGCGCTGCGGTGGCGGGACGCGGCGGTGGGGGTAGCCGCGTCCCGCCCGGGCCGCTGCCTGGGCTCGCGGCCGGGAGCCCAACTCCTCGCCGCACTCTCCCGCCCGCGGCCCGCGGCCTCCGCCGCCCTGCGCAGCGTGGACTCGTCCCGGCAACGAAACTTTCACTCGCGAAAGCGAGCGGGCGACGAGGACGCAGGCTCCGCCCGGCCGGCGCGGGGGACGCGCATCCACGCAGCCCCTCTCCGCGGAGCCCGGGGGCCGGCTCGCCGCGGCCCGCCCGTGTCCGAGGGGCGCTGTCCCGACCCGGGCCGGGGCCGCCGGCCCCGCGTCCCTCCCGCGGCCGGACCCCAAAGGCTGACAAACAATAAACAAAAGTAAGAGTTTGAGGAGGCTGCTGCGGCGCGGGCTCCAGGAGCGGGCCGTGGGCGCGGGGACCCGAGTTCCCCGCACTCGGGGCTTCAGCTGCTCGGAGCGTCCGCGGTGTGCGGTGGGCGCCGTCGGCGGCCCCCCTCCCCGGGCGCGGCGGAACTACAGGAGCCGGCCTCCCGGCTGCAGAAACGCTGAGTCCAGATTTCAGCGTGTCATGGGCTGCAACCCGCCGAAACACGTGCGGGGCGTCCGAAAACAGCGCCGTTCCGCAGTCCGTCGCCCCGATATTAATTAACGCATTAATAAGAGGGCGCCATTAGCCATGTGCCCACACAAATGGCCGTGCAAGAGGAATGCACCCGCATGGAAACAAAGTTACTTTCTTAAAGCTGTATTTCTCCCCCCACACACACACACACAAGCACACACGCACACACGCAGAAACACGCGCACACACGCGCACACATCAAGACATATGCCCCGGGCCCAGCCGGCGCGACGGTCCCTGGCACCCCCTGCCCAGCCCCTGGTCGGCCCCCGCCACCCTGCCCCCCTGACCCCCTCGGCATCCCAGCAGCTGCTTACCTGGGTGAGACAGAGCGGAGAATACATAACTGCCGGGCGATGGGGTGTGCGTGTGCGTCTGGGTGTGCGGTTTGTAGGTGTGCGTGAGTGCGGGTGAGAAAGGAGAAAGAGGGAGAGAGGAGGAGAGAGAGAAGGGGGGAGAAAAAAATCAAGCCTGCTTCTTGCGTTCACATTTCCAACTCGGCTCAACTGCAGCCAGCCAGCGCTATTGCCGCTCCATGAGCTGAACTTTAACCCCGCCTAGAGTTTCCCTACACGCCACTATACATGTCTACTGTACGCGGGCGTTAAAGGCATAGCGCACCCTTTCCCGCTCCCGCGCCCGCCCGGCCGGGTGCCCGCGAGCTGCCCGCGCGCCCGCCTCCGCCTCCGCTCTGCACCGCACCGCACAGCCGCCGCCCGCTCGCGCCGCCGCCGGGGGCGGAGGGGGTGCGTGGGGGAGGGGGCGGCTGCGGCGCCGCGCGGCCAGCCGGGTCCGAGCCTCCGCGGCCGCTCGCGCTGGCTCGCTCTCTCTCCCGCTCCCTGGCTTGCTGGCTCTCCGGTCCCTCTGCCCCCCAGACCCCCCCGTCCCCGCTCAGCGTATTACTGGGTAACGCAGTGAGGAGCAGTTACAGTCTGTACTCCCGGGCAGCTATAGGCTGCCACAGGATGTGCTTAAGCAAACAAAACTACTTTTCCTCATCCCCATCCCCCAATCCCCGCCGCAGACCTTCGCGGACCTCGGGGGAGGACTTGGGCAACTTTGCCAGGTGGCCCGGCACCCCCGGGTTCGCGGTGTGGGCACCAGGAGAACCCGGGACAAGGCCTGAAGGCCAATTTGCATGTATGCAAAATTTTTTTTTTTTTAATCGGACCTCCTAGGTAACTTTCTTTTCCCTCTGAAATGCGGTACGGCTCAAAAGCATTGTAATCTCTCCAACGAAGCTTTCTATGGGAATAGATCGTCGGCAGAGGTAATTATGCACAAAATCCTGCAAACTTTGTGCAGCTTCAGTCCGATGGCATGCAGGAGCGGGGGTGGTGGGGAAATTTTTCACACAGAAGATTCACCGGATTTGGGGTGGGGGGGAGTTGTCTGGAGAAAGGGAGGCGGAGATTAATGAGCGTTCTCCCTCCCAGGACTGTGAAACTAGTGGGTTTGAATACAGACGCCATAGAAAAAGTTCTATCACGTTCAGAAACAACAGTGGTTTAGCTGTGACATCTTTTTCTTTTTAAGAGAAAAAAATGTAAAAGGGATGTCCCCTTTGGGAAGGAAGATATTCTGGTCCACAAACGCGTGCCCAGAACTGGACAGAGGCTATCATTACCGTCTCTGTGCCTGGGACACCTCTGGAAGGGTGCCTTTTAAGAATCCCCTTTTTTTCCCTCCCCCAGGTAATAGTTCTTAAAATGGAAAAGAGCTTCCTGCAATTATTTTAGGTTTGCTAAAGTATTGTTTTGGCAGAAAAGGGGGGTGGCTTTTAGGGTTTGGCAAGTTGCCAATAAGCCTGCTTTTCCAGTTTTTTTAACCTCATATTTTCTCTCTAGGTTCTTCTCCATGATGGGGGAATATATGTATGTATATATACCGCCTTCATCCAAATCTTCGTCCCATCTCTTCCTGGACCTCATCTCCTTTGCTCTAGTTTGCAGCCTGCTGCATTCGCAAGTCTTTCTCAAAATTCCAAAAGAAAAGATGGGTGTATCACGTTGAAAGACACTGGCACACAGACAGGGGGAATCCGCACCTTGGTAGAGGTTACATAGCTTAGACAGCCGCTGAAAAGAAATTACTGTAGGAATGCCCACTCTGCAGGTGAGGGTCAGGTGAGGTGTTAAGGTCTTTCTTATTTAGACCCCGCACGCCCCCCTTTTTAAGTCAGGGACATCAAAAATGCTACTGAGAAAAGAAAAATAAAATCCTCTGAAATATTCTGCATCTGTCTAAAGTTATGTTTTGCTTGTTCTACAGTTACTTTATTGCTAAAATAAATCCTGAATGCTCAAGAAATCATTTCACAGATCGTGATCCTAAATATTCTTGGATATCTCTCAGATTATTTATGAAGGAGTGAAGGGAAATAATGATTTAAACCTTTAATGAGAGAGTCCCATGTTTTCCAAACTAAACAACGGCTATTCCTTGGTTCCTCTTGGATTTCAGTAGGGGGGAAATGTCCTAAAAGCTAAGCCCAGTTACACAGACAACATTCCTGGCCACGAAAACCTTTGCTGGGATCTATAACTTCAATCCGCTCCAAGTTTCCTCGATAGAAGTTTCTGGCTGACGGTCCCAACATGTAACTGAGGCACAGGGAGAAGTTATTGTTCAAGTTTGCACTCTTGGGAAGCACTCTTCCAGAGCAGATTAAAATCTTTCTTTTGGTGTATTAAAAGATAGACTTCACATCTGCCTCTTTCCAAAACAGCAAAGATCCTAACTTTTTAATTGAATCTCAAGAAAAAGAAAAAGATTTTTTAAAAAGACTGGCACATCGCCCTGATGGAAAAAAAAAATGGGGGAAAGTAACTTAATGCTGATATTTCTACTTTAAAAACTTCTTTTGTTGCAGCAGTGGATGTGCCCGCGATTTCCAGCTTTCTGCGGTTAGCAATATTATCTTAAGTAACTTTTGGCGCCCTTCGTAAGACTTTTGGATATGGGACGATTGTTTGCGCCCTCTAGGCAAGGGCTGGATCCAAGTTCAGCACCAAAGCCCTTCACATCCGCTCCTGCTTTCTCTCCTATCTCCGCCAGCTCCCGCTCCCTCCCCCGCGGGAGGAGGGGGAGGAGGGGAGGCGGGGGAACACTACAAAGCACAGTTCCAACTACAGCCTTTGGAAACACGACTGAGAAAAATACAGTAGAAGAGTTACAGTTACAGAAAGGCTTCTGGTAACTTTCTCTCCAACAGGCATAAATTTAAACACACACACAAAGAAACAGATGTTCCTCAAAGGGCAGTCTGGGGGTAAAAAACATTTCCAACTCTCTCTCCCCTTCCCAAGTTGCAAAAGTAAATCCTTGTCCAGAGTTCAGACGGCTACTAAGACACTTGAGAGAGAGAACAGGGATGGAGGACGGAAAGAAGAAAAGATAGTAGGAAAGATAGTGTAGGAAACAAAGGAAAAGTATGAAAACTAGTTTACTGCAATCATATAAATGACCCATTGTTAGGAAGGATAAACCCCTTATTGGAAATAACTACTCCAATCATTTATTTTGCAAGTGCTGGGAGGCTGCCTTGAAATGGGATTGTCTCTGCGAAAAGGAGGCTCCTGTCATGCTCTCGGCTATCCATATTCTTCCTGGCACAGAGCCCAGCCTTGCATTTACTGTGTTTTATTTGCAGAAATGTTACCTTGCCAGTTTTAGTGAAATCCTCTTAGATATATAAATTACGTCAATAAGGTTTCACTTATATGTACATCTCAAATACCTCTCATTTTAGAGGTTACTTAATAGGAAGTTCTTATTAATATGATTTAGATTTTAATGCCCAAAGCAGTAAAGATAAAATTGGGGTTCATAAGTGACAATGCCATTAACTGTCATTCTTACCAAGACTAACTTTATCACTAGCATTTTCTAACATTTTTCTTTAGTTTTTTGACCTGCTGGTCATTTGTGTGCAGATTTTTCTTATATGCTTATATTTCTAAATTGAATCATGTTGCTGAACTGAGCATCCAAGTAGATTCTTACATCAAATTTCCAAACTAGATTTGATTAGAAGGCCTAAAGCCTTGAGAAATAGCTCGATGGGAATTTAATACAAAGATGGGAAAGAGCTCATATTATTTTCCATTCACTTCCCAACATAATTAGGTGTATGCCCTGTTCAGAGAGAAGGAAGAGATGGGTATATTTTAGTCAGAGGCTGCCAGTTACTGTCTCCAAGACAAGCTACTGCAGTTGGTTTCCACTGGATTGGTGTCAAAGACTTATCCTAGAGGCCAGACTCCAGCTAAGAATTAGCCAGCTAGCAATCTTCCACACATACTCTCCACAGGGGTTGTTGTGGTAACAAGAATGTGAACTTGGCCAATTTTAATATCCTATTTGCTACTGACCATTTACTTAAACAGCAGAAATTTTTTTAAGTCAAGAAAAAAAACGTTCTCCTACCATTCCTTTCGAATGTAAAAAACAGCTGTCAGTCCACCTGTGAAACACTGTCTCCCTTAAAACTGTTTAGAGTTCAAGAAGAGAGGCTTGCCCATTCCTCCAAAGTACTGGAAAGCCCAAGTCTTCTAAGATAATCAGAGCAAGAAGTTTTGCAATACATATACAACATATTACTTCCCAAAGCTCACTATAGTACCATAGTTCAGAGAAGTTTTTAAGTTACATATTTTTAACAGTTGAACCTCACTTTCTACAACAGTTAACAACTTCTCTGAATTTAAAAATAATAATTAACGCAAAGTTAAATCTTTCTCTAACAGCACTTTTCTAAGTTTTTCCGGAAAGGCAGTAAAGAAGACATAAAATTCATGCAAAAATCCCCAATCTTTTTTTTCTTTTTTCTTAAACTCGAAAACTCTTTCCTATTGTGCTTGCTAAATCCGGAAGAGCTTGTAGCTTTGACAGCTCGAACCACACCAACCCCTTCAGAGACGCAGAGAACTTCAGATCTTCTCTGCCCGCCCCCTCTCGCTACTGCGAACCATGGTACACCCAAGCTTCCTCATGATTGGATAAACCTTTTGTCAATCTCTCATGTTGCCCCATTGATTAGAGGATCGAATCGTCAATTATTTTCCCGGTCCAGACATTTCTTTTCGGGTTAGGTTGACTGCTGAGGCCAGACGTCTTGTTACAGAACAGAGCACGTACAGGATTCTCCCCCCCCCTCACCCCCCCTTTCTGGAATCGAGCAAGCGCTAGGAGGAAAAAAAATCTGTCAAGCTCAGCAATTTTTTTCAAATCTCGGGGAAAAAAAACGGAAACCCGGTCTCTGATGCACACAGCAAAAAAAGCCATCCACAAAGCTACATCTTTAAAACAAAACCATCACAATAGACATTTACCCAGCAATCACTTAAATGCATATGCAAGCTAGAGAAATTTTAAAGTCTTAGCCATTAAACAAAATCATTCTACCATATTGTTGTTTATAAAACGCACATCGTATAAACGCAAAATAGAAAGTTTAAGATGTACCACGTACCATTGCAATGTAAAAAGAGTACGTGAGAAACTTTAAAATGTTCAGACGAATTGCTTCATTTGTTGTCCCCTTTTTTTTGCATTAAGAAAATATCTAAATAAACTTGGAACCGTTGAAAACCCGGAAGAGGTTTTTTTAAAGCTCTTGGCCAATTGCAGGCTTCTTGGAGAATTTTTTTTTTTTTTTACTCCAAATCTGAAGGCTTTTGCAATTGCAATGCGCGCTCTCTGCCTCTCTCACTGTCTCTCTCTCTCTCCTCTTTTGAAAGCGGTCCAACCCGGGCTGGCTGGTTCTCAGATTCTCTCTGGTTTTGCCTTGTGTGCTTTGGATTGTACGAGACTTTGCAGAAGTTGCAATCGATTCGCTGTCCCTCTCTCCTCTCCCTACCCCCTTGTTTATTTCCGCAATCGCTGCAATTTGCATAGTAACCACGCACGAGGCGCCGGCGGCAGCCTGCGGAGGGGGCCGCGAGGGGGCAGGGAAAAGGCCTTGCCCCCTTCTCCCCTCCTCCCGTCTCTCTCCCCGCCAGTCTCCTCCTCCCCCACAGCGCATGGCCAATAGGAGCTCCAGCATTCAGCGCAAGCTCGGGTCCGGACACTGTTCGGAAGAAAAGCCCCTGTGTTACTAGGCCCGGATCGCGGGATCGGGTTTTTGCGCAGTAGAAGTTCCTCTGCTTGGGGACTTCGCGGCTGGTGTTAAGGAGATGTGGCGCTATAGTACCTTTGCCTGCAGTAGTGCAGGTTTTGCACGTTTTCATCAAATCTGTACACCTGCTTTCTCGGTTTCTTTTTCCATAGCCTCTCGTGAGTTATTAGGCTGGTTCATGATGGTTAGTGAGAGATTTAACCTTTATTTGCACTGGTGTAGACCAAGAGTTAAAGATCCTCTTTGGTGCATTAAATCAAGAGAGTGCAAAATGTCACAGAGAACTTACAGTGAAATAGAGGTTCTACTCCAGGTTCAGAGAGGAAAAACCGTTTGGTTCTATTCTTTGCAGATGACTGAACATGAAATTGTTAGGAGGGCTCCCTCAAGAATAAAGCATGAGATGCAGTGAAATTTTAATTTCACTGCCAAACATCTAATTTGTCAGTATCCTTACAAATTCTTGTTTCCACAAAGTTTAACCCATTTCTCCACCTTTCATCCTCCCAAGAGAAGGGCTCTGAGATTTAAAAGGTTGTGTGTGGTTTTTTTTAAAGTACTTATTGGAACAGTAAGTCCTTCAACTTACTGATTCATCTTATTTCATTAAGCCAAGCTTTATAAGACCATGTGATCTGAATATTTCAATGTTAACCTTTTATCTGTTTGTTTTAAACAACAAACTAGCTATTGGTGCAGTGGTGGTGTCAGGGAGAGACAATGAATGCTAAAGGGAGAGAGTGTCCCTTTAAATGGAAAGCATCACAACCAGGCTATAGCGGTTTTTTTTTTTTTTTTATGTGTTTGCTTTGCGTCAGTTAAGTAGCTTAGGACGTTTTGCTGAATAACTGAGTTACAGGAAAACGTGTGCTTAGCTCACTTGATAAATATTACCCAATAAGAAGTCAAGAGGAATAAGAAGCAACCTGGTAGTTGTCTGATTTGCTTAACTGTTCTTGGTGAAGGGACCTAATTAATTAATAACAGGACCTTGCACAGTTAAATTAGAGGTTACAGAAACCTCCTCGTTTATTTTGAACCACATTTTTGGCTTTAGGCTTGTGCTTCACAACTAGCTAACCGATGCAGCATTATTGGGAGATATGGTACTGTGGCTGCCCTTGGTGTTAGACAAGTTTTGCCGGTCTGTCCATTATAGATTCAGATATTGTCTTGTTCTAGAAAGTCTGCGGCATCTAATCCTGGCCTCTTCCACAGAGCATCCATTTCCACTTGGCATTCTACTTTTGCCCTAGAAGTACACTTGATGAAATATAGTAGCTTAAGTTAAAAAAAAAAAAAATGTTTTTAAGTAACCGAAAAAGTTCTAGGCCTAGTTCAACTGGTAATAGGCTATGTGACCTTGAGGCGGTTGGTTACATAACACTTGTAAAATAGGACATCAACTTATTGTAAGAATGGAGGACTGTTATGTCAAGAGCTAAGAGCCTTTGAAATGCACAAAAGGTATCACGTTGTATTGCATTGCTCTGTAGATGCCATAGTCTGAATAATCCCCAGTGCTAAGCAAACCAGGCCTTGTCAGTAGGTAGTAACAGTGAGATTTGTCTGCATTGTCTGTAGTTTATTAACTCCTTTTAATGGGATAAGTTAGCACCATTTTCAAAGTGATCTTTTATATCTCCACCTAGTCAACAACAAAACAATATAAGCTTTGGAGTGCAATTTAAGTATTAATGTTGGACCTACTATGTGACTCCAGGTAAATCATTTAACCTCTGTAAGCTTTATATTCCTCATCTGGAAAATGGGAGATAGTCAAATAACAAATTTAAATTACCTAGTACATTATGTGTGTTCAGTATATGGTAGCTATAATAATACTATTCATACTTAATATGTACCATGTTCTAGTCACACTGAATGTGCTAAGAGCTGGGGATACAGACACTAAGAAGTGTCTCCTGACTCCCTGACTCCAAGAAGTTTTCAGTCCAATGGGGAAGATAAGATACAAAGGTAAATAATATTGTAATAGGATAATTACTACATCCAACTTAGATATACATAAAGAGCAATAGAAATGTGGATAATAGAATGACTGGATTTGCCTGGATGTACAGATAGAGTCCTAGAAAGCTAAAGAAGAGAAAATTACATTTGCATTGGGCCAGAGGTATGCATTTGTCAGGTAGGCAAGGGAGGGGCAGGCCATTCCTGCACAGGAAATCACAGTGATGCCACTGTATTCAGTGGGCCAGAGAATGCGGACATATTTGGTTGTGGCTAGTTGCTCTAGCTAATATAAGCTTGTATTACAGTTACTAGAGATGAAGTCAAAAAGGCAGGCTGAGGCAAAATGGTAGAGAGCCTTGTGAGCCATTTAAACTTTCACTTGAGGGGTTGAGGAGACATCGAATGTATTTAACCAAAAGATATACAAAATAAGATTCGCAAATTAAAAGATCATTCTAACAAGGAAGACAAAGAGATCGGTTATAAAGAGGTGAGAAAAAATGGAGTTCTGAACAGCATATTAGGAATGAATGAGAAAGAGAGAAAAGAATAGAGAGTGGGAGTGATGTGAGGAAGCAAGAAGACCCATCGCGGACATTAGTTTTCCGGGACTTCGGTCGACAAGGACAATTTAGGAATGTAGTTTGTCCAGGCTCTCCTTAAAGTCCAAGTATCCACAAGATGTATAATTAGACCTATCAGTGAAAGAGGCTCTCCTTAACCCACAAAGTTCCACTTCTATATTGTTAAACCTACCCATATTAAATAATTTTAAAATATTAACAATAACAATAACAATAGCTCACATGGATTGAGTCTTAACTCTACATGGGTTCTTCCCACCCCATGAATTTGCCTTCCAGTAACTTCAGGCCCACCATGCCACTGAAAATCAAGTACACATCAAATGGGGTGACTCTGGGTTGCTAACCCTATTGAAATTTTCATGTTTCCATGTAGGCTGGCTTTATGCCTTGAAAATAGTAGGCTCTTTCAGGAATTCTGCTTTGTTGACCCAAATAAAAACCTAATCCTCTTGCAGGGCATTGATATAGAGGTTAGAATGTCAGAGTCTTATAGAGTTAGAAACACAATTAAAAATTGCAATATTTTTCTAATTATAACTTTTAATTTTAATTTGTGAACTAAGCTGAATACTGAACACAGAGACGAATTTCACATTTTCTTGATTTGCCTGTGTAAATATCCTAGATCATCCAAAGCACTTTTTAGGATAAGTAATCAATACTGGCATTTAGAGGACAATATGGCAATATAAATGATAAATATTAGAAGCAAATTTAAATCTAGGACTTGATAAGTTTCCCAGATAATCAAGTTGTGGCAGACTATCGTCACCCAAGCTGTGTTCTCTCTATATACTTGGATTCATAGGTGAACGGTATAGCACTTCTATTTTCCAGCCTTCCTTGCAGATCGGCATGACGCACAATTAAGTTCTCAGTAGAATGTGAGCAGAATTATTAAGTCCAATGTTCATGTCACTTGCTTAAAACAAATTTGTCATAAATTTTTGGCCTTTCCCAAGACTGCAATGAGGCTATGTTAGAGACTCAACTTTAATTACAAAGATTAGGATAATAACCCTAGGAGACAAGAGAGCAGCAAGATAGGAGGAACCTGGATCCCTAAATGACTTCATGGAGCAGATCTGCTCCTCCAGTCTTGGTTTTATATAAGCTACTGTATCTTGAGGTCTCTGATATAGCAGCCTAACCTTTACTATAGCTAATAATCAGGATAATAAAACAATCTCATGGTACCTTTGGATTGTTTTATCACTAAAATCATGGAATTGCCCCAACTTAGTACAGAACACTGTTAATTTTATTATCAGCCTCCTTTTCAAAATTCTTTTGACTAATTTCTCTCTCCTACTCCCTCATCCCAGCCATATTACATGAGTCAATTTTCTCTTTTCATCATTTTCTGAGTACACATACATGTTTATACCTCCCTTCCCTTCTTTGTGTGATTTCTTCTGCCCAAAACTCCCTAAAGTTGTCTCCCTGTTCCACTCATTCACCTCCCTCCTCCACTGCAAAGAGCCAGTTTAATGCTACCTCCTAACTTTCCTAGGCAGAATTGGTCAGTTCCTTCTCTATGCTCTCTAACATCTTAAACTCATCTCTAGGACAGCTCCCTTCAAGTTGCCTACCAATTACTTATTTGCTTGTCTATTTACTAGATAGATTATGAACTCCCTGAAAGTGCAACGACTTCATCCATCCTTGTATCCCTACAAACAAAATGCTGTAGTAGATCCTCAAAAAATGTTTGGTAAGTTAATATGTAAATGGATAGATGAACAAATGGTTGCCTTTTCCATCCTTGTACTCTGATAAAACAGAGAGTCAGGACTGTGGCTGATGCAAGACATTGCACTATCGCTAGAAGGAAATCTTAAATATAAATAGTAGGTCGTTGAGTTTGCTTTTCACAGATTTTCCACATGTGTTATCACCTTTAACCTTCCTTCTTGGTAGGCCAGGCATTGTCACTGTCACCACACAAGTGAGGAAACTAAGGCTGTGGAAACTGAAATATTCAAAGCTCTAGCTAAGATGTCTATCTTAGGAAAGAGTTCAGGCTTCAATTTTTTGAAGTACCATTTTAATGTTTAGCTTGCTCTAATCATATTCAAAGGTAAGTACGAGGACCCGTCCTTTTTTTAAAATACTGCTTTATCGATGTGTAATTGATCTACAAAGAACTGCACACATTTAATATATAAAATTTAATGAGTTTGGACATATGCAAATGCTCATGGTACTATCACCACAATCAAAGTAATAGGCATATCAGACACCTTTCAATGTTTCTTTGTGATGCCCCTACTCCTGGCTTTTTTCTGTGGTAGGAACATTTAACATGAGATCTGCCCTCTTAACAAATCTCAGAAGGGCACAGTACTGTATTGGTAACTGCGGTGGACAGCAGATCTCTAGAAAGTATTCATCTAGCACAGCTGAAACTTTACACCATTGAATAACAACTCCCCATTTCCCCCATCCCCAGACTCATCCTTCTTATCTTAGACACACACCAAAATAAACTGAAGAAGTTCCTGAAGACCAAAGGTGATGTCATACAAGTGAGCTGCTAGGATACCCAGAGGAAATCTGTATCTTGACTAAAGTGAAAGTAGCAAAGTATGAGTTTACAATTCACAGAAGGAGAGCTGAAAGGGAGCTCAGAAGTCTTCAACCACCACACTTTACAGCTGATAAACTGAAGCTAGCAGAGTGAAGTAGCTAGCTCTTGGCTACACAGCTGGTTAAGAATTAATCCCCAGTTCCTGTGCCAGTTTCATTACATCATGCCAAGAATATTTTGCAGGAATGGGAAAGGAGTGAATAACTATCTCTAGTATCAAAGTTGAAAAGAGGCCTGGGAAAGTGAAGAAATACTGTTAGTGAATCTGATAGGAGAAAGAAAATGATCAACTCTCTAAACCAAAGGAACAAGTATAAAATCTAGGCTAGTACCTGAAAGATTTACCCAAACATGTTCGGACAGTTAAAGGATAATTTTCAGGAAAAATAAATGAGGGTGGAGATGAGAGCAACAGTCTAGAACTGTAACTTGGTATTAACAGCTGTGAGATGATCTTGTTCTCTATTCTCTGCTCTTTGTGGCCTTGGGCAGTTCAATCTCTCCCTCTGCTTCCTTCTCTGTGAAATGTAAATATCATCAGTTCTGCTTACTTCTTGAGGTTTTGTGAGGATTCAATGGAATCATGAATGTGACACTGTTCAAAAATTTCTATTCTATAAAGAACTATACCAACAGTTGTTTATAATATAGCACTGAATAAAGAATATGTGTATTTAGTTATATGAATCCTGCCTCTATTCGAAAGGGTTTTGGAGTGGAGATGTGTGTGTAGCTATCTACCTACCTACCTACCTACCTACCTTTCTACCTACCTATATCTATATCTACACACACACATATACACATTTAGTATCCAAAATGTACAATGATATCCTATGCACTTTTCTAGGGTAGACTTATAATTTTGACTTTGAGTTTCCTAGCAATCGATTTAAAAAAGGAAAGGTAAAAGCTTATGAAATATATAATATAATAATAAAGGTAAAAGCTTATGAAATATATAATTATAAAAATCAAATTCAAGAAAGGTTGTTCAAAAGCAACACAGACATTATGAAGTCTCAAAAAATGTAATACATAACCTCCCACCAGCACCATCAACACCACTGCCACACATGCACACAGACTAGGGTTGTCATGAAGAGGACAACCTTCAACTAAGCCTCACTGAACCATGCACTCAATCTCTGGATGAGATTCCAGTCCCCACAAGGACAGAGGGAATGGGAAAGATGGCATTTTATGAAATGACTATTTCAGGAACTCCTCAATGATAGCTTGAGTGCCATAGGCTAGAGATACTAGTGCTCCCAAGACTGCTAACTTAGAATGTACCTAGCTCGATGTCAGTGTCTACACGTACAGAAAATAAACAACAAAGAAAGTAGAGAACCAGCTGAGGTTAACACCTTTGACACTGACTTTTTAAAAAAAACTCATTCGAAGATCTCATCGCACCTCCTCACCCCCAATGCCCACCCCCCGCCCTCAAAAAAAAAAAAAAAAAGTATGGAGAGGAAGGAAATGGGAACTGAAAAACCCATTTGACATGGACACTTTGAGTACAGACTCTCTTTTCCAGTTCCTATTCTTTAGCTATTCAGCCTCTCTCAGCCTCTCTTTTTCATAAGATGGATCAAAATGGGATCAGCAAAGAGTATTCCAGCATGAAAGTTGTAGAATTTGGGTTGTCACTGTTTTGGATACACAGCAGCAACAAGTGGGTGGCTTGCTTAAAGCCCAGTTAATGGGCTAAGAATCAAGACTATGAATCAACCAAAAACATTACAGAAAAAAAATGCCAGTGTGGGTCAGGGTAGGGAGATAGGGCAAAATTTGACATTGTACTAGTAGATCCCTAAGAGAAGGTCAATAATTTTTTTTATTGTGGTAAAATATACATAGCACAATGATTATCATTTTAATCATTTAAAAACGTACAGGTAAGTGGCATAACCTATACTCACATTATTGCGGAATCATCATCGCAATCCATCTCCAGATTTCATCCTCATTCTAAATTGAACTTTTATATCCATTAAATAATAATTTCTTATTTCCTTCTCCCCTCAAGCCTTAGAGACCACCATTTTACTTTCTGTCTCTATGAATTTGACTACTCTAGGTACTTTATATAAGTGGAATCATCCAGTGTCTATCTTTTTGCAAGGGGCTTATTTCACTTAGTATAATGTCCTCAAAGTTCATGCATAGTGTAGCATGTGCCAAATTTTCTATCTTGTTTCAGGCTAAATAATATTCTATTGTATGTATGTACCACATTTTGTTTATCCATTCATCCATAGATGAAACTTGGGTTGCTTCCACCTTTTGGCTATTGTGAATAATGCTGTTGTGTCCATGGTGTAAAAATATCTTTTTGAGTCCCTATTGTCAATGCTTTTAGATATAAATTCAGAAGTGGGAATGGTGGAGCATACGATAATTCTATATTTAATTTTTTGAGGAACAGATAGCAATCTTATTTTATCTTTGGAGAAAAAAAATTGAACAAACTCTTTAATGATTTGTTTCTCTTACAGAGTTGATTTCATGAGCATCAGAAATCTTGGATTCTAGTCTCGGTTCTGTTAACTGTGATTTTTGAAGTCACTTGATTATCAGAACCACTGTTAGTTCCTTCATCTGAAAAAGTATATCTTTGAGCTAGCTATCTGATATGTAAGGCCCTTTAAAATTCTAATGGTCTATATAATTCTGCACATTTCCTTTCGTATATGAGTTCATCCATTCATTCTGAAAATGCTTTTTTTAATGACAGAGCAGGTTTTTCTCAAAGATAAATAAGAGTTATCCAGCGGGGATGGGATGGGGAGAAGGACAGCTAAAGTGATAGTTGAAAGAAAAAAGAAAATGGACTGCATACTAGTGAGAGAGCAGGTATCAAGGTGAGGCTGAACATGTAACTATAAATCAGAACACTCTGGGCCTAGTGACCAACTTTTAAGATTTTAGACTTTATCCTGACATTCATGGGAAGCCCTTGAAGGACTCACAGAAGGTGGTAATGAGATCAGTTTCTGTTTAGAAAAAGTACTCTGACCACAGTGTGAGAATGGGTTGTAGAGTTCAAAACAAGTTACCTATCCTTTCTTGCCTCTTTTTCTTTTTCTTTTTCTTTTTTTTTTTTTTTTGCTTCAAAAGTGAGAAAATTAGTCAAGATATCTCAGAGCCCAACCTGGAAAAAAAAGACATTTAGATAAAATTTATTTTATCTCAATAAATAAAACTGTACTGTACTTACAATGAAAAATATTTGGCCACCATTTCCCTTAAACTGTGGAAACTACTCACCATGGTTGGTAATGTTTTAACGTTTTCAGCTTATGAGTTAGCCAATTAATATTTTGGTCTATGACAGAGCAATTTTTAAAAAGTTCTGATAAAAGATTATTATCCATTTATCTACAATGTTAAAAAGATTAGGTGTCACATATTAATATAATACCTTATATTTTATCAGAAAACTTAAAGTTCATATTTGAGTAAGTAGAGTTTTTCCTTAATTGGAATGCCAATAGTCTAGTTCAGGCTTTATATAATATTCTTTATATAAATAATGTAGTATTATAAAATCAGAAAATTATGCAGTGATGCTGTTTTTCTTTTTTATGTACCTCATTTTTTTTTTACTATGAAAGTTATGAGTTGTGCTGCATCAGAAGATTGTGTACCTATGAAAACAACGAAGATCCCTTAAGGTCATTATTTTTCATGGGCGAAGCAAAGAAGTTGGTTTCTATCTTAGATCACATGAATGCAGAAACAAGTTGGGAAAATACTGAGTTTTAATATGCAAGAATAATGCCTTGGTTTATCGCAGATGTTTAGATTCATTCAATCACTAATGTTCAGTAAAATAATGCTGGAAAGAACGGCATTTACCTTCAATAAATTTTGGCAATTTGGCATAGTTTTTACTTTGTGTTTACCCAGGAACGAAAACAAAAATGAGAGTAAGAAGAATCAATTATAAAGAGTGCTTCAGTTTGGCAAAGGCGCTTGAAGTAGCCAGTTTGTTGCAAGCAGGACCAGACCGAGAGCTGAAAATTTAAAGTTTGTAAGGTACTTGGTATGTTTTTGATATATTTTTTAACAGTGCATTTTCAAGAAAGAGTCCAAAGAATGGTGTTTCTGGTTTTAACATTATTCCTATTAGTTGCTAGTCCTCCCAAGAGCTATAAAGTTAACAATAAATCAAACACATTTTAATTCGTCATGAGATAGCATATAGAAACAAAAATTTCCCAACTGGTTTTCTGCCAAAGCATTTCTGCTAGTCCTACCCACTTCCAAAATTTATACTCACTATCGAAAACAGAAACAAGTGAACTATGAAATTCAAGTATGGAAAATATTACTGAATGCCATTAAAGCCAGGCACTACATTAGGTCTGGGGATGCAGGACAAATAAGTGGTGATCTGGTCTTCAGAGAAGCAAGTGACTCTAGACAAGGCTGGGTTACCTTATTTGCCAGAAGGCCAGAGCAGAATAGCCTTCTCCAAGTCAGCGAAAACATACGACACATGGCATTGTATCAAATAACTAGGCACATCCTACCTCACTGCCCTCCTTCCAAATCTGATGCCTTATATTAGAGCAATATTTTGAAAGTCTCTATTTAAACATGAGATTGTACTAAATCCTACATCTTTAAGTGACAGTATAATATTTTAGTAAATTCTGAAATTATATGTATGATATTTACTTCAAAGTGTGTTAAAAGCATAGCCATTTGTGTTCAATTTAGTTTCTCAAAAAAAATTTGAGAAGACAATTGAATTTTATGTTACAGATATTTGAAAGACTCGTTGTAATATTACTATCAGGTGCTATTTAAAATGCTATTTGACCAAGAGTTTTTCTCAGTAGATTATAATGGTGATACAGACACCTGTTATTTCCCATGCTAAATGTTCTTAATTGGAAAGGCACTGAAGAACTTATAAAACTTGTCCTTCTTTTTCTTCTTCTTCTTTTTTTTTTTTGTAGATTTGAATGTCAATAATGACAAACCCATTGTGTTATAAGTGTCTGTATTGTTTTGACATTGTTAATCACTCCAGTTGTTTCAATTTGCTCAAGTTCTTTTACTTTAATTTTTTTAAAACTCTATTGCATGATGTTACTTACTATTTATCATAACGAGTATGCTAGGTACAGTAGTAATAGACTTTCGTGGACCCTAGATAAAATAATTGAATTAACTTTGAAGTGAAAAAAAACCCTACATTTTCACAGTCTGTGATATGAAAATGTTGCGTGACAATCCTAAATCAAAAATGAAAAATCACTTTAGTGATAGAATAATTCCAATATGAGCAAATCTGAAGTATCCTACTATCCTATTTTATGTTCCTTAAAAAAAAACATGCTTAATAACTAAGAAAATACCTTAATTGGTATTTATAGTATTTAGATATTTTAGTTTACTTTAGTTCTAAAGCTGCAGTACAGTAAGAATTTTATTAACCTTTTCCTATAATAAGAAAGCGTCATTTGTGATTTTTTTTTTCCCTTCAAAAAAATTTTGATACCACAAAAGTTTTAAAAAGCCAACTCTCCTGCCTGAATCGGGTCTCTATAAATGGCAAATCATGGTTATACAGAAGATATCACGAAGAATAATAATTCAGATAAACTTTGGGGGAGTATTTCCCAAGTTTAGAGTCCTGCCCTAATGGCCAATGAAGACTTGTTAGTGTTCATACATTCATAAGTAAATTAATACATTTTGGTATATCACTTTTATAGTTATGAATCAGCTTCATGTCCAACTCTGAGACCCTGGAATCCAAGTCTTTAAGAAGAAAGAACAGAGGAGGTGTTGCTACCTAGGAGAATATGGGTTTCCCTGGAGTTGGTAGGCCGCTTTTCTGTGGACCTAGATGTTAACCTTTCATTTATCTCTACTCTAATGACTAAATTAAAATATCCGTGTACAACTGAAACTAATATAATATTGAATGCCAACTGTAATTTAAAAAATGAAAATGAAAAAGAAAAAATATATTTAAGAAACTCTCAAAGCAGTAAAAAGAACTCAATTAGAAAGTGAGAAAAAGATGTGAAAAAAACTACTCGTCTATCTCAAAGTCATTATAATGTGGAAATTGTGCACTGTCTACACATCATGGGCTGTGAAACAGTTGGAGCAAATGAAATGGTTGGTTTTGAATTCATTTAAACTCATTTTTACTACTTGAGACACACTCATTAAAAAGCTGTATTTCAACTATGTTATATGTTCACATTTAACTGAGCTAGATTTTCACTGCACTTCTGCATCTGGCTTTTTAATTTGCCTTCAACAGGAGTATTCTTTCATATCATGCACAGTTCAGGCAGACTTTATCAGGTAGTCAACTCATCAGCTTGGCCTCTTCCTTCCCAATGTCTCCAAGGAAAATGGGGTTGTTTTCCACCTGCCCCTGGTATCTATAAGTTGGTATTGCAGATAAAGATGAGGACTGCCAAACCCAACCCGGAGGACTGATTCCTGCTCACTTTCTTCAGGGCAGCCTCTCACTTGTAACCATCTCTGCTCTTAAACCCTTTAAAGCTACAAACAAACTTTGGGAAAGTTACATCACTATAAACAAAGACACAGTTACTTATATTATTATGCAACCCTGAGTCATTACTCACACATCAACGCTGCAATTATCTTCCCAATTTGGCTATAGCTTTGTAGGTAGCTTCTGGAAAAGTAAAAATCTAGGATAAATATGCCAATGGCACCTTCATGAATGGAAAAGGTTCCCCAGCCTCCTGGAAAAACACTTAGGTTTTACCCCGCAGTAAACAAAGTGGGACGCCAAAGCTGTCTCCCGAGTTTTTGGAACCCCGCATTTTAAATGTAAATGTGGGTCAGTCTGGTATGATCCATATGTTCGGCTATAGAGAACAGCAATACAAGAATAAATACTTGAAAGTGAAATTCTGAATGCGCTTTTTAAAAACTCGCAGTCATCAATACACTTCTGGTAATTAATTTGTTAATTAGCTGTCTCTCTCTAAAAAAAAAAAAAAAAAAAAAAGGGGGTGTCTGCAGCCACTGGGCTGTGTCAGCCCCAGGTGATCTTTACGGATCTGGTAACAAGATTGCCCCCACCTTCACCCCCCGCTGCTGTTTAATCGCATCGCTAGGTGCTTAAGCTAAAGAAAAGTCAAACATGTTTCGAACACAGTTTTATTAAAATATGAAAACAAATAAAAATTATCAGCTTACATAAAGAAAAAAATGGTGACTATTTGTCCGAATTAAAAAGCGAGAGTGAGGACAAATGACCCGCACAAGTGCCTCTGCCCATTTTTCTCCCTCGGCTGTCGCAGAGCTGACAGGAGAAGGATGGGGGTGAGGGAGGGAGGGATGGAGGGAAGAAAGAGGATTTAAAGCATCATCGCCCTATCTGCAAAGGTCTGGCCTCCCCAGTGCTCAGGAAGCGGTGGTAGCCATTTTCTTTTCTTTTCTTTTCTTTTTTTTTTAAGAGCGTAAAAGGAAAATAAAACAGAAAAGGTATATATCCCTTCCTGCACCACCAGCTCGGCTCCTCCCCCCAAAGAAAAAAGTATGTAAAAAAAAAAATCTCAGGTACAAAACCAAATCCACATGCATCCAGTGAGGCTTCTGCAGTCAACTAGATTCTGATTTAAAGAGTTGCACGGAAGGAGACGCGATCTTGAAAAATCAATCGGTGTTCTCGCCCCCGCGCTGCCGCCACAGCCGCCGCAGTGGCCACAAAATTAGCGGCTCCGAGGACATTTTTGCCGCAGTGCACGTCCGCCGTAACCACCGAGCACTCGGGTGAGTAATGGAAGTACAGTGCGGAGACAATCAAGTTGATTTATCACGCAAAATAATTCACTGCTTCAGTCCAGCTCTTGGTCCTGTCACTTTAAATCACAAACGCGCGTATACACAGATCCATAGGAGCCCACGCATGCATGGTACACATGTGTGTGTGTGCGCGCGCGCGCGCATGCGGAGCCAAGTGGAATGATTCCAGATTGCTTCACGTATAAGAAGAGGGGAAAAAAGAGCAAAAGAACCCGTCACCCCAACCCCCTACCCCCACCTTTTGCAGCGTGGACAAGTGGCTTGTAATGCAGCTTGGAGCAAAATAAAGTCTGAACAAAACTAGACTGTGAGACTAGCACGTCCCAGAGTGAAAGTGAGTGACGTTAACGCAGACTCTGTAAAGACTCGGATCACTTGCAGGCAAAACTAAAATCCCCCCCTTTTTTTTAATAAAAGAAAAGAAAATCATTAATTGGGTTCAGATCTCAAGTGCTGCTTTAAAAATGCACGGCAAATGTCGAAGACTGCGACTGTAATTTCTTGGGTAAACATCTGGTGAAGACATTCCAGGAACACATCTGAAAGGAAGAAAGGCGTAAGACAGCCCCTTCTTTATATATCTTGGGTCGAAAAAGGGTTGTTAAAACTTTTTCTTTTTTTTTTTAAGTGTGCTCTTAGTCTATCTACCTTTATGAACTCTAAGGGTCAATTTGGTTTGGAAAAAGAGGACTGAACTGGGAGTGAAGAGTCCTGGGTTCCAGCCAGGGCATGGTCTGTGATCTTGGGCAGGTCTCTTTTCTTACGGCCTTCTTTTCTCATCTATAAAATTGCAGAGGGTAAATAATATGCTTTCTAAGATTTTTTTTTTTTTTTTTTTGCATTGACACGCCATGTTTCTATCTAGGAGGGAATGATGATTGGGTGGTGGTGGTGGGAGGGGTGAGTGTAGAAAGAAAAAGAGGTCACATTCTTCAGGTGGCATCTGTTTAAACTGATGGTGATGAAAGTGATGAGTCCAGTGTGAATGAGTCCTTAATGATAAAGATTGTGTCTATATTAAGAGCTGCTATTGTCCCAGCTCTAAAGTATATATAGCATATAATGAACACCCTTTGAAAATGACAATGTAATCTTGTAATTATATTTTGGGGGATGGAGGAAAGATTGATTTTAAAAATCAGCTGAAAGGATTTTTGGGGTTGGGACAATTTTCAATATTCTTGTTTATTTATAATCTATATATGAAATGCATTAAGTCACTTGGATAATTCAGAGAAAATAACTTTTTAGTGGGTAAGCATTCTTCTATGCCAGATTGGCTGTCTAGATTGACCGAATTAATGGGATTAATTACTCCCTGTCTCCTTTTTCAAAAACAGCTCCAAGCAGAGTCTCAGGAAGAGACCACTGTTTGACACTCTTATCTGTGTAGTCAGTGGTCAAGAGTGTGGGTCTAAAGACAGACCACTAGATAGTTTTCACATGCACTAGTTGAATAATCAACAAATTAGTTTAGTTGTGCCTCAGTTCCTCACATTTATAGAATTGAGATTATAATCAACAAATTAGTTTAGTTGTGCCTCAGTTCCTCACATTTATAGAATTGAGATTATAATAGCAACTAATTCACAGAGCTGTTTTCAGGATTAAATGAGTTATCATATTAAAGTGTTTGGAACAGACCATGGCACATGTAACAAACAACTCAATAAATGTTAGAGGTTATTATTACTCCAATGTAAACAACAGAGAAAGAAAGGTCAGATATAATAGAGGGTCTTTGAACTGCTCTTGGATTTCTACTAAGACCTCTAAGCATTTTATTTTATCTGGCTTTTATGATGTCAGCTTAAAGCAAGCAGCTTAATAGTCTTTCTTATTAAGAATAGGCCAAGACAGTCCCTACCCAAACTCCATTGCCACACATGAGGTAGTTATGAAGCTGGAGAATTCTCCACTTGACCAGAACAATGCAGATATGTAACATTGGCTCTATATGTTAAGTGCATACTTATTAACGTGTGTCTTGACTATCCAGGTGGGAGGAAGCCAAAGTTGTCTTTGGAGAAAAGTTTCCAAGGCATCTGTTCCTGCCTGTTCCTCTTGTGGTACTTGCTTTCCCACACAACTTGTTTCCTCAGGCCTAGTCTCTGTCATTGAATTATGAAGTCAAAATAATCCCCAATCTTTGGCGTGCTCCTTTGTGTTATTATTAGTTTAAAGAGAAAAGCAACATTCTGAATTATCTCTTCTCTTAGTGATCCCAGAGTTCAGACTTGAACAAGGCTTTAGGAAGGGTCACAGATATGGAATGATTAAGGGAGCAATTCTTCTAGTGTTTGCAATTTGGGATTGGAGGTGAGTTACAGTTAAGCTTTATAGAGGAAGTGGAGATTAGGTGTTTCCAGAACAAGGTAGGCGCTGGCAGGCTTAGGTCACTGCTTGTTGGAAAGTAATGGCCCACTTCTTTTCTCCTGTGGCACCTGAAGCCCCAGGTGCACCGACTGTTTTGCCACACTAGGCTCGGGTTAAAGTCTTTGTTAGCCAGAAAGCATCTTGTTGAAAGAGAGTGGGGAGAAACGTTCAGTCCTTCCAAGCGCCAGCGTGAGCGTTCAACTCGTAATCTGATTAACACAATATCCTAAATAAATAAATCAATAGAAGAGGGTGTGCTGTCTTCTACTCTGCCTGCTTCAGATCATTCTCCTCCTCGTTGTCATTATTATCAAATGTGCATACCCCGTCTCCTAAAGGGGTGCTGTAAGGTGCCGGAAATGAAACCCAACACACCTATACTTTAAAATATTTTAGGAGCCAAAGGTAGAAAACCTGCCCGCAGCAACTTGGCACCCAGATGCTGCAGATGCCTGGCCTCCCAGAGCATTCTGTGAACTCCGAATCCCAGGGAGGGATCACTTGATCACAGTCCCAAGCGGCTCCAGGACTTTCCCAATTTCCGAAGTACTGGGGGAATTTGAGAGTAAATAAATTCAGTTCTACTCTCCGTCACCACCTACTCGGAAGATGGAGAAGGATCACCCACTCCAGGCTCTGAGAGGGTTTGGGTCAAGGAAGGATAGAGGAACAGAGCAGGAGACGCAGGAGCTGTCGGGCAAGGTCACGACCGCCGGGCTGCTAGAGGAGGCCGCCGTACGCAGCGGCCGGGCGCCGCCCTCTGGCCCTGGAGCTGACCCCGCGCCGCGCCCGGCTCTGGGCCGCCCGCCTGGCACTCCCCTAGAGAAAGGTGGGGGCGACGTGACAGATCTGACCCCTACTTTCACCGTGGAAGCTGAAACCCGTGGGGCTCCGGGCAAAGTGTCCTGCAAGGAAGATAAGATGCTCAGCACAACTGAGCTTTAGGAGGTGCTCTCTGCACTGCCGCCCCGCTTCCTAGTGGCAATTGTGAGAAACTTTTGTCTCCTCCCCACCGCATTTTCTTGCCCCCGTACCTTGGCCCAGACGAACTAGTTCTCCATATTAATTTGTGGTTCCATGAACCCTGCAGCCTCTTCTCTCAGACAGATTTCTAGGATGTCTTGTAATAAAGGGAACAAGTTCAATGCTTTCTCCTCCCCCCACCTCCTCGCCAGCCCCTTTGGAGAGAGTATTGTGTGAATTTAAAATCTCCTAGGGCATTAAAAACTAAACCAAACCAAACAACAAAACCCAAACTAAAACACCCTGCCTTCAGGTGAGTGGATAGTGAATTCAATCCAAGCCTTCCTTGGGCGAGTCCTTTGCTCAGATTATCGAATCTTTCAGGAAAACAAAGCCCCTTTCACGCCCTTCTGGAAGGGGACTTAATAAGACTGCAATATATTACCACGTTTAAAACATTTTGCAGAGGCGAGATTTCCCAAAAGCGACTTGCCAGCGATGCATGGAAAAGCAAATCCGCTTACAGAGAGAGGCCGCTGAAAAGGAAAGGGGAAAGGCAGGACCCAGCCCCAATTAAAAACCGCAGTTTCCAACTTTTGAACCGCAGCACTAATGTTGTAGGGATGTAGTGGCTACCCCTGGAGCTGAGAGGTTGCAGACCTCCAAGGCTGTTTTTTCATTGCTTGCTAGAAGTCCCAGACTTCTTTTGGAGTAGCTCTTCTCTCCAATGCCCAGAGTTAAGCTCCCCTCCCCTTTGTATTTTATAGGCGTGGGTTTGGACCCTCTATCAAGTCTTGCTCCTCACATACTTGAAGTAAATAAGCTCTTGCTCTTTAGCTGGCAGTGCATAGACCCAGGGTGGGACTGTGGGTGCCAGTGCAGACGAAGGTATGTATCTGTGCCCAGTTTGTTGTCTGACCGCCTCCCCCTCAACCCAACCACTACAGAACCAACTCTAACTCAGCCTTCATCTTCAGTAACTCTCAGTGGAGTTTTTTTTTTTTTTTCCCCTGAAAGAAACCACCACCTTATTTTTCACTCAAGGTTTTTGTATTTTCTATAATGAACTCAAGAGAAAAGTTGCAGAGTTTGCTAGTTTTCTAATTTTTCAGGTCAAGAGAGCTTTAGAGGTCTGAGACCTTAGAACTGTAGTGGGGAGAATCACTAAGAATGCTTTGCCCAGAAAGTATAGCCTTCTAGTTTCATGAGGATAAGGACTGTTTACAGTAAATCTTAAAACATTCAAACTACAGCACACCAGGTCTCAATTAATCCCCTTCAGAAGCCCAAAGCACCCCCAAGTATTTCTGCTCCTCTTGTGGTATCAGGCTATTTTGTGACACTTCAAACTATCTCTTTGAATGGTGATACTAACTTTTACAAAGTTTCTTGCTCTTTACCCTGGTAAATTGAACTTGCCCTGTGTGCAACATAAGCTTGCATTTGTACCCTTGACTTGCTTTCAATCCCTGTTGGGAGTGTTTTAAAGGCTACATTTTAGTCTTAAGGGATAAAATATTTTCATCCTTTACACGGAGAGTGCTGGATGCAAAGTGGGCAAGTTTGTAGGAAATCTGATCGCTTAACTTTGCTAACATCAGGAGCATAGTTTTAACATGCCAGTCCTTGTCTGCTAAAATGCCAGGGCAGAGTACTCAGGACACACTGTGCACCGGACATCTGTTTCTCTCGCCCACCACGTCCGAGCTTTAGCGCCAGGGATGCTGGGTTCTGGGAATGTCGCGCACACCTGCCGATTTTAATGCAGCGAAGTCAGTTCAGGGCACCGAAAGCGAGAGGACTCCCTTTTGTTAGAGCCACTTCGTAAGCAAGTGCTAGACTTTCACAAAAGGGAAATCATTTTGTTTAAGTCTGCCCTTTCTTAGGCAGCGCTTAAAGACCAGGCCCGCCAATATTCCGGATAAAGTTAACGCTACCATAAATGTGCAGTGCATTAGGACGCCGACTTGGGACTCGTAGAAGACCCGACTATTACAGTTAATCTCGCCTCTCTCTTTTTGTTTCCATTGCTCTGTTTTCCTTTTGGTTTCTTTCCTTCTGTGTTCCCTACGTCCTGAAGTATGAGTTAATAAAAACATCACCCTATTAAAAAAACAATAGTTGACACTAAACTTTTCTGGAGTCTACCGATTTGCTTGCTATCTCTGATGCCTGTAATGTCAGCAACTATTGTTCTTAAAATTCACTAAAATAATTTTTTTCAAGGACTAATTGGGGGAAAAAACCCAGCTCTCACGTATTTTACTTTCTTATATCAAGGAAAAGGACTCCAAGTAACATAATAAACTTTATGTAGTTTCTTTTATAACTACTCTATTTTCAGTGGCTATTTTTCTCCCTTAAGTAAATTACGCAGGTTCATTCGATTTCACGTCTACCTTTCCCCGCGGGTCCTCACTAACCCTCTCAGCCATCCTCACCGAATGAGACCGCAGGTACTGAAAACCCTCCTAGAAGAGCCTCCACATACTTGCTTTTTGGATAAAGCTCTTGATATCAGAAGATCCGAGAAACTGTCTTCCTTAGAAACAACAAATGGAGCAAATCATTTACCTAATTCATTCAAGAGCCTCGATAGGAAGGACTTTGGAGGATGAGGATCCTCATAATGCGATACTAATGAAAATCCCTTTAGTCCGTCTCTCGGGGCCCCGCGAAGGCCGCGTCCGCTCCCTGTCCGCGGAAGAGCCACCCTGGTCAGCGACAGCCGGCGGCCCCTCCTCATCTGTCCCCAGACGGCACAAGCAAGGCGCATAGCGACAGCAGTGACTCCCGACGCCGCCGGGGCCACTATCCGATCCGCCAGCGTGCGACCCTTGCCATCCCGTCGCGGGCCCCTCCTCTCGCTTTCCCTTCCTCTTCGCCCTCCCCAGTGAGTTTTAGGGGTGTAGGATGTGAAATGGGAACGTTTCCTTTATCGCGATGCGTACTTCCTCAGCCAGCTGTCGCCGGGTAGATTGGAACTAAAATCCGGGAATTCAACTTTGCTGTGAAATCTCGGGTTCCTAGGGAGGCGCCAAAGGGAAGGAAGACCCTGCGGGGATTGAGTGGGCCACCGAATCTCCTACCCCGCCCCGCCGCCGTCCCGTGGGGAGGATGAAAGCCAAGGGTCACGGGAGGAACCACCAGGCACCCCCCGAGGCGGTGACGGCTTTGGACTGAGCAGGCCGAGGGCTGGCAGCCAGTGCGGGGCGGGGGTTCAGGCCTCGCGGGTATCCGGATCCCTCTTAGGCGGCGCGCTCATGGCCCTGCAGGTGCACCCCCGCTCCCTTTTAGGCCCCATCGTGGAAACCGCCTTCCGGCCCAAGTCCTGTCCTTTGAGGCTTCGAACGAGGCCTTTCAGAAGTTTTTTAAGCTGCCCGTCCCAGCACTCACGGGGGCACACTCTTCCTCATCCCTTCACCCCGCTACAGCTGCGGGCAAAAGGGGGTGCAGGGGGGCCGGCCTAAGGCTCTGGGACCCAAGCGCCGCCCAGGAGCGCCAGGCTCAGCCTGGAGTGCTTGGAGATCCCGCCCAGGAGCCGGATCTCGGAGGAAGCGCTAGCCCAGAGGGAGAAGGGAAGGAGGGGTTAAGAGAGGAAAAGAGACAGGGCGCGGGGCGGGGGTCACGTCCACATTACCAAGGTTCCTGTGCTGGGTTCAAGCCAAGGGACTATTTAAATTGGCCTTTAGGGAAGGCAGCTGGTGACCCGTGTCCTCGCCCTCTAAGTTCCCCTTAGCGAATCAGGGTGCCACCTACAGGCGAGTTCCAGATAGCAGGCGGGAGAAAGTGGGCCTGGCCGCAGCGTGGCCCTGTGGAAGCAGGACCCTGTGGTTTTTTCCAGAGCCATCTCTCAGCTCCTGAGTTTGAGGTATGAACTCCAGAATTATGAGTCTGTTGGCAGTAGAAAGAGTCGTAAGGGCACTGAGAATGAGCTTTTGGGGGTGCGGATTTGGGGGATTCGAGTACCAAAGAAATGTCTCTTCAGACTAGTTCCATGAGGCATGTTTCATTGAGAAGAGAAGCTGTGTGGCCTTGGACAAGTTAATTAATCCTTCTGAGTCTCAGATTCCTCATCCTCTAAAAGGGGAATAGTGGTACCTGTCTGACAGGGTTTTTGTGAGAATTAAATGAGATAGCGTAGGTGAGAAACTATAGGTGCCTTCAAGGAGCTTTCATCTATTTCCAACTTGAAAAACCGTCTTTTACACTAAGAATCTAACTTACAAGACTTCATCAAGCTGCTTTCTGTTCCTTGAAGATTAGGGCCTTAGAAGAGGGTTGAGACAGCCAAAGAAGCTTGAGTGTCTGATTAGGACAGGAGGATGGGTTAGTGGAAGTTTTGATAACTACTCTCTCTAGCTAATCCTCTTCTCACAGACAAATAACATTATATTTATGGGTCACTTTTTATTACTATTTACTTTTGCCTCTTTTTCACCAATGCATATGGTATACTTTATCCTTATTTTAAAGATGAGGAAATAAAGACATGGCGACAGAAACCATAGTTGGTACATTTTTTTCTACTTAAAAAATTCTACTTAAAATATCCAGCTACCCTTAATATCAATTTAATAAGCACTGATTATCTTCTTATTCACTATGTTAAGAATTTTACATATGAAGTCTCATGTAATTCTCACAATACCTCTGTGAAGTAGGACTTCAAGTTCTCTCTTTACAGAAGAAGAATCATTGGTTCAGGGAGCTCAGGGGAATCCTACAGAGAAATGATAGAGTCAGATCATGGAGAGCCCAGATCTTCTGACTACATATCCAGGTGCCTTTTGTTGCACCACAACTTAGGATGGTCCCACTGGCTTTGGGGCACTTTAAAAAAGTTATCAAGAAAGGTCAGGCTGGAGAAGTGAACACCTTGGCTTTGCCATGTTGAAGGTGTAGTAAAGGATGGTATTTATAGTCTTTAGTAATGGTAGAGTATTGTAATGTTTCCTAAAGAAATATGATGATGGAAGAAGGGGGGCAGTGGTACAATAGGGGAACCCAAAGGATGAATCAATTTATGCTTTTAAAAATATGAGTAATATTTATTTAATGACCAAACCAACCAAACATCATTATAGCAAAAACAATACGCTGAAAAGTTTGGCATAAGATAACTATTGCCAAATTCTGGCATCTGACCTATACTGATTATGCTTTGTTGATTTGGTTATAAAAGTTATTTACAATAAGTATTTTTGTACATTAAATATTTTTGCTGATCTATATCATGTAATCATAACATTTTATAATGTACTGGATTGCTCAGGGAGTTTTTCCATTGTACAATTGTTCATTGGTTTTCTTCTTCTTACCTGCTTAAGCACTAAATCAAACCATCATTTCTACCCAGAATACCTCCCTTTCACACCTGAGAATAACTAAACAAATCAAAAGGCCTGGATTTGAAGCACGAGAAGGCTTGGGGTTGGGGAATTGGATGGATATAAATGTGTGCCTCCTTCGTTCTTCTACTGAGTCCAGCCATGATGCTTCTGCTTGCCAATGCATTATCAAACTACATTTCACTTCCAGCTTCTATACACGGAGAGTGTTTCTAATAATATAATAGATTTTCCCTTTGAAACAGATGCTACAGGAGATTCATTAGTAGTAAAAACCCATTGTGTAACTAACACAATAGAGTTATCAAATTTAAAGTCAGTCACATGGCGTTGGACTGTCAGCTTTTGGGGACCAGTAGTAATTAGATAAGAAGACTTTGTGAAGGAAAACCAGTTGAAACCAACACATGTTTGTGGCATGCATTTTATGTGTCCCACACTGTTCTACGTGCTAGCTAGCAGAGATTTGGAAAAATATAAGATTTTACATTATAAGATTTAGCGTAGAAACTTTTCCCCATCCCCAAACCTCAGGTCCACGCCTTAGTTCTGTCATAATAAAGTGATGGGATTAATGTTTAAAGAACATATGGTCTAGTTTAAACGTTAAGCTGACCTAATTTTCTTCTGAAATTATTATCTTCATACTAGAATTTTAATGTTACTCATTTCATCATCTTTGGTATATTTATATAAATGAATACATTGAGAAAAGATTTTAGAGAAGGCGATCACTATAGCTTATGGCCTCATTTGACACGGTCACATATATACATATTTATAAGAGAGAGCTTTGTACTTTGAAGAGACCCCTTTTATTCTGTGATATGTAATTGCGCTTCTATGTCATGGAAACACATATTGGTAAGTATAAATGTGTATATGGGTGTATATCTGGAGATCTTAGCTATTTCTTTTTTGTTATCTCTCCCTAACAGTAAGCAACTCAGGGCTCTCTTTTTAGTAATGAAAGGACAGAGCTGGGATCCAATGTGTAGGCCACTTTGAAATTCATTTATGTTCTTCCTATCACCTGTGTGAGTCAGCGCATTGACCTCCCCAAGTTTCAGTCTCAGAACTCCTAAATGTAGGTATGCCCCCAAGTCAATTGCAAGTCAGAGGTTATTCTGTGTAGGCCCAGCTCTGGGAAAGCAGACACTTAATAAAATGAAATAGCTTTTTACAGCAGACAGGTGTGGGGTTTGAGAACCTAATTGCTACTCCTGATCATAGGGAACTGAGTTTTCAGCCAAAGCCATTAAGTCTACTAACCTAATATTAGATATTATTGGTATTAGATGGACCAATCTGATGGTATAGTTAGTTGCTCAGAATGTCAGTTACTAGATGCTTTTAGTAAAATCTCTGTATTTGCAAAGAATTTAGATGTTACAAAAGGTAGTAGTACAGCATGGACTCCAGAATGTCTGGAGGCAACAGAGCCGACTGAATTTAAACAAGAAGGACATAGCCACATGTTCATTTGAAGAACCTTTAAACATACCCTGAAGAAGCCTAGAGATCATGGGAACAATTTTGAAATAGTTGAAAGGGAAGAAGGGGTTATGTTAATGCTGACATCTCATTTAACCCTGCAAAATCCCCACAATATTGAGACATAATTATCCCATTTCACAGAGGGGAACAGAAACTAAATTTATAAGAGGCATGAGATGAAATTTAGACTTAGTCCAGTCTGGCCCCAAAGCATGGGTTTCCCTACTTTGTCCCTTTGATTTAAAATCTCCTAGTCTTTCTAATCTGGCCTTAATTTACTTATCCAACTTTCTCTTCCAATGCAAATGGTTGGTTCTTTTTCTTGGCACCATCATTTCAATTTTTTTTTTTTTAACTATTTGTTTCCTGTGCTGAGTCTACACAAAACAACCTCTGATCTGCAATTTTCTTGCAAACATCGATGCCCAGGTACAGAAGTTCTGAAACTTCAACAGCCAGTTCCAATTTTACCTGCCCTTTACTTGTACACCTCGCCTGGATGCATCCATTTGAATATTTAATCAAACCAACTTATCTCGTTTTAAATTTTTACTCTCTCTAATCGGCTTGCAAATGCCTATTTTTCTTCTCAATAACTGTTGGTGCCTGGTTCAATGCTTCACACATTGTTGTCTATTTGGACATATTTTCTTGTTGCTTGCTTGTAACGAATCCAACCTGCCCTTCTTTTCTCCTCACCGACCCTTCCCCACCACCTCATTCCCGCTCCAAGGCCGGTGCAGAAACATGACAAAAGGGGCCTGGTTCAAGCCAGATTCTCTTCACTCACTGTCATCCCCAGGCCCCAAATATAAAAGGTGAAAGGTATCTCTGCAGTCAGAGCCCCCCCAAACAAAAAACTCACGGGGCTACTTTCTTGCCTCAGTCCCAACAAAGCCACACTTCCCCATGGTCAGAAGTTTCTTTCTCTTCACAATTCTTGGAGCTGAACTTAGGTTCTCCAACTGGCACGCGGACTAGGAAAGAGGAAACACGTGCATGTTGTGGGTGTGTATTGGGGGAGTGGCAGGAGATGGCAGTAATGGAGGGGACAGGGTGGAGTGGGGAAAGAACGTTTCCCGGGGAACTCAAGATCCACATTTCTCAAGACTGGCGACTCCCAACTCTCCCAAAGAAAGCCGCAGGCCTAGCTCATTCGTCAGTGTCAAATTTCAATGGCAGCGCGGGGCCGGCCTCGGTTAGGTGCCTGTGTGCCTTCCGGGACGGATCTGCCCTTTGGCGATTCAGACAAAACCAACCAACAAAGTCCCAGCAGGAGGACCGGGCAGGGGGAGGTATAGAAACACTTCCGTGACCCCCTCCCCACGCCCCCCACAGCGGGCCCACCACTGCTGGGACCTTCTCCGCGGCCGGCGTCAGGGCAGGTGCGGGACTGAGTAGGGCTGCGATGGCCAGAGCCCCACTTCCATCCCTATTTGGGGTTGATTTTTTTTTCCTGCCTTGAGAGAACAGGCCCCTCTCCCTCTCCACGCTGGTTCCGCAGAGGGTGCCAACCTGCGGGCCCCGGACTCCCGCCCTGGCAGAGCACTCGCCGGGACCCATCTGCCTGAGTCCTGCGCGCGCGCGCACGCGCGCAGGAGACATTGCTTGGTGCCAGGGGAAGGGCACTGATTCCTTATCCCTGGCCCAGCCTCGCTAACTTCGGGGTCCGCGTACAGAACGTCCGCAGGGATGCAAAGCGTTTTTTAGAGCTGGGCTTTCAGTTATCAGTGGGGTGTAAAGTTTTTATCGGCCCCTAACCTACTCTCCTCTTACCCGGAGGCTGGGAGTGGACAGCAGAGGGCGCCGTTTTAATGCGCTTCAGATGGGGACTCGCACTCTGGGAGAGCCCTGGCCGAGGCCGCACCGCGCCGCCGTTTCTCTGGGGGCAGCCGCGATCTTGGGGAGACGTCGCAGCGCCCTTTCTCGGTCGCGTTCACCCGTTAGTGGAAAGCGGGTCAGGGAGCTGCTGACCCTGTGTGGCTCAGATCGTCCTGGAGCGAGGCCCCTCTTTTTCTCTTCGCGAAAGGAAGTCTACTGCAGTGGTTCACACCTTGGCTTTTTTCACAGAATGAGGGTTCTTTACTACCGTCTGTGTGAGGAGGGGGAGTGGTCCCTAACTGAAGCCATTCTCCCCTCTAACTGCTAAGGAACGTGTCTGCAGGAGTTGTTCAATTGCAAACGACTAATTAATTTTCCAACACTTGTGCAGAATACTTTAAAATGGAAAAATGAAAGTCTTCGATGAAAATGAATCTTGATAGTGTGCACCTGCCACTAATGTACGGTGCACGGTAACTTCCCCTCATTAGAGAGATGACTTGGGTTGAGAACAAGTCATATAGTGAAAATCACTTCAACACGTGCCTGTTCATATGCATAAACTCCTGTGTACCAGATGGCAAAATATAATGACATCTTAAACAGCTAATTGCATAAACCTTGTAATGCAGATAATTGCTGTATCAAAGTAGGAGTTAATAATTTCCCACTGTATTGCCTGGCTTCAGAGTAATCCTTAAGGAAAGTTGTGACAATTCTAACACACTAAAGTTCACCAAGCAATAATTAAAACTAGCACTTAAATCATTTGACTTTCAAACCCTTAATTATGATTCAGAAGAACTGCTTTGTGGAAATCCAGAATTTATGGATAGCTACATGATAATATTTAATGCTTGCATTTTATCAACTTTTCTTTTATGGGCCCTATGTGGCATAGTATTAATAAGGAATTGATGGGGATATGTTCCATTCTCCAACGTTATTCCAATAGCAGGACCTTTTGCATTTTGGAGCATGAAGAGTTAACCTTCACTCCCAGATGGATCTGTTGATTATTTTCACCCTAAATGTATTTGTAGAACTACTATAACTAACTCTAAGCCTTACCAAGTGCCTGGCATTGTTCTAAGCCCTTTATATGTATTATCTTGTTTAATCCTCAGAACAGCTAAATGAAACGTGTATGATTAACATCCTCATTCTCCAGATGAAAAAGCCCAAGCACAGAGATGCTAAGTAATTTGCTCAAAGTTAGCTAGAAGTCACTGATCTAAGCTCAGACAGTTGGGCTGCAGAGCCCGTACTATGTACACTGCCCCATGAGCTAAGCTAGGGCCTTAGTAATACAATATTTCTTATTATTTCATTTTCTAATAATATTTAGAAATAAAACTAAATCAGAGTTAGAAAAGGTAGTTGGCAGGTAGATAACTTTGCTGACTTTATCAGCTTATGTCTGTATATTTCAGAAATGGATATTTGCTACTTTCCAGAGGTTCTACAACAGTAAATAAGCCAAAAAAAGTAAATATTTGACACTCAGTTTGATTACATTAATATATGGTTTAAAAAGCATTTGTGGCTTAGTGTTTATATTTCCCATCTTCAAAAAGACTAAGATTAGTTGTCAACATCTTAAAGAGGATGTATAATAATGAACAAAGAACAAAATCCTCTTTATACAATGTAGACTGAATCAGGCTTTTTTCTTCAAGTTAATATCGTAGAGCTTTCCTTTCCTTAGTTTGGGTAGACAAATGTGGCCTAAGATGGGAGACACCAGCTATTTCCCTAATATGGGGGCTATAGCATCTGAAATCCCACTAATAGAGATCCCTTTCTGTGAGTTAAGCACTATCTCCCCTGGACTGCTGCTCCTAAGATCCTTAATTTGGTGGGAAGCATATTGGTCTAGAAATCAGAAGACTGGTATTCTCGTTCTATTTTGGCTGTGAACTTGTACTATATCCTTGAACAAATCACTCCATTTCCCTGAAATTTATTTCTTTTGCCATACAAATAAAGAACCTGGCTTAGGATTACTTACATTCTTCTCAGTTTTACCATTCTAGAATGTTATGCAACCACATCCCACTATTACCATAGTGGGAATGAGATTTTTAGGTTGTAATTTCTTTAATAAAAATGAAGTCCTGGATTTGGGGAAATGAATGAAAGAATGTCTGTAGGGGAAGAAGAGGCTTAATTTAAGGAGAATGTTTCCAGGTACAGCGCTCAGAGTAGAAAGAGATAAAAGACATAGTCCCTAACATCATGAGTTCTTAATGTGGTGGGTAACACTGACAAGTAAGCAGAAGAGAATAGTGTATAGTGATAGGTGCTGTGAAAGAGGTTAACATACGGTGCTATAAGATAGGTGTTACTCCTATGTTAGGCTGTGGGGGTCATGGGAGATTTCCTTGCAGGGGTGACATCTTAGCTGAATTTTGAAGGATAAATCAGAGTCAGTAGTGAATAGTAGAAAAAAGGCATTCCATGTAAAGGACACTGTATCCATGGTATAGCGGGGAAGAAGAGAGAAAACATGGCTCTCTGAACTGAGAGGAGGTCAGTATTGCTAACTGCTGAGGTGTAAGGTCCGGAAGGACCAAGTCTAGGCAGGAGACATAGGCACAGGTCATGTCTCAAAAGGCCTTGTTAAAGAGTTTGGACTTTGTTGGTACAAAAGAATTTAAACCAAAGTTTGTATATTTTAGAGTGTTGCTTAAGTGTATACTGATTTCTGAGTTACCAGAAAGAACACTTTCCTACTTATTTACTTTGTCTGCTTTTTAATAGAGGGTATATGGGTACAACCAGAAGGAGGAGCCTTACTTTTGCCATTGGAAGGCTAAAAGTCAACTGTCATCCCTGGTGATCCTCAGGAAACCAGCTTTTGTACAGGCTCCTCCAATAGACTAAATGGTTATTCTCTAATACAAAGCCTCTAAGTCCCTCCAACCCTCAAGCTGGTTGCTTATTTTATATACCAAGGAAGAAATCAAAGTCACAATGATGGCAAAAGGCAGGGCAGAGAACATTTAGAATGATTTAAATTCTTTTAAAATGGTAAATCTTACCTATATTGGTAAGGAAATAATTGCTCAGAAGTTCTAAATCTGATTTTAGGAGTTGAACAATATCACTCTCAAACACTTGGTAGAAATGCACATTGATAATGCTCTTCTGGAGGACAACTTGGCAATGTATATAATGCCAGCAGCTCTACTTTTGAGTATTTATCCTAAGGAAATAATCACAAACGGTTTAATATTTGGTAAAATAATGTTTGAGACAGTAATTTTTATAGTGATGAGTAATTGGAAGAATTTTGATATCTGATTCTAGAGAATTGTTTAAATGAATTATGGAGGTTTGGGGGCGTTGGAAGAATGGGGTGAAGGGTTAAAGAAGTACAAATTAGTAGTTGATAGTTGGTAACAGGGATGGGGAGCACGGTAGAGGGAATGAAGTTAGCATTAAAATGATGGCTAAGTGGAAGGCCAGGGGAGGGAGGAAGAAATTGGGGGGATCATTTTATGAACTGTATAGATGTCTAACCAATGTACTGTATACTTGAAACTAATTTAAATAAATTTTTAAAAAGAAATATAAAATAAATTATGGAATACACACATGAGAATACCATGAAGCTATCAAGATGTTGTAACATATTAAATAAGTGTAGAATATTTTGTTAAAAATATTTGTATATATGCAATAAAAAAAGACAAGTAGGAAATACATTTCAGAATGGGGAAATTATAAGTGATTTTTATTTTCTTCTTTTTTAAGTTTGTATTTTTCAAATTTTTGACAGTAGGAATTTATAACTTTCATAATAAGAAAGCATAATAAAATAATGTAAATATTATTTACATTAAAAAACAAAACAAATGGAGCTGACTTATACATCTATCTAGTAATGGTAGATAAGGTCCTTTGGACTGATCATCTTGCTGAGGATAATGAGAGAAGCTGATGAAAATATAAAAATATCTGCTTTAAGACATTGGAGAACTAACAAGGTAGTGAAGAATGACCTGGCTAGGATATAGAGGACAGTGAGGCCCAAGAGATAAACTTAGCATTTGGGACTACTTATCCATTAGGGATCTTTGCTAGTTCTAGAAAGGGTAGCTGAGGGGTGGGATGAAGAAGGGAAAGATTATAGATCAGGACCTGCCCACGTTGGGAGTCCTAAGTTACAACCCTGGGAAGGGCTGAATCTTGGAGGATGGATGAACCAGAAATAGAGAAACCTAGCAGGAACTAACACCAATTTTGAATCATCTTGAAATTGGATTAAAGCAATTGTGGCTTGAAGGCAGAGAAAAATATAAATCCTCTCTGGGGAAGATAATGTCATCTTAGGCCTCACATTAATTCTATAAACAGATTCTCAAATACAATGACTATCGCATAATAAAAAAATAAAAGTAAGCAAATGAGGAATGAAATGAATGAAAACTAGGGAAACCAATAGGCAACAGAAACAGACCTGTGGGGATTCCAGGTATAGGTGTTGTGAGACACAAACTTTAATATTGCTATGTTTAACATATCTATAAGAGACATACCTAAGTATATAAATACAAAAAAGTTGAAGTAAAACAGAGGAAAAATATACATAATACAAGTACCAGCCAAACATAAACTGTAATAGCTATATACTTTATAATGCTTATAAAGCGTTACCAGAGATGAAGAGAAACACTTGCACTCGTAAAAGACTTAATTCACAGGAATTTTATAGATTCTCAATGACAGGCACGAAAGTACATAAAGCAAGTTTTGACAAAACTAAAAGGTGAAATAGACTAATTCATAATCATTATAAGAAATTTTAATAATCATTTTCAGTATCTAATACAACCTGCAGACAAAAACCCAGTAAGAATATATAGGATTTGAGCAACATTATGATCACATTTGATTTAATGAACATATATAGAATAAAATAAGCAACAGTGGCAAATTACACATTTTTCTCAAGTACATACAAAACTTCTAGGCCATAAGGAAAGTATTAAAAACTTTTCAAAAAATTCTCTTCATGCAATTAAGTCAGAAATCAGTAACAAAAAGATAACTGGAAAAATCCCCAAATACCTGGAAATTAATATAATTCCATAGCTCCATAGTTCAAAGAAGAAATGACAGTGGAAATCAGAAAATAATTTAAATTGAAAAATAATGAAAAATATGTTCGAGGCTTATGGGAGACAGACAAAGCCATATTTAGAGGGAAATCTGTGTCTTCAAATGTGTGTAGTAGAAAGGATAGGCTGAAAATCAGTGAGCTAATCACCTATTTCAAAAACTAAAAATCAACAGTAAATATCATACTTAGTGGTAAAATGTTAAAAGCTTTTGCAATTAGAAACAACATAAGGATGACTACTATCACTGCTTCTATTCAATATTGTACTGGTCCTAGCTTGTGTTGTAAGGAGCTAGGACCAGTACAATATTGAAAAAATATATATGGATTGGAACTAAAAAATGCACTCTTCTTAGTTGTGTATATGATTGCATATGTAGAAAATCCAATATTTATGAATTATTGAAATTAATGAGAGCTTAGCAGACCACTGGATACACGATCACTAAAAATTTCCATTTTTATATACCAGCTTCAAACAATCATAAAATGAAATTCTAAAAATGTTTTAAAAAATAATATCAAAACTTTTAAATGTTCAGGAATAAACCTCAAGAGAACAATAATATTGTATAAAAAATGCTTAGGTAAAAGGAGGGTTATACCATGTTCATAATTGGACAATGCAATATTATAAATATGCTGCATTTCTCCAAAGTGATCTATACAGTTAATGTATTCCCAATTAAAATCCCATTGGGATTTTAAAAATAGAACTTGAAAAGATCATTCTAAATGAATATGTTAATGTACATAGCTCAGACTAGCCAAGACACTTGATGAAGAAGAATGGTGGGAAGTTTTACTTCTTTGGATATGAAGACTGAAGAAATCAGTGTAATATTATGACCTGAGTAAAAAGATAAAATAGGGATTCTAGAAAAATACTCACATATATATGCATACTTGATTCAAAACAAAGATATTGGTTTAGAGCAGTCCAAAACTGATAATTTTCTAACAATTATCAGTAATTTCCCAAACTGGGTCACTTGGCTATTCTTATGGAAAAAAATGAAATGACTTACTGCTTTACACCAGACCAAAAACAAACAAACAAACAAATAAATTCCAGGTGGCTATAGTTCTAAAACTGAAAGACAAAACAATTAGGCTTCTAGAAAGTAAATACAGCATATCTTCATGACCTAGGGATAGAGAAAATTTCTTAAAGTGGACAAAATAAAGCACAAACTTTCAAGAGAAATATTTATATAATAAAATTCATAAAATTAAGAACTTATCCTCTGAAAACACCATTAGGGGAGTGGAAAGAAAGCCACCAAAAGGAGAAGATATTTGTAACAGACATCACTGTTAAAGGCTTGTATCCAGAAAAGACAAAAGCAATTCCCATAATTTTAAAAAGAAAACAACAAGTCTGGCACATGGGCCTTAACAGGCACTTCACAAAAGAGAATATTCAAATTCTCAAAAAAAAAAAAAAAGCCCATTAGTCATCAGGGAATAAAAATCAAAACCATAATAATATACAACACACATATCAGAAGGGCTAAAATTAATAGATTATAAAACTGAAGCTTCTGTTCAAGATGGCAGAGTAAGTAAACTATGCTCACCTTCTCCCATGACCATATCAAAATTACAACTGAATTATAGAATAAACCTAGAGAATCATCTGAAGCTGAACAGAAGTCCTATAACTAAGGATGTAAAGAAGAAGCCATGTCGGGACTGATAGGGAGGTGAAGACAGGAAAAGGTTGGTTGCATACATATGTGGCAGTTGAGAATTGGGAGTCGTATCTTGGCTGTCGAGATCCTCCCTGAGGAATGTGGGGTCCTAGGCCCACACCGGGCTCCCCAGCCTGGAGCGCCTGTGAAAATCATCAGAGATTCTGTCTGAATGAGATGGAGGGCTGCTGGAAACCCAGGTGTCCTCTTAAAGGGCCTGTGCACACACTCACTTGATCACAAACACTCACCCTCCAGCAAAGGGACGGCAGCTTGAAAGGCACCAGAGACATACAGGGAGAAACTGAATTATATGGTTTCAGGGCAAGGGCTGGAGGGACAGCAGCCATTTTTCCTGTGTCGAGCCCTCTTCCTGCACAGCCATCAGATGGGCACCATTTTTTCTGTTGAGCCCTCCCCTCAAACATGGCCTGCTAGTGCAGGCAGGAGGCAAATCTGAACCTGTATTAACAGTTAGGTGGGGCAGAGTATCAAGGAGTCACCACTTGCTCTACTCTGGTGACTCATTGATACTATGCCCCACATAACTCCCACACTGCCAAGGCCCTTTCAGTGGCAGGCTGCTGGCCTGGCCCATGCTGCAAATGTTCTTAAAAACTCTGAAAGGTCCACAGCCCCAGGCAGGTGGTGGCTGGCTTCAGTATGCCCTGTGCCTCTTGCCGAATGGCCTTAGGCCTTGGACTGGTGGCAGTTGACCTTGGTTCACAGTGTAGCCTCTCCTATACACCTCTGGGCCTGGCACAGGCAGCTACTAACTGCATATTACTCTATAGCTCCTGCCAGATGGGCCTAGGCCAGACACAGGCAGTGGCTAACCTTGACCTGTACCGATGCTCCTCCCAAGATGATCCATGACCAACACATTCAATGGCCGGCTTCAGATCACAATAGCACTACCTGAGTAGCTCTACAAACAGCATAGCCAAAGGGTGGTCTAGGCATGCACTAGAGCCCCGTTGGGTGAATCCCACTCTGTGGGGTCAGCTCCTGCACAGCAGCTGGTATACTGTGACCACGGTCAATCCTCATAGCCAGTCAGCCTGTGGGTCAACCTCATTCACTGATATGCCCACAACGATCAAGGCTCAACTGTAACGTGAGGGCACACACAACCCACACAAGGGGCACTCCTAGATCACCTGGCTTAGGTGTTTAGGGAGACTGCCACTGGGCCCCACAAGACACCTACTACGTAAGGCCACCCTACTAAGACAGAGATATAACATATCTACCTAATACAAAGAAACAAACACAGAGAGGCAGCCAAAGTGAGAAAATAAACAACACCAAAAAATATGTTCCAAATGGAAGAACAGGATAAGACTCCAGAAAAAACTAAATAATGGAGACAAACAATCTGTCAGAAGCAGAGTTCAAAACACTTGTTATGAGAACTGAGGGAGGAGGAGTTAAAAAACACTGGTTATAAGGATGCTCAATGAACTTAGGGGAAGAGTAGAGAAACTCAGTGAGAACTTAAAGAATTAGAAAACTAGAGATAGAAAACATAGAAAAGAACCAGTCAGAAATGAAGTATACAGTTACTGAAATGAAGAGTACCTTAGGAGGAATTAATAGCAGATTAGATGAAGTGGAGGATTGAATCAGATATTTAAAAGATAAGGTAGAAATCAGAAAACACCCAATCAGAAGAACAACAAGAAATAAGAATCCAAAAAATAAGCGTAGTTTAAAAGGGCCTCTGGGACAATGTAAAGCATTCCAACATTTGCATCATAAAGGTACCAGAAAGAGGAGAGAACAAGGAATTGAAAACCTATTTCAAGAAATAATGACTGAAAATGTCCCTAACCTGGCAAAGGAAATAGACATGCAACCCCAGGAAGTGCAGAGCTGCAAATGAGATGAACCCAAAGAGGCCCACAGCAAGACACATCATAATTAAAATGCCAGAGATTAAATACAAAGAGAATCTTAAGAGCAGCAAGTGAAAAACGGTTACCTACAAGGGAGCTCCCATAAGACTGTCAGCTGATGTCTTAACAGAAATTTTGCAGGCAAGAAGGTATTGGCATGAAATATTCAAAGTGATGAAAAGTGAGGACCTACAACTAACACTACTAAATCCAGTAAGACTATCATTTAGAATCGAAGGTCAGACAAGAGCTTCCCAGACAAAGAAAAGCAAAAAGAGTTCATTACCACCAATCCAGTATTACAAGAAAGGTTAAAGGGACTTCTTTAAGAAAAAGAAGGATAGGAGGGGGGAAAATGGTGTAGATAATAGAGGCTCTGTTCATCCCTCTGGTGACCAAATCAAAGTTGTGATGGAAACAAGGAACAAACAGCAAGGAAAAATCACCCGGGATCTGATGAAGAAGCCATGCAACCAGGGAGAAATCCAAGAAATCACCCTGCAATGGCAGAAGGTAGGACGGGGCAAGAATGAGAGGCTGTCTGGTCTCGAGTGGCTGAGTGAGATGGATGCTGCAGCACCGGCAGACGCCTCTTAAAGGGGCTGCATCTGCGAGCAGATTTTTGTAGTAACAGATCTGCTTGCTCTGAGCCCCAGTGCTGCTTCAGCTGTGTGCAGTGGGCACGAGGGACTTACAGGGAGATGTTATTGGAATGAGGGCTCAGGTGAGACTTACTCTGTACAGAAGTGCCAGTGGTATCTATTGTTTCTTACTGAGCTCTCCCCACTCCCAGTGTGCGGACACAGCGCCGCCATAGCCAAGACGTCATCAAACTGGACAACAGATGTTGCTCTGCTCAGAGGATTCCCTGAAACTCCACCACCCCCAACTCGCAGCCCCAACCAGGCCACATCCAGGTATACCCTCAGTGAGTCAGGTGCTCCTTGCTGAGCAGCGCCTAGATTCATACTGGAAGCAGCTGACTTCAGTTTCTGGTGTGGCCTTTTGGGGCAACTATATGCACAGCATCTTGCTTGTTGCATCTTAACAGGTGGCCCCAGAGGGGCAGAGCCTTGGGCTAAGTTTGGCCTGCAGCAGAAACCCTCTTAGGACTGTGCCACTGGACACTTACTTCACAGATCCACACTAATAAGACTGGGAGACTTAGGAGCATTGCTTAGAACATAAAAACAGAAATGGAAAGGCAGCCAAAATGGGAAGATGAAGAAGCAGAAACCATATGAGAGAACATCACAGAGATCCAGAAATAATGGAGTCAAGCAATCTAACAGCTGCAGAATTCAAAACACTGATTATAAAGATGCTTAGTGAACTTATAGGAAGTGTAGATAAATTCAGTGAGAATAACAAAGTGATAAAAAACATAAAAATGGAAATGGAAATTATAAAAGGGAATAAGTTTGAAATGAAGAACACATTGTCTGAGATGAGAAGTATATTAAATGGGATAAAGTGAATAAAGAAGAGGATCAAATGACCTTTGTAGAGGATGGGAAAGCCAAGGTCACTCAATTAGAATGACAAGGAAAAAGAAGCCGAGACTGTAAAAATAATTTAAAGAGCCTATGGAACACTATTAAAGGTAAAACTATCCATCTCATTGGCATACCAGAAGGAAAACAAGATGTTGAACAGCTATTTGAAGAAATAATAATGGAAAACTTCCTTAACCTAGTGAAAGAAATAGACATACAACCCCAGGAAGCTCAGAGAATCCCAAAACCAGAAATTCAAAGACGCCCACACCAAGACACATCATAATTAAAATGCCGAAGGTTAAATACAAAGAGAATCTTAAAAGCAGCAAGAGAAAAGCAGATAGTTACCTACGAGGGAGCACCCATAAGACTGGCAGCTGATTTCACAAAAGAAATTATGCAGGACAGAGGGCTTGGCAAAAAACATTCAACAGGACGAAGACCCAGGATCTACAACCAAGAATACTTTATCCAGCAAAGCTATCATTTAGAGTTGAAAGCCAGATAAAGAGCTTCCCAGACAAAAATAAACTAAAGGAATTTATCACCACCAAGCCAATATTACAGGAAATGTTCAAGAAACTTCTTTAAGAAAAAAAAATATATCAAAAACAGGAATAAAGAATGGTAACAACTACATTCCTATCAATAAATACCTCAAATGGAAAAGAATTAAGTGCTCCAACTAAAAGGTAGAGTGGATGAATGAATAAGAAAACAAGACCACTACATGCTGCCTACAAGAGACTCACTTCAGATTAAAGACACACAGACTAAAAAGAAGGGGATGGAAAAAAAGTACTGCTTTGATGGACTTAGAAGGTATTTAAGTCAGACTGAGAAAAACACTTCATGATTTCACTTATATGCAGAATCTAAGGAATAAAAACAACAAACTAATAAAAAACAAACTCACAAATATAGTGGACAATTTGGTGATGGACAGAGGGGAAGGGGAGTTAAGGACTGTTAGAATGGGATGAAGGGTTAAAGAAGTACAAATTAGTAGCTGATAAATGGTCAAGCATGGCATAGGGAATGCACTTAGCATTAATATATTGGCTAGCAGGAGGGTCAGAGGAGGGAGTGAGCAATTGGGGGGATCATTTTATGAACTATATAGATGTCTAACCAATGTATTATTCACTTGAAATTAAGATAGATAAATTAAAATCATGAAAAAAGAAAAAGAGGGATAAAAACAAAAGAACACAAATATGAATAATAAAATGGCAATGAATATGTACCTATTAATAATCACTTTTAATGTTAAGTGGATTAAATATTCCAATCAAAAGACGTAGGGTAGATGAATGGACAAGAAAATAATACCCATACGTATGATGCCTACAAGAGACCCACTTCAGATTAAAAAACATACACAGACTTAAAATAAATGGATGGAAAAATATATCTCATGCAAATGGAAATGAAAAAAAAATTGGGGTAGTGATATTTATATCAGGCCAAATGAACTTTAAAACAAAGGCTATAATAAGAGACAAGAAAGGGCATTTCATAATGATAAAGGAAGCAATCCAACAAGAAAATACAACTCTTATAAATATTTATGCATCCCATGTAGGAGTACCTAAACGTATAAAGCAAATATTGACAGACATGAAGGGAGAGATGGACGGTAATGTGGTAATTGTTCAGTACTTTAACACTCCACCGACATCTTTCTATTCACTTTAGGCTTTGTTTCTTGTTCTTTTTTCCAGTTCCTTTAAGTGTAGGGTTAATTGTTTATTTGAGATTTTTCTTGTTTCTTGAGGTAGGCCTGCTATTGCTATGAATTCCCCTCTTAGAATTGCTTTCTCTGTGTCCCATAGATTTAGGGTTAGTGTATTTTCATTTTCATTTGTCTCATGGTATCTTTTGTTTTCTTCTTTGACCTTGTTGTTAACCCATTCATTGTTTAATAGTATGTTATTTAGCCTCCATGTGTTTATATGTTTTTCAGTTTTCTTCTTGTAATTGATTTCTAGTTTCATACCATTGTTGTCAGAGAAAATACTTGATATGATTTCAATTTTATTAAATTTATTGAGACTTGATTTGTGGCCTAACATGTGGTCTATCCTAAAAAATGTTCCATATGCGCTTGAAAAAAGTGTATTTTTTGCTGCTTTGGGGTGAAATTCTCTAAAAATATAAATTAAATCCACCCAGTCTACTGTGTCATTTAAGACCACTGATTCCTTTTTGATTTTGTCTGGATAATCTATTCTAAGTTCTTTGAGCATCCCTTTAACTAGTGTTTCAAACTCTGCATCTAGTGGATTGCTTTTCTCCATTTTGTTTTACTTCTTTTTCTGGAGTTTTCTGCTAGTCCTTCATTTGGGATATATGTCTATGTCGTCCTATTTTGGCTGCCTCTCTGTGTTTGTTTCTATGTATTAGGTAGGGCTCCTAAGTCTCCCGGTCTTAGTAAAGTGGCTTTATGTAGTAGGTGTCCTGTATGGCCTGGTGGTGAAGTCTTCCCTGGTCACCTGACTGGGTGCTCTAGCAGTGTCCCTTGTGTGTGTGCCCACCTGTTATAGTTGAGCCTTGGCTGCTGTTTGCTTGTCAGTGGGAAGGATTGACCCTTGAGTTGGTTGTGAGGATTGGCTATAAGGAGCTGATCCTATGGAACAGGATTCACTTTAGCAGGGCTCTGGTGCCTTCCCAGTCTGCCCTTTGTGTGTATACTCCTCAGATACTACCCTAGGTGGTGCTTTGGCTCAGGTTGAAATCAGCCACTGGGCATGCTAGCCCAAGGGCCTCCTATGAGGGGTCCAGGTATAGGCCAAGTTCAGCCACAACCTGTGCACTGCCTAAGGCCACCTGGCAAGAGTCACCAAGCAATCTCCAGGTAGCTGCCACCTGTGCTGGGCTTAGAGGTGCTGCAAGAGGCCAAGCCAGGAACTGAGACTGGCTGCTGCTTATGCTGGGCTTGGGATTGCTCAGCAAGAGGCACGGGGCACGCCAAAGCCAGATGCTGCTTAGGTGGGTTTTGTGAACTTTTGAAAGATTTTAGGAAGGTCTGTATTATGAGCCAAGACAGGTAATTTTTATTGCAAAACAACAACACTGGAGCCAGTTCAGGTGGGCCCTCACAGTGGGAGGAGTGGGGTCCCAGGGAATCACATGGGCAGGGTGACCTCTGTTAGTCAGTTTGATGGAGCTCATATATGGCGGCTGCCTGCATCTGCACCCCAAGAGTGGGGACAGCTAAACGCAGAAACAATGGCCTTTGCGAGCACTTTTGTCTGGGAGAAAGCTGCCCTTCCAGCCCTTGCCCTGAAGCCAGACAATTTAGTTCCTTCCCATACGGCCCTGGTGCTTTCCAAGCAGGTGCCTCAACGATGGAACTCAGAGCTAGTGAGTCCATCGGTAAGTCTTCATGCAGGCCTTTTAAGGGGAATGTCAGCAACTCCAGCCACCCTTTGTTTCACTCAGCTACAATCTCTGCTGGCTTTCACAGACAGAGGTTGTGGGGATTTCTCTTCCTGACACTGGAGCCCTGGGTTGGGGAGCCAAATGTGGAGCCAGAACCCCTTGCTCCTCCAAGGGGACCTCTGCTTCCAAGGTGTCCTTCCCGATTCTCGACCACCACATGCAGTTGTGAGACCAGCCCATTTGGCTTCTCTGCCCCTCATACCCATCATGAGGTGGTCTCTTATATATGTCCCCAGTTGTAGGACTTCTGTTCAGCCAGAACTCAGGTGACCACCAATGATGATCGTTCCTTAGTTTAGTTGTAATTTTGATGTAGTAGTGAGAAGAAGCGAGCACAGTGTCTACCTACTATGCCATCTTATTCGGCAATCTCCTTAACCCAGTCAGTCTCTTGCACATATACACAGTGATTTTTAGTTAATAAGTAGTCAATAAATGTTTGTTGACTATTGAGGCAATGAATTATAGAAGGTAAAGAAGTATATGAAAAGGGGCATCAAAAGTGGTGATAATGACACTAGTACATCTACCAGAATGTGGCATCATGGAGTATATCAGAAGAATGGGACAACACTCTTTTCAATAGTGCATCCAAGGTCAGTTGTAGTGACTAAATTCTCATCCTCACACACAATCCTCCAGTATTATACTCCTTTTTTTAAAAAAATCCCTCCTGTCATACTATCTATACTTGGCTTTGTGCATTTCAACATTTCGATCAATTATTTGCATGAGGAATGGATGTTTCATTTAATAATATCTGGGGATGACAGAAACCTGGGAGGAATAGCTAATACCGCAAATGATAGAATCAAGATTTAAAATAATCTTGACAAGTTGGAACATTCATCCAAAACCACAAGATGAAATCCCACAGGGATATAGGCAAAGTTCTGTATTTAGATTTAAAAAATCAATGGCACAAGTATACAAGCCTAGCTTCATATCAGTAGACTGGAAAAATATTTAGGAGTTTAGTTGATCATTAAAATAAGTTATAGGCATTAGAAAGGAACTTTCCCTCTATCAAAATCCGAAGACTTAAATTACAAACTCAACCCCTAATGATGGGATTAGATATATGCAAAAGCAAACTTGAAAAGCAAATAGAAGTTTTACCACAATTGATGGTTTTATATCTAAAAAGAGAAGATGTCAGTGAGAAGAAGGGTTAATTAGTCAGCATGAAACAGAAAATGAAGAGCCTGTGTGGACCAATGGGTATGGTATCAGAGGATAAGAGCTTTTTACTATGATGAAGTCAATGGATAAGTGCAGGCCCCAGGGTCAGCCAGCTGTCTGGGCTTTTAAACTAAGTTTACAAAATACAAATTATGTCATTTTGGGCAAGTTATTACTGTTTTGCCAAGTCTCATCTATAAAATGGGGAGAATCATGATTCCTACTTAGGGAGCAGTGAATTATTAAATAAGGTAGGATGCGATGGTGTTTGGCTTTTAGTGTTCAATATATGCTAGTTATTACTATTCTCTTCATTGTAGGTTGATACACTGGCTTTTTTAGTTTCTACATCAGTCTTTTGTGGGATACCACAGATGATTCTTTCCATAAAAGTCTGTTTTGTTTTTGGTGAGCTGAGAAAAAAAAAATCAAATTTCTGAACTATAGTCATAGTTTCTTTTTCATTTTTCAAAAATAATATTCATACATGTAACTATGCTGAAGAGACCATAGTGGAATATTTCATTAATTTATAAAAGTCTATACTCTAAAAATGGCATAGATAAACTGAAATATATTCAGGTTGCCATGCTCTAAGAATTACTAGAGAGCTAGAAATACTAAAGGGAGCCACTATAGTTGTCTTTAATTTTTGAAGCCATGCCATGTGGAAGAGGGCATAGAACTTGCTCAGCTTCATGAAAGGAACACCTCTGTATTGAATGTGTGGCACAGGGAGCTTCTGTCCCTGAATGCGAATATTGCAGGACTTTGACAGGAAGGCCAGGGAGAAATAATATCTCTTTGGGTCTGCATTTCTTTAAGTTTGGGCATAGGCAATTAACTTTACTAGCCATTATATCTTTTGCATCCTCATGAACACCTTGAGAAATTAACAGGATCTGTAACTCAGGGTTCTGCCTCTAAGTCCAGTGTTTTTTAAAAAGTGTGCTCTGAGGTCACTTGCATCAGAATCATCCACCTGATGTGTTTATTAAAATCCAGATACCTGGGCTACATTCTTAGAGATTCTGATTCAGTAAATCTGGAGTGGAGCCCAGGAAACTGTACTGGTCTGGTCCAAGGTGCTTTCTGCTCTGCTAATAAACTTCCTGTTGTAATACCAATTTCAAGATTCTGTTGTTTCAATGGTTATTTATAATTCCTACTGTGTACCAGACTTTTTTCAGAGGCTGGTGGATATGGTGGTGAATAAGATTACATAGGCCCCTTCTAATTGGAGCTAGTATCTAGTGGGAGGACGTACTGGTTAAATAAACAAGACGATAAAAACCAAGAACCATATCAAACAGTGAGAAGGTCTATAGTAGTAGTTAAATGGGGCGTTTTGTTGAGAGTGATCGGGTGGCTCTTCTGGATTGGGGCACCTCTCTCCAAAGGGTGATATTAAACTGAGAGCTCAATGCAGAAGGTCAGGGGCAGAGTATTCCAGACAAGGAGCTGTGTAGTGCCAATTCCCTAAGAGAAGAATGTGCCTGCTGTGTCTGAGGACTAGAAACAACCTTGGTGTGGCCAGAAGTGAGAAGAAAATCAAGGGTCAGTTCAGACATGTTGACAGTACCCAGATCACACATAGCTTTGATTTTATTTTAAGTGGGATAGGAATCCATTAGCAGGTTCAAGCCAGGGAAGATATAATCTAATTTACATTTTATAAAGATCCCTCTTGCTGTTGCATAGATTCTGCATGTGTGTGATGCCCAAATATTAAATATACTATCCCTACTATTGGAGAGAACCTCCTTTTAAGGGTTTTTTCTCATAACACCTATAGAGTACTTCACAGTTTACAAAGCATTTTTATATACCTTATCTCACTTGATTGTTTCAAAATTCCTATGAGAGTCATCTTGCTACAATCCTCATGTTACTGGTGGAGAAATTGAGGCTCATAAAGGATGAAATTCTTCATAGGCCACATGTCTTCTAAGGGTAGACATTTGAAAAGGAGAGGTTTTACAAATACTTGGATTTTTTTTTTCTTTAAAAAAATGAAGATGTGTCCCCACCAAAAAAACATTCTTCATGAAGACAGTGGGCTAGAACTACTGGGAGGCGGGGGCAGGCCCTTAGGAAGAAAGCCGCCTCCTTCCTTCCTATTACTTCAGATTTGTTTCAATCCTTTTGCTATCTGCTGACCTCTGGATACATCTGAATTCCAGACTCCTGCTCTCAGGTATCCTCAGCTCACTCTGTTGGTATCTCTTCAAGAGCCATTTTTCTCTTTTCCCATCAAAACTGTTCCCAGAAAGAGAGAGAGCGGGATCCTGGTGCAGTCTGGGTACCATAGTCAGGGGACTCTGAGGGTGTTCCCATGGTTGCTTAGCCCAATGCCACCTGTGTAACATAGAAGTTTCTTTGATGTATGTGCTTCACTTAGAAATTTATCCAAGACTTGCCTTTGCTCTGTAATATGGCTATTTGAAATACCTATTCTTCAGGGAAAAAAAAATTCATGTTTATCCTGTGCTTTCACATTATTTTATACCCTTGATGGCTGGGAGGCTCCCTAAAATTATGTGCTAAATTTTGTATTTGGGTGTATTTTTCTAGGGAGAAGGTTAATAACTTTTTTCAGGCTTTCAAAGGTATCAATGATCCAAAAAATGTTATTTCTAGCATAGGAATTAAAAGTCAGACTGTGCAGAGTCAGATTCTGGCTCTGCCACAAATTATCCATGAAATTCCCCAAATCTCTGATTCTAGGTTTTCTCATCCTAGTTAATACTGGGCTTGTGGTGCATTGATTAAATGAGATAGTATATATGAAGTGCTTAACCAGTTCCTGGCACATAAGAGACAATCCCTAAGTGGCAGGAATTACTATTGTCATTGCCGATGTCAGATCAGCCTTCTCCCATGACATCTAAATGCCTGCTATGGACTTAATTGTGTTCCCTGCCTCTCCCTCCTGCCCCCCTCAATTTTGTAAGTTGAAGCCCTAACCCATCTAACCCTCATTGTGACTGTATTTGGAGATGTTTTAGGAAGTAATTAAGATTGAATGAGGTCATAAGGGTGGAGTCCTAATGTGATAAGACTGGTGGCCTTATAAGAAGAGGAAGAGAGAGCCATCTCTCTCTTCATGCACAGGCACCAAGGAAAGGCCATGTCAGCCCACAGAAAATGGCCATCTGCAAGCCAGGAAGAGAGAGCCACTAGAACCCAACAATGCTGGCACTCTGACCACAGACTTCCTGCCTCCAGAACTGCAAGAAAATAAATTTCTATTGTCAAAGCTACCTAGACTATGGCCTTTTGTTATGGCAGTTGGAGCTAAGACAATGTCCAACCCCTTCCTTTCCTGAGCCAGTCCTTTTTAGAGCAGGGAAGACAGGAGTAGCCCCTCCTCCATTCCTGGGGGGTGAGTTTGCTTTGGAATTAGTCTTGTTGCTGTGCGGTCAGGGGTTGCTTTTGCCTGAAGTGTCTTGGTGTTCACCAAGGTGCATTTTTTTTCTTTTCTTTTCTTTTCTTTCTTTCTTTCTTTCTTTCTTTCTTTCTTTCTTTCTTTCTTTCTTTCTTTCTTTCTTTCTTTCTTTCTTTCTTTTTAAATAACTGGTAGACTTGTGCACACACTGGGTTTCTGGCTGTCTTTCCTATTGAGTGCTCTACTCTGCCTGTTGACTAGAGCACAGGTCTTATCAGTCTTCTGAGGAAGCAGTGTGGTTTAGTGATTAAAGATGTGGATTTTAGAGCCCTCCTGAGGGGTTCTGAATCCTAGTTCAGCCACTCACTGTGTGACCTTGGCCAGATTACTTAACCTCTCTGCTTTAGTTCTCTCATTTGTAAAACGGTGTTAATAATAGTGACTATGTACAAGGGCCACAATCAGGAATGATATAATACATGGAAAGTGCTGGGAACAGTGCTTGGCACATATTAAGCCCTATAAAGGCTAGTTGTTATTATAATTACTTGACTAGGGGTCTCATCCCACTTTGGTTGCTTCCACTCACTCCGCTCCTGCTAATAGTCCCGAACTTGTTTCCTGTTAGAGCAGCTATTTGCTGGAGTCTTGCTCCAAGGGTATGTATTAGGTGCTTGATGTTGACTATCATCTTGCTTGGAACCCTTAGGTGCTATAACCCAGCTCACTAGATTTGAACCCTTTGTGTACTGACTTGAATGTTGCAGTACTCTTCCTTATAATGCAATGCCCTTCCTAACCCATATAATAGGGCGAAGATGTAGAAATAATTTTGCTAACTTGAGGCCTTTCTCTGTTCTCAAATAATAATAATAAAAGGGGGACTCTTTACTGTATCTCTCTATATAAGGGCTCATTTGCCAAAAGGGGTAATAATTCTGACGGAGGGGGGGTGGTTAGGGCAGTAATAGATTCAGTGGTTCCTGAACGTGGTAGTTAAGAATCAAAATCACTTGAGGAACTTTTTACTAATGTGGATCCCTAGATTCCACATCCAGAGTTTCTGTTTCAGTAGGTCTGGGGTGAGGTCTAGGAAATTGCTATTTTTCATAAGCAACTTTGGTAACTCTAATACAGCTGTTTAGCTGACTTATATTTTAGAATTACTTGGAGAGATGTTCTTTCGAGATCTCTTTAGCTTCAGCATATAAAATTCCAGAATGAATATAAGAACTGGGGAAGGTAAGGACATAACTTAGAGTAAGGTTCTACTTTATTAAGAGTTCCCAAGTTGCAAAACCAAAACCAGGCATACTTATGTTAGATTTTGTCTAGACATTCATCTAAACAAGGGGCTAGATATCTCTAGTTTATAGCAGCCAAAGAATTAGCAGCGACCATGTCAGAAAATGCAACCACACAGTAAATTATCATTGCTCAATTTGTGAATAACCATTCTCCGAAGCTATGCATTCTGGGAAGGGTTTCTGGAATGGTGGTCCCATTTAATTTACTATAATTACCTTCTAGGTCAAATGGATAGCTGACACCTATAGCAATATTTATTTGCAAGAATGATCTATCTGTGGTGGCTAAGATTTTCCATGTACTAACTAGAATTTCAGAGTAGCTAGAACAAGAACCATCTTTTAGAGAGGACTTAAATCTTAGAAACGACTGCCTGGGAGATAAAATGCCATCCTCATGTATTCAGTGAAGACAGGCTGGGATTTGTTGAGAAAGCTAGCTAGTGTCAAGGAGGCTGCAGGCACTGCACATTAAAAGCCATCTCCCCTTTGACGAGTGTTTAATTTGGCCTTGTAAAGTGTATGAAGTGCAGGCATTTAATTTGTTTGACAGAAGCAAGCCCAAAGCACCTCCTGTAATACTGAGCCACAGGGTTTCCTGAGTCTTACCACATGTTAGGCATAGTCTGGGAGTCTGTATTAAATAAGCTTCAAATCAAAACAGCAGTTTGACAAGGGTCCGTTTTAATTGAAAGACACAAACCTCTGTCTTCTGAGCCAGGTAGAGGGACATAAAGGAGTGCATCATCCACCATCTTGTCCTAAGGAACACTTTGCTCTTTCCTGTAAGAGGACAAACATGCTTTGGGGCAGGCAGGTAGGAATCTATCAGCGGGTCCTAGAATGTCTGGTTTTGCTGGCCTCCCATAACATTCTCTTTCCTTCAACAATTCTGGCTATCCGCCACAATGTCAATTATCTCTAGCTGAGACAGTAATGATCTAGGAGACCACTTTTTAAATATTACATTTTAACAAACCAGAATTAGGAAACTTTACAAAATTCATACAGTTTGACATTCTGTGCATTAATATCCAGCTGCTCATAAATCAACCATATCCATCAAGTCTTTCTGCCTCACGCATGTTAAGTGACCATATTTTAACAATACATCAAATATTCCCCCAATCTGAGTATTCTGTTGCTCCCTATCGCCTGCTTAACCTTGGTTATTTTTCCACGAGTAAAAAGTAGTGCTTTTCTCCTCTCAGAGAAGTGTAAGAAATGACAAAGTAGGCCAGATCTACTAGTCAAATACACATGTGGCTGCTTGTCTTGAGATTGTATACTCTGAACTTCCATTTCCTAAAAATAAGCCCAATCTTCCCTTTCCACCTCATCTCTTGCCATGTTCCCTCTTGTTCTGTCCTCTGTGCTCCAGGACCTTTGAGTTTCTTCAAAATTCAGTATGCTCTTCTGCCCTAAGATCTTTGAAAAAGGGGTATCTCTACTAAGAAATTCCACCCCCCTCCTTATTGCTGGTCCCTACACTCCCAAGTCCCTTGCACTAATTTCTTTGTTCATTCGTTCGTTCATTCATTCATTCATTCATTCATTCAACAGGTATTTATTGAGTGTCTATATGTGCCAAACACTTTAGTGAATGAAACTGATTAAAAAACCCTCATAGAACTTACATTCTAGTTGGGAAGGATAGTCAGACTAAAAATAAACATAATAAATAAATAAATTTTGTGTCAGAAGAATAGAAAGGAGTAGGGTATATGAAAAGTGCTTGCAGTTTAAATAGAGAGGAAGAGAAGTCCTTACTGATACAGTGAAATTTAAATTAATTCTCAATTGTTTTTAGAATTTAGCTCAAATTAACTTCTTCGGGGATGTATTTCAGATGAGATCTATCAGTGAGTCTTTGAATGTATGACTAGGTCATCCTCTGTTATATACTCTCATAATCCCCAATAATTTTTATTCATAGCTTTTAGCACTATATGTAATTATATTCTCATGTAACTATTTATTAAAAATGTCATGTCCACTATATTGTCCATCATGAAGGAAGGATGAGATCCTTTTTGATTACTTCTCTACCTCCAAAGCTAGCTCAAGACAAGTGCTCAATACAAATTTGTTGAATGAATAAATGAAAGAACCTATACAATATGGATAAAATTGAGAATTAATCGAGATAATTAATGAATGAATGACATGAATGATAATGAGTAAGTTCTTCTTATAAATTGCAAAGTTCTATGAACATGCGAGTATTATTATTTCTGTGGATAAAAGACCCTCTTGTATCAGCATGGTTCTATATTCACTGAGATTGTATGCCCTAGAATCCCCCTTATTAAGGCAATGTGGTTTAATGGATAAGAGCATGGGTGCTGAAACCAGACTGCCTGGGTTCATTCTTAGCTTTGCCATGAGACTCTGCGTTGCCTCTACTCCTTCATCAATAAAATGGAATGACAATGGTACCAATCTCACAGAGATGTTATAGAATTAAAGGAGTTAATATCACTAAGGTACTTAGAAGAAGGCCTGGCATAGAGTAAATACTCAATAAATATTATCATGATTATGGTTAGTATTTTCTACCATGCAATCCAGAGACTCATTTATTGACTGAAATCTTTCTTGGTTTCTTCTTAGAGACAAATGAACTAATAATTCCTAGCTCAGTGGTGTTTTCTTTAACATAAGTCAAAGAGTAAGGATGATTCTTTATGCCCCATTCTGTAAGTTTCATCATCTATTCTAGTTCATCTAGACTTTTATCTTGGTGGACCTTTTCCTAGTGCCTTGGCAGCTAGAAGTTAAGTTAGAGCCAATGGCTGAGAAAAATGGGTCCAAGGCTGGTTCTGAGACTTACTCGTGGAAAGACCTTTGGCAATATATTAAACCCTTTGAGATTCATGCTCTCTTCTATAAAATGGGACTCATCATTGCTCCCTCGCAGGGTTACTGTGAGGACTGAATTAAATAATGTCCATCAGGGGCCAACTCAGAGAAAAGTCCTACAAATATTAGTTCTACTTTCCTTTCCTTTATTCAGGAACAAATCTACATTTTATTTTATTTTTATTAAAATGTTTTTTATTAAAGTATAGTTGGCACACACTAGTATATTAGCTTCAGCAGTATAATATTGTAATTCAACATTTATATACCTAATCACGGGATCACCACATTAAGTGTAGTAACCATCTGTCACCATGACAAATTATTTTGATATTGTCTGCATTCCCCGTGCTGTATATTACATCTCTGTGGCTTATTTATTTTATAACTGAAAATTTGTACCTCTTATTTTCCTTCACCTTTTCCACCCATTCCCCTATTCTTCCTCTCAAGGGATTTTCTGGAGACACGACATTGTGGTCTGTAAAGAAGGCTTTGACAAGAGTTCTAAATCAGGAAGCCAAAGTCGACACATTTGGAACTTACTACATATGCCCTAAAATGATTCATATTATTGGCAGAGATCAGTGCAATAAGCACAACATTCATTTGTTGTCCTATAATTAGGAGGGAAACAGTTATTAGAAAAGTATTATTTTAATATCAGAATGTATAAATTTATATAGCACTAACTAACTAACTAACTAGAAACACTATATCAAATATATTTTGTGGGTTGCAGAGAAATTTTAAAAATAACTTTCTATTGTTGATTAACAAATAGAAGTTAGGGATATTTGGTGGTATAAAGTCATAGGTGCTAAGGAGAATATTTCTGAATGTTCAAAGTTATTGTTTGATGATTGTAATTAGGTATTGTCCTGAGTGGTGTGTGTGTGTGTGTGTGTGTGTGTGTGTGTGTGTGTGTGTGTGTATGACTGTGACAAAAATAAAAATAAGTCCAAAATGCTCCCTTCACATGCACAAAGATTCTAGATTTTCTTTTTTTCTCTCCTGGATGTTTTTTCTAACCTTAGCTGATAATTTTCACCAATTGTTCACTTACAAAATGTGCGTTTCAGTATGTCACAGTTAAACTCTTCAAATTATGTTCCATGTCAAAAGACCTAGTTTTGGTTTCTAAATCTACGTTTTCTCCACGTTTTGGGTTTTTAATCAACAAATATTTATTGAGGCACCGGCGTGTAAGTGTCAGGTTTCCAGAATGGCTTTTCTAGTGCCCTGAGTGTTCCAGATGTTGGATAAATTGAAAATCTATGAACCTAAAGTTAAAGTAGAATTAAAATTATGTGTGAACATGAACAGAATACTTAAAGGGCAACATGCTGTTCACTCCTGGTAGCAGTAGAATTGAGGGATTTATTTTCTACTTATTGGCTTAAAATGTGAAATCTAGACATGAGGAGGCCTAGCCTACCTGACCTTAGTGAATCTTTACGCCAAAGTTACTTATTCTCATCCATCTGACATTCTTGTTTGATTCATGAAGGTTCAAGACATTCACTATTATTCCAGTCAGTGCCTTTGATAGCACTTCATGGTATAAAATAAAATTTGGCATTTAAGACTTTTCATGGTGTGGATTCTGCTTACTTTTCCAGCCTTATTTCCTTTTGCTTCTCTGCCAGCTCCCAATGGTCCAGCTGAAACCAACTTTTTGCTCTTGGTTTGTTCACTGAGTACTTATTCTTGACCAAGCACTGCTTCATTAAGTTTAAAGATTATTTTACTTCTTAATGTTTCTGGGAGGTAGTTATTGTTATCCTTACTTTATAGATGAAAACACTGAGGCTCAGAGACAGAAAATGACTTGTTAAAATTCATGCACTAGTATGTGGATGAGTTGTTATATGAACTCAGGTCTCTAACTTCAAATTCACAGTGGAAAAGCTTCTTTTCATCACACAACGATGATTTTCTCTTTAAAATACCTCAACACTGTCTCATTCTGCACCTTTTTTTCCCCATGTAGTGCAGGAATAATGGTCCTCCAAAGATGTCTACGCTACAATCCCTGGAAACTGTGACTATGTTACCTCACAAGGCTAGGGGAATTAAGGTTGCAGATGGAATTAAGGTTGCTAATCACTGACTTTAAGATAGGGAGATAATTCTGGATTATCCAGGTTGATCTAATGTAATAATAAAGTTTTAAAACTGGAAGAGGGAGGCTAAAGAGGAGAGTCAGAGAAGGCAGTGTAACGGTGGAAGAATGGTCAGAGACAAGCAATGTTGCAGACTTTGAAGAGAGAAAGAGATGAGGAACCAAAAGCTGTAGGTAGCCTCTAGACACCAGAAAAGACAAAGACATGGATTTTCTTCTAGAGCTCCCAGAAAGGAATACAGACTTACAGACATCTTGATTTTTAGCCCAGCGAGACCCATGCTGGACTTCTGACCAACAAAGTGATAAGATAATAAATTTATGTTATTTTAACCCAAAATTTTGGTTATTTGGTATAGCAGCAATGGGAAACTAATACACACCACGTAGTATTTCCTTCTTGCATACTTCAGCTGCCTGCATGTCATGCCCAGGGCTGAAACCCACCATTTATATCAACTCCCCTTAGTATCAAAGTCTGCTCTTGGGAAAGACATGAAGCTGTCCTTGATTAATTGTATTGTCCTAGACACAGCTGACAGATATTGTCTAAACCAAGGTCTTGAATTACTTGTCTTAGGTCACACAAAAAGCAGTGATAGGGCTAGAGTTCAAATTCATGACTCTTAATTTCCACTTCTAACAGCTTAAAAGAAAAACCTGTTCTAAAGCATCAGCATTTTTTATGGATCATTGCTCTGAGATTTAGTTTGTTAATCATTTATATCAGACTTTCCAGATCTAGTAAACAGATCAGATCCTTGGAAATCACACTAAGTAAGTCTATGAAAAAAACTATGACTACTGGAATTATCCTATTCACCACCTCTTGTTCAATCATTCATTCAAACTAGAGTGTATGCAAGGTAGCATGCTAAGTCTTGAGAATTAAAATGAATAAAACATAGTTTGTGCCCATCAGAAACTCATGGTTTAGTGGAACTGGGCTAATGATAAGGGGTAGGGAGAGTAGATATAATAAATAGAAATTGCAATGCCTTGAGATAAGTGATATGGTAAAGTGAAGAAGCAGAGTCACTAGGCAACCTAAAGCAAGGGGTTTCAGTCAAATTTGAGGCTTCTGGAGGAGGCAATGCTTTGGCTGGGTTTTGAAGCAGGAGTAGAAGTTAATTTATGGAGAGGCAGAGAGCATTTCAGCCTGGAGAAACAGTAGGATTGGACCGATCCAGTCAATTAAATAAACCAAAGAGGTTTGCTATTCTCTATGAAGGTCCAAAAGTCAGCTCAAAAAGTTGTTTAGTAATTTGTTAAATTCCAGAATGGTTCACTTCATTTGTGAATGAGGGCCCAGCCTCAGATGGTCGGGGTGTAGCATAAGGAGTTAATAAACACAGGTATGAATTTTGAATTTTGACTTTACTCCTGCCCAACTGTGTCAACTTTAAGAGTACCCCTTTGTGCCTTAGTTTCCTTGTCTCTGAAATGGGAAAACAAATTCCTCCTTTGCAGATATGATGTGAAGACTAGAAGCAATGCATCTGAAAACACTTGCTGTAGAGTATTATGTAAATGGCAGCCTTAAAGAAAGGGCTCAGATACTCTTTCCCTCTGGCTCCATCTTTTATCATGCATATATGTAGTATGTATGTAAACTTCATGTTACTCACAGTTCTTTCCAGGCTGCAGATAGTTCTAATCTGAGTTCCGGGGGTTATCTCCCTGCTGGTCCATAGCAGTTAGGGAAGAGGTGTTAGAGAGTTTTGGCTTCAGCTAGAAGCAAGAAGTCTACTATTTTGTAGTAATTTTTCACACAGCTGCTAGTGTCATCTTTCTGAAGTGGAAAGCTAACCATGCCTAAAATTCTTAAAAGTCCTTTTCTTTCTTTGCTAGTATGACCTGCTATTCTTCCATCTCGTACACTCGGTATTTTAGCTACTTCTTACTTTCTGCCTGGAGGCCCCTTGTGATATATCTGCCTGGAGGTCCCTTGCCTCACTTATTTCTGTGGAGTACTCCTATCCTTTAAAACTCAGCTCACACACCATTCTCAAACCTTCCCCTGACTTCTTCCCATTGAGTTAGACCTAACTTCCTCTGGGCTATCATGGTGTCTTGTACAGATCTCTTAGTTTACTGTATACATTATGTTAAATCAACTATTTATTCATCTACCTCCCCATCAGACTGGGTGCTCCTGGAGATCAGTTTTGTGTATTATTCATCTCTTTTTCTAGCACATAATGGAACTCAATGAATGTTTGTTGAATAACTGATTGATTGACCAAATAAATGAATGGCAGACAAGTCTTCAGAAATTTCTAGTAGCTAACTCTTGTAGAAAGGTGCATTGGGAGTCCTATAAGTAATTACACTATCACATTCTGTAACGAATTGGTGCTAGCCAGGGAGTGACAGTATGTCCAAAAGGTAATGAATTAAAACCTTGCTTTGGAAATGGGAACAGTCTTTCAAGTGACTTGAAAAATAGGCTTCAGTGAAAGTGTAAGAAAATATATGCAATTAGACTCAATCAATAAAGTTGTCCTTGACTAATGTCTACATTTAAGGGACTTTAATTAAATTATGAAAAAGGCCTTTCTGATTTAACTGTCAGTCTGGTTTATCATGTATGTACATGAGCTTTGCATAAGGTTTTCTTTCAAGATTTCCAGACCTGCAACCAACAGAAAGATGCAGAGAAGTATCAACACATCGTTTAAGAGGGAAGAGTCTGGTAGGTGAGTTTGAGAAAGCAGAGAAGCCAAAACAATTTGCCCAGGTAGGCTGACAGAAATAGAAATTCTGCAAAATGCTTTTTCTCCCTCATTCATTTATTTAGAAAATATTTACTCAGCACATACTATATGCCAGGGACTATGCTAAATGCTAGCAAGACACTGAGGCGGAAAGGACAGATGTCGACGTATATATAAAAATATAAATGATGTGTATTATGTTTATACTTCCTCAAGCCCAGAATGCCATGTCTTCTTCATTTTGCTTATATAAATCCAACATCCTTGCAATAAACAAGAGGTAAGGCATAATATAAAAAATGCATTGAGTCTGCTGTGTCAGACATTGTGCTAGGTCCTGGGGACACAAAAATACTTTGTAGCTTTAGTGGGAGGAACAGACATGTGAAGAGTAAAATAACAGTGTAGTATGAGAAGTATAGTGATAGAGGTAAGCACATTTGCAGCCAGAGGAACACAGAGATTGGAGTTTCCTTTCCCCCCTTCCTATAGCGGCAAAGGCTTGACATTGAATATAAATTGAATACTATCACCAACAGTTTTTCTTAAGGAGAGTCAGCTTTGGATGGAACTCTGCACCTCTACCTACCTTCTGTCCTACACCAGCAGAGGAAAGATGAGGCTGCAAGCAGGACCATTCCATAGGGGAAGATGGGAAAGAAACAAAAACTGCTGTGATTAGCAGCTCCTGGACAGAGCAGAGGACTTGCCCAGAAGCAGTGATCCTGAAGCTGTGTTCAGGCGCTGAACCTTGTAGAGTTCAGAGCCTACATGGACCAGCTCTGTCACATGGGCTCCAAGGTGCCCCAAGCAGAAAATACTGATGTCAAAGACAGTAGCAGAACCAGCAACGACCAAGGGATGGTCAGCTAAAATTTCATATTTGAAATGTGAATAATTTTACTGATATTATTTAAGTCAGTAAAACATTCTAAATACTTCTAAAATAAAGGGTGACTAAATAAAATAAGTACTGAAATACCGTTAGTATCACTTGTTTTGGGGCTATAATCAATCAATAGCCAGAGTTTATAACTAGCAGTCACATGGTGAATTTAGATTACAGATACAAGAATATGTAAAAAAATTAGGGTAAAAATGCCTTTTCAGGTGAGACAGGCTTTCTCTGTTCATAGATCTGAGCTATTGTCATACATGTTACCTGCCTGGTCCCAGAGGGCAGTTGAGGTTGCAGCCTCTCATCTAGGCTGACTCTTTTTATTTCCAGCCAAGGAAGCTAAGACTTGGAAGGAAAGTGACTATAATGCACCAGAATAAGGACTAAAATCTTGTAGTCTCTTACTTTACCAGGCTCTTCCCATAACAGGGACTGCCTCTTAGAGAAACACATTGCGATTATAGTGTGCCAGGTTGCAGGAAGCAGCCATTCCGAGCTGCCCTCTGCAAGGGACAAATCTTCTGTAATACCAATAAACGCAGGCAATGGGGTTCAGGGGGAAGACTTGTGGAGACTTATGTCAAGGTCTATGCAATCTATGTAACTGTTTGTCCTTGCACTTGAGATAAGTGACAGGCCACTCTGCATGGGACGGGTACATACCCTGTCTCCCTTTAGGGTGAGGGATTGCTCCTCACCTCCTTGCAGGTGAGAGTCAGTTAGGTATCCATGGAATGAAATTCGGGGCAGGGTTTGCCTGGGGAGAACATATCACTGTGAAAATCCTCTGAGCTAGGGTCACTTTAGAATGCTGATCTGCAAACTCAGATGTGGATGGTTAGGGAAGGTTATGCATGAGGGCTTATCTCTTCCTCTCAGCTGGGTTTCTGTTATCCCTGGGCCCTGTGGTGATGGCTGGCAAAGGCGCTGACCTATTCACTTGGCAGGTTTGATCCTCATGAGCTCATCTTCACCACTCTCAAGGAACATGCCTGGGGATGGTGATGGGGTGGGGAAGATGGGGTGAATTTGATCATAATCCAGATAGGTTAAAGAAATCAAATCCACAAATCTAAACACAAATTTACAAAAATATAGAATAATTGTCTGGCCCTAACTATCCAAGTAAGCCAACAATTTAACAGGAAGAATATGCTTCTGGGAAGAAAGCTGATAAGCAGCCTTCTCCTCAAAACTACCCCGACCTTGGGACTTTTAAGTTAAACTAACACACAGTTCTCTCAATTGGCCCATTCATTGCCACTAGCCATGGAGTCAGGGAGACCCTGGATCGGGTTAAAATTGGATACAAGATCTAGAGACTTCCTACCTACATGGGCACTCTGAAAGGTGACAGAGAATTAGCCTAGCTGCTGCAATAAGGCTGTCATTTTTCTCAGAGGGTCTGAGGCAGACTGTCACCTATTTTGTAGAGACCTCGTAAGTAACTGCAGGTTCCCTCCCTCAGTCCACCACCTGCATTCAAGGACAGCTGGAAAGGATCCCCCTACCTCTGTAAAAAAGTCTGGATATCTGAGTTCAGCATCCTCACTCTTGTACTGACAGATGTTTCTGAGGAAACCTCTGTCTAAGAGCCTCGGCTCTGGAGTTTGGGCACCTGGATTATATTCTAGTGACATCTCACTTTCTCTACAGAGAAGTCTCAAAGTGTTTACCTTTGCAGATTACCAAAGGACTGAATAAATCCAAGAAAGAAAAAAAAAAGGTTAAGAAGCCTGGTCCTTGAGTGATACACCAGTTATATATATATATAAAATTTCTGTCTTATAGGACCTATTGCTATGCTTAACACATGGTTGGTGCATGGGAAAGAATTCTTAAATAAAGTTATAGAGTGCTAATTACAGAGTGTAATATTATTATACTGTGCTAATAAGAAAAAAAAAATAAGGTGTACTTTCCACCCACAAAGAGCTTAACATTTAATGGGGAAAAGATGCAAATAAGGAGCTTCATACGCAGGAAGAAAAGGAAGACTACCCTTTGTTGAATGGAAGAGCGTGAGCTGCCGTGTGGAGATTGACAGTTTCTCCTGACATTGCCTTTCTGCAAGTACATCTCTTTGACTTAATTATGAAGAAATAGAACCAACCTTGTACCTTGAGTTTCCCATTTTCCAGCAGAACTATGTTGGGTCAGGTCATGGGTGAGTTGTCAGATATCTGGGCTCAGGCTGACTTGCTATGTCTCCTACAGGTAGTCACCAGCCACTTGGGCAACTCTTAGCGATCAGATTCAGTTTGACAAAAAGTTTTTCAGTTGTCTTTTAGAGCTCATTTTGAAAGATTGTCCACCTGGTGCCTGCTCCCTGGCTCTGGATAGAGGCCAGAGGATGACAGAAGCATGAACTCGCTGTGGATAACAAGTCCTCTGTTATGACTGGGAGCGTTTGCAATGCCATAAATAACTCTATCAATATTGTGATAATGGCACTTTAAAGAGGTCTATTTTGCAAGTGCTGAATGTAAGAGAGACCGCAGCTGCGCTCATTAATTCTGAAGTATGCCTCCCTCTATGTACGACTTGCAGGTGTAACAATAAGCATGTTGACTCAGTGAAAGTCTAGATAATGTTTAGATTAAGAAAAAGGTTAGAGTAACATTGTTAGTTTTTCCATTGTGTTTGGCATAATGAAAACAAATTATAATAGCTTAATTGGAAATGGGGAAAAAGGGCAAAACATAACTTTGTTACAGATTTCAGATGCTCATAAATAGCTCCTCCCCCCTCAAGAGTGAGTATCATAATTGACAGCAGTAGATCTTTTGATAATTAATTGCAGTAAATTATCACTTGGCACAAAGAAGGCATAATTGTAATTAATTTGCAACCTTCCCAGCATAACACTGAATTAGAAATGGCACTGCCGTCATTTTTCCGAGGGAGGGATAGAGGATAGGAACAGTGTACCCTTTTCCTCTGATGTGCATTCAGAGTTTTGAGGCAAGCCCTGGCCGTAATTTTTCTGGTATGATCTTGACATCTCTGTGACTCTCTTGGGTTAGGGTTGTTTAATTTAGATTGTGGCTGTTGGCTCAGGGCTCTGATAGTTAGCCAGAGGTGTCCCCTGCTGAGCTGTGCCATGGCCTCCCATCATTTTAGCCTCCAGTTAGTCACTTAACCTTGGCATCTTTCTGTATCTGTCTCATTCACTGGGGTGCTGAAAGACCTAATTAATTCAGACAATAGGCATCATTTCAATACAAAATATTATTATATTTTTACTTGAATGAAATAAAAATGATTCGCCCTCAAAATGTTTTTCTCTTTTTTTCCAGTGCATTCTATTTCCAGGATGATGCAAATCAGTTTTAAGAATCTTTTACATCGTCCAATGTTTAGTGATTGCCACAGATCAAGGTTCAATCTAATTGTGCAACAATTAATTAGAAACAGAAATGATGAACAAAAACTATTTTCACTGGGTTCTAGAGAACTGTTTATATTTAATCAGAGTGCCTGAGAGAACAAATCATTAAGCTATGAAAGATTACATCTGAGTTAGAATTAAAGTCAAGTGGATTGATTAAACCAAACGATGGCCCAATGATGACTGCCATGGTGTGCTACACTGCTGACCAAAGGCTTCAAAGGGTCATGGCAATTTCTTTTCTTGTTCCATATTTACACTTGAGAAAATGAAGAGAGCTATATTTCTGACAATAAGGGCAAGAAATTGTTCTGCTTAGATGGTGGTCATAAAAAAAAAAGATAAAGATCATGGCTCTATTTCTACAGACCCATATGACAAAAGTAAGCTTTATTAAGTTATTTTGAAAACTCTTTGAAGTTCTTCTCAGCCCCATTGTTATAAATGCTGAAATAAGATGAATTTATGGCCAGAGCCCTTCACCACTGCTGCCCCGCCAATGAACTCAGGTTTGACCTATGTGTAACACCTTCTCTGGGGGTTAACGAATCATTCAATCTTCATTCAAGTTTCCCTTCTCAAAAAGCAAAGCCTTAAGTAACCCCTGCTACCCTGTATCCTGCTAATAACTTCTTCCAGTTGAGTTGAATTAGTCATGATAGTTTTACTGTGTGAGCTAATATTCACAAGTGTCGAAGTTCAAACCACCCAACATATTTCAGAGGAGACTTCAAATTGAACTCAAGTCTTACCCTAGTTGCCAAAGGTCCTGATGTTTATTTTACTGAATTCCCTATCTGAAGACTTAAAGCACATAACAAGGACATGTAGACACCACCTGAAAGTGTTGTTCTTTGTGCCTGCGAACCTGGCATGCTAGAATCTTCACTGGGAACAGAACTGCAGTTTTCTGATCTCAAACTGAAGCATGATTTCTATGAAGCGAATGGAGAGATGTTTCTGACAGGCTCTTATTTGAAAGAGGAAGTAGACTTAATCTGTATATCCTCCAAGAAGTTGAATTAAGATTCATGAATGGATGCTTCAGATGGGTAGATTTTGGCTTAAGGAAGAATCATTTTATCACTTTCAGTTGTCTGAGAGGCAAGATGATACCCACAACAGGAGTTGTGAGTAGAGAGTGGAAATGAAGAGGCAGGGAAGGTAAAGGGATTTACCTGTGGGATTTTGGAGGGGAAGTAAAGGCTTTAGCCTATGTACTTTTAAATTTAGAAAAAATTTTGAGTATTTGATTGCATGGCACGTGAAAATGAGTTAAAATGAAAGACCAAAACTGAAGCCCAGGAACCTGTTTTCTGCCCTGGGTGGAAGTCCAGCCCAGTGCTGAGGGCCGTCTGAATTAGTTTTCTATTTGTTGGGCAGAAACATTGATAAGTTAACGGTTACACAGAAGGTCACTCATTTATTCTTTCAGTCATTCACTCATGCGGCAAATGCTTCTGCAGCATCCCAAAGTACCAGGCCTTCTGGGTGCCCTGCCACTGAGGAATTATTCAGGTTTAATCCCTGCCCTAGAGCTGTTCTTGGTTAGGCTGGCCAATGTGCCTCCATATTTTGGTATTTTTATTTCTCATTCTGACTACTGTCCAAAGGAAGGAAAATCCATTAGCTAATGAGATAAAGAGGAGAAGCAAAACTTTCTGAATCCTATGTAAGGTTTAGTGAGGTCATAAAGCTTGGTTTAGCTCCTGCCTCCCTCACTAACCTCATCTCCTGATTCCCTCCAGGCACATTGGCCTTTTTTCTTCCACTTCTTTAAATACTCCATGCTTTTTCCTATCGTAGTCGCCATTCATCCTGTGCCCATGGTTTCCCCCACTTCTCATACTTTAGCTCTTAAACGTAACTTCCTTGAGCAAGTCTTCCCCGCCCCACCAATGCAAAGCAGCCCTGCCCACCACCGCTGGGCGTTCTCCAGGCATAGTGTAGTTTTCTTTTATAGCACTTAATAGTAATTTCAAAATATTCGAGTGTATTTTAAAAGTTGAAATGTGATTCCACTGTTTGTGGAATTCCTGTCACATCAATTGAATCACAGTTTGCAATTCAGTGGTAAAAAAAATTGGGGCTAAAATCCATAGCACCTCTAGGAAGATAACAAATTAAAAAAGTAATATAATAATAATATCTTAAATTACATACATGTTATGGTTTACATGTATTTTAACACATATTATCTTCTGTTCCTCAGAACAGACTTGTACGGTAGGCATTCATTTCTCTCTCATTTCACAGAGGAGTTGCCAGGGGGCTGCAGAGCTGGTAGGTGGCAAAACTGACCGGAAAAAGCAGATCTGACTCTGGTTCAAAGTTCATTCTGTTCACACAGGCAATTTCCTTTAGTGTGTTTTCCATTTAAATCGAGGTACACACAACCAAGCACGTATATGAGAACTTTTTTTTTTTTTCTCCACTTATTCTCCTCTTTATCCTCTTCTTTCATCTGGATACAACTAGGCCGAGTTGGGGGTAAAGGAGGAGAATTACAGTTAGTCCTACGACTGGTCTATTTTAGAGCAAGCATATTCACATAGTCTGTTGGAACTGAAAGGGGATTATGTTGTCCTATAATTTTTTGAACTGTGCTCTGTTGAGCTTTAAAGTTAGTCCTGCTCCAGTGCACAGTCCACGGGGGCACTCCCACGTGGCATTCTCTGAGGATGGTGCCTCTGCGCTGTTTGTCTGTGAGTGACTTAGGGATGGCTATAGTCACTTTTGCTTTATTCCAGTCAACTCTGCTTTAATTTCTCATGTATATTGAGCTTCTGATAAGATTTTGCTTGAAGAAAGGGCTCTGCTTCTTAAGAGAAAACACTTGAAACCTCGATATTGCATAATGTACCAGCTGAGGCCTGGATAGCTAAGTAACTGACCTATATGTGGTCATGCAACAAGAAAAGAGCAGAGTTGAGGCTCGAATCCGAGCCTCTGGATCCAGACTCAGCACTCTGGCCTCTACCCTGGGCTGCCTATCTAGAAATGTGTTCAGTTAGATGCTGTAGAGGGAAGTGAAACGGGGTTCTCCATTGGAAGAAACCTTGTGAAATGGAGGCATAAAGGTTGGAATTCTCCAAACTAGCTGCACTCTGGGGCCTTTTGATCTTCCCTGAAAATATACACCTGCCCTACCACCCCAGCCACCTGCAAATGCCTCCCCACCTCTACCTTGATGTCTTCTCCCCAGGGAAGCTTTTCTCTCTCAGGTTGAGAACATTGGAGATGACACCAAGGTCCTTTCTCTTCTTCCCAAAATTGCTGTGCATACAAATTGCTCGAATTCTCCCTTATCCTCTGGATTGGACCTAATTTAGACCTTGCACTTAGCAGTGACCTGTGTCTGTCTCTAGGACTTTTCAATACCTCAGATGATCTTTTTCAAAGAATGATAATGTTTGTCATTGCTGTTGTTCTTAATCATTAGTAATAGCAAAAGACTACATATACCAAGAGCCTCTTTTATGCATTTTTGCTTTGGAGCAAGACAACCCTTCTCCCTTGACCTCGTGACTTTACTAAACATGTGTGGCCCCATGAGAGCTCATAGAGTCGGGACTAAAGAAGGATTTTGATAGTATGCAAATCAGGCACGCACAAATACATTAAACAGAAAGAAAGTTACTCTCGGTGTGTCTAGATTTCAGTCAGAGTTAGCAAATGTTAACCAGCTTAAAGGGATGACTACTGCTTTATCACAATGACTGGATTGTGAACACACAATACAATATATATCCATGACTTTCTGTTGAATAATACACTTGAAACTTACTTAATTTTGTTAATCAATGTCCCCTCGATAATTTGAACAAAAATAATAAGAGGAAAATAAATCTGTATTTCTACAACATTAGATGCTCTGGCGAGATATATTAATTGGATATCAGATGGTGTCTTCCTGCCCATTAACATGGAAACGAGACAGATTCACATGTCCACTGTGCAGAGTGTGTAAGTACTAGATCCTCCTTGAGATGATGGAGGCTTGCCTGGAGTCTTCTGTTCTCCTGCTCACCTCTGGCTTTGAGCTCCAGTTTTAATTTAGTCACCTCCCTTTATGGATAATCTCACTGCCCTGCAGGCATGTCTGATTCTCCGCCACACTGAGATATGAATGCAGGTCTTTCTCTTGATTTCTACCAAGAAAGCTACCCCACAACAAGGCACTTGGGTATAGAGAAGGCTTTCCTAAAAGAGGAGGAGTAGGTAGGGTTTTGACTATAGAAACACAGATAACTTAAAATTTCATGTTAAGGATTTTTTGCTTCTAAAAGCCCTTTAGTTATTTTGACAAATTGGACTCCAGGCTTCTACCAAGAGGCAAGTACTCCATGTCCCCATTTCTCTTCTGTCCCTTTCCTGTCCACTCTATCACCTCTAGCAAATGAAATAAAACAAAATAGCATAACACGAAACAAACTTGTCCCATTTCCTCATGCAGTGAAGTTGAGTTCTATTCTCTTAAATCTTAACCCCAAAATTCAGACCTAAATTCATCAAGGTCCTTAGCAGAATGAAAGACCTTTTATGTAACAATATGCTTCCCTCAGAAAGAAAAACACAAAAGCAAACAAAAATTGCCCTTGGTTCCATGTGGAGTCAGTGTGGGGTAGGGGCTGTGACTAAGGCCTTAGGTAGGTATTGACTGGCACAGGGAACCCTGGTTTCCAGGAGAAAGGCTTGGGCTTCTAGTTATGATGAAGAAGGGCTCGGGCGTGGGATCTCTACAGGGCCTTTGCAAGCCAGTGGCTTCCCTTTTGCTGACTCTGCATTCTGGGCTGCTGTCACCATTTGCTCTTTGGAAAGGGGACCGCAGAAAAACGTGCCTTGCTTAGAAATGACAAACTCACCGAGCCTTGCTGGAGACCGAGGATGGCTGCTGAGCGGCAGGCACATCCTGAGGATATCCCCGCCCCGAGCCAGTGGTCTGAGTCACCATGATGATTGTCATTGACATGAATGAATGTTATTCTTTGCTGTGTTCCTGTGCTCAGCTCCCTCTTAAAACCTTCCCTCAAGAGATGGGACCTTGAAATATGGTTGTTAGGTGTATGTTAAAATGGCAAAGCCAAGTGGAAGAGGCAGCTAGAGCTAGTGCGATGTGCACAGGTGGGGTCAAGAGACGCTGTCCTAATCTTGCTCTGCCTCGTGCTTGCCGAGTAGCCTTGGGTAAGTCATTGATCACCCTCTGGCCTTAGTTCTCTTACTATAAAATAAAGGGTCTTGGTTTTCAAAGTGCGTTCCTCGGAGGACCTGTGAGGCTTTGCATGAGGGTGGAGAGGTAAGGGGAGAAGGAGACTCTAACCACAGCAGCTCTGGTTTTCCCTGTTTTATTGCTAGTGGCGAAAGATTTTCTTTGCATAAAGGATTTGGCCATAAAAGAAGTCTGAAAACCACTGCTCTAAAGGATGGTTGTCTATGGCCTCTTGTAGCGCTGACATTACATGATTGTAGATGGAGGCATGAAAGAAGAATGGATGCTGGGAAAGACACGAGCGAAAGAAAAAGAAATTCCTGCTACAAATAAATCCCTGGCCAATCTCTCTTAATCTCTGAAAGTTTAAAGATTTAAAATCTACTTTTTTTTTTTTAAACTGCAGTTCTCAGCAAATAAAGACCACTTTAGATTTCAGTTTTGTTACACCCACAAATCACCCCTATAGTACATTCTAAATAAAAAAACTAATAACTCTCTTTGCAAGAAGTGTCCCTTCCAGAGGCCTTGCAAAAGACGTTAACCTGCACTGGGAGAAAATAATACCAGTGATTTCCAAATTACACTCATTTTAGGAAATAACTTAAATAAATGAATTTGGCCAAATGCAGCCTGCTCATTTCCTCTGCATTGAAATGCAGGGGTAATATTTTTCTGCCAGCAAGTATTGGAAACAAAATCACTTAGAGCCATACTTAAAGAACATTTTAGAATCTTTCACAAAATTAGTTTAGTTACATTTCCAAAATCTTTGCTTTTTATTGTGCTTAGAAGACTTGGGGAGAGGTGAGGATAGAGAGGGCAGGAAAAAGAGGGACCCAAGGCTATGGGCCCAGGTCTCCAAATTCTGGGACCTTAGCAGTCACCTAAGCACTCTTCTGCCTCAATCAAATGCTTCTGTCTCTGCTTGTAACATTTCTGCCAGGTTCTCATCCTGCCTCTAGTGGACCCCCATCCAGGCATGGCCAATCCAAGTCTATTTTCATTTTTGATAAATCTTGTTATTGGGAAATGCCTGGCACATACTAAGTACTTAATTTTTGCAAATTACTGCAAATATTCTACCCTCTGTTTTTCACTCATTGGTTCTGGTCAACCTGGTCCTGGTCATCATTCTCTCAAGGGTGACCTAAAAGGGTCCTTTCTATAGAGATGATTGAGGCATGCTGACTGGAGAGGGGTGAGAAGCCAGGGACACACTTTCTCTTTTAGGTCTCAATGACACTGAATGGCAGGGCTATCTCAGTGTATTATCTCAGTCCAGAAAAGCAGAAGTCGAGTGAAGCATCCAAGACTGAGTAAGGCAGGGAGGGGACGGGAATGAGGACATGGGCTATAGCACAGAAGCAGGAAGCCTGAGTTCCAGTCCTGTCTAGGGATCCTCTTAAGGGACTTATGGTGAAGAATGATTCAGTGTTTCTGAGCTTCCATTTCCTCAGCTGCAAAATGGGAATAACAGTGTTCACTGAATAGACCGGTAGTGAGGATTCAGTCCAGGAATACTTGTTGAGTACTTACTATTTTGCCTGGAACTGTATTATATTCCTGCCTTTAAAGAGTTCACAGTCTGAAGAGGAGACAGACAAGGAAACAGACCACAGTAATGTATTATGGAAAATACTGCAGTCAGAGATGCTATAGGATTGCAGAGGAAGAGCCTTAACCCAGCCAGGGGGTGGGGAATGCGTCAGAGCTGACTTCCTGGAGGGCAGGAAGGTAAAGGAGGGTTTCATCTCCGTGTTGGGAGATGAAAACAAAATGGTAGACAGGCCGAGATTGTGAGAACCCTTGTATATTATGCTAAAAACCTGGGAGTCATTTGGGATGATGAGAAGCCATGGAAAAAAGTTTGGTGCAGTGATAAAATTTGCTGATGTATTGGAAAGCACCTGGCACATAGAAGACTCTCAATCAATGCTCATTTAAAAATTTTGAGCCGAGATAATTTTTTTCCCCAGGAGAGTCCCTGCATTTCTTTGCTTTATGCATATGAAAAAAAAAAATCATGATGAGAGGTTTAATGCTGTAAAAAGAGCACCAGACCAGGAGTTAGGAGTTAGCTCAGGCTCCCCTACTCCTATCTGTCTGATCTCAGGAAATTCACTTAATATCTTTGATATGTGGTCTCTAAACTAGGATTAACAGCACTCTTGTATTTGCTCAGAGTATTGTGAAGGGTGACTCGCTGTATCGATATCAGGGGTCGATGTATGTTTTGGGGTCCCCAGAGGATGCTGGAAATCTCAGATCATAGGACAGGAAAGGAGTGTGAGTCAGAGTCATGAGAACAGAATTTTGGGAGGGGGTAAATGCATTTTTTCTTTTACTTTCTTAACCTGCACCTTCCAAGTGAATGAAATGTATGCTATGCGCATCTTGAGATGGCTGAGCAGAGTGGCTGAGGACGGAAATAGCCCTGCTGATTTATGAGCAGGAGGCAGATTTGCTTTAATATTGCAACACAAGAAAGTCAGGTCTCTTAAATAATATGGCTCACAGATTTATGGCTGTGCTGCGTGCTCGCCTCAGTGCTGTCTCTGACCATGGTCGACGCTTTACTCTGGAAAGGCTGAAGTCAGCAACTTGCAGGACGCTGGAAAATAGATTCAGTGGTAGCAGCCCATCCACTGGGTCAGCTTTTTTCAGTGGGGAGCTCCACTCCCTCCCGCCTCTTTGTTATATGTTGTCAGGACTCGGGGGACCTTCCCAGCAGGCCTGGAATGGGTTCGGGTCTTGTGAAGCCAGAATTTTAGCAGAGAGCTGACACTTATACGGCACTACTTGGCAGACAGTAGGAAGCTCCAATATTACCTCTGCCCATGTCTATTGGTGTTAGGCTTCTGGGATAAGGATTCCTCTCTCCTTGGGCCTTTTGAAAAAATGCAAGTATTTCAGGACATGGTGATGGTGGGGGACACACAATAAGTCACTAATTCTTTAATAATAATCATGTACTTATTCCACAAATATTTTGATAGCACTTATAACTCAGGCACTGTCCTAAATGCTTTACAATTATTGATGACTTTAATTCTCTTAATAACCCTCTGAGATAAGCCTATTTTTAGCTCCATTGTACAGATGAGGAAATCGAGATAAGTGCCTGAAGTAAGTAACTTGCCAAGGTCACAGGGATAGTGAGAGGTGGAGACAAAATTTGCATCTGATGGTCTGGCTGCATTTCTGTGTTCATAACCACTATGCCATAAAATACAGCAAAGATGCTGTGACTTTCACAGTTTACAATAGCTGTGAACATTCAATGAGTAATGTACACCAGGCGCTGGGCTGAGTGATTTTATGCACCTTATGTCATCCTTACATAACTCTATGAAGCAGGCATTATTATCATCATCCCCATTTTGTAGATGAGAAAGCTGAGCGCAGAGCTTGCTGAAGATCACCTAGAGAGCAAGTGGCACAGCTGGGATTTAAACTCAGGCACTCTGACTCAAGAGCTTGTTTGTTAAATGCAAGTGTGGTGATGGAGCGTCTTTCCTTGAACATTTTGCAAAGGAAGCAAGAGAAAGAAAGAGACACCTGTTAAGGGCAATTGTGGAAATAAAACTACCTATTTCAGTTTTTGCCAAGGGATGGCCCTGTCAATCTTGCCACCACTAGGGCCATTCCGGGTTTGGTAGACAAAGGCTGACCAAGGCATCACAGAAACTGCACAATGTAATGAATGGCCAGGCTACTGGCATCCCTTTGTCAACAGGGGTGATTTGGTTGCCTTTTACCCATCACTCCTTCTTCTAGCCCAACAGCTCCATCAGCTCTCAGAAATCATCTTCTCTCAGGGCTTCCATCCTGCCCTTAAGACCAATCCCACCTCTTCTGCTCCAGTTCTGGTGCCCGAGTCCTTGACTTCTTCCGCTTACTTAAGCATCCATTTTGATGACCTGTCCATGTCTCACTTCCTGTAAATCCAGCCCCTGATTTGCTTTCTCCAGCCTCCCAAATGTAGAGGTTGGTTTAGACCTCCAGGCTTGTGAATGTGGCTTGCTCTATACCTGCAGTCAAACCTGCCCCATGTTGGTAGAACACCTGCGTTCATTCCTTTATTCGTTCGGTACATGTGTATGGAGCTGAGAGCTCACCCACCATATGCCAGGCGCTGTGTTAGATGCTGCGGACACAGAAATGCACAAGAATTGGTCCCTGCCAACAAAGAACTCACAATTTGGTGGACATTAAACTGATCAGCCATTACAGCGCAGTGGTTGAAGTGCCGTGATGGTTGCAAGGAGAGAGAAGTGTCTTAACTCATATGGGATGTGTGTGCACGTGTGTAGACTAGGGGTGAGGGAGGCATATGAATGTGGAGAAAGTTCTGGTCTTGACACGAGCTGATATTTGAATGTTAAGGGAGTGGGTGGAGAAGGGTAAGGATCAGTGTTTTGCACAGAGGGAATAGAAAATGTGAAGGTTCTGAAGTGTGGAGCACCAGGATGAGTTTGGGAAATTCTTAGCAGCCTGGTATGGCTGGGGTCAGGGGACACAGAAAGGAATCTAAGAGAGTACAGTGGCCAGGGTTGAAAGATAGGTGAGAGAGCAGGATGGGCCTCGTGCAAGGAGGAGCTAAGGACTCTGAAATTTAAATTTTTAGTATAGTTCTCTTAGCTGTCTCTGACATGCTGAGACATAAACTTGTGGTCAACCTGCCTGCTCACTCCAAATTCCCCATATTATTGTTCTTCATCTACACCAGACAAACTCATCACACCCACTAGATTGGACTTTCTGAAGGTGGATTGGATGCCTTGCCCATTCATAGCCACGGTGGGCTCTGCTTCTGTGGCCCATTATTTCTGGGCCACCTAAGGAACGGGGACAGAGTAAGTGGGGGAAAAGAGTTTAGATATATGGTAAGGAAGGTAATGAAAGGCACACAGTGAAGGACTTGTGGGCCAGTGTAAGGACTTGACCTTGTGATGTTATTGGGATGGAGCACCATTGGAGGCTCCTAAGCACAGACATGACGTAATCTGAATAACATTTTAATAGAGTTATGCTAGCTTCAATGTTGAAAAAAAAAAACCTTATAGAATGGCAAGAATGAAAGCATGGAGACTAGTTAGGAAGGTGTTGCCTAATTCAGATGAGAGATGATGGTAGCTTAGATGAGGGTGAAAGTAGTGGAAATGGGTAGATCCTGGGCATGTTTAGAAGGTAGAGGTTATAAAATTTCCTGCTGTATTGGATGTGGATTGAGAGACAAGAGAGAGCCAAGGATGACCTCAGGTTTATTACCCGTGCAAGTTGAATGATGGGGTTGCCATCTAACTGAGATAGACGAGACACTTGAGTTTAAAATCAGTGTCCCCAACAGATTCTTCATAAGCGTGATGTGATAATTCCAAAAGAAAGGCCCAGGAGATTACAGGGGATGTTCGGGGAGTATCTGAGGCATCATGGTCTTGTGGCTTCCACTGCAGGGTCTAAGGTTTGGAATTCATATAGGATGCATTTATTTCTGGAAAATATAAATAGCTTAGTCACTTCGGTCTATTTTTCATATTTAGATATTTCCAGGCAAGTGCACGCTCCATCCGCTGCTCCATTATATCTCTCAGAAGGTGCTGTCCTCCCTTGACTTTTGCTAAGTGACAGGATTTACTGTGGCCTCTTGTGTCAGGCTTAAATCAGCCTTGGTGATGTCGATATTTTGCTAAGCAGGAACTCTGGTGCAGGGATTCAGTAATGAATGGGTCTTTCTACAAGCCTGGTGCATTTAATAACTGCCAGGTTATCCCCAAGTGATTTCCATGGGAGTGGACCAAAAATTGCCTATCAGTCCAAATGAAGTATGCCACAATTTCTCCTGCTTTCCAGTTACTTTTTAATTTCAGAACCACCTGCTCCTTAGTTCTACCAGGGCTGACTCTGCCAGCATAGTCATTAAGGCTTTTGTCTTTCTGTGATGTGTAACTCATCATTTCATGGGCCTGTCTCTACTCAGTGGGTAAAAAAAGTGTTTGCAGTATATCAGCATCTCTGACCTGAGAGGTATTAAATGTGTGCTGCCCCCTCTTATGTCCAGATGAGACATTGAACCCATTGGCAAAAGCGCACCACATCATTAGCTTGTGTATGTAAATTATTCCTGGCCTCGGGGTACATTCTGCCCAGGCATGGTATGTGGAAAGAGTAGGGACTTTGGTACCAGAAGGAACTGGGCTCGAGTGCTAGCTTTACAATTCACTAAGCTGGTGATTTTGTGTAGGTTAATTTATGTTAATTATGTGCTTCGAGTTTTCCCAATAGTAACATGGGTATGGTACCTGCCTTATGAGATTGCCATGAGCGATAAGGGAGCTTATGGGAAGCAAGAGGAAGGGCTTGGCACAAGGTGAGCTCCTGATACATGTTAGTTTCCTCTCCTGCATTATGTATGTAGTCTCACAAGTTTCCTTATCTGTAAAATGGGATACACCGAACTCCAGCACGGGTCAAGAGCGTCAGCTTTGGGGCTAGGGCACTTGGGTCTGAGTTCCAGTTCTGCCTTGTACTAGTTGTGTGACCTTGGGAAGTTACCTAAATCAGTTCCTCATTTTAAAAACAGATATAATAATATCACGTGCTTCAAAAGATTGTTGTAGGGATTAGGCGAGTTAATTAATTCAAGGGGGAACACTTAGAACAGTGCTGGGCAGAGTAAGCCCTCTATGAAACGTTAGCTATCATTCTCTAAGATCCCTTTTCCATAAAAGGAGGTCTTTAGTTTGTAGTTAATAAACCTCATACATCAACTTTGCAAAGTCAACTCAGATACTTTATTTTATTTGATTCTCATAATCTTGGGAGGTAGAAGAGGTTTTTTTTTTTTTTTCCCTTTGGAAATTTAATATCTGTGAATATGAGCTACAGAGTAATGAGGTAAATTGCTCAAGGTCACAGACTAAGTTAGTGGCAAAGACCAAGTCAGATCCTGTCTTCTCAACCTCTATTCCCAATTCTTCCCACTGTATGATGCTGACTCCCATCAGCTGGATAGAGCATATGGACCAAATTTTTGGAGCAGTGTGGAGCCTGGTGGCCCATGCGACTCTTGAATCTATTACCTTATACTCATTTAGAATAGCAGAATCAATCCACATCTATTAAGCATCTTTCTTGTGACAGGTGCTTTACATATATCATCTTGTTAAATAGCCCCACATTTTTTATATCCTTGACAATGACACAAAGAAGACTTTGCAAACAGGGACATGATTAACAACTCTAACTTACTCATTTTTTTAAAGGTATAATCCATATACCATAACATCCAGGCATTTAAAGTGTATAATCCAGTGGTTTTTCAGTATATTCACAAGGTTGGGCAACTAGTTCTAGAACGTTTTTTTCTAATTCTAGGACCACCTCTATCTAGTTCTAGAACATTTTTATCATCCTCAAAAGAAACCCTTCTAACAATTAGAAGTCACTCACTCTCTAGTCTCCTCCTCCCCCAGGCACCTGGTAATCACTAATCTATTTTTTGGCTCATGAGTTTGTTTAATCTGGACTTTTCATATAAATGGAATCATATATAATGTGATTTTTTGGGGACTGGTTTCCTTCATTTAGCATAATGTTTTCAAGGTTCATCCATATTACAGCAAATATCATTCCTTTTTAAGGCTAAATAACATTCCATTATATGGATATACCACCTTTTGTTTATCCATTCACCAGCTAATAGACACTCAGGTTGTTTCTATTATTTGGCTATTATGAATGATACTTTAGTTAGCATCATGCACACATTTTTATATAAATATGTGTTTTAAATTCTCTTGGACATATACTTAGAAGTAGAATTTCTGGGTCACATGCTAATTCTATGTTAACTTTTTGAGGAACTATCAAACCGTTTTCCAAAGCAGATGCACCATTTTAAATTCTGACCAGTAATGAGGGCTCCAATTTCTCCACATATTCGCCAATACTTGTGATTGTCTGTAAGGTATTAATTTTATAAGGCTATATTTTTATTCTACAAACTTCCTATCTTGGATACCATTTAAAAAGACCACATTGCTCAATCAAGTAAATAAGGGAAAAACTTCAAAGTTCATGCATACAACAATAAGTATTTTTCCCTTCTTGGATTTTTAAAATAACTCTAAAGAAAAATAATATTTAATGACTGGCTTATATATTTCTAGTTATAAGTTATTTTTAATATTTCTCCTTTATACTTTCCCATTTTCAAGAATGTGCATCTTGGAATAGATTAAACTACGTGATGACGATGACTACTACTACTACTACTACTACTACTACTACTACTACTACTACTAGTGTATCTCTACTACATGCTTAGCATTATTTTAAGTGCTTTACGTATATATTATTAACATGCTTAGCAATTACAACAAGTTTATGAGATAGTTACTATTAAAATCTTTATTATACAGATGAGGAGATTGAAATACAGAGAGGTTATGTTACTTGCCTAAGGACACAGAAAGTAAGTGGTGGAGGAGAGACCCAATTCTACAGTCCACATACGTAGTCATTTTCTACTGTGATACTAATTTTTTAAAAACTTTGAGGTCTCAACTTATTCTGGGCTGATACACTCTCAGATTTCAAGATCTTTGGGCAGAGCCTACACTTGTTCAAGTAGGTTCTTCATAGCACCAAGACCATAAAATTCTTGTACATTTGAGTAATGCTTTGAATTGAAATAACAAATTTAGAGAAAATTCCAAAGTAAGATTTTAGATTCTCTTCCAAGAATGCCTTGATTCTCTCATTTAGAATAATCTCTTATTCCTCATTCATACTTTGTATGACAACTCAATTCAACAAATATTTTTGTGCCAGACACAGTAAAAGGAATGCAGAGATAAATCAGACAAAGTTCCTTCTGGTACTTAAAATTGTTTGGATTGTATTAGTTATTTACATGTTTCTCTGTCTTTTCCTTAACTCTTCTGTCTACTATTTTCCCCAGGTAAATTAAATGGAAAAGAAAATCTAAATTTTAGGATAAGGATAAACCTTTATAACCTCTTTCTTGGATTTCTGTAATAAAATTTCCTCTCATCTCTTTAGGGGAAGAAACTAAGGGATCCACATTTTTTTATTTTATTTATAATTTGTGTACATTAATGGCTTTGTACAATAATAACAAAGATTGTTCTTCTATTGGGATCCACATTTCTTGTCCTTCTTCCTAAAGAGTGACTTTCCTGATCAGAGAGTTCAAAAGAAGAAAGGAAGCATGTCTGTCTTACTCAGCAATCTTCTCTCCACCACACTTAGCACATTGCCCTCCAAATCCTGGGCCTCTGTTATTTTCCCATTTAAGGAAATGGCACCACCGTCCACCTGTTGTTCAGGCCCTTGGCCTAATAGTTTCCTGAATTCCTCTCTTCTTCATCTCCTACTTCGCATCATACCCAAGTTCGTGACCTCTTTCTACTAAAATCATCTCACATCTGTCCACTCCAGGGCACCTTCACTCTCACCTGTGTCTGTCGTCTCCCATACCATCATCTCTCCCCTGGACCCCTGCCATTGTCTCCTCTCTCTTTGCTTCTACTCTTGTCTCCTGCAGCCCATTCAGCACGCAGAATCCAGGATGACACTTTTAAAACATGTATCAGGTCATGCTACTCCCTCGCTCAAAAGCGGTTCATGGTTTTGCATTACACCGAATAGAACCCAAGCTCCTGATGAGGAATAATGTTTTCATAGTCTTGCTCCTGGCAACACTCCTCTTTTCCTTCTGTCCTTCCCCTGCTCACCTTTTCCAGCCTCACTGGCCTGCTTACTAGTCCTTGAAATCCTCTTGAACATGTCAAGACAGTGTTGCGTCAGCGTTGGCATTTGTTATCACTGCCGATAAAATATGTTTGAACTATCCTTCTCTCCCCAAATTTTGGCATTTATCCCCTCCTTTTATTCAGGCCTCTCAGTAGGAATGTCACTTTCTGAGTGTGGCTTTCTCCAACCCTACCTAATTGTCAGCCTTTCTCCTTACCCCCATTCCTATCATTCTCTATCCCCTCTGTATCCTATTTAGTTTACATTCGTAGCACTTGTCGCTATCTAACATATTACATTTGAAAGTGTCTATGTCTATCTCTTCCATTAAAATACATGCTCCATGAGTTTTGTTCCTAGCCTTTGTACCCAGAGAGCAGTCTGGCGCATAGTAGATGCTCAATACATTTTCCTTGAGTGAAAGAAAAAACTGAACATGTGTGGCTCCATTCCCATCCCCCTGCCCACTTTCTTTTTCAGGATGCACCTATACATGGTAAGCTTTCAGTTAGCTATTAGTAATTTGCATCCTGCTAAGGTCATTTGCCAGGGAACAAATAGGTATCTATTAAGTCTCAGGTTAAAGTAATCTCTTCAGTGGCATCCTTCCTACCAAAAGTAGAACCCTGACCAAAGCTACTCTCTTTCTCAACCTCTTTTTGGTTTCTTTCTTCACAGGGCTTGTATTTACCCAGTCATTATTATTTTTGCCTATAGTATAAAGGTAACAATAGCACCTACCCTTTGGGGATTAGAATAACATGAAACTGTATATGGAAAAACACTATAAAGTGCTATGATAAAGTAAGATATGTGTTAATTTACAATGCTTGCTGTTGAAAATAAAAAATGCTTGTTATTTCAAGCCAGATTGAATTCCTTTCCTCTGTGTGACTAGTGATGCCAGCTTAGTATGTATTTGCAGCAGATTCTTATGGGTGCGAAGGTTCTTCTTCCTCTTCAAGACACCCCGATCCTGTAGCTTGCCCTAACTTTGCGGATACTTGGCCCAGATGTGTCCCTTGTCAGAACCAGATGTGCAGGGTCTGCTCTAACCTCTGGCTAACTTGGGAAGAGCCAATGCAACAACAAAACTGAGACCAAATATGATGCTTGCTGCCCTCGAGTGTATATCAGTGGGCACTCAGACTGACAAGGCTGGAGACACTTTATCCAACCTTGACATAAGAGGTTCAAGAGAGTGGTCTGCAAATTCAGGAAGCATTATTATTAATCAATTTGGTATCTAAACAGCCTCATAAATGAAAACTCTAATCAGATAGGAATCAAGTTTTCATTTCAGTTTGGCAAATATTGAGTGCCTTACTCCATGTCAGGTTTTCTTCTAGGAACTAGGGTACAATAAAGAAAACGGACAAAAATCCTTCTCCTCATGCAGCACACATCGTAGTGGGGGAGACAGATGACAAATGTAATAAATAAGTTAAGCAGACACGATGCTATTTTAAATAGAGCTGTCAGGGCAAGTGAAACCTAAGTAAAGAGTATATGAAGATGAGCAAGTAAATGGTTATACATATGTGAGCGAAGGGCGTTCTAGGACAGCAGAAGGGTCAGGGCCAGACTCCGGAGTACGGACATGCCCTGTGGGTTTGAGGAGCAGCCAGGAGATGGGTGTTGCTGGAGGAGCATGAACAAGGTAAAGAGGAGTGAAGGATGAGGCCAGAGAGGAAATGGGCACCAGACTGTGCAAGATCTTGCAGAGCAGCAGTCCCCAACCTTTTTGGCATCAGGGAGAATGCAATTCCTGACGATCTGAGGTGGAGCTGAGGCAGTGATGCTGGTGTTGGGGAGCAGCAGCAAATACAAATGAAGCTTCACTCACTCACTGGCCGCTAACCTTTTGCTGTGCGGCCTGGTTCGTAACGGGCCATGGACTGGTACCAGTCTGTGGCCGGGGGGTTGGGGACCCATGTTGTAGGAACACTGAGACTTTGGCTTTCACGCAGGTGAAATGAGAAACCACTGGAGGGTTTTGATCAGAAAGATCACATGACATATTTAAAGGATCATGATTCCAGATAGAGAATGGATTATGGAGAAGAGGAATTCATGGAAAGACTGGGGATTATTCTAATAGTCTGGATGTGACACAATGCCAGATTGGACCACAATGGGAACAGTGGAGTTAGTAAGAAGTAGACAAATTCTAGACATGTTAGAAAAATAGAGCGAACGGGATTTTCTCCAAATTATTGATTAATTAACATGCTTAAGGATACTTTTTTGAGGATTAAAAAGAATTGTTTCAGTGTATTATCTTATGTGATCCTTAATGACAATCTTGTCCCTTGTCAGAAACAGGAGGGGCTGGTAACCCAATTCTCAATGCAGGGAGGTTAAGCAAGGCTCCCAGAGCCACACAGTGTAGTAGCTGGCTGAACTGGAACTCTCAGCACCTTGGCTCCTTTTCTAGTCTCTTTCTTTTCTGTCTTTGGATGTGAGTTGTTATTTAGATCTCACTTACTCTCTATTCTCTAAGCCCCCTCTGGACAGTGACCATCTTTAATGGCCTCACTCATATCTATCAATGCAGCCTCTCAATGCAGCGATTCAACAAGGACAAATGGGAGTCAACCAAGACTTTCTGGCTCCCAGGCCCCGAACCCCCTCCCTTCGTCTTTCACCTACCCCTCAGTTCTCTCCTCCCTCCAACGGTGTTCGTCTGGACTGAATTCAATTATTTCTCGCACTCTCATTACAGTCTAACCAAGATTTATGAGTTGATAATTGTCTGAAAGTAAGACCACAAAGTATCATTTGTGTTTGGGGCTAACCTTCCCAGTGACCTTTAGGATTAAAGGCAAAATGAAAAGTGTGATTTCTGCAGAGCCAAACAGTGTAACGTGATCCAACCAGGCTAATAATCCAAAGCCTCAGATTTCCCTGGTTGAGGACACATTAAAGTTGGCACAAAGGGGGACAACTAATCCCACAGGTTCATTTCACAAATTAAATTTTCGAAGGCGTCTCAACCTCCCTCTCTCCCTTTCGGGTGCATTCTGAGTGGCGTTTTCCAAACAGGATGATGACAACAGCTCACACCTCTAAGGCCTTTATTGGATTATTTTTACAGGCTATTTAAAAACACTTTTTTGAGAAGCCCTAATTGAAAACAGACCCCTCTCCTTGTCTGAGTTAGCAAACGGAGCATCACTGAGGGTGAGAGGAAAATGAATTCATGGAAACTTTCCCAGGTCGGTGGGCGAAACCTGATCACTCACTTCCCCGAAGCACCGTGTGTGCAATAATGGCCATTCCTGAAAGCTCTTCTTCACGTGCCCCAGCTATTCAAAGACACAACTGCAAAGAAAACACTACTTGAGACTCAGCATAAAGCTTCCAGTCAGCCTGAAACATTTGTGAGGCATTTGTGGTTCTCCATTGGGAATGTGCAATATTGTGTCATTCTGAGTTAGAAGGCCACTTCCTAAGGGCAGAGGGGCAGTTGGCCTGTGTCCCATGCATTGAATCATAAAATGAGAAGACCTAATAAATATGAAACTGTGATAATGCCTTCCCTCTGCTCTGGCAGCCTCGATGTTCAGTTCAACAGAGGACCTGTGCTAGGTCCTCTGAAAAAATTTCTGTAAAACCGCAAGGAGTTCACAGGCTAGACTCTTCTCTCAAAGGCAAGAAAGGTCTCAGGGCTCTGCCTAGGCTGGGCTGTAAGCTGGGCCTGCCGCTGAGACGGGCATGGGTTTGGCTGACTTGCAGTTGCTGGCCTTGGAGCAAGGGGAAGCAAAACCATTGTGCTTGGAGAAAGGAGATTCAGGAAGCAAGGGCTGCTTGTAGTGCCGAATCCAAGGGGATGGACATGGGAGTGAAGGAGTAAAAACGAGGGTTTCATGAGGGCAAGGACTATATTTGCATTTTTCTACCAGTGTACTCACAGTGCATCTGGTTCACCAAAAAAGGTAAGACCAAGCATTGTTTAACTTAACAACCCTTCCCTTCCCCCATCGGCAATATATAGTGATATTTCTGAACACGTATATTATTTTGGACCAACTATGTGAACACAGTCTGGAAAACATGTATTTGTTCTTCTTTGAGTGTTTCTTCATGCATTGTTTGTTTTCCGTATAGTATTTTAAACCAGTCATACATATGCACCCGTATTGCACGATAGGGACAACCATGAGCTCTTGGAGTTAGGCTGTCTGTCCCATCTGTAACACGGGGCTATTAGTAGTAGAATAAAGCATGTAAGCACCTAAGACAGTACCCTATCTATGTTAAGTCCTCCATAATGATTAAGTGTTCATGAATAATTATCGAGGTTATTAATTGATAACTGTGAGCAGTGCAATCGCTCAGAAATATGAATCATATTATAAAAACCTTTTGTCTTGCTGTTGACCTGTTCTCTTTGTTCTCTTTCTGACCAAGACTTGATCTCAGATTAACTGTACTCTGTGCCTTTTCTGTGATCTGGCGTTAGTACTTTGTCTCCTATGTATATGACTTTCAGCTCCCTGCAAATATTGTCTTGACCTGCACCTGTAGCTTTTACACTTCAGATGGCTTCAGGTAAGCCCTCACATCTGGCCTCTTGAATCCCTGCCCTAGCACTAGTGCTCTGATCAACCCATTGTCCACGTGAGGTCCATCCAGCAGTGCACTGGAGTGGGTTGTAGCCACTCATAAAACCCAATTATTAAAAGTTGCAGGAATTTTGCAAGCTGATTGTTAAATGTAGCCATGACCAAAATGTAAATTATATCAATTCGCAATCAAATAAATGATATTTAAAACAGTTAATAAGTACTCAAATTTATTGTTTCCAAATTATTTTATTAAATTTTACTATGATCTTATACTCTTAAGATTATTATGTCTGTTGGAACTGTATGACGGAAGTACTGTGTAATGCTGTACTGTTGTGCATCTTTTCCCAATTTTCTGTTTTGCGCCGCCAGGTTGGTAGCTTGAAATTGGTCATAGTGGGAGTATTTACACCAATGAAATTGGTAAGAGCTGCAAATTAGTGCTTGTTTTTCCTTGGAGAGCTGGTTGTTAAACACTGACGAGTACACCACTGTGTCTAGCCCACCCACCGACATAACAGTTACCACACTGTTTACAGTTGCTGGTATAACAGTGTGTCCCTTACTGCTATGCATTCAGGTTGAGGGTGGGGATCAACATCCACTCATATTTGGTACTTATTCTCCCTTTCCTCATGCTGCTCTCTTCCAGCCTATTTGTAGCATGAAAACTTGAATGTGGGTTTATAAAAAGGTGGCCCCTGGTAACAACTGCCCATTTTTTCTGGCTCTTTCCCTTGATCTCATAGGGTGACAGGTAGAAAAAGGGTAAATGGCAGTAAGGGCTGTGATCCCATCTTCACCATTGTAACTGGAGGGAGCTGGTTTTTGGTTGGGGTGGAGTTCTTCAGAACACTTAGTGGCTGATCTTCTGCACCAACACATCTTATGCCAGGAAGTTTCGATCAATAATAATTATTTTTTCAAAATGGAATTGTGTGTGCTTGTGTGTGTGTGTGTGTGTGTGCATGTGCGCGTGTGTGCGAGTGGTAGTTGTATAGATAGGAAGCAGGTTCACATTGTTGGGCTGTAGGAGGGAGAAGGTGAGTGGTAAAAGGTGGCTGTTTAAATATTATTTAAGGACAAAAACATTTTCCAAATTTGCCTTGAATTTGGTGCCTGCATTGGAATGTCTAAACAGTTAATACCAGCTCCTAGTAATCTGGAATTGTTGTGGAGCCTAGGAAATAATATATAGCCCTGGGCTTGGTACATTTGTAAATTTCATATAACGATAAATAGTTAACACTTTTCAAAGGGTCCGAGGAAACACCCCATATGAACCTTTACATTTAAAACTCAGCTTCACACATTTTATAATTAAACTGCCTTCCAAGTGACTTATAACCAGGGATGTTTTTTCCCCCACTAATAGACTGCCTTGGCACCTTTTAGGACTTGGCTGTTAACCTGGGTGTCTGCCTTTTGGGAATAATCCCTAGTTGTGGAGAATAAAAAGCTCTTGCTTGTGCTTATGCAAAAAGCACATTCTCACATAGGAGACCCTGGCTGCCTCACTCCCCAGTAACCTGAAACATGTCCTTAGTAAGTCTGTTAGGAATGCCATGAGCTAAAATTTCTGTCTCTGGATACAATAGCACAGCGCTAGAGATGAAAGTGCTCTTCAATTGAAAAGTTGTCTTCTAATATGCAGTTTGAGACAATGGGGATCTGTAGGCCAATCAATCTAAATTTGTTTAAAATATTGCCTCGAACATGTTGGTGGCTTATTTTCTAAACCAGTCATTAAAATCATGTGATTACACGACTGTGGACATACTTCCTACATCTCAGGTCTCAGTCAGAGCCAGGCACTAAAATACTTAAACGAAAATTAATGAACATTTACTATTATTTCTATTCAAAGTAAACATAATGCTGGCTATCTTCTGGGAGTGTTGCTATAAGCCAGGTACACTCTAAGAATTTAATGTATGTGATCTCATTCAGTCCTATATGAGCTGGGGATTATTATCATCCTTCCCTTTTACCAGGAAAGAAACCTGAGGCAGAGAGAGGTTAAATAACTTGACCAAGGTCACACAGCTTTCAGTAGCTGAGGTAGACATTGAATGCAGAGCAGAGCCGGATGGAGACAATAGAGTGGATCTGGAAGGGAAAATGGAAGATAACTGCACAAGATACATTGTGTACAGGAAGCGTGGGAACTATGTAGGGAAACTCTCACTTCATTTCTATGTATATACACGTGCGTGTATTGGGTTGTCATGTAAAATGTTTTTCTTACTGTGGATAACAGTAAAAATAAAAGTTTAAAGAGCACTTGAAAGGCAGTAAGGACTCGCAGGGGTGTGGGTTGGAGGGTGTTCAAGTGGGAAAGTGACCAGGTGAGGTGACTAGATCCCACTGAGGGCCATCGGCTCTGGTTGCTTTGTGCAAGTGGGTTGGGGCGTGGGGTGGAACAAAGTCCAGGCAGTTGAGTTAAGTGGCTGCAATTGTCCAAGTGCTGGCTGATTTCCTCTCAGTCATGGAAAGGCTGTCCATTGTACATTTAAAAAATCTGGCCTGCTCTGTTCTAGTGAGGCAGAATGGCATGGGCAGTATGAGCATGAACTCTGGCTTGGTGGTCCTGAGCAAGGTCTCTAACTTCTGCCAGCCTCATTTTTTTCATCTGTTTAATGGGGATAATAATAGTACTGGCCCTGTGGGTTTATTATGAGGATTAATTGAGTCCTCAGTTAATTTAAGCCTCCAGACAAGAACTCAATACACGTTGCCTAATGTAATTTTGAGATTGACATAAATATGGCAATGTTACAATTATGGATTTATTTATTCATTGTCCATTCAAAGGCTGTTTACTAAATACCCATTGTGTGCCTGCAACTTTGCCAGGCCTGGAGATAGGGTGATACTATAGACATAAACATAAACTAATTATGAAGAACCCTGATATTTATTTAGGGCGATATCCCCGCTAGACTATGAGCTCCATGAGAACATGAATTTTTTTGTTTGTTATTTTTATTTACTGCTACATTACTAGTAATTAGAGCAGTGCCTGGAACATGGTAAAAAATATCTAACAATAAATATTTATCATTAGATAAATATGATAGCCAATATTTTAAATAGATTTGCATGTAACAAAGCGCCTAATTTCACAACTCTTTGAAGTGCAAACTCTTCGTATGTACATTTTAGTAATAAGATAGTGAACCCCAAAGTCACTCAGCTAGTAAGAGGTAAAGCTAGGATTTGAACCACAAGCAGCCTGATACCCATTTGTGCCTGCTCTTAATCACTTTGCTATGCAAAAGAGATAGTGTGTTAAAGACCAGTGGATGTCCCCATAGCATCTCCTATGGGGTGTCACTGATGCACAGAGAAGGCCTACCATGTGTCATCCTGTTTGGCTTTGAGCTACCGCAATGAGGGAGGAACCCGATGCAGTCCCATCTCAGGATCATCCACTGATGGGAAACTTTCAGACAGAGTAAACATCCCAGGGCTGTTTGACCTCAACCAGTCAAACAATTTATTGGGCATTTATGACCTGATAGGAGCTGTGGGGAAGATGGAAAAATGAGATCAAGTATGTGCTTTCAAGTTCCACAGACTCCATCTGAAGAGAAAAGATCTCCACACTAGGGAAGATCACTAAGGACACGGGCATTTGGGATGAGCTGTAGGAGTGCTGAGGTGGAGCGGCCATGGCCATCTGGGTGGCAGGTGAAGGCCTGAGACGGAGCTCAGAGTTGCAAATCTCCCCAAGTGCCACAAGATGTAGAAACTCCTTCTCTACGTGACTCCATCAAGCAGTTGCTTATCTTCTTCTTGGCCATTGGTTTTTACTATTCAAATGGCCTCATATCATTTCTGGACGGGTTGGCCTTCTCGAAAGTTCTTTCTTACTAGCTGGAATCTGTCTCTCTTTTTTTGGTAGGTTTTAGTTAAATGAAAAGAGAAGGTTTGAGGAACAGGCAGCATGTGGCACCTGGCAGTGAATATTCTTTGACTGAGAAGTGGATTTCCTGGATGGCAGTAAATGTGAGCTAATGTCTTTGCTAAGCTGTGTGCTTTCAAAAAAGAACTATTATAGATGTTTTCCCTTCTTATTACACACACGAACTTCCCCACCGAATAACAAGTCCTGAAGGCTGACATCTGCTGGAAAACTAGCCTCTGGGACTATTTCTGCATGTAAGTTCATTTGGAGTTTGCTCCGTGCTGCAAAGAGGAACAGGTAACCCTGCCTCCCCTTGATACTTGTGTTTCCCTGGATGAAGGAGAGAGCTATGTTTGTTCTTTTATAAGTTCGAAAAGCTCCCTCATGCCTCTGGCCCCAGGTCTGCACTCTGCTGGAATGGGGCTCAAGGAGACACCTTCTCCCCGTTGAACCCTGGGAAGCCCCGGCTGTGCCGAGAACAAGCTGCTAAGTGGCTTGTTTTGGTTCATGGAGCCGACCCACCAGTCATCGGCTTCCATGATTGATGCAGGCCCCTGCTCTGGGTTATGTGAACTCAGGGGTGTTTTCAAGGGAAAATTTTGGTCATAAGGCAAAGCCTAGCCAGATTTGAGATAAGTGTGAAAAACACATTACAAAAGGAAACAGACTCGAAGTTTCCTGACAAGGGAAACATTTAACCCTATGTTTAAGGAGTGTGAGAAGCACTGATGCAGAAATGCATCTCTGTCTCTTGTCCCTGCTGGAGAGTGACTGAGTGTGTGTGAGAGAAAACGTGTGCATGAGAGGGTCTGAGTGTGCAGTGTGTCTGTGCACATGTGTTACAGAGGGAGAGAGAGACAGAGAGAAAACGAACGTGCCTCGGGGAAGGCAGGGATATTAATCATGCTAAAAGCAATCTGGCCCCATGGGAATTTATAAGGATCCAACTAAAATCAATGGGAAGTTTTATGAGACAATTTTGTTCTTGCTGGCTCTGGGGATTGTTTGAACTCTCATCGAGCTTAGGGCAGCACTGGCTCAGAGCCCCTCCAGTTCTCACACCTGTGCATGAGACAATGCGTATTTTCCACGTTAGCAGCTCTGAGCTGACTCATCTCGAAGGGCTGCCATAGAGGGGGGCCCTGGCCTCCTGACTGCCTGGCTCTCTAGCTCAGAACTGCAGCATCTCCCTGGAGGTTAGGAGGTGTGTGAGGAGGAGAGGGCAGAGGGGGCGGGAGGTAGGTGCACTTTGTGGTATCCAGATAATGTGAGAGGCCAGCAAGAAGCACAGGCCTATAGGCCTCAGAGAGCTTCGGAATATAGTCCAGATACCTTGGTCTGGCTGGTTCCCATCTACCTTTTTTCATTCTCTTTCTCGCCCTGCATTCTTCGCTCCAGTCAAAGGAAGGCCGTGTGCTGTGTCTAGAACAAGCTGTGCTTTCACTATTCTGTGCTCCTGCCGACGTCATTCTGTTAGACTGGAAGGCCTGTTCCTCCCTATTTCTCAGCCTGATATGGGTATTCTAATTTAAACAGGATTAATTATGAGCTATTTCAAATTTCCATCTAGAAAAGTACAGAAATTGTTTAATCAGAAGCTTATATGTCCATCGCCCAGCTTTAAGAGATGTTATTTGCTTAAGGTTCTTTCCTTTCTTCCTTCTGAGAGATAAGCTGTGTGAAGTCTGTGTGTAATTATTCCCAATGCATTTTTACTGTGTTTAAATGTATCCACAAGTAATACATAACATTGTTTATTTGGTTTTATATTTTGCATCATTGTAGTAATCTGTCTATGTCCTTCAGGGAGACATATGGGCAATATTTAGTAAGGAACATCCACTAATAATTCCACTTGTAATTGTCCATGATAGGGAAAGATGTCACATGAGACAAAAGCATGTACAGGAACAGTCAATCCATAGTGCAGAAGTGGTTACAATTTAATTGTCCCTTAGAAGGCAAATAAAAATATGCTGTGATTTAATCAAATGAAATATTATATAGTAGTTAAAATAAATAAATAAAAACATGCATTATAAACATAAAGTTAGGTTAAAAAAAGGCAAATTGCAAAATTCTCTACTTATTTTTCATGGCTAGGTTGAAGATGTAATTCTTCTCTTTAATGAAGCATTTTCTGAAAAATCCCATCCAAATGAAACTGTTCTTTCTCTTCTCATACAACTTTTTAACTTAATTTGTTTAAGGACGCCTTCTTACCCTTCATTCTCCATCACATGTACATTGTGAACTACTTAAATGGAGAAATCGGGTCTTAGTCATCTTCGTATCTAGGGGTCCCAGCCTGAGAGCGCATTTATAGTTGGTACTCAGTAAATAGTTGTGCAGAGAGACAAATGCACATAGATGTGTTTCTAAATACTTGCGCGTATTTTATGACCCTCTCGTATCATGAGATCTTTATTATGTCTATGTTTCTCATAAAGAAACTGACAGCAGTATGTCCATATCAAGTGACTTGCTCTTAGCTACTGACGTTAGTGATGGATGAGATTTTAGGTGACCTGTTTCTTGAGCCATCTTGCACTAAACTGGCTTGCATTAGAGTTCGAGAAAGTGGGATGATTTAAATTTTATGTCACTTGCCTGATGTATTTGGGAGAGATGCTGGAAGACTTTCTTGGAATCAAGAGAGCAATACACAAGGAATCTTAGAGATAAAGCGAGAAAACTGAGCCCATGGAGGGAGAATGATTTCATTTTGACTCAGCATAATTGAATAAATATATTTGAATATTCGTAATGTGCCAAGCAATTGCTTAAGCTCACCTAGGTAGAACAAATGGAAAAATCACTGAGGAGGTGTCTAGTAGAGCATTTGCACAGAGTAGTGTTCAATAAAGGTCATTTTTTTTTTCTCAAAGGGCAGAGTCAGGAGTAGAACTAAGATCTCCAGTATCCATCGAACCCTGTCGTGCTGGTAAAAAATGATACCATGAATTTTCTGACAGCTCTTTTGCTCTGTCACTTCAGCCCCCGTCTCATTTTATGCTCCCATGCCCATTCCCCTCTATTAGCAAACTAATAAATGTTTATGAGATTATACTGTATAAACTATAAACTTTTACATATTATTAATTAACCTTGTACATTGGATTGGAAGCTCCTGAACATTTACTGACTTATAAAACAGGATTGTGGCGTAGAGGGAGCCGTGTCTGCAAAACAGGTCTTAATCGGCTCTAACTGCAGGAAGGTGTGCATTTTCATTTGTTTATCCCTTAAGTGCAAGCCACAGACAGTGTTGTATTTAAAAACAGCATACCTGATCTTGCCTCTTTCCATCTGTGACCTCGGGTAAGTTTGTTAACCTCTCAAAGGCTCAGGTTCTTTGTTTGCAAAATGGGCACAGCTATGACTGTCTTTGGGGTGCTTGGCACATGGCAGTTACCTATGAATAAAATTGAACCAGTGCAGAACCAATGAGGGAAATGGCGGGGAGTCAGAGTTCTATTTGTTAAAGACAAAAAGACTGATGATAGGGATTTACAAGAGTGGACAGCCTGCATTGCAATGTAGTAAGTAGTGTGTTCTCACTAGAGGTGTGCAAGGAGAATCTGGACAAAGGGATATCTGCATGGGATGAGAGGTTATATGACATATGGTTTCTTCTATTTCTACCATCCAAGGATGTTATGACTCTAATTTTTCAAGGCCAGAGAAAAGGCAAAAGGAGGAGTTGCTAACTGGGGTGTCCTGGATTCTAGTTTTAACTTAGTTGTTGACTAGTTTTATAAATTTAGACTAGACTAGAGATGCTTAAGTGCTCTCTCTGTTCTTTTATCTATAAAATCATTACACAAATTTGGTGTGGTGATTAGAAGAGAGAATGACTAAGAAAACACTTTGAATAACATCAGGTTGCTGTTTAATAATTAGGTCAGTTTTACCATCTTTGGTGTTCAGAGTTGATTGAATATGCCTGCATTCAATCTGGAACTCTGCGAAGACATCATGGGAAGAGCCCAGACCTGGGGTTCAGAGCCAGTCCAGGCTCTCCCACTAGTAAGTCATGTGATTTTGGTTGAGTACTTATATCCTTTGTAATCCAAGTAACTGATCTCATGTCTATAAAATGAAGCTAATGAATCTGCTGTTCCAACATCACTGGGGTATCCTGAGAATCAGATAAGAAAATGGATGTGATTTAGTGCTTTGTAAACAGAAAGGGCCATGCGTGTGTACGGTACACTTAGAATATATTGCCTTATTTTAGATCCATTACGTTCTCATTTTCTGTCCTACCAGGCTATGAGAACTTTAGGTATAAAGCTATCTTCAAATTTTTATCTTTGGCAATGCCTAACAAAGTGAATTTATTGATTCAACACACATTTATGAAATGTCTACTATGGGTCAGGCACAGTGGTGTTGGAGTTAGAGGTCAAGAAGATATGGTCTCCGCCCTCAAGGAGCTTGCTTTCTGATAGAGGAATGAACTATGTGCATGTCCAGCAATCAAGTTAAAAAAAAAACTGATTCTGAGATTTAGCCTTCGAGGGGGCATCATGTTTGTGAATGTTGTCACCTCGAGGGCAGGAAAAGCTTCCTCCACTCTCTACTGTCCTACAGTGGAAGAAATGATGGGAGCCAACTACTAAGTTGTTGATGATCACTTTTCTTGATAGCCAGGGAATTGTTGGTTTTTCATGCTTCCCTGCTTTTGAACATATTCCGATGGAGTACACAATGGCAACTCATTCTTGGGGTCCACTCAGTCTTTTGGCCAGAGGCGAAAGATTGGTGAAAAGATTTAAAGCTTATAGAGATGGGTAAGTCTCCAGGGGCCAGGAGGTACTTTCCAAGGAGGAAGAGCATGCCTCTTACAAATACAATTACTATTGATTACAGTTAGATTCTTTTATCTGATTCCCGCCCATTAGGCCCTCTTTTGTTGCTAGAAGCTCTCTTCTTTCCTCGTCTTCATATCACCTCTATAAGTGCCTCTTAAATGAGTCCTGCAGAATCCTGGTGATCCCTGAACAGCTCCTAGGTGTTATGAGAGCATTTGGAAGAATACTTCAAAGCTTGACAATAAATAACCATTTTACATTTAAGACATAAGTGGAAAGAGGGGCCACAAGTCTTTAGTGCTCTATCTCAGAACAGTGGCAACAACAGAGCAGTCGGTTAATCTCCGTACAGCTGCTTAGCAACCAGAGACTTCAAGTGGTACCCGACTATGAAGTGTGTGTAAGGGACACTTATAGCTTTTGCACCCAGCATATCTTTCTTTTGCTTCTGGGAATAGCTCTTCACTTCTGCTTTGGGAGAACTGTCCCTCCCTCTTTCTCAGTTCTATACTTTTGGATGTCCCAGAGATGCAGCATTCAATATAGGCATAAATCGATATATGAGTTCCATCTCTGGTCACAGGGATGGGCATACGATCCAGTTCAATCTAATGAGAGAGTACGAGGCTTGTGGAAAAACCCACCAGGGTTGAGTGGCATGACATGTGTCTAAAGTTGCTAGTGGTAGAGAAGGGGACTGCAACGTGAGCCTGAGCATGGAGCCATCGCAGAAGGAGCCAAGCCAGGATTCGGATCCTGGTGACATCATCTGAACCTGATTCAAGCTGTGTCTGAAGCCAAATCTGCTCACAGATTTTCCAGGACATCTGTTTTTCTAGCTTGAGCCAGTGTAGGTTGGATTTTCTGTCATTTGCCTCCAAAATATTCCTAATGTGGTATAGTATGTGATGATTTACTCCATTTCGGCAACCAATTTAGCCAAATAATAATATAATAAATTATTTTAATTATTATCAAGATTAAGAGGTAAGTTTTATGATTTTGTTTTATAAATAAAAAAAATGGAGTCTTGGGGAGAACAAGTGACTCACCTGAAGGAACAAGCTAGTAAGTGATTGGGACAGGCCAAGAGCAGGGCTCTGACCATAGTAATTGCAAAGCTATATTTTCCTCAAACCAGATGCTTATGGAAAGCAGATATAAAAGAAATGCAAAAGAAACCACAGATAATGCTGGTTACCACAACATGTTTTTTTTTTTTTTTTTTTTTGCTGGGATGCTTCATTTAAAAATACATGATTCCATCCAAAATTAAAAGACCCTCAACCACCTTTCTGTGGCCATTGTCTGGGTTCATCAGGCCTTCATCATTTCTCACCAAGTTTACTCCGATACTTTTTTAGATGGTCTTTCTGCCTCCAGTTTCACTCTGCTACTACCCATCTCCACCCTATGATGGAGTCATTTTTCTAAGTGCAAATCAGATTACAGCATCATTTGTTTACAGCCCCTTCAAAAGCTCCCATAGCTTTAAAGATAAAGTACAGATTCAGCTTTGTGCACACGCTATTTTATGACCTGACTCTTAGGAATCTCTTTAGCTTCATCTCCTCCATTTCTCTAGTCATAATGAGTGACCTATGGTTCTGCAAATGCTGATTCATTGTTCTGCCTTTGTGTCTGCATGGAATCTGCATCTCCCCCTGTTTTTTTGCTTGGCAAACCCCTCCATATCCTTAAAATCACCTTCATTTTCCAGATGTTGTTTTCTCTAGGAAGCCTTTTGCGATCCATCAGACTGATATAGATGTTTCATCTTTCTGCCCCTCCCTACACTCTGGAAGTATCTCATCAAACAGCTCTATACTTCACAATGACTGTCTCCCCTAGACTGTGGGAATCAGTGGTGCTCTATTCAATTTTATATTAAGGAGCCTAGCAGACTGCCTGGCACATAATAATCAGTAAACATTTATTGCGTGAATATGAAGAAGGAAAGAGGGAAAGAATAGAGGGAGAAAATATAGAAGAAGAGATCAGTAATTTCTCTTTTGTTTGACACTTTAAAAAATCATATATTAAAAAATGTATGTCACATATTGACGGTATACATTTTTAAAATTAAATTCAGATAGTATGTTCTTCATGGCTTTCATATTGATGTCAATTGCTTTGTTTTGTTTTTGTTGCATGAATTTTATGAAAGAAAAATTACTTAATACTTCAAATTAAATAAATAACATTTATTTTTCTGTGATCTCAAAAGATTTAGGAAACATTGCATGATGAGATGGGGGAGGGTGTGGTGAGGGTTTTGTGGAGGATGAGAAAGTAGAGATTAGGAAGCTGCGAGCTGAGGTCTCCTGGTCTCATTGCTAGCTGAGGGCTTTGGCGGGATGAAAATGATTTATGTTAGGGATCTTGGAGCAACTAACTTCAGTCTCCATGGATAGAAACATTTCCCTCCCAAACATGTTAAATTTGGAATCTTGTGCTTACTGAGTATGACAAGGTCCAAGGACCTTGTCTTAAGTTTAACCCTGAAAACTTCCAGGGGGAATGGCGTTTGTTCCTTGGATTTATGCATCTCTTTCTAATTACGTTGCTTACCTGCTGTTTCCTGTGAGTTTTAAGTATGTACATGCTGAGCAGGAATTTTCCATGTCAGGCCTATTATTCTCTGAGACTTTAATCATTAACTCCCACCTATTCATAGAAAGTTTAGCTCCTATCTCGGGTTTAAGAAATTTATACTTCACAAGAGGCACTTTATATTGGCCCAAAAGTGTGAAAGGAGCTTTTGGCAGGTTGATTTCTGATTGGGACACCTTCAGTGAACCATCCTTAGCTCCCTCACTGCCCACCCCCCTCCACCCCTCCCATAACCGTTTTTCTAAAATCCTGTGCTGTTCCATATACTTCTGAAGAAGCAATAGAAGGCATACCTAAACCAGAGCGGGTAGGGAGATTTGGGGCTGGGAAGTCTTCCTGGAGGAGTAGATGCCTAAGATGAATGGAAGTTAGCTAGTTAGCTGTGTTGATGAATGGAGATTGGGGGATGGTTATTCCAGCTTCACAGAGCAACATGGGCAAGTTACACAGAGATATGAAAGAGCATGATGCATTACAGGAATGGCAAGCAGGAAGAACAAATATTTATTGAGCACCTGTCTTGTATCAGGCACTGTACTGGGATCTTCTACAATGAACTTTGCTGCACGACTACTACAGTGAAGGCCTAGTGATATTTATTAAGTCTTACTCTTAAAGGAATATTTAATAACTAAGTTACATGTAGGTGTCAGAGACAATGGAGAAGCAGGAGAAAGCAGAAGTACGTTTTATTAATTGTCTACATATGCCAGAAGTGTTACAGTCGAATTCTCTGTACTGCTATAGAAAAAATCCCCATTAGAGATAAAAGATTAAAAAAAATGGAGACTTTGAGAAGAAAAGCAAATATACACTGCCAGCTTTGGGGACTAAAAAAATCCATAATCTTTCCACTATAACATTTGTCTATCACCAAGAAAGATCTTTCCTTTGATGAATGGCTCTGAGAATAAGGATTTGCCTTCTTTCCCCTACAGCATTGAAGACAGCTTAATCATGCAAACTGTGGAGAGAGGGAATCCTTCCTGAAAAAAGGGTCACTGGAGAGGGAGACTAGGTAGAAAGTGGATGTCGAGGAATCCTTTCAGTTTGGTGTTTGGGACCAACTTTAACTACCTTTCAAGACCCATCTTAAATCCTCCCTCCTTTGATAGGCCTGCCCTGGTGACGCCAGATCTCAGTCTCCAGCTCTTAGAAGTCATTGTCTGTACAATGTATTTAGCAACTAATCATATCTGGCCTTATGACAGCTCTTCTACTATTGCCTTAAACTGATATTGCTTTCTGACCTTGTAATTCATCTCTGTGTGTATATGTTTTTCCCCAATTATATTACAAACACTTTAAGAGGCTAAGACTGTCATAAACATAATTTGAAATCTTTCTTTCCTCTCCGATATCTAGCACAGTATTGGATAGTGAATAAAATAGTGAACTAAATAAATATATATATATATTTAGTTTTATATAAAAGGCCACTGCAAGAATTTCTGAACCAAGAATGTGATAGAAATTTATTCATTTAGTTTGAAGACTAAGTGTTTTATTTTTACTACCTAAGGTAGAATTCAAAACCTGCCACAAAAATTTGAAGCAACTCTCATCATTATGAGGCAGAGTCTATTTCCTCACTCCTTGAATCTGGTCTGGCCTTGGCCAGTTGAATGTGATGGGCATGGGGTGTGTGGGTTCTAAACCTAGGCTCAAGAGCCCAGTTGAGCCCAGTAGGATTGCCCAGCTGAGAACAGCCAAAATTGCAAGCTCACAGACTTGCGAGTTAAGTAAGTGGTTGTTATTATAAATCACTAAGTTTTGGGGTGTTTTGTTAGGCAGCAAAAGCTAACTGATACATAATTTCCTTTAGTTATGATAAGCCCATGAGGTACATGTTATCATCCCTACTTTATGGATTAGGAAGCAATGATTCAGGCCACACAGCTGCCCAAGGGACAGAGATCTCTCTCACTAGAAAACTTGAGCTGTTTTCTTCTGCATTATTCTGTTTCTTTCTCTAATTGGTGTGGCTCTAACCAGCTGAGTGTTTTCTGGTCTGTAACATCATGTTCTACCTAACTTCCAACAACTTAAATGGGTACCTGTATGTCACTGCTGGCAAAACTTTTTAGATGCCTTGGAACATAGCCATATACAGCAGAAAGCTCATAACTTTCCCCATATTGGACGCAGTGCAGTGGTTTCTTCATTTTGGTCAAGAACAATGACCTATTGGCAACTTGCTTTTATCATAATACTTAGCTTAGCAAAAGTTCTGGAAATGGGGCTACTTTGGAGGGAACTGTCTTTTCTGTGTTTGTAGTAGGATGAGAATGACCATCAAGCAGAAGCCTTCAGAGGTCCTCAAGAGGTGGTTTCATCAAGACTGAACTAATTGCATCCCTGTCATTTATCTAATAGTTTATACACTGTCTACACATATATCTTGTTGAATTAAGTAGCACAACAATTCTGTGGGATTCATGGGGTAGCATGTATAATTCCCATTTTATAAACTGGGCAATCTGAGACTTAGATAAAATTACTTGATGTGCTCAAGGTCACAGAGTTAATTTGCGGCTGAACTGGCATTGGATCTAGTCTATTTGACTTCTAGTCTCTTGTTCTTGAGCTAGTCATTAAATGGAGTCAACATAAAAACACTTACTATGTGTGAGACACATGGACTATGGAGATATTTCAGACTGGGTTCCCTTACATAGTAACAACAAATACTATATAGCATTTGCTATGTCCTAAACCCTGCTTTAAATGCTTTGCTTAGAATAACTCGTTTAATTCTCATAACAACTCTGTGAGGGACTACACTTACTAGCCTTATTTTCTGCATGAGAAAATGAAGGCACAAAGCAGTTAAATCAAGCTGGGGTTCAAATACAGGTGGGCTAAGTCAGACACCTTTTACTTAGTCACTGCATCACGCTGCCTCTATGCTCAGGGGGCTTCTGGGGAGAGAAAAGAGATACTAAATGACAAGGAATGCTATTACTGTCTCATTTTGGGTTCAAATATTTGACTCAGCGCTTAAAGTCATTTGATCTTGGTCAAGCTACTTTATTTTTCAGTGTTTCAGTAATTCAGCTGTAAAATGTGTTTTGACATTAGCTAAGTGTCATAGTTAGAGAGTTCTTGTGAAAATTAAATAAGTGAGTGAGTGAATGAGTGAGCGTGTGTGTATGTGTGTGTGTGTGTGTAACTTAGAACAAAACCTGGACCTGCAGTTAGTATGACTTTTGTGTATGTAATCATCATCATTACAACAAGGCCATATTGTGGACTAATAACCAGATTCATAGCATAGATAAGTTTTATCAGTTCTCAGGAGGAGAATTTATTTTCAAGTTATAAACCTCCATGTTCATCAAGCCAGCTGGGGGCAGGGTTTTGACTAGAATCTAGGTCTTTTCACTTCTAAATCTGTTCATTTTACTGTTCTGCCTCGAGGCAATGCCTGTCTGAATCATTCTAGGCTGACTAAATTAGAGACTATACTTTCTCAATCCATACTAGTATTGCCTTTTTTTTCTGCCATCCCTTTGGGAGAGATGCAACTGAGCAATAAATTTGATGGGAAAGAACTTTCACAGAAACAAGAGATTTGGTAATTCATAAACAGTCTCTGGATAAAAACAACTAATGTTTATTGAGCACTTACTATGTTGGATGCTTATTTAATTTTCTCATCAGTCTCCATGACAATCTCATAAATTTGATTCTTTATCTTCCTTTACACAGATAGAAAACTAAAGGCTTCATTTTGTGGTATCTTAGTTTCAGTAGCTTTCTCCCGGTCTTATAGTTAGAAAATTATTAAATCAATATCTAAACAATAGTCTATCAGACTCTCAAGCCCATATTCTAACCCTGGGAAACTTGGTTGCATCCTGTTTGGTGATTAGTAGAACCTGCCTGGAGCACTACTGAGGAAATTGAGAGGAAAGGTGTTGAATGTTTTGGAAGAACATCGTGGCCTTTTAGTGATGTCTGCCATGGTGGGAGAATGGGGATTGGAAGCAATACAAATGTATTGCTGGCCCTGCGAACATCAGCCTGTACTACCTCTCTAGAGATCTAGAGTTCAGATTGAGGTTGTCAGTGAGAGGACTCAGTTCTTTTAGAGAGGAGTAATGCATCTTGGCTTGCTTTATCTTCCATCCACCCATCTAGCCATCTATTCATCTACTCATTAATCCATAATTCATCTGTCATCCATCCATCTGTCTGCCTCTTCATCCATTTCTCCATTCCTCCATGCCTCCATCCAACAAAACTTTATTGAGGGCATACTCCATGTAAGGCACTGTGCTTGGTAGTATGGAGCTAAGAAGAAACATAAGTCTCCAGAGTGTTGAGTGGGGCCTCTTTGGAGGGTATTATTGGGATAGTGTTAGGAAAGAGTAACGAGGAAATGGTTTATATAGAGACTGGGCATTTGGGGAGACCATGCAAAGAGGATCAGGCACATTGCTCTCTCACCCCTATTTCTATGGCTGCAGATGAGTGCCCAGCTGGCCAGCTGGCCACTGGCACAATCTGCTTCTTTGTGTGAAAAACAGTGGAATCACATATGTGTTGCTCCCAGATGTGGTCTCCGCACCAGCACTTTCCAAACGGAGGTTCTGTCATGGTGTTGCCTGCCAAATCTTGTCCAGTGAACTGAGGCCACTTGGCCAGCTGAACTAGGCTGTGTGCCTGTGCAGAGAACTGTCTAGCTACAGAGAAGATCAGGCTGGGGGAGGCAGAGAAGGGCAAGAACTTGTGTGTGTGTGCACATGTGTGTGTTTAAGCTGGGTTGAAGCCCTTTCTCGTCACACTCTATACTTGAGATATTTCTTTGGGTGGGAGACAAAGAGGCTTTGTGTGGTCTCCAAAGTACTCTGTGTTGACTGTAATACACATCCAGGAAAATCCCGGCCCAAAGCCATGACATTACCTCAGGTTCAAATCCAAAATGCAATTTACAGTGGTTAGAAATGACAAAGGATGGGTGGCAGGACCCAGAAGAAATATTGTGAAACCAGCAGACCTTAAATAGACTTGAGGGTACTGATTTGATTCTTGGGTGAGATCTTTAAGAAAATCTTTTCAGATTCTTCATATCTGCACATACAGAAAAATTGGTAGACTCTGCATTTTATTGTCTGTTTGGTAAAGGTAAGACACACTTTAAATTTTCTTTGAAGATTACTGTTATTTTTATATTTAGAGTGCGTGTCAGGGAGAGGGAGGCAGCTTGTCAGATGTTTTTCTTTCCTTTTAAAGCCTCACCTGCTTTTAAGAGAAACTTGTCCTTGTCAGCCACAGAATAATGCCTGGCGTTCAGGCTAGTGTTTTAGATATAATTGAATTACTGGGGTGTGTTAAACATTGCAGAGTTTTAAGCAGAGAAATAATTTAATGATGTGGCCTTTAGGATTGTTAATTAGTACTGTCTGTATGAACATGTAACAATAACACCACCTACCGTAAAAGCGAATGTTCTACACTTCCGAACACTCATTTCTTTAGGGCTTCCTGCAGAGAAGCAGTCATTAACTCTTTTTCTGACAAATGTTTTTAGATTTGCTCTATAGGTCCAAGAATTCACCCCTCTAGCCAATCCTGATTCCTTCTCTACTTCTATCCATGAAGCAAGCTGCCAAACAGGGAAGCATGGATTACTGTGAGCTCAGACCTCCACAGTGGCACTGAGTGATGAGGAAGTGATGGTTTTTCCTGAGACCCTGTCATTCTAGAACCCAGAATGATATTCAGGTGAGCCTGTGAAGAAATTAGAACCCTTGTACACTGTTGGGGATGCAAAATGGTACAACTGCTATGGAAAACTGTATAGAACCTTCTCAAAAAATTAAAAATAGAACCACTATATGATCCAGTAATCTCGTTTCTTGGTATTTATTTAGAAGAATGGAAATTAGGATCTTGAAGAGTTATTAATACACCCAGGCTCATTGCAGCATTATTCACAGTAGTCATAATGTGGAAACAACCTGAATGATCGACCCCTGACCAATGAATGGATAAAGAAAATGTGGTATATACATACAATGGAATATTATTCAGCCTTAAAAAGGGAAATTCTGCAATATGTGACAACATGGAGGAATCTTGAGGACATTATGGTAAGTGAAATAAGCCAATTACAGAAAGACAAATACTGCATGATTCCACTTGTATGAGGTGCCTAAAATAGTCAAATTCATAGAGTTAAAGAGTGGTATAGTGGTTGCCGGGCCTGGGAAGAGAAGGAAGAGAAAAATACTAATCAGAGGGCATAAAATTTTAGTTAAAGAAGATGAGTAAGTTCTAGAGATCTGTTGTACAACATTGTACCTATAGTTAATACACTGTGTTGTACACTTAAAATTTTGTTGAGGGTAGATCTCATGTTAACTGTTTCTTCCACTTAAAAAAAGGTTATGAGATGAGGTCACTGGAGGGCACATCCCTGGCTCACTCCCTGCTTTCCCTGCTGGAGGAAATGGTCAGTGGCTGATTTCTGCAGGAGAGTTCAGGTAGTAGTTCAGTCTGAGCCGCAAGTTTGGAGAAGGCCCACGTACGCAGCATGGTACTACATTCTTTGCCTTATTGAGGCTGGAAGCTGGTGATAATGAAGAAATGAGGGTTTTCCATGCTTTCTTCCATTTTTGTTATAATGGCCAAGTGTCTTTTTAATCATCCACCCTTCCATTAAGTCACAAGGGCCCTTTTCTTATGAAGAAATATCTCTTCTTCAGTGAGACAAAAGCAGCAGCATTTAGGTATTTGAATATTAGATAGGGCCCTGTTCTCTATCAGGCCAGACCTTCCCAAGGCCATACTCTATGCCTGGACATCTCCAATGAGAAGTCGACCTTGGAAACTTCAAGTTCCAACATCTCACTCTATGACCACACCCTCCTGTCCTTTCATCTCACTTGCTCCTTTACTCTCACAACCTCATCTGGTCGCTAGTCCACAGATGTCAAATATCTGGCATGGCTCTTGCCACTCTTTCTCTGCCTACGGAGAACATTTCTGATCGATCGTGCCATTCTTTCCTACTGAGCACAGAGGTAACTCTGGAATCCTTCTCTGCATAGGTTTCGATCAATTGGAGTGACACCCGAGATGTCAACACCAATTGACAGAATTTCGCTATTCTATTTACTATTCCATCTCCAACGACTTGACCCATTTTCTTTCAACCCATCAGGTTAGACCCTGTGGTTAATCATCTGAACTCTTCATAGCACCTCCAGTTCCCTTGCACATACATATGTGCATGTCCAGTAACGTGTTCCCTCCCCTTTTATGCTCAGACTCCTCAGTGCTGTTTAAGTATTTGACATGACTGTGTGGAATTTATGCCACAGCACATTTGTGATTTCTCCTTCAGAGCTGCCTTTTGCTTGTTCTTTGTTAGTATCTTCTTACCTTCTCAAAGCAGCCTTCTGGAGTGTAGCCTGCCACTCCAGTCTCCCTTGACCACACTCTCTCCACCCCTTAACCATTAACCTCCCTTTCTAGTCAGATTTTCATTGCAGATTCCAACAATATCTGGAATGTGGCAAGAGATCATGTTATGTTTGTTGAGTAAGTGAATAAATTGGGAAATTGAGGCAGACAGTATATTTTGTCTGCCTCCCAGTTAGTCATCCCCCATCCTTCCTGTTAAAGTTCTCTATCTGCACTTCTCTTTTTTCAGTGATATTGATCACTTTCTATCACTGGTTTTAGTTATCTATATACAGGTCTTATCATCTTTCCCACACTGCAGGTTCCTGGAGGCAGTTATCTAGATCTTCACCAACTATGTGTTTCCATATATGTATATATATCACACATATTGTTTTATTAATATTTATTAAATGAATATTCATATTGTCCTTGTAGTACTTCACTTAGAATATGAACTCAATACAGGTTTGTGGAGTTAAACTGAATTTCACCCTTTGTCACAACAATGCCTAAATATATAAAAGGGCCTAAAAACGGACTGGATTATAAAGCCTGTAAGGTCAGGGATGATGTGCTTGTTTTCATATTGTTTCTAGCAGAACAACGGAGGAAAGATAAGTACTAAATAAATATTCGTAGATAGTAGTATCCTTTATACTATCTTTAGGAAGAAAGCGAACCCAAGTAGCTGAGAGTAATTCTAGTACCATTTTTTAATGAAGGTCCCCAGAACATACCGCATTTTTCCCCCGAATACAATTAACCAACCAAAAATCAGAAAAGATAGTTGTCATAAGCCCCGTATTCCCTTCCCTTGTTTGATGGATGAAATTCCTTTTGTTTTAGGCTAGAATTAGGTTTATATATATTTTTAATCCTAAGGCTCTGACATGGTGTTTGGGTTTCCAGAATCACTAGCTCAGACTGACAGACATGTTATCTTTCCTGCTTAAACACTTCCCTTCATAGATGGAGTCTGGTGCCCTGAAACCCAAACGCAACCCCACACGGGAGAGTGGCTGTATTTCAGCTGCAGTGATGGAGTGGGCAGTGCTCTGTCAGATCAATTATGTACAAGGCTCATCTTCCCTAAGGTTCTCTCGATTTTTTTTTCTCCTGACAGTTCACCTTGTACCCAACCTTCTGTCTCCTGAAGTCAAACCTGTAGACAATCGCATGCCACCGGCTGTCTTCCCTCCTGAGAACATGACATGCACACACATACACAAAACCGCTTCTCTGTCAAATTCTTCATTATCCTTCAGATGAGTTTTTCCTAATTTCTAGAATGGGCATTTACACCTATTGGTGGCAGACAGACCTTTCTCGTATTTTCATCGACAAAACCCCCTAGCATTTTTAAGTTGCTTTTAAATATATTAAGTGGGACCTCATGGTGACATCCAGTTTCTTCTAGTTATTCTCATTTTCTATTTCTTCTGAAGAAATTGCCACTTGGACCACAGTAAATAGGACAAATCATTATGGGGCTGGTTTGAAAAAGCAGAGAGTTCTTTGTCACTGTTTTTTTTTTTCTTCTTCCTTGGCCACTGTGAGCAGTGGTCAGGGGAGCTGTTTGGCTACCTGGCAAGGATTCTTTTTCTGTGAAAATTCGTAAAACCCACTCTTAGGATGAGCGGAGGTGATGACGGCATCACATTTTGTTATTTCAGTTGAATTTTCATAGTCTAATGTGGCAGAAGCCCGTCAAAACACACTGAGAGCGGCTGGCAGGGGACACCATCCGGGGTGTCAAAAATGCAAAAACTCTTGTATGTTTACAGAAGTCTAAGGTGGCTTCCCTTGAAATGTATTCAGAATGGGTCCACTTCTCTACATCTCCTGCTTACACCGAATCTGAGCTAATGTCATGAGAGCTGGACTCCCGCAATGGCCACCCCACTTATCTCCCTGCATCCTCTCAAGCCCCCTCCAAACAGCAGCCAAAATTATGTTTTTCAAGTGCAAATCATTTTAAATGTTTAAACCCTTCCCTATCTTCTTCTCTTACATAGAATAAAATCCAATCCAGTGCCTTAGGACAGACTGCCAGGCCCCCGGAGACTGGCTACCGCTTGTTTCAGGCTTCATCTTGCCCATTCCCCTCCCACAGCACATCCTGACCGCAGTGGTCCTCTCCTCCTCTGTGGATGCGCCACATTTCATTTCACCTGATGCACTCCGCACTTGCTATTTCATCTGCTTAGAATGCTTTTCAACTAGACATCTGCACAGTTAGAACCTTCTTGTCTTTGGCACCTCAGCTTACAAACAACTTCCCCAGGTGACACCTACCTGACCACCCAATATGAAGTCGACCCATCCACCATGCTCTGTTTTATTTTCTTTATTGTACTCGTCTCTACCAGGACTTTGCTGTTTATCTTACTTGTTCCTCATGTATGGTAAGCTACCCCCAAAAGAATGTTATTCCCACAATCATCACTATAGCCCTTAGAAAAATGCTGGAAATGAAGTAGGAGCTCACTAAAAATTTGTTGACTATTTGAATGAATGAGTGCATTTCCTGAGTCCTTTCTGCTTAGATTACCCAGCTATACCCTTTATTTATATTTTCTTCAAGAAACACCTAGGATATAGTTGATTAGAGTTTGGAATCTGGATTCTGACAGTGTGTTCAAGGTCTCACTTTGCCTCAAGCCTTCGTTAACTTGTCTCTACAATGGGGATAATAATAGTAGAGCAGCCTCCTAAGCTGGTTGTGAAGACAAAATTGCATAATATTTTATTGGTATCTGATATATAGTAATTGCTTAATAAAAATAAAAATGTGGTCAGTTTATGTAGAGTGGATTTAATTGGAATCCTTGAGAGGAAAAATAGGTGTCTGCCAAGTCTTATTTCCAAGAGAAAATTTTTGAGTATAGGCTTTAGTGCCAGAGACATTTGGGTTCTAATCCTAGACTCACCATTTAATAGTCACTTCATTAGTTTTAGTTTCCTCCCTTGCAATGTGGAAAAATTATAGATTCTTTGTAAGGTTGAGGTAATGACTAAAAAATGCCAAGCCTGTGCCTGGTTTTGGACTCAGTAAGTGGTGGCCACTCTGCCTGTGTCCTAGCTTCCTGGGTGGTGAGGTTTACAGTGTGGAGAGAAAGAGGAGAAGGGAAGCAGACAATCTGGCAATCTGTGGAAATTCTTTTCTAGCATTTCTGATAAGCAGGGTCCAATGGGCTCTCATTTGACTTCCTCTTACTTATTTTCCTGTCTGGATGGCAGTCACCAGACTGGAAGCCATGCCGTGGCCCCTCACTGGTGGTGGGTCAGCATGTTTTATTTCTCCTCAGTCCTCTCTAATGAAAAGCACTTGCGTCCAGTAAATCTTTCCTTTGCTCTTATTAAAGCACTTGATGTCGGTTATTGAGGTCTATTCCAGGCTAGGTGAGAATCAATAAGATGATCCACTTAACCACTTCAGCAATCAACAAGCTATTTTCTTGGCTTGTACTCTGGCCAGTGTTCACAGAACTCCAAAGGCTTATCAGGCCCCGGTCACCCACGGAGCAATGTGGAGGATTCCCCTTTCATTTCCTCTCTCCTAGATGACGTCAGGACCAGCCCTGCCCTCTACTTGCTCTCTGCTTGTCTGTGTTTGTCAGGATAATGACCAACCCTGTGCTTCTGGAAAGTACTGCTTTACATGAAGGGCTGTGGACAGCCAACACATGATTATAGATTGTCTTGCTTTAGCCATTGTGTTTTGTTCACTTTGTGCAACTGCTTAGAATGAGAGTTACCTTGTCCCTAAAGAGCAAAGCCTTTCTCCAACCTCAAGATTCAGATTTCACCTTTGCATTCAACTCTCTGAGGAAGACTGGGTCATTTGCTCCTTGTAATATTTTGAATGTAAGTCTACTCTAGTGCATGTTGCGCCATATTTAGGCTCAGCCTTGTTTTCTGGACCGTCTGTGATCTCCGTAAGGGTAGAAACTGTGTCTTAGTCGTCTCTACATCATCAAGTTCTACCTTAATGCCTGGTGCAAAGTAAAAGCTCAGCAATATTTGTTGGAAGGAAGAAAGGAAGGAAGGTAGGAAGGAAGGAAGAGAGGAAGGAAAAGAAAATAATTACTTTATATAGTCCAGGAAATTAGCATAGGTTCAAGTCCTGGCATTGCCAATAATTGCCCGGTGACCTTAGGCAAGATATATAATCTATTTCAGCCTTAATTTCCTTATCTGTCAATGAAGTAGATAATCCCCCAAATTCCTTCCAGCTGAAACATTTTGTAATTTTATTCCTTTAAGCTTGCGTTTCTCAATTCTATCATATCTGAAGCCACTTTCTGTAACAAATATTTTGAAATCTTCTTTTGCCAGCATGAAATGAAATGCTCTCATGGCTTAATTTACCTCCAACCAATTAGAAAAAACTATGATGTTCTTTCGACTGTAATACAAAAGGAAAGCAACTCATGGTAAAAGTTGTGTTCATTTACATAAAGGTGTGGCTAGAACCTTACTAAGAGACATAATAAAAGAGTCAGATGCTTATATTTCCACGAGAATCACTTTGAATGACGTGTTGCCATCATTAATGTAACTGTTTTTAACGATAAAATTTTAAACAAGCAGCATGCGGTCTTTCCAGATATGACAGTGTAGTCGCATCCTGAAAAATTTGGGATATGTAAAACAAAGGTAGATTTTAAATCCAGATAATTATAAATAGGCTCTTCAGCTATGTGAATATCTTATGGGACATTCTGAAATTCTTGGGGAAGCTTGAGGATTCTTTAGAGTTCAGGGCTGTCTCTAACATTGAGGAACTCAAGAATCTTTGGCCCATGCCCACTACATACAAGCAGGGCCTCCAATCTTTGTACCAACCAAGAACCTCCTACCCACCAATATTCAAAATGCTGTCTACAGGTTGGAATCATTCCTATCAAGAACCAAACTCAGCTTTAAAATGTCATGTGCAGGGCTGGCTTCCAGGGCATGAGATCTGTGTAGTTGCGCAGGTCCCCCTGCTCTCAGAAGGGTTCTGTGCTTGGTTTAATGCTCTTTTGTCACTGTCTTAAAATCATTAGTGATTTTTGAAAAAGGGGCCCTGCATTTTCATTTTGCAGTAAATATTGAAATGGTGCAGTGAGACTGGTTTATGTCTCCTGGTAAGATTCCTGCATTCCTCAGCATCTGAAAGATGTTTAATGTTCAAACGGTTGTCTTGCTTTGCCTACCAGTGCTTTCTTTCTTCTTCTTCTTTTTTTTTTATACTTTTTTTCAACTTAAAAAAATTTTCAAGTACAGTTGACATTCGATCTTATTTTATATTAGTTTTAGGTATATAACATAGTGGTTAGACAGTTATATAATTTATGATGTGATCCACCTACTTGGTACCAGTGCTTTTTAAAATTAGATAGATTGTCCCTAATTATTTGTTTATTAAGGATCAATTTATTAATTCATTAAATCAATACAGTGAACTCTATTACATACCAGGTAGACTCTGTAGTCAGATGACCTGAATTCTCATCCTGAAACAGCTCACAGACCCTTGAGATCTCTTTCTTTAACATGGTGTTATTAATTATGACCATTCTTACTTATTGTACAGAATAACTGAGTACAAAAACGCATAGGACATCTAGAAGTAAACAGTAGACTATAATACAAATGTCAATTGCTTATTTTATTATTGTGCCGCTCCCCATCTCTGGAGTGAAGTTTTCTCTTTTTCTTCAGTTACATGTCAGGGAACAGGACACTCTTGACAGGGCACCAAATATTAACTTTCCTATGAAAATCAGGAAATGAGCAGAGTCAGTAAAATCTATCAATTTGGATTTCACTAGTTTGGAATTTACAATAATTCATAAGACAATTTTACCAAATTAAACAAAATATGTTAAATTCAGTTAATCACAGAATTGTGGAAATTTAGAGTGGAAATGGACTTCAAAAAATTATCCAGTGCTTAAATTTGCTATAACCCCTTATTGCATATTTAGGGAGCCAGCTTTGGTTAACTCTTAGTGATGTGTGTTCCAGAAACATGTGCTTCCCATGCTTAGAACATTTAAAAAAGCAATTTAACAGCCTTCGTACGCTAATTACAAATTATTCTTATCTACTCATTAAAGCAGTGCAGGGCAGCATGTCTTCTACTTGGCAACACTTATTTAATCTTGTTGTATTTTATAGTAACAAAACTGCTCTGAAAAGACATAAGTTATCATTCACACTTTTCACTAATTCAGCTTAGCCTTAAGCAATTAATTTATTATTAGTAAGGTATTACCATATTAAGAAGAAATAAAAAGTATAAATGTTAACTTTAAAAAGTATTATGCTTAGAATCCACTGGGTTATAGTTAATTAATTGGTTCAGAGATTATTGTGCAACAACAGTTTGTGCTTTGGAGAGAGATAAAAGCTGGTCTTGCTTTACTTTGTTGGAGCTAGGAATTGAGTCACAATCTAGTCCAGGTATGGTGTCACGTCAAGGATGATCCCAACACTATCATTTACGGAACGAGAAAGGGTTGTTGCCTTTGGAGCCTGGAGTTCTTCACTTTGTGGTGCCTTTATGAAAATAGAATTGATAGGAGACAAATTCTTGTATGGATCACTAGCTATATATGGTTTGTAGCTGAGAGTTTGAAAATTAATGCTTTTTGGTAACATTAAGGACATGGCCAATTTTATTTAGGTAGATTTCATATGCACATGAGTGTATGTATATATAAGTGTGTGTGTGTGATATGAGGCAGGAGGAGATCAAACACCCATGCTCCTTGATAATACTGGGTGGTGTGGGCGATTTTGTAGTGTTAGAAGGACTCAAGCATTTTGCAAGCAGAATGTCACTCCTAGTACCCAAAGGAGTGTGAAACCCTCCTCCGGCTGCTGAAGCTCACAGAATGTCGAAATAATGTAGTTGCCTAAAAAATAGAGGGGCAGATGGTTCAGGTCAGAGAGACAGGGAGCTACAGCAAAATACTGAAGACATTTTCAGAATGTGTTGGAGAGAATCAGTTTTCCCTAGAAATAAATTATTTGATATTTAGGACATAGTAGTTAAAGGCTGAGCTCTAAGAAAGGGTGAAGGCAAAGACTAAGGCTTATTAGTAAGGGGTCTGAAGCAAGAAATGGGCATTCCTGTATGAAGAGCATGGGATGAGAGCAGTGGGCGCCCCAGGAGGACAGATTGTTCTGTAGTCTCATTAGCTGTAATATTCTTCAAAGGCTGGTTTGCCAACGACCTGCATTAGACTCATTGTCGCACTCATTAAAAATGCTAATTCCTCAGTCCCATGTCAGGTTTGCTGAATCAGGAATATGTATTTCTTAAGAAGCTTCCTGGGTGATTCTTACTCACAATGAAAATTGAGAATCACTTCTTTCAGGGAAACTGAATAAGTACTGATTGATTGTCTGTCTCCTCTCCAGAATATGTGACCCATGAGGACAAAAGACCATGTGTTGTTCTCCAGTGTATTTCTGGCACCTAGTTCAGTCCATGGACCATAAAAGCCACTCAATAAATAGTTTTCGAATACATAAACGAGTGAATGAGTAAAAGGCATTATAAACTGATGTCATAGCCCACTATATATCTTTTCTAGTTCTTTGTATTTTGGTAATAGATACAGATTCTAGATCACATTTCAGAATGGGATTAGACATTTTCAATAAAATCCATTTACTGTCTTTAAAAATTCTCTTTAAAAACTGTAAAGCATTGTTGCGTATAGGTATTTTGAATGGGTGGACTCTTTCTGAATTACAGTTAGGATTTCGGCACTCAGAGTGGGGAACATCAGGTGTGGGTAGCATTCCTTACAGACTTCTTTCTTAATTAGCGTTGTTTCTATCTCTGCTCTATATTCACAGCCAGTGAGAGAGGTATTGCAAAGAAACATGCATGAACTTACAGTTTAAACCTGGAGGAAAGAGTTCAAAGACAGAGCACATCATATTGTGGTGGTGAACATCTTTCAACTCTCTCCTTGTTACGTAACCTAAGGATACAGTGGAGCTGCAACCTTACCCCAAGCCCTTCTTCCCCAGACAGAGGTTGTTTCATAAAATCCACTCAGGCCCTTCTTCTCAAGTTCTTCATACACTTTTCACCAGAAAAAAGAAATCATTCATATCTAACAAAGGGTCTTGGATTCTTTAGGTAGTTCCCATTATAAGTTTTTGGCACTGCTATTACCCTCGGCTCAAGTTACCTTTCTGATCCCCCTTCTTTCATCTGCTGAAAATGGATTATTTCCTTATTAGCTTGAAACCGTTACTGTTCGTCGTGAGCAATGCATGTATAAACAATGCTACCTCTGGAATATTGTTGAAGATCCATGTTTGCTCAGAAACTTTCTCTTAGAACAAACTTTCCTGAGAGTGGGATAGTCATGGGTTTTCTGGAAAGGCTGATACTATCAGAAAACTTTACAGACCTCTGTCTTGAGAAAGGTGAGCTCTACTGACATGTGCTGGGAAGTATTTTTGGGGACCCCTGGTGTTTTCAGGAGATACTTCATGGATCTGCCCCAGTGGGGATGCCTGGGTTTAAGGTATGCGAGGAAGAGCCCCCGGGGGATAGGTCTCCAAGTCCTTCACACTGTGCTTACATCAGCATCCTTCTGCTTTGAACTATTTATTACATCATTAAAATTCTGCTTCTTAGTTTACTTGGAAAAAAGAATACCATTTCTAAATGTTTTGGAAATCACTCTTACAGATTTTCTCAAATTTGAAATATTATCTGAGGTTCTTAACCAAGGTGCATGAATATTATTCAGGGGTCTATGAATTTGGCTGAGAAAAATTATACCTTTATGTTCACTAGTCTATAACGGAAATGTATCATTTTTATTAATTATGATTAGAGGCAAGTCACAACTGCATTAGCAAAACCCATGACTATATCACCAATAGGAACAGATATTTTCATATTGCATTGCAGTTATTGAAGATATCTTTAAAAATGATTTATATAATCACTATTTTGAGATTCTGGTAGTTATTAGTCCCTCCAACAGAGCTTGTTTTCAATGAATTAATAAAAAAGCACTTATATTAACATAGCACAGTATTTTAAATATTTTAATAAGTAGATTTCAATTTTTATTAGTGTCTTTGGTAGTTCAAAGCATTTTCTTTTATGCATTGAAAAAATTATTCTGACATGGCATTCACAGACTTCACCAGATTGTTCCATTAGTCCACGGCACAGAAAAGGTTAAGAACCCCTGAAAGCAACTCGGTGTCTGCATTTTGTGGTTCTAGTAGCTAATGAGTTATGATGAGGAGTGAAAAGAGCCCTAGACTTGACATCAAAAGGCTTGGGTTTGAGTCTCAGCTTTGTCAGTTGTCAGCAAAAGAGCAAGTTGTGAGCTCCTTCTTGTTATAGAGAAATAATAGCTACTCCATGGGGTTTCTGGAAGGGTTAAATAAGTAACATAAACCCTTCCTCTCTCTGGTCTCCCCATCTCACTTCTTTTATCACAAACATATATGCATTTTTTTTTTCTAAAATAAAATACTCATGATGCCACTCTATCCCTGCCTATAGGATATAGTCCAGTTCCTCAGCATGGCATGAGGAGACCTCACATACTTTGCCTCTGCTCCTCACTAACTTACTCCAGCCATGAAAAAGAAAGTTTTTGCCATTTCCTTGCCACATCATCCATTTTCTTCCTTTAGACCTTTGCCCATGCAGTTGCTTGTGCTCGTAATGTCTGTTCCATCTTTTCCATTTAGAAAATGTCTACTCAAATTGTCATGCCTCTCTCGACAGCTCTCCCTGGGCCTTTCAGCAGAATCCCTCCTCCTTTGTCTGCTCCCAATGACTCACTCTGCTCCTCTCTATAATTTCACACACATATTAATTTATTTTTTTCCCCCGTCTTTGGTTCTCTCATTCTCTATTACAAGCTTGGGTTAAGGAGCTGTATTGGGGAGGAAGCTTCCGCAGCTTGAAACACCATGTTGATATTATAATTGTGTTGATTTGATTTTAACCATGACATTTCTTTTATTTTGAATTCCAGATGCCATTAAAGGAGGACTTGAGATTTTTATGTGAATCCAAAGATGGCATTTACAAAAGGTTGAGAAGCATTTATCTACTAAGGGAAATGAATTTTTTAAAAAAAATCAAGGATGATGATCCATACGATAAGTTCTGGGGAAGGACTGAGAAGGGGATTTAACCAGGGAGGATCATCTTCCTTGAGAAATTTCAGTTGATTTTCTCTTCCTGGAGTAAACTTGCAATAAAGCCTTCACCTACCTCCTTTCCTTTCAACTCCATAGAGTTCCCAGGGAAGGAATGAGCTTCCTGGCCATGGAAAACTAAGAGAGGATAGAGACTTCTCTCCTGTTCTGCTCTTGGTTTCGGATTCTTGGCTTGTGGAGGTGGTGTTCTGGCTAGAGAAGTGACTTGATGGCCGTGGAGCTAATTTGTCCATCCACCCGGCCATGGGTTCTAGACAGCTGAGGGTGGAGTGGGCCTCCTGGGGGTTGAGCAAGCTGCGCTCCCACGGAAAATGTGGGAGAAGGGACCTGCATCTAGTGAGCACCTATGCCAAGCACTGTGCTATGTATCGCACAGCTACTTAAATCTTGTGACAAAAGTAGAAGTTAGGTATTCTTTACATTTTATTGATGAAGGAACTGAGTCTCAGAAAGCTATATGATTTGCTCAAATTACAGTGGTAGTGCTGGGATTTGAACCCAGATCAATATGACTGCACAACCTGTGTTCTTTTTACTCCAGCAAACTGTATTACAGCATGTGTGTTAGCCCCACATCCTAGTTCATCCTGTAGTTCTCACTGGTCGAGGTGACCTTGGTTTACCACAAAAAGGCTAGAAAATTATAACTATTCATTTTTAGCCTTACGCTTTGGGTCAATTAAAAACAATAGGAATGTATTTATAATACATTAATATCTTCTTGGTTTATAAAATGCCATCATATAATCGTCTTCTTTGACACCACATTTCCCCAGTCACCTGGCAAAATGGCAAAAATAATGTATAAACAAAGAAGTTGAGGCACAAAGTGGTTAAGTGAGTTGCCCAAGAGGGAGATTTGTTCAGTCATAAAGATGGGCCTGAACTTTTTCTACTTTGCATTTCTGACTTAAAAGGCAGAAAACATATACTCAAAGGGGAGATCTCAATAAATTTCCCATCAGATTGTCCTCTTGCTAATTTAATCCTGTCATTCCTAGTTATATCCCTTTGGAAAACCAGCACCAATTCTTTCTCCTTTGATATTTTTATGCTAAAAATAGTCCCTGCATGAACCACCTTACTCTTTCAAAAACAACTAACTCAGCCATATCCCCTGAAGTGTGCACTGCACATCCCACCTGCACCCCATCCCTTGGGTTGCTCTAGCTACCCTTCCAATTGGAATTAATTCAGAACCTCCTGTTACAGAAGGCAGTAAGGAGGGAGGCAGCTATCTTTGTGGACATGGTTCTCCGAGACCCTTTGTCTGCATGGTCATGTCCCAATAAGAGTGAAGGGCTCCCCGAAGGGGGAGGGTTATTTAAGTTTTGTAAATGCTGCCCTCAAAAAATCCACTCCACATAAATGTTTCATGGCTAGCCTCTGTGAGGCCAGCGCTGGAACATTCATCTGTGAGGGTGTTTATATTTGTGGAACTCTCTTGAACATTTGCTGCGGGTTTCAAACAGCTGCTATGCCGAAGCTCTGGGGATAGAAAGATCATGAATATTCAGGTGAAGCCACCAGAATGAACAGCCGTTAATAGAATAAATGCCTAAACAGTTGTGTAAGGCTTATTAAGACCTATTGGGGCTGAGATAATAAATTCCCTCTCCAACATGTTGCAACTACTGTCGCTTAAACACTTTGGACCACCTCTTCCGAACTGAAGGAAAAAATGATGTTAGTTCTCTGTGAAAACACAAAGAAACACCTGGAAGCCTTGGCAAGGAGATGAGATTTGGCAGAGATCTTTCCGTGTACCAGTGCATCCTCAGGAAAATGATGTGTGGCTCATTGTTTGTGTTGTCAAGGTTATCTTAATCGACTACAGGCTGGAATGGCATTGCCCTTGCACTGGAGAAAATCTGTCCTCACTCCATCAGACTGCCTGGACATCAGCGGAGAGCCAACATGAATTTCTGGGGCACTGGGCCTGGCCATCAGCATCCTCACCCCAGCCCCCTTGGCCTGAGGCCTCTCTCTGTCAACCCCTCCCAAAGTAGTATTGGAGGAACCAAATATACACTAACATTTGGCTCTTTTCCCTTCTGCTCCGTAAATCCATAGTGGAAACATGATGCAAAGATTGCAAATGTAAAAGTGACCTTTCAAAGTGGCAACACCTGGTGTGTTAAAAAGTCCATTGCAGACTGGGTTAGAAATGTGCATGCTGTAAATACAGGGCAAGTGGGAGATAGCAGAGAGGAGCTGTTTTCTCCTTTGGATGTTAGCTGTCACATTGTGTTAGACTGAGTCGAACTGCTCAGTTCTGGCACCCTGAGTCACAAGGCATTAACTAAGGGGAAACAGAGGAACTCACTCAGGTTCACACTTAGAGGCAGACTCAGTAATATTTGATCAGAAACCTGCTGTCAATTCAGATAAAAGGCATTTGACTTTTAATAAAGGTGACTAACTTAATGAGGAAAGAATGTATGTGTAAGACTGCATTCACTTCTGCAAAGCCGTCAGGGCAAGCTCACTCACAGTAGTCGTGTTCACTTATTTTTCTCACCTCTGAAGACACTATGGGGTCCTGCTAAAGATTCTGAGTCATCAGAATTTTGGAAAACACACAGCAAAGAAATATACATTTCCTACTGCAGCTTGGTAGAAGTTGTAGATTTTAGGGTGGTGCAGATCTGAGGTTGAATCAAGGCCTGAGTAACCCAAGGGAAATTTTTCACTTCTCTGATGTGAAGTTGCCTCATCTGTGACGCAGGCATTATTCTACTTATCACAAGCTTATTCTTAGGATTGAAAACATATAAACCACCTGGTAAAGGAGCAGGCTCATGGTAGCTGCTCAATTAGCATTATTTATTTATTCATTCAATAATTACTTTCAAGTTTATTTACTTCTCTTCCTCACCATCCCATCTACCAATGACTTGTACAGAGTTAAAGTTTAAAAATTCCCTTGCAAGGTGGAGATTAGCTTCTTTCTTATGCAGTTCCACATGTCTGCATGCTTTAACATACTGGATAAATGCATAAAAGCCAGGCAAATGAAAGGGGGAAATATCTTCTGTGCTCTTTTCCTTCAGCCCTCCCTATTCTACCCTCCATGGATTATGATGACCTGTTTATCAATATAGGAACCAAATGTGTTTTGGAAACTTTCGTGTCATGGTCAAAGTTGTGGAGGAACAGATGCAATAAATTAGTCAGTCAATGCATACTTAACTGGATGGACATATCTTTCCAAGAGTGACGCAGGGCATGGGGAACATACAAGGAACAAGGTGGCAGAAGGACCTCAGAAAGGACATCGATCTGTATTTTGAATAAAGATGTATGGTTTTGTTCCCATGAACAAATAAGTCAGGAGGGGTTTGATAGTTATGGGTTCCAGAGATGGGCTGGGAAGTGACCTGAAAAATCTGTCTGAATGTTAAAACTCTTTCAGAAGATGAGGTAGCAAGCCTTTCCTTTCACATGTTCTCAGTAGAGTTGAGGCTGACATTTGTCTGTAACGATGTGTCCTGGCAGGAGTGTGGTTGGGGTTGGTTGATACCTTTAGGAAGCTGTCAGCAAAGCCTACTCCCTTGGCCAACAGCAGGGGCCTGGCTGATTGGAGACCAGATTGTCATACCATTTTTCTCTCTTTATTCCCTCTGCCTATCATAGGCCAGTAGTCATTTCATCACCTTCCTATTTCTCCTACTTGGTCCCCCTCAATATTAACCATTACTCCCGTGTTATGATTTGAAGAGTCCCACTCCAGGATGGAGGTCTCTGGGAATACTCTCTTGTTATTTTTAACATATTTTTAACATGGGCACTCTGGGCAAAACCCGAGGAGAAGACCCTCCAGAACCCCGGACGACTGTGCATTTAACACATTGACTATTGCCGTCCTCCCACCTCAGATCTCTTTGTCACGTGAAGCTACTCTACCATATTTTCCCCCTCTGAACCTGAACAAACAATAAACGACACATGCTTTTTATTCCAATTCTGGAAAAGAAGAGCTGTTTCCAATGAAAGCCCATGCCAAGTGCAGTCCCTCTTTTTCCAAGAGGTTTTTGGAATGAGTAATTGCAAAATAGCGGTGACTTTTGGAAAATCAATGCAAGAAGAGACCTGAGAGATGAGTGAGCCCAACCTGCCAATGCAGGTGAAGAAACTCAGAGCCTAGAGGTTAAATGACTGCCCCAATGTTAGGGAGGTTGGGAGAGAGCTGGTACTGTCGTTGGAAATAATAATAAGGATAAATTATATTTGCCGAGGACTTAGTTTTAGGTGCATGCATTATCTCATTATACCTTAACAGCACTCACTTATTCGGGTGAGAAAACAAAGGTTTGGAGCAGTTGAGTGACTCACCTGAAGTCACGCAGACTGAGGGCTCACACTTGGGTCACTTTGGTTTCAAAGCTGCATGCATCAATGCAACTCATCCTAGATCCCATCCCACTGCTCCCTACTTGCAAGTGGAGTCGTGAATCCACAAGAGAACTGACATTTCTGTACTCTCAAGCAACAATGGGAATGAACTTCCACTGTTCAATTACTCGAGCAGAGGCGGTGAGAGCAAGGGAAGTGGGGATACAGATCTCCTGTGCTGAACTTTAGCAAGTAAGCTTAAGCCACTAGCTTAATCTCTTGCAATCTTTGACTCAAAAAACTTATTTTGCAGTTGTGGTTAGCGGTAATTTAAAATATGTTCCAGATGTGACTAGACGCTGGTGAGCAGGTCTCTGGGCATGAGGGAGCTGGGCCATGTGTGCACTAGCACCTAGGGCTGGCTCAGGAAGTGGGTCTATCAGCTGAAAAGGTAACAAACTTCCTTTGGCCTCTGGTCAGAGGAAACAGGGAGTAGGAGGGGGAGGGCTGCAGCTGACTTGAGCTGGGTGGCTGGGGCGGAGAGGGCAGCCCTTGGAAGGAAAGGAGTCCACTGTTTCTATTTCTGTGCAGTGTGGCAGGGGATGCATGACTTTTGTAGTCAGACATATTAGTCTTGGGTCTGCACTTTTAAGCCAGTAAGTAGCTTAATTACTCTAAGCCTTAGTATACTCATCTGTAAAATTGGGATCCATATCTGCCTTATAGAGCCATTTTGAGAATTAGGGGAAAGTACGTAAAGAAGCCAAGATAGAAAAGGTTGGCTATTATGTTTTTATTTTGAGTCAGGAATGATAATTAAATCAATAATTTTTAGATTTTTTTTTTTTCTAATTCTCTCTCTTCTCGCTCACAAGTTTCTGAATTTTTAAAGAGAGGCAACCCCAAGGAATATTTTTAGGTTTCATGAGTGAGGTCAGGGAATTTGCTCTACAAATAGAAGAGTCACAGGGCATGGTAGCAGTGGCTATAGGAGGGGAACAAATTTAGAGAAGGTGCAAGGAGTAGGAGAGAGGTAGCAACAGCCATAGGGGAAGAAACTTTGGGAGCACCAGAGATGTCCAAGGATGAGTTAGAGGGAGTCTTGCTTTGTGACATGAAATGTAAACTTCCTGCTCCATCTCCATGAAGAAGGCTTTGGTAAAATGCTTCAATGCTTTTGGAGTGTGGTTTATGACCTTCATTGGTAACAGGCTCCCAGGGAAAAATGGCTCAAAGTAGCTCAAATTTATTCAAGTTACTCTCCAGGATCTGTGTCTTGGGCAGGGTTACTCTGTATTCTCTGTGTATTGCTCAGTGTGATGGACTCAGTAGTCATCAACTGGCAGGCTGGATTGACTTGCTTGGAGTTCGAAGAACTTTTTCTCTCAGTACTTCTTTGAATAGGATGAAATTTATAGTAGCATGTATGGGTGAATGTGATGAAGTTCAATTTGGGGCTCTCAAATCTGGAAACTTTGAAAAATTTCAAGGAAAAGGCAGAAATTTTTAAGTGCCTTCCTTAGTGCTATCCATAGCGTTAAGGCATGTGAAAAAGGAAAACCTCACGGGGGTGTATTTTAGTCCTGTAGTAGCCAACAGATGAAAGTCATAATTGTCTGGCAGTAATGATAATCAGTGGACCCTGCTCTCTTGGTGACTTGGAAGGAGGTCTGCACAATGTGGGGAGTGGATGGAGGGAGTTAGGCCCAGAGTCTTTGTTCTGCCACTCTCTCCATGATGGTCACCAAGTCATTCAGCCTCTTAGGTCCCTGTGACTTAGAGGGAAGTCAACAGTGGCCAACAAAAGGACCCTTGGGAATGAATATTTAATAGGTTATCATGAAAGAGTTTTGTATTCTATAAAATATGCACAAAAATATGGTATGATACAAATATGATAAAGTTTCAGACTTAACCTTGGCTGTGACATATTCTACTTTCTACTTAGGTGACCTTGGGCACCTTCTGTGATGTCACTGAGCCTCAGTTTCTCTAAAGGAAATGAGAGGCCACAATATAGACTCTGCTGGGTTGTTTTGAGGATCTGAAGAGTAACATTGGGAAAAGTGTTTCATAAACTATACAGTGCTATAAATGTAGAGGTTTACTGCAACTGCTTTACTACTTATGAATTTTAGTATTGATCTCATGTAGATTAAAGGAAAAAAATGGAGCCTTTATATTAAACACCACATAGGACATAGGGCTTTTTAATGCCCTGTAAGACTCATTTCCAGTAAGAGGAAGAATGTAAGCCTTTCTGAAATGAAACACTCTTCCAAACCATTTTATGTGAACTTAATTTTACTATGTGGCTAGTGTAGACAGAGTTTTTCTGTGGTTAATACATGACTCACCCCTCAAGCTTTTCCAACAACAGTGAAAAGTTATAGCTATTTGATTTCCCCAATAAAGAGTTATTAGCAGTAATAATCCCAGAGAATATTAGGTTAGGTGCAGTGATCCCTGTTCTCAGTGAGGCCTAGGCTTGGGTACAGTAAATACTTCATATCTCCTTGGCTAAATAGAACAGATTCAGAGATGCTGGGCTCTGAACCCTGATTGTGGCTACTTCACTGAGTCAGTCCACTAGCCCCTGGCTTGGTCATCCCATCGTGGGCATTACAGAGATGAATTTATTTGGCCTGTAAGTCCCTAAACTCAACATGTCCCAAACTAAACAAAGCATCTCTTCCATGGAGCTCTTCCTCCTTATTGAGTCCCAGTCTGATTAGCAACAGTACCACCTCCCCAGCCCCAAAGACTCAAGATTTTAACATCACAATTAATACCACCCTCTCACTTCCTAAGGTCAGTCAGAACTGGATAAGGTCAGCCAGGCAAATCACCTTGCCAATATTTGCCATTTGTCATGCCTTTTCTGTTATTGCACCTCCTGTTCCATTTCAGGCCCTCGTCGTTTTCATGTAGATGGAAGTCTTGCTTGTTTTTGCTTAATCTAGTCTGAATCTAGTGGTATCCATCTTTAGTGAGTTCTTCCATATGATCCTCTCTCTACTCATGTGCCATGCTGATTTTGAAAAGTACAGGTCTGAGTGTCCCTGCTTGTAAGCCTTCCATAGCTCCTACTGTCTATAGAAAAAGGCTTAAATTCCTTGGCCTGGCATTCTATGTCTTCCACAATCTGGTTCTTTTCTTGAGCCATCCCTGTACCTTGTTCCTTAGCTACATTTAACTATTTGTTTCTTAGACGTTGGTTTCCTTTCTCTCTTCCTTTGTTCATGTAGTTTTCTCATGAATCAAATGTTTGCCCATCCTCGCAGGTGATCCAAAACTGATCTCTTTCGTGAGGAGTCCTTTAGCTGGAGGTAAATGTCTTTTTTTTTTTTTTTTTTTTTTTTTTTTTGCTTATACTCCCTCAGAACTTCCTGCATTTGTTAGCCATTATTACATACACGATATTATGCAATATTAGTGTCACTGGTAGGGGGCAGCACAAATGATATTTACTTAGAGAGGTCTCCATGGAACTTTCCCTTTAAAGTATATCATTCTCTATTATTCTCTTTTATAGAATCTCATTCTTTTCCTATAAAACACTTGAGAATGTTTATAATTTTGTGTTTGTACGTATGCTTACTGCTTAATATTTGCCTTACCTACTATACTGTAAGTTCACTTTGGGCATGGACCATGCCTTTGTTTATATCTATCATCAGGGCTTAGCAAAAGTGCCTGGCTCATAGCATATGTTAAATAAATAATAGTTAAGTAAATAAACAAATGAACAACATGTCTGCAACCCAGATCTAGGTTGTCAACTTCTTGAGGATATCTTTGCATTTTACTATTCCATCTGTCATGGTCCTGCTAGTGGTGCCCAACCAACAATAATGAATTGAAGTTTAATTTTAGGTCTCCATTTCTCTCTGTCGAGTAAGGAAACTACTGTGGCTAATTTTTTGGCCTTTGGAATTTTCTAGGGAAAAAAAAGCGATGGACAAGTATGCAATTAGATAGTCTTTGCTTGCATTCTAGCATGTCCACAAAGGATGCCCCCGACATGCTTCCCAATAAAAAGACTTTTCATGGTAAAGCAGATCGACCAAGGAAATGTTAGCAGCAGGAAGATAATTAACAAATTTCTGACATGAGTCTGTTTATACTGCTACTGTCAAGAGTAATCACGTTAGTTTAAGAAAGACCTTTTGCCTTGATTCTAAGTGTTCACACATGAAAATGTTGTCAGACATGGATTGTAGCTGTGAAATTATCATGTGTAGAAATTTATGCATTTGTTCACTTTGTGGATGACCCATGACTTTAGTGTGGGAGAACATAATGTATTTGTAAATTAATCGATCAGCCATTCATCTATTTGTTATTTTGTTCTTTTTTTTTTTCGTTCACTCATTTGTTTTCTGACTTGACAAGTACCAGAGTGGTAATTATGGATGGAGTAGAGTGATGGCTGTAAGCAAAAACATAGCATGTACCAGTAACAGCCCTTGATGAGAACCCAGTGTGCCTAAAATCATCACAAAAAACTTCATGGAGGACTCAATATGAAAAAAAGAAAAACCGATTCTTCCTTTTGACAAAGGGAAAATGAGATCTTCACTTAGTAATTTTATATTACTCTTGTTTGTTGGGTCTATTTGATCATTACCATTTTATGTGTGTGTGTAGGTATGCATTGTGTGTGTGTGTGTATGCCTACAGTGAACTAGCCATGCCTAAATTCTGACTGTGAAAAAGAAATGGAAGAAATTAAAATTTCTAGTTTTCAAAATCCATTCTTTACTAAATGACTTTTTAAAACTGAAGAACTCATTGTTCAAATCATCTAATGAATGGAAAGCTAGTAGGTAGTCAGGTGAAAACACTTATGGATAGCGGGGGTAGGAGGCCCATCATGAATCGCTCACCTCTTTCCTTCCAGAGTTTCTCTAGGGCTTTGAATTACATTATGTAAAACCCGCTGCCTTAAATCATGATTTCTGTTGTCTCTCTTTTATTTTTCCCTTTAATTTTCAAAGTTTCATTTACTAGGTACTAGCTGTGGGTACTATCCTCCATGCATAAGATTCCCTCAGATACAGAAGACTCTAACAATACCCAGGGGGGAGAGAGTTGGCCCCTGTTAAAGTCTCTAAAATTGCAAGTACCGTCACTCATAGAGGCTCCTGAACCTCTGGCCCCGATCACAGAGGTAGAAACAGATACCCAGTGCAATCCTACGTATGACCGAAGTATTGAAGGCACATCAAATAGTGTATGGAATGGTGACATGAACACCCATGTGCCCACCATCAGCATAAGAATAGAACACTATAACTGTTTTCCCCTTCTATAATGCACTCCTCCTGTCCACACCATGCCCCCTGTCTACCCCGCCCTTTCAGATAACCACTCTTCTGGATTTGTGGTGATTACCTTCAGCCTCACATAATTCCTAAAGGCCACAGGGTGTAATTTGGTTTGTATGAACTTTAGATTCATTACTTAGCAAGGAGAATTTCCAATTCTTTTAGATTTTCTTCCTTGGATTATAACCAAGTTCCTTTTTTATTAGTTATCTGACCCTCTGAAGATAATTTGAACTTGACTGGAGTATTTAAGTAGGTGGCTTCTCTGTTCCACAGAGATCATGGTCAAGCTCCCAATTCAGCTTACTTACGGCGAATAGCAATAAGATTGGGAGGAACCAGGATGCTATAAAAATGGAAAACTGTGTTATTAATCCTGCGGGAAGGCTAATAAAGAGAAATTTTGGGAGCGTAATTGACATCCAATTATTTCAGGGGCTCTCATTCTCCTTCATGCTCCTGACACCTAGTTTGTCATCAAGTGTTCTCAATTTTACTTCTTAAATATATCTCAACTGTCCCTTCCTCTTCATTGAATACACCACCTTTGTATATTCAGAGCCTTATTACTTTGGCCTGTTCTGTTGTAGTAAGTTCTTAAACGTACTTCATGATTCTACTCTTTCCATTCCTTGTACTGAATCCAGAGATCTTTCTAAAACACAAATCTGAATAGGTTACCCATTTTTCTTAATACTGTTCAATGGCTCCCCACGACCTTCAGGATAAAATTCAGTCTTCAGAGTCAGGGTCCCAACCTACCGTTGTGCTTTATCCCTCAGTCTTTTTCACCTCCCACTATTCCCTCAGTCATGTTGAGTTCCTTTTTGTTTTCTCCTCTAATGTAGCTCTGCCTGTGCCCGATATGAACTCCTACTCATCCTTGAAAGCCTAGATCTAAGATCATGTCCCTCGATTGTCTCTTTCTGAGCTCTCAAAATACCTGCAGACTCTTCCATCTTTGCACTCAATAAACTGCCTTATGCAGTTTTTCCTCTTTGTCTCCCTCTCTGGACTGCAGGCTTCTTAGAAGATAGGACTATTATTTTATGAACCATAGCACCCTCCACTATACCTGGTCAAATTCATGTTTGTGAAATGAATGAATGCATATATGAATGAGTAAAACTAGAGGATAATTGAGGACCATTCCCCCATTTGAACGTAAGCTCTAAAAAGCATGGGGTTTTGACTATTTAATTCTCTGCTGTAGCCTCCGAACCAAGAACCATGTGTGACACATAGCTGACACTCAATAAGCAGTTGACAAGTGAATAAATTGACTTCTTTTTTGTGGCTCAAAAGGGTGGACTCTGATAGCGAGTGGAAATTCCAGGCAGACTGTCTGAGGGATTCATTCTAGCCCAATGACTTACCAGCAGGAGGCTCAGTCCTATACATGCTTTAAGCCAAAAGAAGTTAGTTCTGGCAGCATGATTGGCATTCCCTTCACACTGGATAATTAGTTTTCAAAACACATTCTATGGACCACCTGGGAAGCACCTGCACCAGAGTCACCCAAGGTACATGTTAATATTACAGGTCCTTGGATTCCTCAATAGACTAGCTGAATCAGACTTTCTGGGGTGGCTTCAGGAATCTGCATTTTCACAAGCTTTCTACTTGTTTCCTGTGGACATTAGGAAAATTCAGCAATGGTGTGGGCTGCTGTAAACAGGCAGCGAATACCCTATCACTGTGGGAGATCTAGAAGAGGCTGGGCAACCTAGGTTGGGTAACGCTAGTCAAATACCTAACTCTCTCACTGCATCCCTTAAAGAATACATGAGCAGCATGGTGTAGGCACTCAGTAAAATTTGCCCAGAAGAATAATGTGGTCAAAAACTTGTTCATACAAAATTAGGTAAACACATGTAAGTACTGTTAAGTGTTTGTTCTTTACCTAGCTATATACTTAGGAAAGACTGAATGATTTATACAAAACAACAATCAGGTCTGCTTTTTTTCTTTTTTAGGACTTGAAATTCCCTTTATATTTGCAAATAACACCACAAATATGAAGTCATTAAATTTCTCCTCTAACATTTTTGTAGAAGTCACATCTTTTGAGCTTTACAAAATGTCAGTAAAGAGGAATCCATTAAAGTTTACTTAAAGTTGACCTGGAAAAGGGAAAATGGGGCTTGAAATTGAGGAACCACAGTTATAATGACCTTAATCAATTCGCAAAACACTCACCAGGAAGGAGGATGTAAAGACATAAACATGGCACATACAACATAAACAAGTTATTTCATTTGGCAAAAGATTTCTTTAGGGAGAGTAATAGAGGGGCTTGTTCCTCTGGCATGTTTTATCTTTAGCATTTATGAAATTTTGGCATTTTCAAGGATACTCTTCTGATCACCTTTCCTGCCAGGGGTTTTCCTTTCCAATCAATAAAAATACTAGCAGCAGAAAATAATCAAGAAATACTTGTCAGATTGGGAATACCTTTCCAAAATAATCCACAAGAACTTCCTGACTCTTGTTTTTGGAACTTTCAGCAGGCGAGTATGGATTCCTTTGGGAAGTACTTTTTAATCTAGTGAGCAGATAATCATTTTTACCTTCTGGGTTTTAATGCCATTTCAATATATATTTTCTGTTGATTTAGGTGTTTAAAAAAGTTGATTAAGATTTTGTTTCCCAGCTAATGATCATTTGATCTTCAGTGATAAAGCCTGAGGTTTTACTGATTAATTCTCCCTTGTATTTCATCTTTTCCCCTTAATGAGGGGCCATTATGTATAGAGGGTTGAATGATGCCTCCCCCCCGCCGCCCCAAAATTTTTATCTACTACGAGCCAGTGTATGTAATTTTATTTAGAAAAAAGAATCTTTGCAGCTATAATTAACTTAAGGATCTCAAGGCAAGGTAATCTTAGCTTATTTGGGTAGGTCCTAAATCCAATGACAAGTGTCTTTAGAAGTAGAAGAGGAGACAGAAACAGAGCCTCAGAAAATTTACCTAGGACATATTTAGGCAATGACAGTATTGAGAGCAGGGCTGAGCTCTGAACCTGGGTCAGCCTCACTCCAAAGGTTTTTTGTTTTTTTTTTTCAAATCATTCAGATTTTCAGGGAAAGCAGAGAGCTCCTTGTATGCCAGGGCCACACTAAGTGGATCTTTGACATTCACAAGGGCATCCCTGGGAATCTGTGTGCTTTCTTGAATTCTGGAACTCTCTCTACTTGAGAATGGGTTGGTGGACTACTCAAGAAAGGGATCCCAGAGTGAGTGGCTCAAATCTGATTCTTTTTTAATCCTCCGGTCCCCAAATGGTATTATGAAAAAACAATCACTGTTAAATGTTAAAATTACTTCAAATCATGGAATATTGAGGTTACTCATAAATAGAGGAAACCACCAACATTAAATTTCAGAATTTATTTAGTTTGTGAATCACTTTACATTGAAAAATATATCTTTATACTAAAAAAAAGTTTTTGGCAAGTAGCCCTCTCATATCTGTGTAGGAAAGGTTTTTAAAGCTTAAAATTAATGGAAAGAATCACAAAGAATAATTTAGATAGGTTTGACTACATAAAATTTAACTCACAACTGCATGTCAATTATTTTAAACAAAATTAGAGGCCAAACAAACATCTGGAGAAACACTTGCAGCAAATATAAATAGAAACTTAATAGCCTTAATATATAAAAATTTCATCCATATTGATAACACAAACAATATTATTGATAAATGAATCAAAGGAATAGTGAGGTAAATTATGGTATGTCTATATGATAAGATGTTAAGAAACCATCTAAATGATGTTTAGAAAGGGTATTTAGCAGCAGAAAGATTCTCTTTAAAAAATACTAAGTCCACAAAGCAAGCTATAAAGCATGTTGAGTATAATAATGAAATGTAGTGTTTATCTGGAGCTCCTTATGCATCACAGACTTACTGTATTGAGTGCTTTCCATGCCTTATCTCATTGAATCCCCAAAGAACCTAATGATGTATGTACTATTACCATTTCCACTTTATATTTGAGGAACATAAAGCTCAGAGAGGTTGAGCGACTTGCTCATTGTCATCCCGCTAATTCATAATATAGCTGGGATTCCAGGTCTGTCTGTCTCCACAGTTGTAACTCCTGTTTCTAATGGCTCACCACACTATAAGTCACTTGCTTCTAGGATCCTACACTTTTATCTCTGTACCTCTCATAGTACCTTGCACATAATTAATGCTTGCTGAATTGAGGGAGACAGAGTAACTTATTGATTAAAAAAATAGGCCTTAAAATCAGATAGATCTGGATGGCATTGGACAATGTAACTCCTTCCAGCTTCAGTTTCTCCACTAGAGTAAATTGTGGTGAAGACTAAGTGAATTTGTATGTTTGGAGGGCTTAGCGTGTTGCCTAATATGTAGAATGTGTTCAGAAAATGGCAGGTGATACTGAATTGAAAGATATCATACTTCTTTGCATAATAAGGCAAAGTATTATCTTAGAAATTGATACTAACATTTTTCTTAGAGAGGAAATGATCTTTGCTTGTCTGTGTAGGAAGGGTTTTGATTTACTAAGGGTATCTGAGATCTGAGGGTATGAGTATTGTAAGTCCAATCTTCAGTACCACCTCCCCTGCCCCCCCATGCAATGGTTTGAATGGTTGCATCTGAGAAAATAAGATTTTTTTTTTTTTTTCCTCCTGGGAGGGAAGAGAAGAGTACAAAGGTGAAGTGAATTATGAGTGGTAAGGCTGAGCTGGTTGGAAGGAAATGGACGAATTATGTAAAGGCTGAATGAAGTACCATCGAAATCCCCTGTTGGTGAGGTGGCCTGACCTTTTACCTTTAATGCTTAAGACGATGTTGTGTTGCTGCAATGTAACTCCCGCTTCTTCCTTTCACACCCCCAGTGATTTCTTCTAACAATCTGCTGAACTCACAAATGCTTTGCATGAACTTTTAAATAAGTAGAAATGACCTGGAGACCTAGAGAACATAAGCCCCTCCAGGAATCCTCAGGAATCTTCAGATTTCATCAAAGTAACAGGAATTCACACCAAGTATATGGAGCCAGGGGACTCTTCTATTGATATTTTGTTTACAGCTGTTGCCTTACTGTCCTTTGTACATGATAAATGCTCAGCAGAAATTTGTTGAATAAGTGAGAAGAACAATTAAAAGCATGTCTATGTGGCTCAGGCTCTAATTACATAGGAATTCGCGAGACCCACGTGCTAAGGGAAAGCGGGAAGGCTTTGTTCAGAAAATGTTACTTCTGACACCTTGGAGAGCCGACCCAACAGTGAGTGTTGCTGTTGTCACTGGGTTGATAGGAGCCCATGAACAGAGAGCACTTGGTGCAGCCAGCCAGCTCTGTGCCCTGTCAGAATCTAGTATTTGCTATTTTGGACACTTTTGGAGGATACTTAGATATCATGAGAGCATGCTCAGAAGAAATTCATGCTGTTGCCATCACAAAGGAAAGAGGATCAATGAATTTGTTTTGGAAGGGAGCAGATGACTCCCAGATTCAGGTGTAGGTAGTCTGGGCATGACAGAAGAGGAGGTGGATTGCTGAGAGCCTGTGTGTTCAGATAGGACGGGATTTAGCTACAGAGTGGTCAACTTGCCCGTTGCCTAGGAAAGGGCACCTTGGATGCCTCTCAATTGGAAGATATTATCTCCAGATGGAGTGCCCTGCCTGCTGGCAAAGTCAACAGCATTATTTGGTAATATTTTGATGTGCTATTTATGTGGAAAGGGGTTTTATTGACATATCTTTCGCATCATGTACAAACAGCTCTAACTTTTCCTTCCGAAAGGGACTGTAGTGACGAAGATGGTAAATCTTGGAAAGGCATTAGGGGGCAAGGAATGGGCTGGGCATGGGCTTGTGCCCAACACCATGTGTCCTGGCCGAGCGAACAGACAGAGACTTGATTTGCATTCAGGCTGCATCCCTGGTTGGTGAAGCTGGACTCGCTTGTTGTCCTGACAAATCTGGCAAAAGCTCCAGACGAGGGGTGACAATGAACGGGAAAACACTGCAGAGGGCAGGGATGGGAGGGGAGGGCTTGGGAGAACTGCCCACGGGTTTCGTGGCATGCATTCGCTGTTCATCATCTCCATTTGGGAAACAACAACTGAAGAAAAGCAAGCGAAGAGGTTCACATTATTTTAGTGACCTCTGAAAAAACTTGCACATCTCTGCTCGGAAATGTGTGCCTTCCCTCCACACAGCATTTGTTTTAAGCATTTAGCCTCCCCACACAGTTGTAAGTTCATCTGCCCATTCATTCCCATTCTCTCTCTCTCTCTCTCTCTCTCTCTCTCTCTCTCTCTCTCCCTCACCCATAAAATCACTTTAGTCAGCACAAATTTGGAAGCAGAACCAAACTCAGTAATAGCATATCTCATGCTGCTATCAATTTTCTGCCAGAAGAACATTTCAGGACACAAAGTCCTTTGTCTATTTCCAGAAGCTCGATTCAATGACATTACATGAATGACTACAACACTATAGCATGTTCTGCACCGTTTCAAATTGTAACCTAAAAAAAGGAAAGAACTTGGATTATGGCCAGAGAGTAATGATTTCAGTTCTTAAGAAAATCCAGCAACCATTATACCACATTCAATATTTTCTTGCTGTGGAAATTTAAGAATCAACTCTAATCAAACAGCAACCCCACAACCCCCATCCTCCATTTTGCCATGGTTCCGGTTACTAGCGGGCCTCCCACGTCTGTTTTGGCTTAAAAAATAAATAAGTTTACAATATGTTTTTAAAAATTGGACTGAATTAGACAATTGTATATTTTAGAAAACGAAGGCAAAATGTAAAACAGGCTAATCATGATTCCAAATTCAATCTTCAAGGCCTTAATTGATCCCATCCCAAAGGTAACATTCTATCTTAATTGACATGCCGAGATGGTTACAATTATGTAAAATAAAACTGGGCCTGTTGGAAACTCCATGTTTTCTTGCTGAACAGGAGATGGCCAGTTTTTATAATAGCTGATTGCAAAAGGATGCAACCACTTTGCTCGTATTTCCTATTTTGGTTTGGCCCTTGTACATGTGCAATGAGGTCCCCTTTCCTTTAAATAAAATATGAACATCAAGGGGATTTGATGCCATTATATTTTCCTGGGGTCGGGGGAGGTATGATAGAAAAGTCAATATCTTCAATGTCCATACTGTAAGTCAGTTCAAAAGAGAGAGAGGGAGAGAAAGAGAGGGAGAGGATAAAATTGAATATTTTCGTGTTTGTTGGCAGAGTGATTTTTTCTGTGTGGTTGTGACCACACGCATGAGCTAGGCCTGGATAGGAAACAGATGGCAGTGAGCAGGCGCAGAGCGTGTGGAGATCACGCAGTGCAGGGCCCACGGGATGGACCGACAGCCCTTCTGGGACTCGCTGAGTCTGAAGAACGATGCCAATAAGGAGACTTCACCCCCTGCCGTCGCCTGCAGCCCTTCTGCCTCTCTGCAGAGAGCACCCTGAATGGGAGGCCATGATTCCCTAGGGCGATGCTGGATGTCGAGGAGGCAGGAAGGCAAGCGGCTTGTTTATGCAATCAGGAGAGGCAGAGGCTGTCTTCAGGGGGATGGACCACCTGTGCCTCTTGGTGTCTTGCCTCCTTGGATGGGTGAACTAAGCAAGCCCTGTGTGCAGTGGTTAATATTAATCATCCTCCTACCCAGCAACACTAGCCACAGAGTATCTTTATATCATGTCTTGACCTGGCTCACTCTCTACCTCCAGGAATGCCAGTCTGTCAACACCCCCACTGGCCCTGATTCAGTTTAGAGCCTCAACGAGTCTCTCCTGGATAGTTGTAATGGCGTCTCTGCCTCTAATCTTGCTGCCTCAAATTCATGTAGTAGCTGGGGTAATAGAAACCTGACTATGTGACTTCCATGTTTAAACCCTTCCACAGTTCCCACAAGGGACTCAGAGTGGACCACAACTATTTTTACTTACTTATTGGTATAATTATTTGTTTAATGTTTCTTTGCCTGCCAGTTTACTCCTGGATCCATCACATCTAGCACAGTGCCAGGCACCACGTGTGGGGCCTCAGTAAATTTTTTCTGACTAAATGAAAATGTCTTCCTTGAGCACCTAAGCAGACTCCTCCACCCACAGGGCATTACACAAGTTTACTCAAATATTCTTCCCTTAGCAAAATATTAATGCTTTAGTCCATACTTATCACCTACTCTGAGCCTATATGGACAAAACAGTGCAAGAAACACTCTTTGAGCCAACAGTGAGTGTTGCCTCGACATATTTAAATCCTCAGGAAGGACCTCAGACAGTAATGATCTAATAAACACAGAAAATTATATTTCGCTGTTATCTTTGTAGATCCTCAGGACCTCAGGGCTGCATGAGTCTTAAATCACCTTGTTGAACAAACTAATTTTACAGAAGAAGAAACAGAACCATGAAGAAGGCATGTGACTTCCTAGATGACCAGTACTCATTTACGGGCAGGGCAGAGATGCGAACCAGGGCTTCTAGCCCAAAGCTCTTGTACCATGTTGGGCAGGAGCCCCAGGTTCTTTGGAAAATAAGCAGAACCCCTCAATGGTACCCTCTTTAATTCCACTTCACTTTTATAGCTCCCCCTCCCCCATTCCTTTCTCGTTTATATGTTATTCATTCTCAAGACCCCCATGGAGAGCCTTGTTCATGAGAAGCAGCCTGGGACAAAAGCAAGGGGAGTCAACCCTGGAGTCAGGAAGACCTGGGCTTAAATCCAAGCTCTACTACTTCTTTCCTTTATGAGCTGGAGCCATTTACTTAGTTCTCTGAGCCTCAATTTCCTCATGATAACAACCTCACAGAGTTGTTATGCAGATTAGATAAGAAAATGAATAAAAAGCTCTTGCTATATCATAGAAGGTTAGTAAAATAATCAATACCTTTTTCCTTCCTACTCTTTTTGTATCACATTTGGCCCGTGTTGCTCTAGAATTTTCAAGAGTGGCATATTTCAGTGGCTCCACACATTGGTTCCAAAGACATATGTTCTCTCCTCTCTGACTTCCACCCTGTGTGTTTTTTCTTTGGCACTGTGGGTACCACAGTGATATACAAGATAGTCATGCTCTTAATTTACGGTCTAGTGCATAAGTAATGAGTCTAGAGAAAGTCACAATAGAGTCTGATCAGTGCTATGACAGATGTAAGTATGAGATGATTTGAGGGAAAAGAGGAATTAAAACCTAATTGTGGTGTCAGGAAGACCTCTTGGAGGAAGTGACACCAGATATGGGGCCTGGAAGATAAATCTGAGAGAACAGTTCAACTGCAACAAAGACCGACTATAGGCTAGGCACTATATAGGTATTAGGGTTAGAGCAGTGATGAGCAAAATAAAATTCTTTCTCTAGGGAGCTTTCAGTATAGTAGAGTGGTAATGACAGGCAGAGGGAACACCATGTACAAAGAACTGAAGCTATTAAATAACATAAACTACATTTCAAATCCTCTTAGCTTGACCTGAATCTCTTGTATTTTCCTCTTAACTATTCTAATTTGTACCGATACTTGGGAGTTGTTGTCTTCAACCATTAAAAGAAAAGGAATATTTTTTTTCTTGAAAGAATTCCACTCACATTTATTATCCAGCTTCATTTCACAAAAAAACTATTTGGATAGATGGCTTTTAATTTATTAGTAAGTTACAGAGGCTCCCGACCAGGCTTTGAGCATGTCATGGTTAATAGACCTGTGAATTACAACTCTATGAGTCTGATTCTGGGATGTAAATTCTAGGGCACAAATGATTTTGAAAGCAGGTTGAAGCCACACTCTGGACTTCGGATCTGAATGTAGAAATCCATTGTGTGGGAGAGTCTGAGGTTATATCATAAAGACAGGCAAACTTTAGCAAGGCCATGTGGTAAGAAGCACCTGGAAGCTTTAATGATCAGCTTGGCTTCCTGTCCTTGTGGTTCTCTAATCCCCCAGGTGCAGCCACTCAATCTGCACCTGTGGGCTCAGCCTTGCCCCCAAATCTGGATTCAATCCTGTTCCAATTTATGGGAGTGTAAGGAACTCTGGGCCATTAGTTCAGTCAATGCAATGACTAGTTCCCAAGGACTCAGATTTGCGTTGGTTTTTCTAGAGCATTCTCCATCCTGACCTCCTAGTACTATGCCTGAAGTATAGTTTCCTGGGAACTTGTTCTCCAATCACCCTGTCCCGCTTCCCATACAGACTACCCACATGTTTGGATATTGCTGATGTTATTGAGAGACACTAGTAGGTCTACTTTCATCTCTTTATTTGGAAACTTCTATGAATCAGTCACAATACTAAATCCTATTGCTACAAAGATGAATAAGACACAATCTGTGTCGTTTGGAAATTCTTAGCCTGGCAGAGAATACATGAAAGCAAACAATTTCTCTTTATAACACTCAGTGGATGAAGTATATGAAAAATGGTGGGGAAATATAGGATGGGGTATCCTATTGCTGGGGGTTCAGGGACAACTTCACAGAGGATAAAATTTGAACCTTAAAGGAGTTGGCCACACAGAAAATTAGATGAGCATTTCAGCGAAGGAGCAATCAAAAGCACATGTTGCGTCTGGGGGTATTTCAAGAAATCTGGGAAGGCTGAAGGGTAGGAGCGGTGGGAGGTGAGGCTAATGAACTGGGCAGGGGCAAGACCAATGATGACCTTGTATACAATAATAATAATGACTTTAGCAGTGGAAAGAGTAGAGATGAATGTTGTTGCCAATTTAATATTTTTCTTTATAACATGAATATAACATCAATACGAATAACGGGTATAATAATAATAACTGCTACTTATGTCCCCAAGAAAGCTTCCTAGGATGTTTCTGAGTGTTTCTAATATTCGTGTTCAGATGTTTGAGAACGTCAGGGTTAAAGTGAGTTAAGCAGAATTCTCAGAGCCTTTTTCTGTGTTAACGTGCTTTGTAACTGGGAGGTATCCAAAAGCACTTTCTTCTCCTCCAATATTGCAAGGGACTAGATTTTGGAGCAACATACTTTGAGAACAGAACTAGGGATGTTCTTCACATCCCATCCAATTCACAGCACTTATGAATAGCCAGTTCCAGGCTGTGGGAAGGCACCAGCTACAGGAGCCTTGTAACAGTGTGACGTGGCTCACCATCCTCTTGGTTTGTTCTGTCATTCATAGCTTTCCTGAGATGTTACTGCTAATCTGTTTGACATTGCACAAGTCTAAAGCTGCCAAGCATTCACAATTTCTGAAAGTGAAACACTGGGGAAAGAGTCAAAGTGGAAAGGGGTCACCTCTGGTAGAGGAGAAGTACGAATAGTAGGAAGAGTAAAATGAGGAAGAAACTTTGGAATGGGTAAATCACTCCCACTGAAAATTGCATATAGAGCCCATCCCCAAATTATGTTCTTGGTTATAGACTTTAGACTTGGGTTTGAAACATATGGGTAAAAATGACCGGTAAGTCAGTATTCTTCAAGGCTGGAAAGTCAAGACCATATCTTACTGATTTTGGAACTCTGTAATGGCACCCAGTGTAAGTAGGTGCTTGCTTAATCGATGTGTTTAGTTAAATTAGGTTTGCTCCCTGTGGCTCACACCTCTGTTATAGGCTGCTGGTATCTACTGACATTAAAAACAAAACAAAACAAAACAAAACAAAACAAAACAAAACAAAACAAAAAAAACCAATTCCTTCAAAAATAGTGGTGATCTTTGGGAGGAAGGATTGTAACTGATTTTCATTTTGTTCTAAAGATCTGCATTAAACTTTTTGTTATCATAAATGTATTACTTTTATAATCAGGAAACAATAACAATTTCTTAAGAGGTTTATCCCTAATTCTCTCTTTAAGTAATGTTTATAGATAGAAAGGATGAAAGGTTGAGGGGATGAACTTTCATAGTGACACACATAAACTATTCCCCATTTGACAGGGAAGGATGGAAAGGAAGGTTGAAGTCTTTGGAACTAACATTTTCAAATATTGAGGCCAACATAGTACCAGCATGTAGTAAATGTTCTATAAATATCTGTTGAATGAATGACTATCAGGGAAGTTGGTGAAGCCAATTTTTCCATTCACTCATTTCCCTTCTAAAGCTCTTTCCAGTTAGAGAATGTGGTCTATGAATGAGAGATGGGTGAGTCAGAAACAGGGTCCAGACAGGTTAAGTGACCTGCCCCGGTCACTCTGCAGGTTGGCAAGCCAGTTAGCAGAGCTAGAGCTAAATCCAGAGGCCTGTGCCCAAACCCGGCACCAGGCCTGCCAGGTCCTGCAGGCTCCTCAGCCAACCAGGTCACCACATTGCCACGGATTAAACACACGTTGCTCTCCATGAACGGTGTTGCTGCTTGGAGCATAAGGCTGTCTTGAACAGATCTCAAATACACAGAACAAAAGTAACTTTGAAGAAAAAAAAATCCTCACATACTAGCACCCTTCCTGCCGGCCCTGTTGTGATTTTGCACCGTGGGTGCATTTTAATTGATGAAATGTGCTACACAGCCCAACCAAATTGAAAAGTAACAACCTTAGCTTACCATTTGGAGATGTGACGGAAGTGCCAGAAGTTAAACTCTGAGGACTAAATGAAATAACAGAAGTTCCCTATCCTCTCTTGAAGAAGCTCATTAGTTTTTGCTTTCTCACATTCTGTTTGTTGTGGCCCACAGCCAAAAATGGCGACAGCAAAGATAATAAGTGAGAGTTAAAAATATGTGCAGAGTGGCTGGGCTGTGTGGGACCCCAGACAGCTGCGGGGAATGGCTCAGGTAGGGAGAAATTGGGAGGGAGGCAAGAGGGGAAGGAGGAGAGGGAAGGAGGTTGGAGACAGAACGAGAAACAGGGAAAAAGAGAGACCCACACAGAGACACATGCAGAGAGATGGGGAGACAGGGGCAGGGCGACAGAGAAACAGAGAGGGACAGAAACAGAAGAGTGTACGGGAGACAGTGCACACACGCTTAGAGACAGAAACATACACATGGAGATGGAGAGAGAGTGAGAGAGAGAAGAGACAGGAGAGACAGAGATGTGGGACGCTGCATGTGCTCTGAGCAAATATCTGTAGCAACCGGGGTGAGCTCAAGAGTAAAGGCCATGCAGTGGGGTGGGGCAGGGGCAGAGTCAATCATATCATGCCACCCCCTCTTTACACTCTCCCCACAGCAGCATTTAGACACAGGGGAAATTAGACTTGCTGTGAATTTCGAAGGCAGCCATAAGGATGACAAGCAGGAGAGAGAATGTCTCATATGTGACACACGTGCCCTGCAGTAGCCCTAGTTCCCTGCTCTATGATTAAAGTTGCTAAAGCTGTCCTTTTTGTCCCAGCTCCCACTTACCAGGTAAGCTGAGGGGCCCCTCGCCCCATCTTATCATCTAATCTTTGAATCCTTGGCCTAAAACAGAGCAGGAACTTGCTAAGTTAAGTGCTGGTCAACATAAGCACAGTGGCACCACCTCCTCCCTCCCTGTTGCCACCTTGATGTCATACAGTTCACTCCTCTACTCAGCAAATTCCTGAGCATCTACTACGTGCCAGTCACTGGTGAAAGGGCAAAGTTTCTTTCTCCACAGAGCTTCCATTTTACTGGGAGAGACGGATTAGAACAGCAACGCCTTCATCCCAAGCAGAGCACCAGGATCCCAGTTAGTTGCAACTTGAGCCAGACTTAAAGGAGCGTTATGTGCACAAGTCTCCAATAAATGCCACAGTGTGCAGGCAGACTTGGGACTGAAAGGAAATGTCAGAGAGCAAAAAAAGAAAAGGAGAAGAAAGGAAAAAGAAGCTAGCATTTACTCTCGTGCCAGGCACTAGTCACATATGTTATTTCATTGAATCTACACAAATCTACAGAGTAACCCTGGCAGGTGGCTATTTTTATCGTCACTTTTTTCTTTTTGGTAGTTGAGCAAATGGAAGTTCAGAAAGGTTAAAGAACCAGCCCAAGATCCCTCAGCTAGTCAGTGACAGAGTTACCAGCCTGGGTCTGTCTTTCTACTGCCCCAGATTCCTTCTGAGGGCTCATGAAATTCATCATCCGAAGAGGAGACAAAGGGCTGACGTTAACATTGAGGCAGCCCCAGAACACAGCCAAGCTCTGGCTGCCACCCACCCCTCCATAAATGTATTTTTCAACAATGAGGTTTTCTCTGCAAGTTAGCGATTTTATGGCTCTCAGCAAAAATCTGTGACACCAGATGTTAAATGCAGCAGGAGAAAGTTATTTTCATCATTGGTGAAATCTTGCACAGTGCACCGAGTCTGGTCACATATCTGACTTCAGGCAACATGTGATCTAATTTCTGTTCACAGAAAGAGGCTCGGCAAGGGCTGACAGGGACGTGAGCGGCTGTTTGGGCCTCTGGGTGTTGGGAAAGGGGACAGCTCAGTCTGTGACTTCTCTTGTGACTTGACTGGTAAACAACACCTGGCTTGTCTTTGAGGCCAGGCCCCTCAGCCAGAAACCCTGCAATTACTTGCTGGGGCCTTGACAATAGCACTCTCGAAACTTATCTGTACTACAGCAATCATTCCCTCAAATTCTGGCTGATTGTGTTATAGTGACCTCTTTTCTATTTCACTTTTGTCTTTTCTGTTCACTCCATCAACACATTCTATCCTGTCTAAGTTCTTGGGCCAACCCTCATGAAGAGAGCAATGATCTGGTCGAACCATGTGAAATTGTTTTTTTTTTTTTTTGATAGGTAAACAATAGTCAAATATTGGCAATTTGTATCATTCGTGCTAATATATTGAGAACCTCTGTATTGTATGAGAGTGGTTTCCTTAATGTAAATGAGGTGCTGTTAGTTCCTGGAGCTTAGGGTTGTTGGAAGGTTAAATTAGATAGTTTAGAAAGACACCATGAATATCGCTTGGCACATAGTGTTAAACGAATGGAAGCCAGTATCAGACTATGATTATTATTTTCCTAGGCTCCTTACCTTGTCTGTACAAATGGCGTCTTGCCCCAAACTCCTGCTTGTTGCCTGCTTGTCCCACCCTCCACAGCTTGAGTCTCCCTGATAACTCAACTCAGCTCCCAGGTTCCCGCCACCAACAACTGTTTCTCCAGCCCCTGTCTGACTCCCCAGAATGCCTGCCATTGCCGGGGCTTTGGTGATTTCCTGGGCTATTGCTTCTGGGGCAAAGTCAGTTCCTTTAGCCCTTGTTTTTCCTAAGTTATGCAGGTTTTAGTTTTGTTTTTTATTGTAGCAGCATCTTCTAGGGTGGGGGGGCCAATGATGGCTCGAGATGGGCTGTTCTGAAAATTTAGAAACTTATTTGTTCTTAGACTGAGGATGGAGCAGGGTTTCAGGAAAGATTCCTACCAGCCAGTCTTCCAAGAGAATGGTGCATGAGCAGGGCCAATTTATTCATTTTTCAATGAGAAACAGAGCTGCCAAGGGATAGGAATGCTTGGGTCAGCACATGGTCTCCCTGTAGGAAATCTGCAGGAAAAGGTTATGGGATATTTGGTAAAAAATGAATCTGAGAAAAGGAGGCCAAGCATCTTGAAGGGCTATGAGGCCTGATAAGTCCTCTGCTCACAGCATAGCATCTCTCTGAGTGTCCAGCTGGAGTCAGTGATTAATTCGCTGACTTTCTTTTTGAGCAGGGCTGGGTAAAAATAGTCAGTTCTTCCTTTAGGATTTTTTTTTTTCTTAATTCCTCTATGACCCCTTCACCCTCCCCTTTGGTGAACACTACCTTCCATCACACATGGCAATATTATTTGATACTATTAACTAGCTATTAGCTTCCTGAAATACAATTAATCTATTTTGCCTTCCTGATATTATCTAAGTCATAGTCAATTTAAATCAGTTCAATATGACAAATATTTATTGTACATCTACTACATGCTAGGGCTGCCTAAGATTTTCCAGGTCATATTAAATTTAGTCTCTTTGATTAAATTAAATTTGGCAAGTATTTATTGAGTTAGGCCCTGTCCTAGACTCAGGGGCTACAACGGTGGACAGTAATACACAGTCCTTATCTAGTAGTTTAGTGAAGGGAACTAGACACTTAAGCAAGCAATTACAAAACAGTGGAGAGGTGTTAAGATAGGGAAGTACAAAGTGCCATGGAAGTCATAGGAAAGGCATCTAATCTACATTTAAGGTTTCCTCCAGAGGGCTTCCTGGAAGAAGTGACGTCTGCCCTGGGACCCAAAATATTAATAGGAGGGTGTGCTCATGGGTCTGTGTGTTTGTGTGTGTGTGTGTGTGTGCACATGTACATTTCTGTGTATGTGTTGTGTGTGTGCATGTGTATGGATGTGTGTAGCACAGTGGAGACAGGATTAGGAGAGTTATCAGAGTTGAGACCAGGAAAGTGGGCCAGGTCCTGTAGCCTAGTTAAGGAGGTAGGACTTTGTCCTCACAGCAGTAATGGGAAGCTAGTAAAAAGTCTTAAGCAGGTTATGAAGTAATCCTATTTGTGGTTTAGGAAGATCATTCTGACTACACTGAGGGCTTTGGGGGATTTCCAGTATCCTCTACTAATACTTTTATGGATACATGTTTCGATTTTTGCTTACTTTTTTCCCATACATTTTTGTGCATTTTCTAATCTCATCTGCTATTTCCCAGTTTCCGATCGGTTTGGGGCGTGGGTTAAGGAATACTCTTTGTCACCCCATGAATGGAATATGTCCCTACTACTCTCTTTCTGCCTGATGCTCCTAGATATGACCCAAAATTCCTCACACCTGAGACCAGCAATAAGATATTGGAATAATGCCCACATAGAAAAAAAGGCATTTCCATTAGTGTTAAAACACTTTTCTTTTCGAAGAGAGCAAAATGGCCATAAAGATGACTTCAAAAATAAGAATTATTAACTCTGCATTTGGTTGTTTAGGGTACTAAATGATTTCTATGTTACTTAGACATCATTGATTACTTCATGAATGGAAAAGGCTCTGGGGAAGAACGGCTAATCCTGTTAGGGAAATCAGCACATTCTAATTGACTTAGAAGTAGTGGGAGCAGAGCACTCCATTTCTTCTCCTTCGCTGACTATCAGCAGATAGAGTGGAAGCAAAACTTTGCCTCTGCCGAGAGGAGTAAGAGGGGCCTGACTCTGACTGGTACCTGTGCCATTACCTGCCTATTTTGGGCTTCTGGGGGTGGAAGGACGTAAGGCAGCAAAATGGGATTTCTTGATACTTAGTTACTCTTCACTATAATCTGGTTTTAATGCATGGCAAAATGCCTTGCCTAAATTTCTCATCTTTTACCACTTAATAGCCATTAAAAAGTACACCTGTTTCTGTGCTTGATGTATGTGGATAACAAGGGATGCGGCTCCTGATGGGGCTAGTTCTTGACCACTTTGGAAAACAAATAAATTTGCCCTTGTGATGCATCAGTCTCCTGCTACCCATTGCCATCTTGGGATTCCATTCCTTCCCTCCTTCCTTTCCTTCCTTCCTTCTCTTTTTCTTTCTTGCACTCTTTTTTTCTTTCCTTCTTTCTCTCCCTCCCTCCCTCTATCCCTTCCCTTCCTCCCTTTCCCCTTCCCTTCTCTCTCTCTTTGCCTATCTATCTCTGTCTCCCTCTCTATTTTTATTCAACCTTTTTTTTTTTTTTCAGGAAAAATTAGTAACTTGCAATTCATTCTATAAACATTTCTGGAGTACCAACTATGAGCTACTACAATGGGGGCTATAAAAATAAGTAAGGCACAGGCCATGCCTTCAAAGCAAGCCACAGATAGTTATTCTATAAGGCAGAATGTTCTGAGGGTCATACGAGAGTAGGACAAGGCATTTATATTTAATGAGCAACTAATATCGGACAACTACTTAATAGACATTTTTTAAAAATCCTTATGAGGTAGGAATTTTAATCCCTATTGAATTCATGAGGAAGTGAGATTCAGGGGAGGTAAATAACTTCTTCAATGTCACAGAGCTTCACTGTGACCATAGGTCCATTTCACTCTAAAACCCATGTTTATTTTACAAGTGTTTCAAAGTATAGAGAGAATACATTCAGCTTTTGTTGAGGGGAGAAGGGCTGTCAGTAAAGGCTTCATTAGAGGAGTAATACTAGAGATGGACACTGAAGAGTAAGATACTATTTTAATATTTAAAAATTGGGATTTCATAGGGGGATAAGCTTTTTAATCAGAAGAAATATACGAGGAAACTTTTCACAGCATAGTAAATACAAGAAAGAATCAAATGGAGACTTGTTCTGCAAATTGATTTTCTGGGTTGCAGCGAGGTGTACTTGGAAGAAAAACAGGCTTTGAAATCATGCAAACCTAGATTTAAGCCCCAGCCTCACCTGACTCATTGGTTTACTTGTATGTGCTTTGGCAAAAATAACCACTCTGAGGCTCAGTTTCTGCATCTGTAAAATAGGAATAGTAATATCTACAGCAATATCTGTGAAGATTAAGTGAGCAAATTTTTATAATATACCTGGCACCTCAGTCGACGTTACCAGTTCTTAAGATAAATATCTACTCGTTGGGGCTAGTCAAGAGAAAGAAGTGAGGGAATTCCCAGACCCACTCTGGGCATAGGTGATGGCTCTCAGAAGCAAACATTGCTCACTCTAATGACACACCACTGGGCCATGTCTGGGAAGGTAACTATTCCCGTCTTTTATTGTGTAGTTAGTAAAAGCTTTTATAGGCCTCCGTTTCCTAAGAAGGCAGTTTTCAAAGCGTTTATTATCTCTGGTGCCTGCTTAGAGGCTTGCTTGCTCCTCTCTGCGTCTGTAGCATGATGTGGAAATGAGAGGCAAAGAGAGCCCCACGATGAGGAACATTAGAACGCTTTAGTCCATCGTGGCCAATTTGGTATGTGAAGCAGAAGGCCCACGATGTTCACAATCCAAGAAGTCTGAGCGACTGGGTCTGTGGAATGCAGACAGATGCAGCCTCATAGAAGTCCTGCATTAGTGCCCCGGGATGGAGGGTTTCAGGCCAAAGAGTCAATGAAGTAAAAGGCAAGGCAAGCACTGTGCAAGTTGCAGGAAGGAAACATTATCGTGAAGATCAATTTCTTTACCCTAACACTAAAACTTATAGGAGAACAATTTTTCCCAATATCATAAAACCAGACCATGGGCCTCTTAAAATCCTCCTGGCACTTTCGTTCATGCTAGGGCTTAAGTGCATGTTTGTCCCCACCATATTCTCCTATCTGACCTCATCACATACTCTTACCTTCATCTGCTCTACTCCAGCCACATTAATCTTTCTGCTTTTCTAGAACATTCCAGTCCTGCTCCTGCCTTAGGGTGTTTGCTCTGGCTTTTCCTTTGGCCTAGAATGTTCTTTCTTGACCACCCTATTTAATAATGCTCCCTCATGCCCCAGCATTTACCTGCTTTATTTTTTTCTCCCTAACCTGCTTTGTTTTTCCATAGCAATTATTACTGAGTTATAACACGAGTTAGTTATACAGCATAGTTATAATTCTAGCTAAGTTAGAACATTATTCTAATATTTTGTGGGTTGAATTGTGTCTTTCCCTGCACCCAGATTCCTGTGTTGAAGTCCTAACCCGTGTCTCGGAACGTGACCTTATTTGAAGTAGGTTCTTTAAACAGGTAATCAAATTAAAATGAAGTCATTAGGAGAAGCTCTATACCAACATGGCTGACATACTTACAAAAAAGAGAAAATATAAAATGTATACATTGAGATATACATAGAAGGAAGACAATATGAAGAGACATTGAGAGATGATAGCCATCCACAAGCCAAGGAGAGAGGCCTGGGACAGATTCTTCGCTCATAAACCTCAAAAAGAACCAACTCTGCCTAATACCTTGATCTCAGACTTCTAGCCTCCAGGCGAGATGATACATTTCTGTTGTCTAAGGTACTCAATTTGTGGTACTTTGCTATGTTAGCCTTAGAAAGCTAATACACATTCTCTATCATTTACTTTTCCAAAATAAATTGATTATTTTCTTTGTTAGAACATCAGCTCCACAAAGCAGAGATTTTTTTTCTGTTTTGTCCTCCGTTAGAACACTAGTACCAGGTTATAGCTGGCATATAGTTGCTGTTAAATAAGTATTCATAGAGTAACTCAGAAGACAGAGAATTAATACATTCACTCTCTGAGTGCCCATATGAATAATGAGACTGGGAAGTGCAGGTCTCTGTCATTATTTGCTTGGTTCTTCTGCTTTGGGGCGAGGAGCCTGGGGCTGTGGGTGCTATCTTCACTTCCAACAGGTTTCAGAAACCTGAGACATTCTTCAGAAGACTTTAAAGGGTGAGGAGGGAACAGCCCTCATCAGTGTTCAGAGAGAGTAGCTCCAGATGGAGCATTTAGCACACGGCTCAGGATCCAGTTACACTCGACCGCGCTGCAACGAGCACTAATAAGGCCCGACGGCCTAATAGGCTGTCCTGTGGTGAGGCTGTGTTGGCAAGAGGTTACCAATAATAAGATTATTCTCTTGACAGTTAGCGTGGCAGGGGTCGCCGGTGTTGCAAGTCGAGTGGGTCAAGGTGTGCTAGGCAGGGGTTCGTGAGTACATTCTGGGTTCCCAAATCTGTTTCAAAGGAGAACCACCTTCTGTTTTTGTGGGCTGCAGCATTGAAAAGTTATCCAGAGACACAAAATGTCCTCTTTCTTTTCTTTGGTCTTCTCTCATACTGGCCCAAGCAAAATTAAATAAATAAATAAAGGGATGAGCATAGTAGAACAGCTTTTATTGAGCACCTACTATGTGGCAGGTGCTTTTCTAACAGGAGAAGATAAAGAAGTTAGAGATATGTTAAGGAGGTGTCATGAGCATGGAATTAAGCGAAATTAAATTAAGTGATAAGTAATGTAAAGTGCCTAGTCAGGTGTGACTTAGAGTGAGCATCAAACAATACGACTTCCTTTTCTTTAAATTTCAGTGGGCATAGCAACCTGGGGTGGAAAGCAAAACATATTGAAGAAAGGCGAGTTGATTTTTGGTGTCTCTCATGGGGGCAGAGGCAATTATGTGTTACAAAGTTTCAGAGGAGGGACACTTTGCAAGGGCTAAAGTGGTCAAAGGGTCAGGAGTAGGCCCTAAGGCCAGGAGGAATTTTCATAAGGGGAGAGAAGCTGAAATCTGTGTATTTCATAGGGACAAAGGCACAGCTGAGGTAAGAAGTGTGTGAGTTTGGGAGGCTGCCAAAGTAAGCCTGGGACAAGGGAGGTGGGGTTAGGCTCTGTGCTAAGGACATAGTGTGCACTGTTTCTTTAAAAGTTCGATTGTGTCTCCATTTTCTAGCTGAAAAAATGGAGGCCCAGAGAAGAAAGTAATGACCAAGGTTTCACAGGCTGTGGGAGGTAGACTGGAGCTCCATCTTGGCCTGTCTGATTCTAAAGTTTTTATCTTCACCCACAAACCAAACTCTCCTCTCCATCCTTTCTCATTGTCAGTTACTACCTCCTTTCTACCCAGTGTTCTCCCAGGGTGTGGGAATATAATCCCTTATCTGGCAATGTAATTCCTTCTGAGTTGTGCAGAGCACTTTTCTAGATGTCATTCCATATCTCTTCACATTTTCCCTGGGATGGATGGTTGCACCTTCACCGAAACTAAATGAATGTCAGTGAGTATCAGTGTCTTAGGGCTGCGGTAACAAGTACCATAAACTGGGTATCTTAAAACAACAGGAATGTCCTGCCTCACAGTTCTGGAGGCTAGAAGTCCAAGATCCAGGTGTTGGCAGGGTCACACTCCTGCTGTAATTCCTAGGGGAAAATCCTTCCTTGACTCTAGCTTCTGGTGCTATTCTTGGCTTTGCTTGGCTTACATCTGCACTAGCCCAATCTCTGATTTCATTATCACAAATTATTCTCCTTGTGTGTCTCTGTCCTTACATGGTGTTTCCTCTTCTTATAAGGACATCAGTCATATTGGACCAGGGCTCATCCCAATGACTTCATCTTAACTTGATGACATCTGCAAAGGCCCTATTTCCAAATAAGGTCACAGTCTCAGGTGCCGGGAGTTAGGACTTCAGCAGTTCTTGTTGGGAGTGCACAATTTAACATTTATTTTGTGTGTATATAACAGAATATCTTAGTCAAGGTCCCACTCCTGGCTGGGACCTCAAATTGGATTGGAATTTAAGTTTTTAAACTTTTAGTACTTTCTTGGTAGCAGCTCCTTGCTTTTCCCCCAAATTCTCTGAGTTTTTTTCTTACCTCCTTGCTGTTTATCTGACAATTGGGATTATCTTCTTCCTTCGTGTTGGAACCTTTCTCCTTCTTCAAGCTCAGCTACATCTATAAATCGTCCTCCTCAACCGCAGCCTTACTGGCTGCTTCTTTCTCCTAACTCCATAACAATTAAAGTTGTACTATAAGACTGCTTTAAATTCACTAATTCCTACTTGCCACTTGGTCTTATCTGACTATCTAAATTAAAAGCTTTTGATTCTTAGATATAGAGGCTAATCATGACTTTGTTGGTCCAAGGTTTAACATAGGGTTAGCATATTGTGGCTCTCCACAAAGCTTTGCTGGAGGAATGATATCCATTTGTTTCAGATTCTAATTATACATCAGGGTGCCTTAGAATGATGCAAATGCCCAGCCTAGTGACATGGAGGGCTGAGCAGTGATCTAGTAAGGCTGATACTTACAGAAAGTCAAGCTGTGACAGGCCCTGCATTCAGTACTCTTTTTCCTTTTTAAAAATTTGACTCATTTGCCTTAACTTTCCACCTGACTTAGCCTGTGCCGACCAAGCCAAAATCACTGGAGGCTGGCTAATCTAAGGACTGGTAGACTGGAAGCTAAACTGAATACAAAACAGAATAGGCACAAGAGGAAAATCCACCAGCCCCTTTGTTCCAGATGTCCTCAGAGAGGCTCTGCCCCTGAGAGATCACATTGTAGGATCTGCTTCTGGGCAGCAGAATGCTTCTCTCTCCTCCCCAGAGGCTGGCAGGAGCCCTGAATGCTCTTATTTTGCTCCTGCCAGCTGTTTACCTTGCTGACGGTGCATCCTCTGTAGGGCCCTGGTCTTACCTCCATCTTCCTCAGCACTTTTCCTGAGACTTTCCAGGGACAGCATTGGGATGGAATTGAACAGAACAGATGCTCTCTTCTCTTTATTCCTGGAAGTGACTGTCCCAATGGTCATGACGCACAAAGAAGTTGATAAGAAATTGAAATTTGGGATCTGAGAAGTTTTAGTTGAATGATTTTGCCAAAATGCATCTTGTATGGCACTGAGGCATCAAGAAGTGCAGTTCTTTGCTAAAGATATACTTTGTGAGGATTAGGTGACAGATCTGAGATTATGACACAGCTTTTCTCGCAGCCAGACTAGGTGTTGTTTGCTCTCTCCCAGGTTACCTTGATGATCACTGAGCCACGGATCCAGGCAGAGACTGTACCCCATATAAGGTGTATGGGGAGAGGATTTTCCCTGCAGGTAGGATTAAATCCACTTGAGCTGGTCTCTGCTCACCTGTTCGGCCTCATTGTGCACCTTTTTTACCTTTATTAACAAACTCTAGCCATCCTGTCCTTTTCTCGTTTTGAAGTCCTTTCCCATCTCTGAGTCTTCACATATGTTCTCCCCATAATCTGGAGTAGTCTTTTGCCCACACTTCATCTAGATTATGCCAACTCATTCTTTAAGTCTCAGTTTAAATGTCACTTCCTCAGAGCAGCCTTCCTTGAGCTCTGTCATCTAAATAAAAATCACCATTAATGTTTTCATAGGACTATGCACTTTTTTTCATAGACTTGCCTGTTTATTTGAAGTCTGTGCTTCCCTATCTCATCTATACTGTAAGGTTCATGAGGGCAGGAACCATGACTGCCTTGCTAATTACTATATAATCTAGGCCAGGCACAAAGTAGGCACTTAGTACATATTTGAAAATGGAATGAATGAATGAATGAATGAAGCAAAAGATTGGCTTTTTGGACATGGGAGAGCCCACTTGTCTATGTATTAGAACTTTGTTATTGCTGCTATGTTATAGAGAACCTACTGGGTCACCACCATTCAGGCAGGACTGTGATTACACTCAAGCTTTCGTACGAGGTAACTAAGGCTCAGACAGGACAAGTAGCTTGCTTAAGGTCACCCATGTTGCATGTGGCCAAGTCTGGGCTGGATTGCCAATTTGCCTGGCTCCAAAGCTGAAAAGTTTTCATTACTTTACGATACCTGCACTGTGTATCAGAAACCTTCTCTGTATAGCAGAATTGTCATGATGTCCCCTTTGTGTATAAGATAGTTCAGCTTTTGGCTTTCCCAAGATTGTACACCTTCTTAGTGGAAGAGCCAGATCCTGACAAAACTTTGCTAACTCTCAAATCAGAGCTTTGTATTTCAGCTTCACACTCTGGGCACCCTCGGATATGAGCTATTTTGGGTCATAAGTCTCCTGGGGCACATACTAGCAGAACCCTGGGCCATGTGGGGTAAAAAAGAAGCCATTACAATGTTCGTTTACATCGAATCCCTACTAATGAAGAACAAAGCTCATTTCATCAAAATGTTCTCTGGTGCCAGGGGCCTCAGTGAAACTCCAGTTTTCAGTCACTTGCACAGAGTTAAGTGGAGACAGTTAGAACACACTAATTACTGAGCTGGTGGGTCCCACTGACACCTGTAAGACATTTGGTGCAGTGCAGGAAGTAATGCTTCCTTTCCAGTTTACATCACCATTTAATCTAATTATTCCTTCCGGTTTAGCTTTTACATATTCCATCAATGAAGAGATTGCTCATTTCCTTGCAAAACTGTATACATCCACTGTAATGCTATTTTTTGCTTCTCATAAGTAATCTGAGATTTCCTAACCTTCTCCCCCTACTGTATTCTCTGGTTAATGTACAAATTTGGAAGAAGTTTTTTGACAGCAAAGTCAAGAAGGTCTCACCTGTGGGAACAGCGTTTACAATTTAGAGAATTTGAGAGCTTAAAAGGGCCTTTCATGTTGTTTATAGTAAGTCTTTCATTTTCTAACTGAGGAAACTGAGGCTCAGGGAGCGGTTACTTGGCAAACCCTTTCTGAGCTCCTGCTATGTCAGGCTCCAAGAGAAGGTAGTCCTTTCCCCTGGATGAAACCCCTGCCCTCAAGGAACCTGTGTCCAGAGAAGAGTGTAATGGCTAGAATTGAAAATAATTAATGAATCTCGAATATGCACAGCCATGTGTAAAAGAAGTAAAGATTTTTTAATGGAAGATCTCCTGAGTCAGTGATGCTTAAAATGACTCATAAAGAATGAAAAAAATTTCACTAAGTGAAGGGTGGAGAAAGAGCATTCCAGGTGCAGGGAACAAGCATATGGTTAGGGTGATGGAGAGATGTCCAAAACAGCTGGAGTGGGCAAATTAAGAGGGAATGCAGTCAAAATAGAAGTTAGAGTCAGGCAGGGGCCAGTCCATGATGGATCCCATGTTAAGAACATCTTCTTTAGGTCATGAAAGGATATTTTGTTTGCCACTATAAATACTTCTATGTCCTGCTCTGTGCCCTAGGAGGCTGACCTCTATAAGCTACCTTGACAGGGCTCCCTTGCCTTCTGACTTCTGTTTGGGTTTGGCCGATAGAAGGCATCAGGGAAGATTAGGGAATGTGGGGAGAAAGGTCAGGGTATTTATTAACTGGGCTTCCTCACTGCTGGGTGATATGTTGATAAAAGTTGTGTTATAGAAGGCCACAGTTCCTTGTTAGGTGGTCAAGTTCTGCAGGTCTCCTTTCTCTTGTCCCTTTAGGCTTAGGGGCAGTAACAGCTCTCTGCTCTTGCCAGTTTTAGGTCACTTCACATCTCTTCGTTGCTCCCACCCTATCCTGCCCACTCCATTGTAAACAGTCCCTTCAATAAGTTCCCTTCAATTATTCTACTTGAGTTTTCCATCTATTTTCTTCGAGGTCCTTTAGAAAGGCTCCTGAGCCAAAGGGCAGCCTGCAGTGGAAAAGACCATCAAAGTGAGGACATCAGTGATGGGCATTTCTGGCTGTAGCCGATGGATATCAGATCAAGGAAGGGGCAGGTGGGGGCCTAGCAGGGGACCCCTGAGGCTCCACCAAATTGTGCATGATAAAAAAAGAGCATCTCTAAATCCCTGCCAGGCCCAGAGATCTCAAAGTATTTTATGAAAGTCCCTATCAAGGAGGAACTTCCTTACACTGTCCTTCCAACTTGCGCCCCTCCCAATGCTCCAACCACAAAAGGGCCAGAGGTCAGGATAAGCAAGCCGGGAGAGAGAGAGAGAGAGAGAGAGAGAGAGAGAGAGAGAGAGAGAGAGAGGAAGAACCAGGTGCATCTAATACATGAAGGCATGCCGCCTATCCATAGGAGCCAGCCAACAAGAAGACTGAAGTATTGATTTATATATTCTCATCTCTAAGTTGAATCACTGCCTAAGAGTTGTCAGAAAAGTCATGAGATTGTCTGCATTTTTATCCACATGCAGGGGAATGAATACTGTCTCCGTCACACAAATTTATAGGGATTGTTGGAAATAAAACATCCACAGTTGCTTTCAGGATTACTCTTCATGAGGTCCTTCTTCAACTTACTGGTTTTATAGTTTTAGGAAATGCTGCAAACTAAAACACTGTTGTGAACTTACAAGTTACCTATTTCACTTTGTTGAACTTGCTTGACCATGAAACTTTTTTTGAGTAACTGCTATATAACTTATATTCCTTATAATGTACTTTGGAAAATATTGCTTTTGATACCAAATACACAAGTAAGTAAATTTACAAAGAAAAATTTTCTTTCTAGGAAGGACCTTAGAATGACTGGTTATATCCGCTATGATGAAGCATTCTACCCCCCAAGCACAATTTTATCCTAAGAATATGGTTGTAAACAAAAAATTGGTGCTCAGGCCAGATAGTTATAAAAAATCACAGAATACTTTGCACAGTTGGAGTGTTATAGAAATGGTAAGTTGAACTACTAATGTAGACATTTTGTTTCCTTAAATGAATTCTGGGTCCATACAGCTCACAGAAAGCACTGGGAAGGACCTACTGGGCATTAAAGAGAGAGTGTTAATAGAATAATGAGTATTTATCATCTTGTGGCCATCGAAAAAATATTGTGGACATTTCATTTATAAAGTGATGTCATAATTTTATAAATCATTTAAAACACTTGCTAGAATTATAGCAATAAAACAATAAATCAAAACTAAAAAGAAAAAACACCAGGCAAAAACTTCCCTGGCGAGGATTTGAAATTCACCTTTGAGTGATGCAGTAATCAAGGGGGCATTCTTAAACCCTTCGAGGAGTTCCTCAGACTTTCATCCTTTACTTTTTTTTTTTAAGGAATCAAATATTGAGAATTTTAGGTGCTAGAGTAGCAATTATCACAGAGAAGATGCTTACAAAATATTTGCCAAGTGAATGATTCAACCAACACTTTCCTCTTACAGATGAAGACAGAGATATGAGCTCATTGGTTCCTTCCTTTTTCTCTACTTTTCTTTATGCCAGGAACTTTACAGGCTTTAAGTCTAAACTCTACAAAATCTCTATTAGGCAGCAGTTATGGTTCTGATTTTATGGACAAGGAGACTGAGACTCAGAGAAGTCACAGAGCTGATAAGTGACAGAGTAGAACTTACAACTCCATTGCAAAAGTCAGTGACATATACGTAATCTTGGGTTGGTTGGACTGTTGCCCATTTAGACTTAGACAATAACCATAAAGCATAGAGAACACTCTTTGTACCATCCTTTGAATGTGAGCATTTGGGGTCCAGTAACTCTGACCACTTTATTAAACCAACTATAATAATACTTGATGGGCATTTCCAAGAATATGAGGTTACTAGATGTTGGATAGGAGGACTTAGAATTGAGAGAATAAAGTTAAGAGAGGATGAACATATTCCAATACTTGACAGCATTTGTAAATTGGTAAGGTTTGCCTTTGGTGCCCTCTCACTTCCATTTATTGCCTTTGAAATCCAAAAAGCTACACATTTAATGATGAGATTCCAGACATTGGAGTAGTGGGCAATGGAGGCACTGTTTCCGGTATTAAGTCCTAAAGGAGCCCCCTTTTTTCTTATGAGTATAGCCTTTGTCATTCTTACGAGGTTGCTGCATTTGTCTTCCTACTTAATAAAAGTCTCAATTCCTATAGTCTTATTTTACAAAACACATCCCAAATCTTGAAAAGCCAATCCACGCCAAGGTAGGGTTGACTGCATTCTCTCGTGACCTTCAGGCTTGTTAGTTTCTTGACTCTTGGAGAATGCCATCACTCATATTTTGTTCCTTTACCTGGATATGCCAGGAATATCTCCTTAAACAAAGCTATTTAAACAGGTGATGTTTATAATCTCCCCTATGTTCATTACCATTCTGATCTCATCTCTCATTCTCTCCCTATTTACTCTATTTTAGCCTAATGGACCTCCCTGATGTACCTTGAGTATACCGAACATGCTTCTTCACCTTAGGCCTTTGGACTGGCTCTTGTCTCTCTTCCCCCAGACACCAACGGGGCTTATCACTCACCTCCCTTAGGATCTTACACAAAGGTCAACTTTTCAGACTCAACTTTCCTGACAATTCATTTAAAATTGAAAACCTTCTCTCACCTGGTGCTGCTTTATCCCCCCTTCCTTATTGGTGTATCTGCTACATCCGGAACAATGCCTGATACAGAGAAGGTACTCAATAAATATTTTGAATGAATTAATGAATAAATGAATTCAAGCAGCTTCTGCTTTAATTGAATTTTCTGCTGCCACTCCAAATTCTGAAGTGCCTGTGCCTAGATGGGGCTGTTCTTCCTGCTCAAATAGCTATTATGAAGCTCTTTTCTGCTGGCCAGTTTATTCAAACTCTCTGGTCAACATGGGTAAAAAGGAAGGTAGACTTCATCAAGTGTAGTAAAAATGCTAGGAATGGCTATATATTTTGAATCAATACTTTCCTAGTTTAAACACTTTTCATAAATCCTTCTCATTTTAAATAAGACCGACCCAAAAGAACCAACAGCTCACAATAGAGTTTGGTCTCCAATGTTGAATTAAAACTTAAGTCGAACTTAATTTTTACCATACTTTATTTTATGATCAAGAATGTGGATTCTGGAGGTAGTGTATTTAGGTTTAAATTCTTGGTCTACCACATGTTAGCCAGATGATCTTGGATAAATTACTTCACTTCTCAAGGCCCAGTTTCCTCATCCGTATGATAAGAATTAACCAGGCCGATATGTATTAAGAACTTAGAACTGTACAGAGTGTTTCCTTATTACTCATCAGATAAGGATACTGCCATCTTCCTGTTGAGCATAAGTGGAAGAAATGCAACGCTCCTTTCCTCTCCTCCCCTCAGCTACCCATGGCAGGAGCAGACCCCTGCTCTGGTGGGATCAATGACTTCCTGAGTCTTGTAGCAGAATGAGGCAAGGAGACCACCATGACCAATAAAAGTCAGTTGCTTTAAAATAACTCTCTGGCCAAACTCAGCTGGATCCTTAGTGGTCATCCCTGGCCACCAGTGGCCATGGCCTGTGGACTCCTTGTGCCTGCTGGCTGGAGAAAAGACCACACTTGGAGCTCTTGTCAAGTCTTGGGTGAGAGGCAGGTTGGTGCCTTGCCCAGCCCTGTGACACAAGAGCCTGTTGCCCCAACTGAGATAATTTTCTTGTCACTAGGCCTAAAATCCTCACTTGAAGTCATCTTCAAACTGGTGTTCTGAAACAGGGCCAAGTCCCTGAGCCTGAATTTCCAGGATCGGGAGTGGGTGTTCCCTTAAATGCACCTTTCTAAGAAAAAGAAAAAACTTAATACAGCCTGCCAGGGAGAATTAAGTGTCATGTCTTCCCCCACCCCCTTCCTTTGAATGATTATGTGGATGTAGACAGGAAGCTTCTGAGTCTTTTGCAAAAATAGGAAAAAAAAAATATGAAAAAAGAAATCCTCCACCTCCCCGGGGAGACATTTGAGGAATAGTCAAGCCTGAGGGAAGTTTGAATGCCAAGAAAGCTGTGTTCTGAGCTAGTCAGAATGTGGACACGGTGGGCAAAATTTGGGCAGCTGCATAGCTACTGAGCAGCTTTCTATTCAAATCCATTCTGGCAGAGGGGAACTGATCTTCCTTTCATTCTTTCACCACTTTTTATTTTTTTCAAGAAAAAAAGAAAACCACCACGAAAGATCCAGAGACATATTGATGTCATTGAGAAGGGAGACCTAGGTTATAATCAAAAGTTGGTTTCAGGGGAACTCCCTACCACTCCACCCCTTCCCTACCCCCACCCTCACCCTGACCCCCAGTGCACAATAAAAGCTTTTCTCTAAAAGGCAGCTCAGACAATGGATCAGATGCCAAACCATGTGAAGTGCCCAGGGGCAACTCCAAAACACCCAGCCCACCAGCGGGTGGAGGCTGCCAAGGAGCCAGATGCTGTAGCTTTAAAAATATCTTCCGCTGCTTGGCATCTGCAGTTGCAGGCTGCCGCCTCAGAGAAGGAGCAGCGAGGGCTGGGACAGCCGAGCAGGCAGCAGCAACCGGAGTGTATGTAATGGAGAGCGCCCCTAACCACGGGGCTGCCCATTTGGCCTTGTTAAATCACCCCCAGCATATGGTGAGAGACATCTGCCCAGGATTTGGACCTCACAGACTGGAAGAGGAGGTCTCGACACAGACATTCTGAGGCCTGAGAGGCTGGAGGCAGCTGGGAAGGCATTTCTAAGACCTAGGGCCTCATTTTACAGAGGAGCTGGAATTCTGAGAAAGAGGGACTGGCTCAAAGTCACGCAACAGCCTACTGTCAGAATGATAGGGAATAATTCATTTAGATCCTTTGGGCCTCTGTTTATTTAACTGTAAAATGGGGGTAAACATATGCCTCAGAGGCTTAATGTGAGAGTTAGAAGAAATAATTTAAGTGAATGGCCCCTGATCAAAGCACTTTAGTTGCATATGATTCTCAACCTTCTAATTATAAAGGTTAAAAGCAGCTTTGAAACATGTATGTTTTCAAAAGACTTTGAAAAAGATCCAACACTTTCTCAAATCCTTCTCCACCTGCCTAGTTTTGAATGAAATTCACCTACATGAGAATGACATCCTTTTGACTACTACAAATTTTCCATAGGGAAAATTTGAACTGTGGAAGGTTTACTCTCTGGTCTAGGGTTTTTTTTAGGGGCAGTAGGGAGCTATGTGTGCTTTGTGGAAAGCCTAAACAAATAGGGAAGCTAGGAGAGAGCCAACATCTTCTCTGGAAAGCAGCTCCTAGCATCTCAGAGATGTTTAAACTCCCTCTACCTCAAACCTCAGCTTCAAATATCAAAACTATGTGTTTTTTTTTTTTCTTTTCTTTTTGGCTTCCAGATAACACTATTAGATTTTCCTTGTACCATACCCTCTCATTAAAAACAAACAAACGAACAAACAAACAAACAAACAAAAAACTAGTTAGTCAATTCTTAAGTAGGGCAACGGCCCAGCCTGGAATGTAGTGAGGCAATACACTCCCAAAGTGGTAGTAAACAGGGAGAAATTCACAGATATCCTTGTGGACATTGGCCATGCATGCACGCTTGAGGCGATGGGAGATATACTGCATTTTCCTCCTCGCATATGAACACTTCATAAATGCCTCCCCAAAATATGACACATCCTTTGGACGTATCCAAAATCTAAAGACTTTCCATTACTGTAACATTATTGCTATAGTGGGATTTCATGGCTGCCTTGCCAGCCTTTATTCATACCTATCTCCAATCCCAACAGATTCAAATTGCCGAATAGAGATCCCAGTGGTTCTACCTTCCAGTCTAGGTGTGGAAAACATGACTGGGTTAATTCAAGCAGTGTCTTCTATCTTCTGACCACGGTTTTGGTTTAAGGATGGGCCACAGGACTTATATGGATCCAAAGAATGACTCTTTTTGTATGTGTGTGTGTGGTGGGGGGGATTCTGGGACTCTTTCTTATTAAATATAAATGGAGAAGTAACTTGGAAAAATTCTTGCCTTAGGAAGAATTCTAAGGAAGACAGAATGGAAAAACTGGGGGACTGGTGAGTTGCTGGATCAAGCCATGACTGAAGACAACACTAACTTTGGATTTTCGATTACAAGAGTCTTTCATATTTTATATCTTATTTATATATTACATGTAACATTTATATAATATTTAAATTTTTAGTACATTTCAGTCTTGTTTTCCATATTTAGCAACTGAAAATATCCAGATGTACTAAGGGAAGCCCCCAAAATTTGCACTTACAGACATTTGGCCTTGGTTTATCTTTAAACTGTCAATTAGATTTAGAGTCTTTTTGATTTGTCACATATGTTACATGACAAAGCCATTAGAGCTGGGGGCTGAGCATGATGATCTAGCTCTTGCAGCATGAAAAAGATAGTCTTCCTAGATTGGAATGAGAACGAATGGGGGCAAGCACTCATCTGCTACCAAAAAATATCTTTTCGGTCATTGTTTCTCCATTTGGATTGACAAGTGTGAGGTATTAGATTAGGGTTCACCAAACTTTAATCATTTCTCTATTATCTTCATAATTTGTTCTGTATTCACCAATGCTATTAGTTACTCAATATTTTTCTTTAACCCACTTTTCTTAATTTTATAAATCATTTAGGAGTAAAGTAAAATGTGTATCATCATAAAAAATGGAAAAACCAATATTTAATACACATTTCAATAAATATATTATTCTTAACATAAAAACGTTTGTGTACCACCTAAAATTACCTCGTGCATGATCCATTGGGAAGTTCTAGGAGTTGATCATTAGTTTTCAAACTGTATTTTTATGGAACTAAATTGTTTTGTTGTGGCAGTGTTAGATGCAAATGTCATTTTTGACTATTTGAAAATTGAAATAAAAATTCATGAATATACTTAAGTCTGTATTAGATATATATGTATGTATGTTTTGTATTGGAGACCACTAACATAATTTTTGAGCTGCTAGGCTACTAATTTTTGTATTAGCTCAGAAGAAAATATTAATAATCTATGTGAATGTTTTATTTTATTTTAAAAATAATTCTTATCAAAATTTTAATATTGAAAAAGAAAAACTGAATAGAACATAATGACCAGTAATCTCACTACTGACAAAGTCCCCTTGATGTTAAAAATAATAATATATTTATGTACATACATTCTAATTTTTCATCACTGATTAGGAAGATTGCAGCTTTGCAATGGTCTTTCCAGAATTTGGACTTTTAACCTAAAATTGTATGAGTGAGTCACAAGTACCCCAACTAAATGCCAGGTAACTATCCAATCAGTTGCATTGGCCAGTCCTTGATTCAGCAGCTTGTGAACTCAAGACATGCTGATCTCCATGAATCATATTACAGACAACGTTAGTGCTGGTGTAAGTTTTTGGGCTCCTCATGTTTGATTTTCATATTTATGTAAAAGAATATAGAGAACCATCATAAGTGTTGTTACTGATTCAACTTTGCAACTGAAATGTCTCGCTATCCTGTCTTCGAGCTTCTGGCCTAGATTAAATGAAAGAGTATCTTGAGATTTTGAGTCAAGCTGTTAAAAACAAACAAACAAACAAACAAACAAACAAAAAGCCCACAGATGTCACCACTTTCACTACTTATCAGTACAATCAGAATTTTCGTGAAGCCATGTATTTAAAACAAAATAACCAAATAAAGGCAATACTGAAGCTGATGTTATTGCAAATATCATCTCTCACTCCAATATCAAATGTTGCAGTCAATCTGAATAAACTTATAGCTTCTTTATGATAGAACTTGAAGAGGTAAATCTTATCAATTTGAAATTGTAAAATAACATTTTGCCAATATAATAGCAATATATACATTTAAATTTACATACACACATATACGTACACATATGTATCCACTCGTTCATCCTGAAAGCCAGTGAACCATATGGTCTTTAAGATGTTCCTTCAACTCTAAAAATAAAGATCTCCTTTCCTCTTGGGCTAACTTAACTTCAAAGTTGTGGTTGAGAAAATGAATAAGAAAATGACAGGTAACATTTGCACAGTGCTTTTTAGATTCACAAAGTGCTTTCACTTGAAGAAAGAGTATGAATTTCATCACTGGACTCTAATCTTACCTTTTCTGGGGACCTTTCCCTCTCTGCTCCAGGCCATGTTAGCGTTTCACCCTCAAGGCCCCCAAGTCTCTTGATTCTTAATACTGTCCTACCCCATGACACCATTTAGAGTAACATGCTTGCCTCTGCTCTTGGATTGATAACGACTCAAGTAACAGGCTGTATCTTGTTCATCTTTGTATTTTCAGAGCCTAGTCTGGTGCAGTGTCTGCTTAATAAATATTTGGAAGCTTAAATGAATGAATAGTTTCATGGGAGCCGATAGAAAACCAAGCCTCGGCTGATATTTTTTTTTTCCATCAGCTCAGCACATGTCTTCCTCATCAGGAATATTTATTAAGTAACAGCATATGTTGTCCTCATCAAGGAATATTTATTAAGCAACAAATTTGTGCATGAAATTTGGCAAGGTACCACTTTTTCTGATATCCGTCCTCTCTGTTCAGTTCTAACTAACTATCCAGGTTCATATCTTCAAAAGGTTTTTCTGGGTCTATTTCCTTGAACTTTATCAGTGCACATATGACCCATTCCTACCTCTGGTCTTCTATTCATATGTTTCTCTCCACCTGGAACACCTTTCCTCATCATTTTTGCACATTTATTATCACCTGTGTTCAGATCCTTCCTGATATCCTTTTTTGGCTGAGTCCTAGCTTGAAGTAATGCAGTTCAGATATGCCATCTACGGAAACTCTCTAATGGAACATATCACTCCTTTACTGCATATCACAGTAGAGAAGGTTTACTCTTTACTCTTCTGGATATTGTTTCCCATGAGGAAAGAATTTGTGTTGAACCATTTGTGTGTTTATCAAAACATCCAAAAGCATATAGTAAATGCTGAAAAATATTTAGTGAAAGAATAATTCGTCTGGCCCCTGTGGTTCATTCTGCCTCTGTCTGAAACAACTTATTAGCTAGTTGCTGTCAGAATTGTAACAGAAGCCTAGAATCTTTAATTAAATTCACCCCTCCCACCAAGAAAATGAAAAGAAATCATTTCTGTTTTTTATTGATTCTTACATACTAACAGATGTATATTCCCATGCAGGTTATTTAGTTTTTCCATTTCCTCAGCTTTTCTTTTGTAATCATGGTTAATAGCATATACCCAAAGCATGAAATGAGGTAATACTTGTAAAGGCATTATTACAGGGCCTGGCACACAACAAAGGTTGAGTAGATAGTCACTATTATTACAATTGTGGTTATTGTTATTGTCAAAAGATGTTGTAAAAAAGTCTTATAAAAACTGGAAATTAAGAGGTGTGTGAATAGAATAAGAAAATGCTATCTTGTAGTTGATGAACCAGTCTATTCTGATGGATAACTCCCTGGGGTAGATTCTGTAGCTCTAGCACTTAACACAACACCTGTACAAGAAAAAGGCTTTCTGATGGAATCATGTGCATTTATTGATTATATTAACACTAATCTTAGTATACTGAGTGTTCACTAGATGACTGCTAGTGCCCTAGACCGTTTACTCTCGTGTACTTCATGCAACATTCCCATGAGAAATGAGCTACTTTACTGTTTTGTGATAGAGGCTGTGTAACTCGATTAAGATGCGGTCTATCTGATTCTAAAGATCACTCTCTTGCTCACCGCTATGCACACCACAAGATTTCCCCCCAGTGTTAGAAAGTTCATGGAATTTTACAGGCCCTGAATTAAGAAGGGTGGCAGAGGTGATGGTAAGACAGAGAAAGAAGCAGTAGTCAATTAACTTTGGTGATTGATTTCTTGCAGATGGAAATCAAGGGCGTGTCGGGGTGAGAAGAGGAATACTGATGATTACCAAGAAAATTAATGATAGAAGCCAGCTAAGTAGTCAAATTGCCCCATTTATTGCACTGTCCACTTCTCACCACCCTAGGACCATGCCAGCTTCTCTTGTAGGTTTCCTCATAGACCCTGACCAAAATCAGCATTGGCCCATTGCAAAGTAGACCCGCGCTGCAACAGCAGTGCTAATAGGAACTTGGCCCTGCCCCAGGCGGGTATGGAAAGCGGCTGTTGGCTCTTGTAAAAATCCTTGGTCCTGGCCAGTTTTTCCACAAAGAGAAATTCTCCGCCCCGAAGAAATGCCATCGCCTGTTCCGGGTGCCAAACTCGAGGAAAATCAAGTCGTGAGACTCTCTCCTCTGCCTGGGTGAAATGACAGATAGCAAAAGAGCTTTCAGTTTCCTCTACCCCAAAAAAGTCTGCCAGAGATATAAATATTTAAAAACAGGAGCTAGACTGAGAGGGTTAGCTTTCACTGTGTCTTCTTTGGCAAGCTTTCGATCCACCCACCAGATATCATTTTATTCTGTGTAATGGAATGGCAGTTCTGGGTTGCACATCCCAACTTCTGACACACTGTGTGGAAAAAAAATGACTGTGACCCTTGTAAACTATTTTTGTAGTTGGAAACAGATACAAACCCAGGTTGTGAATGCCAGATTGAACATAGCTATGAGAGGTTTAAGTGTTGTTTTTTTTTTTTCCTTGCTGTACCCTTATTTTTATCTCCTGCTAAGACGTCCTCTATTTCTATCCAGTAGGGTAACTCCTTTTCCTTGTTACATAGGATGAATTTATTTCTTAAAAAACTGTTCTCTCTCAAACTGGTACAGGTCTGTAAAAGTGTACAGTCTATGTTTCTTCTTTTCTCTCACATGGCAGTCCCTGAAACTGTAGATAAGAAGATTATTCAAAGTTATTAATTCTTTTTCCTATGGAGATGTGGGTACAAACCTCCATGACATTAATAGGTTTGAATTATCACAGATGACCTTCACAATCTAGGTCTTCATAATTTTAGGTGGATTAGAGGAACTAATGAGGATTTTGAAGCGAGCTTTGGGCTAAAACTCTCATCATGCAAATCCACTGAAAAACCCCATAACTTTAAAGTAAAATTAACCCGATCCCCAAACCCCACTCTCCTATATCTGACTCATTTTGTTTCCTTTTATACTACTTACTTCATAAAACAATAATAATAACGACATAGTGGGTCTTTTTCTCTATTTTTAAAATTCAGCTTCCACAGTACTTTTTCTTTCTTTTCTCTCTCTCTCTTCTTTTTTAATTGCTCTGTCCTCAGAGTCCTTTTTAATATGGTTTAGGACTCACAAGAGTTAATAGGCAAGAGGGGGGGAGAAACCCACTTGTTTTAAGCCTGGAGCCTGTCACCTTTTCTTGGCAATTACACTGCTAATGGCTGGGTCCCAAGCAAAGTGGCAAAGAATATCTCTTCTCACGTTCCCAACTCACAGTGCATTCCCAAATACCAGATGGTGTTTTTGGAATCCATTTCACTATGTTTGATATGACAATACTTTTGTATAATGTTAAATTATATATAACTATTGCAAATAGCTGAGATCAGAACAACCAAGAAGCGGAAAATTAGACACAAGAAGGAAAGATAGAAACTAAAGACTGTGGACTTTCATCTGCCCCCATTGTGTCCTGTTTCCCTTGGATTTTCTTTTAATCTGAAGAGGATTGGCAGGAGGGGGTTGGGATGTGGGAGTTGGAAGGGGAGTGGAGAAGCGTGGGGGATGGGGAGGAGTGGAAAGTCGTGCTGCTGTGTTGTTGTAATGAAATTACATCAAATTGGGATCCTCTCTCTGCTAGAGTTTGGTACACATCATGAAAAACTTGCCAGACATTTCAAGAGCAGCGTCGTCTCATTTCAATAGCCAAAAACCTCAAAGTAAACTAAAGAACGCTGATAAAGCCTCACGCTCAACCCTTTCGAAAACCGTGTTTTTATTCTTTGGGGAGAGACAAGCAAATGAATGACCAGATCTCAAAACCCCAGTCATTTCCTTAGGAATCTTTGGAAGGACAGCAAGAGAAAACAAATGCTGACTCAAACAGTACAAAGGAATTCAACAGAAATAGTAGAAAGGCTTTTCTTAGTTTGGGGGCATATGGCTATATTCATTTGATTTCTAAAATAGTGAATGGAGCCGAACCCTAGCTATAAATATACCTCAAAGAATCTACCCTTGAGAAATCAGGTAATACCCAATGAGCCCCAGATACCATTTCTACCCCAGATGGCCAAATGGGGTAAACATATCACTCTAATTTTAATTTTCTGGCCATTCGACAATAGGCAACCTCTGGTCCTCTTTCCCCAACCTTCAAATAGGCCTTATCTCCACATTGCAGGACTTATTGATTTCAGCCCAGAGCGAATGCATTACAGCCAAGTGATAAATTGCTTAAAATTATTCTTAAATGAAAACGCTGGAAACCTCCAAAGCAGCTTTTTGAATGGGGGTGGGCAGGACAATTTCCAAACCGTCATTATCAGAGATTCTTTCAACTGCCTGATTCCTCCTTCATCGACTATGTTACTAACCTCCAGAGCTGCTTGTCAGAACCAAGGACTGACCCTATTCATGCTGCTTCAGTTTTATGCAGCAGATGAGTCGTTTTTCCCTACCACCAGTCCTTGTTCCGTGCAATTCCTTCTCCCTAACATCACCCTCCCTGCTTGCTTCCTCTTCCCCCAGCACCTAGTTGAACTATCCTCCCCACAAAGCTCCTACAGCTCCAGTGACTACTACATAATTAACAATAACTTGTAGTAATGCAATTTAAGAGTCCTTTTAATGGGCAGCGATGGTAGAATGTATAGCCCATCTTTCTTTGTCATCTGAGAAAAGCGGCCCCATGCAGAGCTGCTGGTTGCTGAGTGACGCTTTGTTGTCTGCACCAGACACAGTACCAGCTGCACTGGCAGGTAGCCGAAGTGCAAGAAGATAGCTGCCAAACTATGCTATACAAAAGGAGCTGTGCCAGAGAGAAAGGGACCTTTGCATGTGATGACCTTTGACCCCAAGCCAGCATGGATCCCATATTCATCCCTTCCAGACAATTGCATCTTTCATTCCACCACAAACTATGATTAGAAAGGGGCCACTTGTGATCAGAGTTGGTTAGCTTACAAGTTCCCAGCAATGGGGTTATTGCATTTTTCTTCTGTTTTAACGGTGACAATATTTTCCTTAATCTGGGCGTGGAAAGAAATAAGCAATTAAACGAGGGGAAATATAAAAGCAAAACAGTAACCCAGCCAATGGCGTGGGGCAGGGATTCAGGGAAAGTAAAGAGTGTAGACAATGACCGTGTGGCATTTAAAAAGTCAAATGGAAATTGAACTCTCACCTGATCACTGGGAAGCTTCCCACAAGGAAACCAAGAGAACTGTGCATTTTTAAGGACATTGCTAACTTACTCAACACTGCTATATAATGCTTCTTTCATTCTACCAGCAATGCTTTTGTTTGGTCAACTTAGATTAATGAGAAACTAACAGCTTGTATTTGAATATGTCCTAGCAAGTTCACTTTTGTTCTTCTTTGGAAAACATCGGCGATCTTTGGAAAATGGCTTTCATTTTGTGTTTTAAAGACATTCTACACCAGGACTTATGAAAAGAAGCCTAAAGCCTCAAGTAAAGACCACCTCCAAGGCACAGCAGCCTTTCTGAACCTAACTCTTGGCCATCTTGTCTAGCGGGCAGAGCTGTCAGTTGTCAGCACTGCATACCCACCACGGCAGCATACCAAAGTGCACCTAGGCAACGTTCTCACAGCAGCCAGAATAGAACGAACCGGAGCTTCCAATTCTACATCTTTCCAGAAAAAAAAAAAAAAAGTCGCCTGTGGGTCTACGTAAGGTACTCTCTGAGAGCTATTCCAGTGGCAGAGGTGTTCTGCAACGGCTCTTCTTTGATCTGTCTCTCTACTGAAGGCACTGTTCCTTTGAGGCAGGGGAAAAAACTGGTACCTGCAGGCCAGCCTGGAGGATCTGCACCTGACTTCTGGCTCCCATGTGAAGCCGTCTGTTCTTTATTTTCACCCTGTATGAAGCTAATGGAATTTGCAGTTGATTAACCTCAAATCTGGAGAAGTGATCCAGTCTGGGACTGCAGCTGGCAGGGCTAAGGCTACTTGTAGTTTTTAAGCAAGTCAGACAGCAACAAGTGTTCTTCCACAAAAGTAGAGGCAAGAGAAATGGGTATGAGAAGGAGAGTCCTTCAGGTCCAGGGACAGCCAGCAGACACAGAGGCAGACTGCATCTAGTATCTGAGCTCCCTAAATAAAATGCTGGTGTCTAGATGACAAATTCGACCAGGTACCTGAATTCGCTAAAAAAGAAAATTCCTAACATGTGGAGGCTTTATCTGTGGAGAGGCAGCAGTGTAATAGTTAAAGCATGAACACTGGAGCTAGACTTCCTTCCTTTGAATCCTGGCTCCCTACTTATTGGCTGTGTGATTTTGAATAAGTTACTGAACTTCTCTGTGCCTCAATTTCCTCTGTCGACTGAGAATAAGCGTAGTAACCAAGGAATTAGAATGAAGACTAAACAAATTAATATTTGCAGAGTAGTTAAGAATAGTGCCTGGCCCATTGTAAATTTATACATATTTCCTTAAAGATATCTAGATTATTTTCAGAAAAATTTGCAAATATATATTTTTCCAGTAGAGACATATTACTCTTATTTATAATGCATTTAGAAAAATTAAGTATTTCTTTAATCAGCTTATAAAGACAATAGCAGAGGTATCCTGATAGCCCATTTAACTACAAAATTTTTACAAAAGTAACTCTCATATTAAAAATGATTGAGAGAGCAAGTAAAAGACAGGTTATTCCTTATTGTTCTGCATCAGACAGTAAAGGTTGCTGTTGAATTTTCTGAGGAGAAGCTTCTACATATGGTATATTTAGTGCATGAAATGTGGCAGTTGGATTCCTGTGTGTGTTTTTTTAAATTGTCATATAAACAAATAATTCCAAACATATTTCTTCGTCATGGATTTGTTTCTATTTTGCAAATTGTTTCAGGCATCAATAAACAGGATTACACAAATGTGCATACAACTGCAAAACTCATTTAGTTTAGCAAGTGCTTCTCACATATTCATTTACTCAACAATGCTACTTTCAAGTCATGTCAACATTACTCCATTTCTGCCTCATGACTAATACAGTGTTACTTAAACCCATTTCACATCTTACATCCAAGGAACACCACCAACCTTTTGGGTTTATACACCTGGTTTCTAATTAAAATCAAATGGGGAAAGAGGCCTTCTTCAGAAGTGTAGGTTCTTCCCTAAGCACACTTATGGGTCCTCAGCAAAGGTTTAAAATATAAGACCGCAAATGTGAAAGCTCATTATAGGAAAAAACAAAAAGTGTAAAGCACATTCGACCAATTAAGAGGCTGTGTGTGAGAGGCATATGGGTAACCCATAGTGTGATGGTTTCATTGTCCGCTCTTTTTATCAAGGAAGGTGAAAAGAAATTTCCACTTGTAAAGTAATACTTTGCAATTTCAAAATATTCAAAATTAGATCTATAATATCCATAGAACAGAGAAAAATCACAAACCGACGCCCTCACCTTCAGCATAGCAATAAGAGAATCTGCTATTTTGTATGTTGAGTCAGAAATTTCTAAACATGCAACCACTCTAACCATGGCAAATAAGAAAACAATACCCGTTATTCTCTCAATTTCTTGAGCAAAAAAAGGCGAATGATAACAACATATGCTCTAAATGTGACCCATGCAGTTTAGCTTAAAGGCAAAATAAGATAAAAGTCAGAATTGCACACAGAGTTTAAACAGAAACATACGTATCTATACACTTTCTTTCCCTCTCCATATGTTACCCTGTGGTGGGAATTATAATACTGTGCATCACACCTTTCACTCAAGGATCTCAAACCCCTCTCAGAAATGAACACAAACCCATACACCAGCCCTGGGAAGCAGGTGGTGAGGATTATTATTACCATTTTACAAATGGAGACACTTAGTGTTCTTGACTTCTAGTTGATTGAACTCAAGGTGCTGACACTCTTTATGGTGTGTGTGTGTGTGTGTGTGTGTGTGTGTGTGTGTGTTCTCTGTCTCTTTTTTAAAAATTATTTTAGTGACAATGCAAGTGAATTGTAGCACTTAATGATGCTGAAGAGTCAAAGATGGCATTGTAAAAGGATTTGATTCCTTTTCATTGACTTTTTCTTTATCCCTGAAACTGCCAAATATAACTAACTGTCAATACTAAAAATAACGATCTCAAATTTTCTTCAATGTATCTCTTTTGGATCGATTAGGGAACACTAACAAATGAAAATCAGGACCCAGGGAAGTAAGTTCCTAAACTGGACATTTTTATTACCAAGAGTAAAACTTGGGAAGCTTAGAGTTGAAACTGACAGGCAGTATCTTTCACGATCCAAACTTTCAGGGTGTGCTTGGGGAAGTCGACTTGGACAGCTTTCCGAAGCAGCCCAAACTCTAAATCCAACATAGGTGTGTTTCACAGCAGAATCACCAAGGACAAAGTTTCTGTTTAAGCAGTTGGTTGCTACATTATAACCCAAGTACAACTGCATAGGAACTTTAAGTCCAAGCCTGCGCGCACGCGCACACACACACACACACACACACACACACATACACACACACAGGTTCAGAGAGCAGCTCCCTAGTGAAAACAGACCTCTAAAGTCAGCAAGCTTGTCTCAGGTTAGAAGTTTCTTTAAGGATCATTAACTTCTTGCTATGTCCTCTGAAGTAAGGCCTCAAGGTACTACAACTGGTCTTGTGTAAGAGACATCTTTTCTGAAATTGACAGAATTTATAAATGCTAAAATCACATTTATAAAAATAAAGTGGGAACTTCAAAGATATTTGTATATCCACAATCATAGCAGCATTATTCACAATAGTCAGAAAGTGAAACTAACCCAAAGGTCCAGTGATGGATAAGTGAATAAACAAATACCATATATACATACAATGGAATATTATTTAGTCTCAAAAAGAAAGGAGATTCTGACATAGACTACAACATGGATGAATGAACCTCATCAATATTACGCTGAGTGTTACACAAGCAAAAACAAAACAAAACAAAAAAACAAAAGGGAAACTATTGTGTGATTCCACTTTAGGTACCTAAAATAGTTAAATTCATAAAGACAGAAAGTAAAATGTTGGTTACCAGAGGCTGCAGGGAGGGAGAAATAGAAAATTATTGTTTAATGGGAATGGAATTTTAGATGAAAAGTTTTGGAGTTGGATAGCAGATAGTGGTGATGGTTTCACAACAGTATAAATGTTTTTAATGCCATCGAATTGTACACTCAAAAAGGTTAAGATGATAACTTTATGTTATGTATATTTTACCACAATTAAATAAACTTATCATCAAGGTCAACGGGCAGTGGGCTGGAAGTGTGTAAATGATTGTTAGCTTGGGACAAGCCTAATCTTTTATGCAACTTTAACACATTCCCAGTGCCCACCATGATAGTAAAAGTGTGCTTGGTGAGGGTGCTGATAGCCCCTTGGCAAACTCCCAGGGATGGGGAAGTGCATGGCAGGTGCACAGCCCCGAGGGTGTGGTGTTTCCTGAGCTTGTTGGTAGGTCTCACCATCTGGCACACAGGGCTAGTTCCCCCAATCTCTGCTTTGAACATCTTATGAATCTGAGAGGGTCTGGGGATGTTGAGTATAAAATCTTTGGGTTTAGAGAGCTGGTTCCTTTTCACCATTGACTGTGGCTTTTAATATAATTTCCATGCCAGACAGAGCAATACCTTTTATCTCAGGTTGACTTAAAGGACCTTGCCCTTAGGCTAGTGCTTCCCTAGTTATAATGAGGGCATTAATACAACACATCAGAATCAGATGCCTAATGATTTTTTGAAGATGTGCACTAGTTCCTTTCGCGGTAAGTGGCATTCAGTATGATTATTTAGAAATCAAGAGCAAAGGTACAGAACCAAATTTCAGTTACTTCAGATCTAAAGTATTAAAACTGTAAATTATATAGATTAAAAAATTTTGTAACTGTGTGTGGTGATTTATGTCAACTAATTGTGATAATCATTTTACGATATATATATGTATCAAATCATTATGTCGTACACCTAAAACTAATACAGTTATATGTCAATTGTATTTCAATAAAAAATGAAAAAATTACGTGGATAATGATATTCATTTCTTCCTGTTTGTATTGTTTTCAGTATTTCACAGCATTGCTTCCACATTCACTATTGCCACTAAGATCCTTAAGGTAAACCTGTGAAGGAGGCAAGGCAAGGATTTTGTCCAGTCTACACAGGAGGAAACTGCTAAAAATTCCTTAAGACCATGCCCTCTGAATTGTTTCCCATTGTATCCCTAGTACAACTGGCCTTTCCACTTCGACTTGGAATGCAATAGGTTTTCCATAAGTTCTAGTTCAGCTACTCCATGAATGTATGGAAAACTTTCAGTTAATTGCTTTAGGTTCTATGGTAACAAGAGCAGGGGCTGAAATGCTTTCCAATTTCTTTTTCTATAATAAGACTTTGGTATAAACAGCATTTTTTTTCTGTGCCAAATTCTTTCTGGAGAATCTGTCCACCTGTAAGGTTAAATACATCTTAGCCAACCAGCCACTAGCTTGGTGGGCTGAATGCCTCAGTGGTTTCCCCTTAAGTAAAAGATGTTCATCTTGATTGGAAGCTGGCAAGGTAAAGGTGCTCCCATCTGACCCCTCTATGCCACCCTGCACCTTACAGGCCCTCCTCCCTTACTGAGCTCTCTGGTTGCCTGGCTTCTGTCACCCTTTGCGGTTTGCGACAGGTGATTTTTTTGTCTGCCTCCTAGACTAGCTGCTGTGGGCCAGACTTCCTTTATCGCATAGTTTTCTATCGCTATCTTATCAGGGAATCCTTCCAGGCCTCCCTGCTGGGTCCTGAGCCTTTGGTAGCTGCCCCTGCTCCCGCCCGCATGCACAGAGAGCTACTTCTCTCATTCCCCTTCTCTCTAACACAGTCTGCTCTGTTTCCTATTAGGGGAGTGTGCATTTTAAACGTCTCAGCAGTGTCTGTCTCTGCAGCCACAGTTCCTCTGCTCCCCCATCCCCCTACCTTTTTTCCCAAGTCAGACACTAGAGTGGGGAGCATCAATTTACAGTTACTGGCCAGATACCAGATGTACTGGGTAGAAGCAAATTGTCACAGAAAATGTAATTTCAGGTAAAGATATATGTATGCCAAAAGTGGGAAGGATGGAAAGGAACAAAAAGAAATAGTTATTATTGTTATCACAATTAATAATAGTCCCAAGCAGAATCAATCTCTCTCTCTCTCTCTCTCTCTCTCTCTCTCTCTCTCTCTCTCTCTCATGCACACACACACACACACACACACACACACACGGTTGGAAGTGATTATACAGTTTCTCTCAGGAGCTTCCCTAGTAGTCAGCCTCCACTGTGTGCTGATGCACCACAGTAACACAGGGAACTGGGAGGGATTTTTATTAGATAATGGTGAAATAGGTAATATTTCTAGGAGAAACTTTTGTTTCAATGAAAAGGTGTCATAGACTCTAGGGGGTTAAAGATGGAAGGTACTATTTAAGTGATCTAGTCTAAACTCCTAATTTTGGAGTCTTATCAAAAATAAAATAACTTGCCAAGGTCACATACCAAGATTGAAAAACATTGCTTATTATAGAATATTTCTTGGAGAGTCATAAAGAACATAGCATCTTAAAGATACTGTGAAATTCAGGAGTCAATAAATAAGTTTAACTCTAGCTGGTTAAGTATACTCCTAACCTATTGAACTACAGATTTTTTTGTTGTTGTTGTTGTTTTTCCAGGTAATTAAGAATTAGTGTTCTACATAATATACGTTTACAAAATCTGGCTTAATATAAAAAAAGACCAGCACTATCTCTAGTCATTTAGAGGTCTTACATGGTGTATTTGCACCCAAACAAAGATTCTTCTAAACTAACTGAAATTTTTCCTGAAATTATTTCAGAGACCTGGTATAACATAACTGTGCCATCTCTCTGTGAGCTTTGAATATGGTTGCTGGAGACAAAAAGCACTCATATTAGATGACCTATGTTGATTTCATCTCCAAAAGGACAAAATAGCTCTTATGGTGGCACATCCAATGAATACTGCTTTCCAAAGTTAGAGGGAAAGCCCTGGAGAAAACATTTCCAGTGAAGATTAAGTGAACTAAAAATTAGCAGAATTAGCACGCACCAGGTTGAAAGATGCTGACTGGTAACCAATGCACAGGTACCAGGGACTGGGAGACAAGAACAAATATTCTGTAATATTTAAAGTGCTTTAGAGGTAAGAGAATAGCACTAGTGGGGGGAGGGGATCTTTGAAAAGCAAAGTGGGTGATATTTGTCTTTGGAACCTTATGCCGCTGTTTTCCAGTTGCTTCTTCCCTTTTCTCTTGGTCTTCTTTCTCCTTCCCTGGTGAGCGGGTGGTGAATGAAACAACCCCCAAACTTACATTTGCTCAGTAAACACTGTGATTCCACTGGGACCCAAGAAAGAAGGCTGATGATCTGATAAACTAAATCACTCATAAGGTGAGGGACACACTGTGTCCACAGGTGGCATTTCAGCCATGTGACAGCTTCTTATAGGAAGTATTTAGAGTCTGCCCCTTGGCTTAGAATGTGCATGTGACTATCTACCCCATTTATGTGTGATATTTGAGAAAATAATATGAACAAGGTAAATGGTGGATTTAGTTTTCATTGTCATGGACCCAGAGGGAAAGACCTAGGCAGGCAAGTAGGTAAAATATAGTAAGTGCCTCCATTTTCAGGAGGGAAAGTTTTGGGCACCTTCAACTTCTCAGAACTTTTACCCACAGAAAAGATGTGGCACAACTTGAGAGTTCTCAAATTTTCATCGATAGTGGTAAAGGAAAGGAAAGTGTTCAGAAAGGAGAATGATGAGGATGGTAAAGAGGTTTGCAGTCCTCTCTACTATCAAAGCTCATCACAGACACTCAATACACGAATGAATGAAAGAAGGAATAAATGAATGACCACTCGATTAATCACTATGTCACAGCACATAAAGTATAGCATTGTGGGAGTACAGAAGAGTTTGGTCAGCAGTCTGAAGATGAAAGATTAGAAATCTTGTAATACATTTGTACAAAGATTGTTTTAAGCTTAAATTCATATTTGTGAATTTGTGAATAAGTTTCAAGTTAGCTCCTTATAGACGGCATTTAATCCATAGGACTTGTTATAGAGAATTCATTCAAAAGCAAAATAAATAAAACACTTGATTATTCTAAACTAAATCAAGTGAAAATATGTATTTTTCTCTTGTTTCTGATTATTATAAATAGGCAACCATAAGGACAGAAACTGAAATCAGAGTTTTTCTCAAAAATATTATTTGGTATATCAAAATTAATTTAGAAGACAGCAAAGCATACCTGCTTGCTCCCCACTCTACCTGGATCTGGCACCTTAGGGCATGTGTTGAGGAAAATCTCTAATTCCCAGGTGTGTCGATAAAGCCCTGTGTTGAAACTCTTTTTAAGGGGTTTATCTGAAGCTCAAGTTCAAAAGAAAGACCATGGGATTTGGGATGACCTTGAGGTAGTTTTAAGACATAGGGCAATTTATTAATGCTTTGAAGTCTCGGTTCTTTTTTTCTGGAAAATGGGGATAATAATACCTACATTTGAAAGAGTGCAGACCAACATTTTTAACATGCCAGGTCAGTGCCTGACACATAGTACAGTGTTCCCTACATGTTAAATTCTAGTTTCTAAATTTAAAGTCATAAACTTATGCTCAGAACAATGTCAGTGAGCTCTGAAAACCCTCAGGCATTAAATAAAGATTTGTCATAATGCTCTGTTGAGACAGAAAAGTATGCTATTTTATTTTACAAGAAATCTTAGCCTCCAGAGTAGAAACCAAAAGGGTCTTGGGATTAACTCTTAGCTAACTAGAAAGTAAAATCAAGTAGACCAATTCTTCTCCAAAAATACTGATTGATTTAAATATTTTTGTAGATATTGACAAGTGCCCAGAGGAACATTTGGCTGGGAAAGGCAAAAAGTCTATAAATAATATTAAAGTTCTCCAGATTTAACCTTTTCTAGCTTAGAGTGTGCCCTTCTTTTTAGAAAAGTGAACATTTTAAGGGTTGAACTTTCAAAGCAAAAACATTTCTTGATGGAGAGAGTGGGTGAGGCTGAATGTTCACTTAAAAAAATTCAACCCTTTGTTTCTTTTCACAGCAATCTCCTTAGAGACCTTATAATTAACTGGTTGGTTTAAAGACTTTGAGTAGTACAAGCAGACGGAACATGGAAACTTACAGTGAAACTACTACTAATTAAATACCAATTGGGAATAAAGAGCATTTCCTTAACATTATCCTCTATCTACCCCATCAGCTCATCTCTTGCCATGTCCTTGAACTCTTGCTCTAATCTCATTGGATGGATCACACTGGATGCACTTTCCACTTCTCTTTCATCTTGATGCTTTCACAGGTTCTGTTTACTTCTCTGAAATGTTCCTGGTGGATTTCTATGTGGTCTTCGGGACTCAGCTAAGATCCTTCTCTTAAAGTTTTCTCTGATAATCCTCAGACTGGGTTTTTGGTTTCTTTTTAGCATCTTATGCAAACCTCTATTATGCCATTAACTGTATTGAACTGTAATTAGCTGTTCCCTTTCTATGTCTTCCTAAAGCATCTATTTTTGTAGGGCTATATAGATACTAAATAAATGGTGAAAAACAAAAGGGAGAAAAATAAAATTGGTAAGAAGGAAAGGAAGTATGTGTATGTGCAGTTAGCAAATCTAGCTAAAGTGATCAAGGAAGACACCCATCAGATGGCATTTGAACAGATATCTCAAAGAATTAAGTGAACACACTCTGTGGATATCTGGAGGAAAAACTTTCTAGGCAGAAGGAAAAGCAAATGCGAAGGTGCTGAGGCAAGTGTGTACTTTCTCTGATGGCAGAATAGCAAGGAGGCTGGTATGGCTATGTAGAAGAGCAAGTAAGAAATAGTCAGGCATGAGGTCAGTCAGAGAGGGTATCTGACATCCCAAATGGCCTCTGTGGTCATAGCCTCATTTCCCTCTCATCCATCTTCAATACAGCTGGTAAAACAATTGTTTAAAATGTGAATTTCCTCATATCTATCACTTCCCTGTTTAAGATTTTAAAACACTTCCGCATTTACAGAATGATCTTCACATGCCTACCAATGCACTTCTTTCAGACTTGTCACATTCCCTGTGTGCCTCAGGCTGACCACACTGAATTAATGGCTCTTCCAGTACACCAATTTGTTCTTCTCATCTGGAATTTTGTGTGTGGTTTTTCCACTCAGTAGTGGCCTCTACCCTCAAGGCAAATCTTCACATGACTTGATCAAGCTTTAAAATTCAGCAATAATTGTCACTTATTCCATGAAGTGTTTCTGGATGTGAAAGTTTCTTTTAATTCTCTTCCCATAATTATACTTACCCCCAAGCCTAAACTTTAGTTGGACCCAAATTTCAGCCCTACTCCAAATTCTAACCTAATCCAGCTCCAACTGCCGTGCTAACTGTAGCCTTAACTTCAACCTAATCTTAAACCTGTCTCTAACTTTTATCCAAACCTCATCTCCGTCCCCAGCTTTGACTTTACATTAGCCAGCCAAGGATTCATTTACTGTGATACATATGGTTTTTGAGAAGGAAGTGTGTGAAGTCCACCATTTCAGTCCTGTGCTCACATGGGTGAAGAAGTGCTGATTCACAGGCGGTGCAGGCTCTCTTCAAAGTGGCAACTGCTGTTGAGTTATTACTGTGAATCTTGAGAAATATATCTGACAAAAAAGACTCCTTGTGGTTTACTGGGTCTAAATTCCTAACCAGAGCCTATCAGCCATTGCTGACAGAGGCCTCTCACGGACACTGCATTTTAGGGAAAAGCCACAGACAGAGCTGCTGGCCTTCGGCACTGTGTTCCTGTGGGCTGAGCAGAACCTTATAAATGAGTTTCTGGAATCATCTTTTAAGCAATAGACTGAAACCTGCCCCATTAAATCGGAATAGCACAGCTGTAGCCTCATTTGCATCTTTACTGACCAATCAGAGCAGCTCCATAAATGACGAATCAGAATGTGCAATTCTGACCAATCAGGACAGTGCTATTTGGACCAATCAGACAATGGAGATTTGGAGTCTTCATTTGCATAGAAATGGACCAATCAGGGATGTGGGCGGGACCAGCTCTATAAAGCAGCGACTTCTGTTTGTGCTGCGAGCGCTTTTGGGGTCCATCTTGCTCCACGTTTTGTAAATTGTTTATATGAAGAAACTTTCCTTTAAGAAGCTGCAGTTTGGAAACTTTTTTGGAATCAGATGGGTGGCAACTACCTTTGGTTGACGTCAGGGTCTGCAGCAAGCCAGTTTGAGAGAACATTTATACCTCTTACCTGTTTGCATACATTTGGTAAGTTACTAAATTACTTTGTTTCTTGAAGTTGTGAAGAAAATTAATGTCACAAGTTGCCAATGAATATGAATAACCAAAATATCAAAGAACACAGCTGACCTGCGAAGGTCAGCTGAGTCAAATCCTCCATGGCCCTGGGCTCTTCTGAGGCTTTGGTTTTTTGTTATACCCTTTAGGGGTACCTATTCTCTGGGAGCAAAATTTCATCCACATTCGAAACCTAATACATTTAATTTATGTTGTCTTTTAAACTTGGTGTAATAATACTTCATTCTAATGAAGAGGTCACTACTCTTCATTACTTAAATTTTTATAGAATTTTGAAGTAGTTTATTCTATTAAATTCCAAAAAGCTCCAACAAAGCAACAAACTACTGCAATACCTTAGGGTTTTGATATGAATGACATTGAAGCTCTATAAATTAAAAATGTTTCATTTGCAATGTTTAGGACATATACTGCTATAGTCCCACACTGGGGATATATTTATTAAAATCTCAGTATAATTTATAATTCATTATCGGGGTTACTTCTAGGTGTTTAATGATTTTGTTTTTGTTACTATAGGGAATGGGTCATTTTCCCATTATGTTTTTTATCTGTATTGTTTTGTATAGTTAGCTTGTGGCCATCACTTTAGTAATCTATCTTATTAATTGCAACAGCTTCTCATTTGGTTCTTTTGGATTTTCTAAGTATTTAATCGAGTCGTCTGAAAATAACAATAGTTTTATGTTCTTGCAATAATTATACCTGTATTCGTTTTATATCTTTTGAATTGATCAGAATTTCCAGGACAATGTTACATAATAATGGTATCTTACATTGTTACTGGGCATCCTTACATTGTTACTGATTTTTATAGGAATGCTGTTTGTTTTGCCACAGTGGGATATGGCAAGTGTGATATCGACTATTCTTTGTTATTGTTTTCTAGCTTTATTTCATGTGGATAGACAAGAAATTCTGTGTAATTTCCACATTTGGGAGCTATTGGTGTGTGTGTGTGTGTGTGTGTGTGTGTGTGTGTGTGTGTCTATGCAATGACATACATTTTTGTAACATTTTTATTAATGCTTTAAAAGATGATGCATTGTTTGTAGAGGTCAACATTGTCTAGTAGCCTTAATATCATTAATTGTATTTATTTAAATTCTTCATATTATTTCTAGCTTGTCTAATTGAACTAAAAAAAGTGGACAAATCCATATTAAAATTACACTTACAAATTTTGGTCTTCTTATTTTCTTCTTGCTTTTCTAACTATTTTTGCTTTATATCATTTGATATTAGGTCAATTGATGCATAAAGGAGTTAATTATGCTCTTTAGCTTCATTATGCTATTGTCTAGTTTATAAAATAAATAACATAATCTACTTTTCCTATTCATTTGCTTTTGTCTTGAAGTCTACTTTGCCAGAAATTAATATTATCTCTCTTATTTTTATTTTACTTGATCACTACTTGCCCTTTTTATTTTTCATGTGAACATTGTTGTTTTAGGTATGTCTCTTGGAAGAAGCAGATATTTGGATTTAATTCTTTACTTTAACATGAGAATCTTTGTTTTCTAATAGTGGGATTTAACCACTTATGTTTATTGTCGTGTAGATGGGTTTGTTAATGCCTGTCATTCTGTTATACATGATTTTTTTTTTTTTTTTGCTTTGGGGGTTTGCATATATGGAATGAAGCGTATTTTTTTTGTTTGTTTCCTTAGTGATTGGGAAAATACATATCTTCTCTCCAACTTAACCTTAGATTTCCAAAGGCAGACTTTGGTTTATATTTTTCTAATTATCAATCAACAATTCAATAGAATTTTTAGATCTCTTTTATGTGAATTTTCACTTCTCTCCCACTCAATTTTGTAGATAATCTTTCTCCCTACTCCCGCCTTCTTGTAGAGCACACTGACCTAGGTGTTGATCTCTCATTGATCTTTGCCTAAAATACAGTAAACTTGGTTCAGTCTAAAATGTTTTATATGAGTTCCTTTTTCTTCTCTCTTCTAGTTCAGTAAGTTTGTTTTTTACTATGTCTTTAATTATTGCTTCCTGTCCAATTGTTCTGCTTTCTTTAGAAATCCTTTTGTAATTCTTAAGTTGGATCTTCATTTTCTGGGGGTAGGTGTTGTCATTCTCTGTCATATGAGTTTTATGTTTAGTGTAAATTTTCTGTGTCTGGGAAAGTTATTGAAAGTATGAGTTTTTTAAATTACTGGACCAATTTTTACAGTGTTAATTCTGTTCTCTAGCAGTCTTAGTACTGCTAATTTTCTTGAATTACTTACTACTTTATTTTGATCTCATTTAAAATTTTATACTCTAGTTTTTTTTTTTTTTATTTAGTCATATTTTTCTAGTGGCTTTCTACTCTTGTTAGAGAATAGAATTTTTTCTATTTTTTCCTTACTGTTTCTATATTTTATGATTTTTAGATGTTTTCTTCCCCTAAGTCGCCCTTTACTCTTGTTCAGCAGCATTTAAAACTTTCTATGTTTATATGCTCTTTTTTATTTGTCCATTTTCAAATGGGAAGAGACTTATCTAGATCTCTCTTTTTTTTTTTCTTGTCTTTGAGATCTTATGTACTAGAACATTTGGAAAGGGTTGCATTAGGGACTCCTAGTTAACAAGCCTTTTTAAAAACAAAAGTCTTCAATTCTTTACTTTGATCCAGCACTGAGGAGATGCCTAAAGAGGCTTAATTATTATACTTTGCAAAAGGTCGTTAGTGCTGCGACCTTGAATCCTGGATCCCAATGACAGCTTTGTGGTTATTATTCTCCATGTGGAAAAATAATAATATGATTAATAGCTAATAACAAATGTTAATGTAACAACACATTAAATTATGCGTTATAGCCAAATGGTTGAGAACATGAGTTTTGGACCAAGGTTCAAATCCTAAATCAGTCATTTTTTTAACTTTATTTTTTTTTTAACCAAACATAAGTAAGTTACTTAACATCTCAGTTTCTAGTCTGTAAAATGGGAATATTTTATAAGGCAATTATGGAAAAAATTGATATAAGGCAAGTAAATTAGAGGGCCTAGCACATGGATGTGCTCAATATATGTTATCTATTATTATTATGTTTAATGTAACAACACGAAAACACTCATAGTTTTCTAATATAGTTTTATTGAATAGAGAGATACTATTATTTATTTTTTTACTGTGGCCTATAATAATAAATAAAACTCATGGGTTAAGTTATACATAAGCCGTGGTTTTATCTGTCATGGTAATAAATAGTCATTGATATTCCAAGAAAACTGTTAAGTGATGGTTGGTAAACTGAATTGAACATGTGACATTTCCATGATTGTAATTGAGAGTGAATTTAAGTGACAGAAATTCTTCTATAGGCCTCTCTCACTAAAATTCTTGGGATGTAGAATTTGAATCTTGAGAAGGGAGCACATTTGCTTGAATGAAGTTTTATCAGAAATGGGATTAGGTTATTGTTAGATAGTCTTTCATAAGTTCTATCTGTGTCTGGGAAGGTGTCTTAGCCACATGGCCCTTGTATTGCCCAAACTGGGTTGGTAGGGCAGGTTAATTTAACATATTAGGGGAACAATTTCTTTGCTTCAAAATACAAATATACCATCTTGGAGGAATGAGTCTCAGATATTCTTTAAGTGCCTTGCTATTTTCCTAGACCCCTGAATTTTGATCTTCTAAAGCAGTAGCTAACATGATGATGATGATGATGACAAAGACGATGATGATTATAAAAGCAATAATTATAATCATGGCTGACCTTTAGTATGCATATAACATATGTCAAACATTATTTTCAATGACTTAGACAGATTACATAGTTTAATCCTCACGAACATCCACAGGCAGGCACTTTCATCTGTCCCATTTTATAGATGGTCAGATTAAGCAATTTTTTCTGAGGTGATGCTGCTAAGAAGTTGTAGAGAAGGGATTCAATACAGGATTCTCATTCTAGAATGTGTGTTCTTAAACTATATTCTCTCTATTAATTACTCATGCTCTCTTCATTTATACATTTGTGCATGTACCTTCCACTATCAACTACTTGAAGTTGTTGTTGGTATGGTGTGTTAAATCACACTCTCATTCTACCCAGGTCATCTATCATAAAAAGAAGATAAAGAAAAAACCATGAGAATTTTGATTGAATGTGCTTATTTCTTAGGGTTGGCAATAGTGATGTCTTACATTTCTATCACACTTTATAATTTTCAGAGACACTTTTCCATTTACTGATTTATTTGATTCTTACAACAGCTTTGTGAACCACATGAGGATGACACTATTATTTTAAAGATGATAAAAGTGACAACTGGAGAGGCTAAGGGGCTTTTAAAAGGTCATACAGATTATTAGAGGATGATTTGGGATTATCTATAATAATGAAAATAATAACAAACCATTTGCTAAATAGTTACTGTATGCCAAGCAGCATGCTAATCACATCAGTGCATTCACTCATTTAACCCTCAACAATGAAAGATGTGCAATCTTATGACCAAGGTACATTCCTAGTACATGACAGAGCCAGGACTCAAACTCAGATTGGGGCTCTCATCTCTTGTTTTAAGTCTCTACTTTCCTAATTCTTTTATTATGGAGAAATGAGTTTTCTTTAAAGGACATAAAACATGTTATCTCAGTGTTTGTGGTGGCAGACACTGTACCATCCATTTGCTTTTCGAATTAATAAGTATTGACTTACCACCTACTCTGTACTGGGCACATATGATCAAAATGTTATTTTTGATGGAGCTTATGGTCTTTTGGGAGAAACAAAGTAATCAAATAATCACACACATTTATGACTATAAAGAATGCTAAGTGCCCTACAAGAAAGTCTGGAGTTCTCTGAGAGTCCATCCATAGAGTTTTCTAGCACAGTTTGGGGAGGGAAGGCTTTCTGACAAAGCCATAGTTATATTGAGAATGGTAAGTGTGAAAATGTTAAGTACAAGAGAATGTGTTTTAAAGAAAAGAGAAAAATGTGTAGGATCTGAGATTTTAAGGATTTTGAGGTACTGAAAGAAGGTTAGCTGGAGTATGTTGAAGGAGAAGAAAAACAGCCACAGACAAGCTTAGAGAGGTAAAACCATACAGGCCTTGTTAAGGATTTATTTTCCTTTTATCTAAGAGAAAGGGCAATCTATTGAAAAGATAGATTACTTGTGTTGGAAAGATATTTTAATCTTAAGTGTGATGAATAAATTGCATGGGGCAAAGATGGATGCAATAAAACCAGTTGGGAGGCTACCGTGGTAATAGGCCAGACAAGATAGTAGGTAGCTTAGACTGGGGGAGAGTGGGAGAGATGGGAAAATTAGATTAACTTCAGCATTATTTAGGAGGTAATTTCAACAGGAATTTATTTTGAATTAGATATGTGGCATAAGCAAGAAGAAGGTGTTAGAATGCCTTCCAGGATCCTGGTTTGTACAATATGCAGTTTCATTTAATCCTCACATTAGCAGATAATGATAATACTTCCGAGTTTCAGGAAACTGGTTCAGAATGTCTCTAGTCACTGTCCATGATCACACAGCTCATCCACGCCAAGTCACAGTCCATTAGCGTCTTCTTGAATTTGAAGCTTATGCTTTTTACTGCTACGCTACACTGGGGGATGGGAAGAAACTATCCACTGTAGGAAGGGGAGTGTTAAAAACAGCATTTAAGTGCAGAATTTAATGAAGGAAATGAGCAGAACTCAACTTTGAAAATATGCACATCCTCAAAGCTCAAGCTCTCATGATGTCCATGAATTTTTGTAGCTGGTGCTACTGCTATTTTTATGAATCAATGAGAACAAGACTAATATCATTAGTGAGTAAGATTTAGTTAAACATTATTTTTATAAATAAATAATACATATTCATTGTAGAAAAATGAAAAAAATACCAAAAGTGAGGAAGAAAAACAATGAACATCTCCTGTATCCTCAGAGAAAGAAAAAAATACTTGCTTATCTTTACTTAAACGATGCCATACACTATGATAACCACATGGGAAGATCACTAGAGATCCTAAATCTAGAGTAATACTTTGTGTTGATCTTGACATTAGCGGCTATTTAGCCTCCGGGGCTCTCGCTCTCTCCTCTGTAAAATGAAGTGAAATTTTTCCCCCATTTAAGTATCACAGTCTTTTTTTTTTTTTTTTTTGAGCCTGAGTCAGAGTGTGATAGTGCTAGGCATATTGGTGTCATTACAGTATAGACTGAAAAGCTCAGCTTTAGTTTCTCACACTACTGAATGGCCTCTTCACCTCTACTCGGTGTCCTCATTGGAGGAGTGGAGATAATGATATTGATCTCTGAGGGATGCTTTTAGCATTAGTTCACATGTGTGCAGAGTGTTTGGTGGGCCCAGCAAGCAGTTGACATACAGTAGTCAAAAATCTCCATGAGTACATGGCAGGGTGGCAGTTTTCTAGATGATCTTCTATCGTCTAGAAGGTCATGCTCGGGGGGGCGGGGCGGGGGAAGTGTCATGGAAGATTCACCAGCCTTTATTGCTCTCAGTTACCTAACTTCTACTGAGCTGCACAAAACCACTGTGTGTGTGTGTGTGTGCATGCACACACACACACATACACACTTGCCACAGGCTAGACACAGGAGATATAAAGAAGGTAAGACCTAGACTTTACTCTTAAGGAACAAAACATAATGGAGCTGGACAATAAACTGAAAAACTTCAGCATAATTTATTCAGTATGGTAATAGTATGAGGAAAAGGCTGTGGGGCCAGAATGGGGCTGAGTGGGGAAGCGACTTATTTTGCCTTAGGGAATCTGGGAGGGCTTCACAGAGAAGAATTCATTTGTATTAGCCCTGGCAGGAGGGTAAAGCGTTTGCTGGGTGGAGAAAATAGGCATGAGCACCAGCCTGTGTGCTAGTGAAGAATTCTTTTCTGAAACTCACAGCCCACAAGACCCTAGGAATGCCAAAGCCACTTTTGAGAAATCTGGGACTAGACTAGAGTTAATTAGGATGGGCAAGAGTGGTTCAGCAAGGCAGGTCTCTGCAACCACCAGGCTCTTTTCTCTGCATCCTCTCAGTATCCTCCAATATTTCCCAGCTCTCCTTTTTGCTAACTGCCTTTCCTGCTTGAGGAACCCTATTTTAGGTACTTTCAAGGTCCTCTACCTCCCTTCTTTCATGCACAACAGCCTGCTAGGAGGAAAGGATCAGATATGAATGTATGAACCTGCAGTGTAGTTTATATGGTTTACGTTGCTGTGGTCCTTTTCCTAGGGATAGTTGTCTTTAAGTTCCTTGCTTCTTGTGGAATGAAACACTTTGATGCTAGAATCCCATTCTATCTTCTGGTTCATGGTGTGTTCTCAATAGCTTTAGGTGTTTTGCATGGTTAGTACAGTACTGCTTTCACTGTTGTTTAGTAGTAAATTGATATCACTCTCCAGTTCATCACAGACCCCCACCATTCCCCACTAGATGTATTATATCCTCATTGTCTTTCACTTTACTTGGTCTAAAGATATTTGTGTAAGTGGCCCCGTGTGTTTTGTAATTTTTTGAGTTTTCCGTTGAAAAATTTTATCAACCTCTCCTACAGTAATTTTCCCCCTTAGTTCTGTGCCCCTTTCTTAGCAGTTCTACCAACATTACCGAATACACTTGGACTCCAGTGTTGGGCAAAGTATTACAAGTGTTCAAGAATCACCTCCTATTTACTGAGAAGGAATTCAAACTATAGCACCTGTTACCAGGTTGTTTCTCACGTGGTTGTTGTTTTTCTTAAATACAACAAAACAATTTATGATGATTTTAATCGATTCTTAGATGAATAGATGAAATCAATTATTTAGCCCCACAATATCTTTCAACATTTGAACAGAGCTTATCAAATCCAGCTGCTAAAGCATTTCATCAGCAGGGCTAAAAGTCATACCTCTGGAGGTAGGGTGAAAGAGAGTGTGGACAACACTTGGGTGTGGGGGAAGGCAGTAGGGGCCATCTTGAGAACTGAGTATTCTCGATACCCTAGATGGATATTGACTATCTATACCTAGGTCATGTGGTGCACATAATGTGGTATCTACTAATGTGAGAAGTGTCAGCAGCAGTTATTGAATGACTAATGCAGTTTATAACCACCGCTCTCTCCTGTGAGCCCTTCATGCACTGCAGCTTTGTAGAGGGCTGCTCTGCCCAGGACTATGCATTCCCACCTCTGACCTGGTCATTAGTCCCAATTATCATCCATTTCAAAAAGTCAGCAGGGCTAGTATGTACATATCAGGGATCAGAAAAGGAACTTGGATTATGAAGAATAAAAAATCTGTCCAACATGTGGCACCATTAAAGTATTCTGGCTGAGGCATATTGTTTATAGTCAGCAGTTCTCTGGAAAATAGATGTTTACTTGTAGTGAGTATATTAAGATCTTTGCCATTAGGCAATATATAGCCTGCATTGTGTCTTCTCTTACAGAGAACTATGCTGGAATAAACCTTTAATTAGCCATTTCTGTGGCAATGAAAAACAGTGAACAGGAATACTGTTATACAGTATTTCTGCTTGAGAGGGAGGGAGGGAGCAAGAGAGGGAGAGACAGAGGGCATGTGCGTGAGCATGTGCGCTAAATAGCAGATTTTTTTGGGGGGGGGTAGGGAGGGTGACTTTTTAAAATGGTATGTTCCATTTAAAACTGTAAGTGAAGTATTTGCTAAATATTAAATTACTTAGAGAAAAAAAATGTCCCTAATATTCACAGGAATTTAACAATACTGGGTTTCCCTGAACCATCCATTGTCTGACGAAAAGTTGTGTTTTAATATGACTGTGGATTCTTTGCATCAGACTTGCTCATGTCTCTCAGCAGTTTCTTTAGGCAGTGATGAGGCTAATGTTTTTTGTTGCATAATAGGGACCCTTTTATGCACAACTCTTCCAGGATGGGGACTAGGCATCACAATACCACTGTCTTATCTTGCTTTTAGAACATAATAATTTTTCTGTCTCTATTTTCTTAACAATCAGACCTGTGACCTCCAACCCCCCACCCCATACCATTACATGAATGGATAGTCCTGATTTTGTAAAATTTTGAATACCCTTACATCTAAGTTCTAAAAGAATCAATTCATTTAAGACAAGATGACAAGTTTGGTCCAAGATTAAGCCAGTGGATGCTGCAGTCTGAGAAGCTTATTCTGGGTGTGTTCACATCCTTGGGCAGTGTGCACCCTTTTCTAACTCTTTCTTCCCTTGTATGTATGATAGAGCAATAATGCTCATTTCATAGGTCTTTTTGTAAGGATTAAATGTAGGATGGATTCTAGCAGAATCCATCAATGTTGGCTGTTAGGATGAAATATTCAGTTAGGTACAGAGAGGTTGATCCTTAGTACTTTTAAAGCTCCAATGATGGCAGCTGGCAGAAGCAGCAGCTGATTCTCTCCCCCTGCCCCCCAGCCTTTAGCAAGGGCTCAATACATATTTGGTGAATAAATGAAGGACTGCCAGAACAAGCTTCTAAATGCTAACTCCCAGATCTACCGGCCTAACCAACCGACTCATTTTCCCAGATCATACACTCCACTTTTCTTCATCTTCTATTTTTCTCAGTAGAACCCACCATTTCAATAAGAAGCAAGAAAAATTGTTACATATTATTCTAGAGCTCTCTTAAGCCAAATTAACAAATATTTATTGAGGGCAAGCAAAGTGAGAAGAGTGAGGTCAGGAAAAATAATTCTCAGCATGGTTTCTAGAATATAGCTCTGCAAATATATGTGACATGGTAAAAATCTAGGACAATGGTTTGTTTTTATTATTTATTTTCAGTTTTAAATGATCTAATGGCATAAAATGAATCCTCACCCTGTTGTCCTGATATGCTCTCTCATTCCCTGCCAAACACTCATTTTACAATTTATGCTCACCTGGACCATTCAGACCTGCTGTCATAGAAAGATTTCTTTCTCAGTTGGTGTCAAGAGAATCTCAAAATGGCTTTGGAAGCCTCTCAGATTAACTCCCTCACTTCTTGTGGGACCCTTTCCTACTCTCTCAGTAGTACTGGTGTTTGGAATTCTGAACAGTACTGAGGGGAGACGGACTACATAAGGGCGACTGCTGTCTATTTTGCATTTCTTAATACAGTGCATCTTGATTTTTCCCTTGTAGTATTTCATTATTTGCTTGTTTCCACAGAACTGTTTTAATAAGAAACTTTTGAGACTATTTTGGGATTAGTGTTTGAATGAACTTTCATGTCCATAGTATAAGCCCCCTTGGTTTAAAACTATTCCACTTAAAAACATTTACTTATATAATTACCAGCTGCTGGTTTTTCTCTCTTCGTATTCATGACTGCACACACAGACACAAATAGACACACTTATGTGCACATGTATACGCACATACATGCACGCATTCTCACATGTCCTGTGTGTGTGTGTGTGTGTGTGTGTGTGTATCCAGAAGGAACAATGTATTGTAAAAATTGTCCTGTTGAGTTTGTAATCCAGTCTAAGTTACTGAGTGCTGATAAGTAAAGGAAGTTCAACCAGACAGTTTAATCCTCCAATTTCCTGTCTTCTAATCAGCCCCTGATTCTTTTGGTTTTAAATTAGAAACATTCCTGACAATATTCAGGACAGGTGAAGGAAAATCTACTAGAAAATAAGTAAAGACAAAGAATTTATTTTACTGTCTAAAGTTCACAGGAGAAATATGAGTGTAATAACAGGAAATGAAGATTTTAAAAAAGATAGTACAAGTACATAGGCTAGCTTAAATAACCAATCACATTTCTGAATGAAGTACATTTGGATCATAATTTGATTTAAAGAAAAAAATACGAACGGAGTTTAATGTGCTTGCTTCTTAAGTATAGTAAATGGTCCTTTAAAATATGTGTATAAAGTAACCTAAAATAAAATGATTAGGATAATTTCTTAATGTGTTTGGGAGAAAATAAAAAAGCTACCTTATTCAGATTTTGCTTGCAATTAATCATTGCTAATACTGTGAGAAAATAATATTTGGAGTGTATAGAAACTTTTGAGGTTAATGCATATTCTCATAAATTAATATAGTCACACGTATTTAAAATTGTAGATTAAAAATAAGATAACTGTGAATTTAAAAATAAGTACAGGTAGAATGTGCAAATGCTGGAAATAGATTGTGTATAAATATGTTTAGCATGAACACTTTCTTCTGAAAGTATACTGGCTGCTTAGAATATTATATGAATTATTATTTACCGTATCCCCTTATTTTGATTCTTTTGATTTATAGCCACCGTAGTGAATTCCAAGTAACTTTAATCATCATAAAAGAGTTAGTGCAAATGCATAGAAAAATCTTTATTAGAAAATGTCTTTAAAGAAATATAGAAGACAATCACTAACAAAAGTTGTTCACTTGAGAATCGACATTTAAAAAATTGAAATTGTAAATACAATTTAAGTTATAAATCCAAGCAAATAACAACAATAAAAGGTTTGCATGAAATATGAATTTTTAGTTTTGTGTCTGCAGTAGTTAGGGCTACCAATCATTTGGGAAGTAGGCTAGAGTTTAAATGTTTTTTTAGAATTGTTCAACACAGTAAGACAGTATTTCACAGAAGTACCTTGCTAACTTATACATACATACATATATTATTATTATTATTAAAAAGTATTTATGTTACAAGGCAGAGCATCTCATTATCTGCCCAAGTGTTTTCCTGGTATATGAAGTTTAAGTTGTAAAAATTAGTGCTAAGCGATAGAGAATTATTGATTGAAAAATTATTTGGCAATTTCTAAAGAGAATGTTTCCAAAATAAGTGCTTGGGAACTTAACATGGTTGAAGGGGTGGGAGGATAATTTAATAGCCTTGCTTTCATAGTCTCTATGAGTTTTTAAATTGGATAGCAGAAGCAAGACAAGTGTATTTTGTAATTCATCTAAAAATAGTCCTGTAATATCTTGTTATCAGTAAATCATTAGGAAGAGGAGAATTTTTTTTTTCTGATTTCATTTTAATACCATGTGGGTAGAACAGAGGTTATTCTACTGAATAGAATTGTATTTTAAAGCATATGCATGCATACAGGGTGCTTCCATTTCATTTGTCATAGAGGAAAAATTTTACCAGGGTTTTCTTTAGTTTTATGTTGGAAGGTTTCAAATGGAGATGTCACAACAGAGCTAGACTAAGTTGATATGTAATATCTATTTCTTGATTTGCATGATTAAAGCATTAGAAAAGTGGCTCAGATATCAAAAGATTTCTCATAAGTGGCAGCGCCAAAGATAATTACTGTTAAAATGTACATGCTCCAACCCTGGTTGCTTGTTAACTTTTAAGTTGTTTACAACTCTGTGGGTTAGAATAAGTTTTCATTTACTTTTGGATATCAAGACCACTTTTCTCACTCTATTTTGATATCACAAGTGTATTTTAGCATATTTTATAACCTATGTCCCTCAAGGCAAAATTAGCTTCAATAATAATAATAATAATAATAAAAAAGAAGCCATACAAGATAGAGAAGGCCCTTCTCAGTATTTGACATTTTAAAAACAATTGTTTCTTAAACAAAAGTAGCCTTTTAAAAACGAAGCTAAAATTTATACTTTCAAAAAAAAAAAAAAACAATTAATTTAGTCAACTGACCTCCAGTTAGCAAAAAGTGCAGTTAAAACCCTACTGTAAGCCTTGTGAATTATGAGAGGGGGTGGGTATTGAGGGGTAAAAGGGGATTGAGGGGAAAAAGGAGAGAGGTTGTTATTCTCAGTCTTTTATTAACCAGTTTCTTTTATTCTAGTGGGTCTTTATTATTTAGAAAAATAAAATGATCTGGGGATCTATCCATTCTCACCTAAAATTTTGGAGTACAGTAATGGCCCTCTACAACCTGGTCCAACATATGCCCCAAAACTAAAACAAACAAACTCATTTGCCATACAAATTGTTTACGATTCATTAAAAGGCAAAATTGCATATCCTGGTGCTGGCAGCTGAGGCTGAGCCTCCCTGGGCGGAGGGGGCATTCACTGAGTTGCCTTTGTATGCTGGGAGGACCAAGCCGGAGTTTCCCACTATGCAGCCCGGAGTCTGTGCAGCCAGATGACGCATGAGGTAATTTTAAAGCTTTATTTGCCTTTAGTGTGAAACTCGGAACTTGTACTGTCCTTTGGTTAAAGAATCATATCAGCCAGGGTCAAGTTAAATTTTTTTTAGTTGGAGAAAATTGTTGGGGGTAGCAAGATGGGGGGTTATGGAGGGAAAGGGAGTGAATGCTAGTCTAGAAAGAAGAAGAGCTAAGAGAAAATGCAAAATTTGTTTTATTTTAATGAGTCCTCCCCCCTTCATCAGAGTCATCAATTTCCTATCAATAATGAGAAGTTTACATTAAATTATTTATAACTGGCAGAACTAAAATGCTTTGGTATGTGGTCACCTTTGAGGGAAATAAAAAATCGATTTATTCTCTATGTAATTTCCACAACTTCTTTAAAGAACACTCTGATTTCTCACCCCTTTTCAAAGCAAAGATCTAGAAGCATTGAAGTTGAGAGAAACTTCCTGTATTATGCAGCCTAAACAGCAGCATGTGAACTTATAGCATTGTTTATTTTTAGTTAACTGCATTGCTAAATGTTTCCACACTTTTATATTTTATATTCCCGGTGGTAAAACATCTGTAAAATAGTTTTAAATGCAAAGCAACTTCTAAGTAAACTTTACCTTAAAGAAATGACAGTTTTCCAAGTTAAAAAAAGAGGAGCATTTGGTGATCTTTGCAAGAAAAAAAAAACAAGATTACAAAATTTGCCATAAAAAGTAACAGTCTATAAAATCTATGAGCTCTTGAAATACAAGGAAGTAGAACGTGGCCCAGAATATGACATCAGCACACAGTTTTTCCTAAAAGTTACAATTTAGCTTAGAAAATAATAGCTAAAACCAAGCAGTACATTCATTTCCAGTGTTTAACAAGCTGTATAAGACGAATCGATAAGACAACATCATGGCATACAAGTAAACCTTGTTCTTGCTGGCAGAAACTCTAATGGGAAAATAAGTGCCCTGAGTAAAAGTTCAGGATCTAAGTGGATAGTCTACTGCTAGTCTAATTAACCAAAAGCTGAAAGTAACATCGTCCTGAAATCATCAGTAAGTTTCTAATATTTAGTTAAGAAATTACAAGTTAAACACACACATTTACACACATACCCACGGCCACCTTAAGTCAAGAGTCCTTAGGATAGACACACTGCAGCCGAACAGAATCCTGCGGGTAGCTTACTTTTAATAGTCTCTCAGTCCTCAGAGTTCCTAAAACGTGCCAAAATGATACCACCATTGGTCCAGAAAGGGGAAAGGAGAACTCTTTCTGCAGATCATACAATGAAACTGACCAAGTTCTGTCTTGTAATTCCATTCGCCAGTGTCTCCTTCAACACCACTCTCTCTCCCCCCTTCTCTCTCGCTCTCTTTCTTTTTTTTTTTCTTTTTTTTTTTTTTCTTAAACTGATATCTATGTGAAATGAGCTGAAGTTCACGGTCCAGTTAGGAACGGATAATACATTCATTGTCCTGGCAGCAAACTTTTTTTTCACTCCCTGGAAGAATTCACGCTTGCTGCAGGAATAATAATTACGGAAAACTAGAAATGCACTGCTAACGAATTAATCCTTAACGGACACCACCCTAACGAGGGCAGTAATGATTTGAGGACTCTCTTCCTCACAGGACTTGCATCTCCCATGACAATAAGCTATTGTGCATCCTCCCAACTCAGTCTACCTCATATAGATCCAAGATGTCAAAGGTTGTCTGGCCTGGTTGACCATGACATGCGAGTTAACTCATCTGCGGCTGCATGGTCAAACTTTATTAAAACTTTATTTGTACCCAGAATCACTAAAAGACAGGGAGTGTGTGTGCCTTTTCTGCTCAGAGGTGGAGCTCCTAAGAGACTTAAGACCTGCTGTGACATAAACAAATGGGGAAAAGTTTGATGAGAGCTATGGGTCTCTGATGGAGAACAGGGAATAAGGACCCAAAGTTCTCTCACAGGTGACTTCAGACAATCCAATTAATGGGTCGGCACTAGAATTCACCCAGGACTTGATTCTCCCCAGCACCCAACACACATCCTCAGAAAATACCACAGCCAAGGAAAAACCATGCACTACACAGTCCCTGAAAACAAAAGTAAAGGGGATGTGGCGCTAGAACAAAACCTGAGGGGCAGGACAAACGTTTCGTTTTTTACCCCAAGACCAGCTTGGCTAAAATACCTACCTTCACCTTAAAACTTCTGATACTTTAAGAAAAAAAAAAAAACCCAAAAGACAAAAAACATACAAACAAAAAAACAACAACTTGCAAACACTGTCCCATGGAAAGCCAGGGCAAGTATTCTGGGAACTCAAGTAAGAGAGTGGCAGAGAAAGGATGGCAAAAGGAAGCAGTGTGAGGCTGCCTCGCTGAAGAGTGTGAAAAAAATCAAATGTGAATTTGATGAATGTGAGGTCTGGGACATTTTGTCAAAGAGGGAGGGAAAGTAGAAAAGGGGAAAAAAAAAAAAGCAGCCCCGGCTGCCAACTCACCATCCACCAAGTTCTGGCCGAGATGTCGTAGCAGAGCTGCCATTTGATGGAGCCGTCGGAAGCTTTCCCTGCCATTACGCTGTCAGCAAGCTTCATCTGATGCTAACTCACGGGAGATAAGACACCTAATTGAGAAAACATTTGCAGTGGCATGTGGGGCAACATGTAGTCCGGTCCATACCATATGGAATCATGGGTAAAAAAAAATCTCCTTGACAATGAACCAATCTCTCACAGACCCAGTGGCAAGGTGATGTGGAGATGAAAAGTCTTCTGCTCCTAGCACTGTCTTCTCTCTCCTTTTAAAAAAACAAAACCCCACTGCTACACATCAAAGAGGCGGTTAAAATTAGGGCTTCATCACTCAGATGATTTTGGTCTGCAAGGTTTTTCCTTTCCTTCCAACAACCAATCCCCCCTCTTTTTTTTTTTTTTTTTTTTTTTTTTTTTTAAGGAGAATAAAGAGATTTAATAGGACAAAGGCAGGTAGTGGACTGCGGAGGGAGATCGCCACAGGCTATTAGCCTAAAATTTCTGCTTGACAGATGGAACTGCTTAGAGACTATCATGCGATGTTTTGGGCTTTTTTCCCTAGCCCCCCACCCCCCCTTCTTCGACTTTAAGTCTGATTCGGTATCTGTTTTTCACAGCCACTTTTCTCAAGAACGTGAGCTGTGCATTTAAAAAATGTTCAGTTTAGTTTTCCTGTCTTACATATCTTGTTGGAAGCAAAGTGAAAAGTCTAAAACTAAATCGGGGAACAGTTGAACAGGTTTTCCAAGAAGTAAAAAAAAAAAAGTCTGAGGAAAAATATTTCTCTTTCCTTACCTTATTTGTAAAAATTGAATTCATCAGTTAATTTGATTGTGAAGGAACATAAACATGAGAAGACAATGTTCAAGTTCCTTAATTTCTGGTTCCGGTTGATACTGTATTTAGATGTGTGTTTTTATGTTAGGAAATGCATTACTGATGTTTCACAGGTTCCAACTTGTAGGCTAGGTACCGTCTCTATTTTTTGGTGTCTCCCTTTAAAAAAAGAATTCTAGGTTTTCCCCTTCTTTGTAAATCAAATGGTCAGTCATTATCAATTCAGTTTAACACAATTCAGGCTAAACTTGACATGAGTACTTATTCAGGGAAAATCACATCTGATTTTCTTAGTGTAACCAAGCCATCTTCTTCATAGGAGTTTTACCATACATCTTCTCTTTAGCAGAAAAAATAAATCATAACATGGACTTACCAATAAGAATAGCTGTAAAAATGATTTTTTTTTTTTAGGTGAGAAGAAGTTCAGGTTACTGCTAAATTTCAAGTCATTTTACTTCAGGACCAAGAGGAGAGAAAAAAGTAGAGAGAATGCCTTGGATTTATGATAATTTAGTCATTCAAACTGTGTGATATTAGCAACTACAGAAGTACCTTTATAAGAGCAGTGTACCAAATATATTCCAATTTTTTTCCCCTGAAGATAAGTGATCTCCAAGAGCCTAGCAGTGATATTATAGTTCTCTACACTGCAGATCTTCTATATAGTCAAACTGGAGCATGAGAAAATTTATCTACAGCATTTTTCAGGGCTATTGAACTGTGGTTATTTAAAAAGTTGTGCATTTACAGCCTAACTATCCAGCAGATTTTTTACCTAGTAACATTTTTGACTATTTAGATAAATTTACTCAGGACACATTTTAAGTTCCAAAGAGATTAAATTTGGGGGCTTTTGCTTTCCCATTTCTGACATCTTCCTTAGAAGGTGTTATTTTAACCATTTGGCATTAAGTACATAGCTGTTTTAATAAAAATAATTTCAGTAAAGCAAATTTTATCCAGTTGCATCTGAAATGTTTTATAATTCAAAGCAAGATGCACACACTCCTTCTACAGAATGAACCACAAAGACAATAAATAAGGCATTTTTTTCTTTCTCATCCCTCATCGTAATGAGATTTCTTCTAATAATATGGGAGTAGGAGGTAATACCGAGAATTATTATCAAATATGGTAGACACATCTTCGTATTTTTTATTACTCTGAGGTCGCCTCTTTTGTTCAGAAGAGGAGTGTAGTAGTACAAGAAATGTTAAGTTACCTTCAGTGTCTATAAGCAAATGGACCTTCTGCCAGGATCTTGCCCTGAGCTTGCCAGTCAAAATGTTTGTTGCCTTGTGTAACTGCAGCGTTATTAAAATGACCTGATTTTTCTTCAGTTTACAAACACTTAGAGAATGAAAAGGAAAAAAGTTGGAAATTCTATATAAAATGTAAAATAGCACAAATCAAGGGGAGAAAAGGGAAAATGAAAAAAGAAGAGAAATGAAGTGCATTCTGTCTTTGAATCAATCTCTTATTTCATTTTATCTTTTCTTACTTGCCTCTGACAAGCAGACAAAACCAATTTCCTTACTTTAGAGTCTCCTTAGCATTCTTCCAGGGCATAAAGGCACATGGACATTTGGACTCGTGGGCCCACAGCCTTATATTTTCTAAGTGTGTCCTGTGGCAACCTCTGAAGTTAAAGGTGTCTCTTATCTGAGCTGCTGCATTTCTGAGACTCAGAACACCCTTATGCACGCCCATTATTTATGAATGAATGGGGCACAAGGAAAACTGGAATCCAGATTTCACTTCGTGAATGGTGGAATACCTGGGAAGATTTTACAGGAGATGGCATGATAGTTTTAAACAAAATAATAATAATAATAATAATAATAAATACCATTGGATAATAGTGTTTTAAATCTAGAACAATTAAGTGCATTTAAGTTCACCATTGTTCTCTAAGAGACTGGTGGAAGTTGTCCTTTCCCATATAGCAGTCTGTCTTTTTCAGTGTGGCCAGTTGTTAATAGCCTTAAAACAAGATTAAATAAAACATGTTAAATATTGCAATTATTGTGGAAAATAAAATTATTTGGTGAGCATAAAGGGGAGCAATTCAAGCATTTAACATGATCCAGGAAATGCTACTCCAAACAATTGCATTTGCTTTATGCATTTTTCCCCTTTGATTGCTGACAGATGCCTTTTTGGAAACAAACATCTAAATGGTTTGCTTTCAGTTGGAAAAAAATATAACAGAAAGCGGCTACATGTTTTGAATTTAACTCTTGTCATTTGAATACTTCTTCCCACTGCACGTGAATGAATGAGGCAAAAACAGCACTCTCATCAAGAAACAAGACCATTAGGATTTGGACCTTCTTATTTCCTTTGAACATATTTTATATGAAATGGGAATCCCCCTAGTTATGAAGTTAGTGATGGGTTAAAATAAACTATAGGGTGCAGGGTGAGAAATATGGTCTGATGACTATGGGGAGCATTAGAAAGGGAATTGTTTTCTCATAACATGAGACCTCCAGCAAAAAGCAAGTTCTTTTCCAGCATCATTCTGGCTGTTGATGCTTCCCAAAACAGCTACCTTTTGTTGTTGAATGGGATTCCCAACTGCATCTTTGTGGCAATGCATTTGAATAAAGAATTTGAAGATTCTACTGCCAACAGGTGTGCAATATCAAGGAATTTTGGTTTTTGTCATACGTTGCTAAAGGGCAATGTGAAAATGGAATATTAATGATTTTCAGAGGCTGTATAGTAGAGTGGTTGAGAGTACTGTGTCTGAAGTCCAATATGCAATATGTTAAATATTGCAATAGGCTTGGTTGGTTACTGTGTGAGTACTCTCAGGTTACTAACCTCACTGAGTCTCTGTGTCCTAATCAGAAAAATGAAGATAAAAATAGTTGTTAAGTATATAAATATGTAAACTGATTAACTACATATACTTAGAAGCAAAAACATGCATAAAGTCACTATTCCCTGATATATATGATAAGCACTGAACCAAAGTTATTGTTTTGCTTTTGCAGTTTTGTTATGTTTATTGCTTTGTTGAGGGAAACTCTTTTTCTTCCTCTTTCTGGTGTTCGGTAAGGCTGGATTTGGTCCTTTCCCTCTGCTCTTCCATATTTATCTGTGCCTTATTCCATTTCAGTTCTTAGTATCCTCTCCTGGACTCTTCTGCCTCTAGTTGGCCTTCCCTCGAGAACCTGAAATTCTTCGGGGCAAGGGCCACGTCTTGTTTGTCTCAGTAGCTATGCGGTCAAGTTCACTATTGGGCAGAGAGTAGGGGCTTCATAAATGGTGGAAGAAAAGTAGTGGAAAAAAAGGCATAGAACATTAGTCGATTTGAAATTTGATTGCATTCTTTTCATTTTTTTTTTTTATACAGGCTTTTCACAGGTTTACACAGGCTTTTCATTTACCTTGACTCAAGCTATTGCTTTCCTAGCACATCATCTGCCTTCTCGAGTTAGCTCCCCTCATTAAGACCCAGGTTCATAGTCATCTATAGAGCCTTTGAATTCCTGTTGCCTGCTTTATCTGTATCATCCATTAGTACTTCATATAGATTGACTATAGTAATATTTGTCTTTATCGAATATAGGTCATTCATTCATTTGTTCATTCACCCATTTAACAGCAACCTCTGTGATGTAGGCAACTAAATTTTTTTTCCCCTTCTTTTCAAGCTCTGTTTCCCAGGTCATTGGAAATCTGAAACTCTAGGAGAAGAGCAGCTTGATTTTGAATGCAGCATATAATAACAGCTAATGTATTGAGTGTTTCCTCTTAGCAAGGCATGTTCTAAGATCTTTTTTTTTTTTTTTTTTTTAGATACGTCCTTATGAGGTACGATCTATTATTAACCTCATTTTACGAACAAGAAAACAGGCTCAAAGAGTTGAAGTAACTTGCTTAGGGTCCTGGAGTTAGAAGAATTCAAGCCTAGGAGTTATGACTTAAGAATTTCACCACTCTAGTTTTGCTTTCTAAATCATGAAAGGAGGGAAATAATAGGACTTAGCGTTTGCCCTGTACTAGGCACTTTTTAAGGTGGTTTCCAGTATATGTCATTTAACCCTCACAATAACCCTAGGAGGTTGATAATATTATTTTCAATTTATAGGTCAGGATTAAATAGGTATGAGTCTTGCCCAATGACACATACTAAGCAAGAACAGCAAAATTTCAACCCTATGTCAATTTGACAAAAAAGTCCATGTCCTACTCCAATTAGCTAGCGCTCAGAAGATTTTTAAAAATTTCTTTTGTCAAGGTGGATGCTGGGCTTAATGAATATGTATGACCTTGAATCTCAAGCTCTTGGAAGCCATGAAATTAGAAATGAACACTGTTGCTGAAACTGTAGAAGTTTGGTTGAGGGAAGTGGATATCCGAGACTTTTAAAAAGCCTGTATTGAAGAGGGATTGTCTACTATTAATACCTGGGTCTTTTCTCTAACCTCAGTCAGGTGTGAAATCCTAAAATGGTGTTCAAGACTTCACTGTCTAACCCCGAAAATGAGTGTGTACTCACACATAAGCTTTGGGATAAGAGGAAGAACTACACAAAGATAGACAGTCTAGTTCTTTCAGAGCCCAGGAAAATGCCGAGGTCTTTGGTAGTCTGCACAGGTACACATCATTATTGGGCATGAGTGTGGTGACTTAAAAAAACCAGTGTCCCAAGTCACCTGGCATGGTTTTCTTACCGTATGGCAGAAGCAAACGCTGCAAAGCTGAAAAGGGCAGAATTGAAGAAAATGCCAGGGGGTCCAGACAGCCCCATCCATTTTAATGATATGCCCAGAGATTGCCCAGATTTTTGATTTAGGGTGTGTGTGTGTGTGTGTGTGTGTGTGTGTGAGAGAGAGAGAGAGAGAGAGAGAGAGAGAGAGAGAGAGAGAATATGGACACTCACAGATTGACATATATATGAATATATTTTTTTCTCAAGAAAAATATTGATAATTTTTTCAGCAGAAACTCATCTGCCATGCTCTGTAAAGAATTATTATTTTTTTCTTAGTGACAGTTCTTGTGCCTCATTTCCATTTAGAACTTCTTTGACTTTTTACTTCTTCTTCATTTTCTGTTAACCAGCTGCCACCCAAGATTGGACTAAACCCTTTGCCCCCTGTTAAAAAAGAAAAAAAGAAAAAAAAAACTGCATACAACACAACCCTCTAATAAGTATATTCACAACTTCTATGCAAGGCACTTAAGAAAACTAAAAGGTTAATATATTCTAACTAGATGTTGAGTATAGAATGTCAGATCTGTCAAATTTCATTATAACTTGCTGCTCATTGGAAAAGATTTGATTTCTTTTGCCACTGTCCTACTATGTTCAAGTCACAGACTGCCAGCAGCAGCCCACTGAAGACCACAGGCTGGCAGTAAGCAGGCTCGAGTGGGAAACCAGCCGCAAGGACCATCTGTTTCCGATTTCTAGCTGAGCCAAGATGTGCAGTGAAGTGCACTCCATTCACCAGGCCAGCTTCTCCCCTGCTCAAGTTATTAGTGTTACAAGTGAAATTATCTTTTCCAAACAGCAGGGGAGCTATAATCCTTATGGAACAGGACCTTAAAACACACACACATGCACACACACACACACACACACACACACGCATGCACAACACACACAACACACTCACTCACAAAATGCAAATTCACATCCACACACAACACTCTGACATCTTTTTGTTAAAATTGTGTGGAAAGCTGCTTGTAAATTTAATTACAGCCTTAATGGGGTTTATAAAGTATGTTTTATTAAGCATAATAACTTCTGAGGCAGCACCATATACATTGGCCTAATTTAGTCTAATTGAATAATCAAATATCTTTAGGATGCTTTTTGTGGTCATGGTTAAAAATGACGAGATGGATGTATTTAAACCATCTTAAAATTTAATGGCTTTCAGAGGCGTAATGACCTTTTAGGAATAATCAATGGAGGTTTTGCTTGGCTGTCCCAAGTGAGCCAATATCATGCATGTAGACAGTGCTATTAAATCCCAAAGGGCCAAATAACTGGTGTTACCAAGTAAGTTGGGAAACTGTAATAAACTACATCTTTGTTATTTGATGTTGATTTGTCTGTCTCGAAATTGATAATTTTTATAAAAATTCAGAGGTGAAGTGGCAAGGCCGATTGTGTGATAGTGCAATAGACATAGCAAGAGGAGAAGTCAGGAGGTCTTAATTAATTAATGTTATAAATATGCACTTAGTGGCAGGTGTTTGCCAGTGTGCTAGGTGCTCAGTGGTACAGATAAGAAAGACATAGGACCCAGCTCTTGCTGAGGAGAGAGACAAAGGAGCAGGTATTTCTATTACTATGTGATGGAACCATGGCATATTCTAGCCTGGGTTCTTCCACATTCTTGATTGTCACATGCCCTCTGCAGACTTCATCTGTGAAATGGGGGTGGGGGGGTAGCAATGGCTGACTTTCAGGAAGTGTTGTCAGAATTAAATGAACTAATATCCATAAAAGAACCAAAGTCAGTGATAGAAACTTAACAGTGCTCAATATATGTTCATTTCTATTCCCTCCTAGTTGTTCCCTGAGTACTTAAGAACCTTAAAAATTGTAGTGACCTTCCAGCAGATTTCTCCTTTGTGGATGAGTAGCACATTGAATTCAGGGGGAGTGCCTCAGCTGTGGCTCCCTGTATAAGTCAGCCAGCTGCAGACCATAGGTTTCTGAGGGCAAGGCCTACAGAGAGCACCATACAGTCATGAATAATTAGGTACCTAATGTGTGCTTTGGGTTTATGGTGAATGAGAAACTGATTTTTCTAAAAATATTTTTTTTTCTTATTAAAGCGGAGATCATATAAATTCGTTTAAAATGAGGAGATAGAAAAAACATGACAAATCCTTTATTTGGCGTATTAAGAAAATGAGACCTACTGGAGAGACTATCTCAGACTCACCTAGCAAGTTAGTAGCAGAGACATGGCGCCAACCAAGAGACCCTGATATTCGGTGTCTCTGTTTGCTAGTATACCACTTGTTTCACAGTGTTTGACGAGCTATGTCCCATATTCTATAATTCAGTTGAATTCAGATGCACACGAGATCCTGAAGATTGTATTGTACACCTGGCAGATGGATCACTGTGCTTTACTCATGTTTACAGATAGAAATGGAAGCATCTAGGATAGCCCAATCATTAGATAAATAAAAAAACTAAGGACCAGTGTCCCAAATAGGTTCTCTGAAAGTAAACTTTGAGTCTTTGATGAGATTTGCGGAGATTTGTGTGCAAGAATTTTATTGGGGTGGCAGTCAGGAAAGTAAGCGAAGCTTTACACCTGCAGGACGATAAAGGAAAGGGGTTTGGGTATTGTTAAAAATCCATGCAGTCACAAAAAGGCCAAGATAATCCTGCAAGGAACCCAGAAGCTAGGATGGACTTACAGAGTTGTTTTAAATTGGTGGTGGGGGCCGGGCCTTTGCATTCTCACAATGACTGACTAGTCATTGAATGCAGATCATTTCAGGAAAAAGGTAGAGACTTTGAGTCCCAGTCCATACCTCTATTCATTTTCTAATGTCCAGGAGTTTTCATACCCTAGTTGAGCAGAATCTACCCAGGATATCCAGGAGCCCCCTTCTCATTGAGAAACTACAAGGGTCAGGGAAAGAAAGTCAAAATAATGAGAATAATGTTGGGCATCTTTTGGCTTTTCTCCCAGCTGTCCAGGGACAGACACCTTTCTTGGCTTATATAAGAGTTCAGAGAGTGAATGAAAGAGATTTGGAGTGTGGTACTAAACCCATACAGTCAGATCTGTTTGAACCTCCAAAGAGTCTCTTGGTAGAAGCATGTATCAGCATCTCCTGAAGCATTGAACCAGAGGAAACGAGATTTTGGGTGAGGAGAGGGGGAAGCAAATGGCAACAGTGGATGAAAAATTAGTTTTTTGCCTTTTTTTTTTTTTTTTAGTCCTTATATTTTATCTCAAATAAGCTCTCTCTTAAAGCACTTAGTCAAGAAAAAAACAGAACCTCCCAAATCTGAAGCATTAAAGGTGTGGGATGATTAAACCTTTTGTTCCAAAGAAGAGCTTTAGAAAATAAATCCTAGCTCCTCCCAAAAGAGCAAATTTATTTGGAGCTAAAAGAAAGCTTTAGATATCCACTTCCCCATCTTACTCCTGACTCTGGAATTTTTTTTCCTTTGTGCCATAAGTTGGATTTTTACTTGCTATGACATTTTGAAAAATACATATAGAAATATAGCATATTTAGAAGACTGCATCTTGATTTTTGAGCCATTGCCATTTCTACATTCCACTGACAGAGACCATGGGGAAGCCATGGGGATATAGACTCTCTAAGTTGAGACTTTTTCCCTGGGCCTTGATGGGACAAATTCAAGAGACTTATTTCTGTCTTGTTCTTCACTGTAGCAACACAATGGGTAACCACTTTTACAGGGGGAATCACAGACTGTCTCTCATGAGAAGCAGAAATAGAATTTTTGCATTCACTTTTGGCAGTTTTCCTTCCACTTCTATCCTAATGGTTTGGTGTAGGTTCCTCCCCTATTCTCCCACCTCTTTATATCCAATTCAGAACCTGTATTTACAGTTAAGTACTTTTCATTTGTCCTTTTCCCCTTCTTTATTTTTCTCCTTACCTCTTGACCTGCCTTCCAACATTTTTCGAGCTCGTGTTATATACCAAGTACTGTGATAATTACTAAGCCAGTATAATTATAACCAAGACAGGAATCTACTTTCATGGCATTTGTCCTCAAAGAAGGTGAGCAAGGCATCCCAATCCAGTGTGATAGATAGTGTGATGGAAGTGTCTTTGGCGCTAAGGGAGAACTGGAAAAGGGCACCAAACCTAGTATTGGGGTGGTGGTAGATGTGAACTGGTTGCATTTTCTACAAGAAATAATTGTGAAGTTCGGTTTGAAGAATGACAAAGACTATGGCAGATAAAGGCAACTGTTGAGAAGGGTGTTTGCAGCAGGACTTTTATAGTCCAAAAGAATAGCACGGCAGGCTCTGAGAGAGAGCCTGATAACCTGAAAGTAGTCTCATGTGCCCAGAGAATCTCAGATTACTTGATCATCACATTCTCTCTGTAGATGAATCTACGGCCTACTATTTGTTTATGAATGGCCTATAAGCTAAGAGTAGGTTTTACCTTTTAAATGTCTAGGGAAAAAAAGAAAAGAAGAATAATATATTGTGACACATTAAAATGATATGAAATTTAAATTTCAGTGTCTGTGATAAAGTTATTGGACAGAGGCATGTTTATTTGTTTGCATGTTGTTGATGGCTGCTTTTACACTACAATGGCAGAGTAGAGTAGTTATAATGGAGACCGAATGACCTGGAAAGCCTAAAATATTTATTTTATGGCCTTTACAGAAGAAAGTTTGGTGATCTCTGGTCTATTGGGTGAGGCTTAGGGCGTGGAGTCCAACAGGCTTGGATTCAAATTCTGGCTCTTCAACTTCTAGAAGTGATGCTCTTAGCAAATTTCTTAATCTGTCTATATGTCAATTTGCTCACTCGAAAAATTATAATAACAATATTTCAAAGAACTGTGAAGATTGAAGGAGATACTGTCATACAAAGTTCCTGGAAATAGTAAATGCCAAAGTAAAATTATTTATTAAAAATTGTTAATGACAATTTCAACCAATTTGAGTTATAAATAACATTTGTGATAAAATAAATATGATAACATTGTGAACTACTATATTAATGCCAGAATGACTGCTTTGGGGATTTTCAGTTAAAAAAGTATTTTCTGTAACAGACTAATGGGGAAAGAGAAAGTTGTATTTGAGTGAGAATAGAAAGCTCTGAGGGAACAGAGATAAACTATTGTCTGAACTCCTCAAAATAATATAATAATTATAGCTAAAATGGATTGAGTGCCTGCAATGACATGTTGCTAAATACTTTATGTGAATTGTCTCATCTGATCATCATTTCAGGCCTATGAGGTAGCAACTGTTGTCACTCAACTTTACAGATGAGGAGATGAGGCTTAGAAAAAAGTTAAATAAATTAATCCAAGTCACACAGTCAGTAGGAAGTAGAGCCATGACTGAACCTGGGACAGTCTGATGCCAAAGTTTCTGTCTTAACCACTGTGCTTTTGGAAACATCTTGATGAGGATCAGGAACCCAAGTTTCAGGGCCTATATCTGTTCCTGGTGGTTGGCCCTTTAGAGTGTCACTCTGAGTTGAGCTCTGCAGAAGTGTCAAATTAGAAAAATGCAGTTGTAACTGCCTGTACCCATTTTTGAGTCAGTTTCTCAGAGGCTTCCCATGAGAACTACAACAGATTTCTTCTTGAGAGTCTTTTAAGGGTAGTCCTTCATATAATTGCTTTGTTTCTTGGGTATGAGGTTATGGGTATGGTCTTGCTGGGAATGTACAAATGGGAGTGTGTTTGGCTGTGTGACTGGACTAAAGTGTTTTGATTAATAACTGAAATCTGTTTGGTCTTCAGGTACTATTTATTGACATGGGAGTATGCTCACAAACTCTTTTGCCAAATGCCAAACCCACAAACAATAGTCTCAATTTGGTAATAATGTGTGTATATGTGTGTATTTTCAAAAATATCAGGAAAAAATTTACCAAGATACTTAGTAGTTGTCTGCCTCTGGGTTGAAGGAATAATGGTGAATATTATTATTATTATTATTTATCTAAACTTCTATTTCCAGAACTCTAAAACAGTTTATTTAATTACAGATAAATAAAAAAACTACATGTTATAAGTGATATGAAACTATGTGCCAAAAAACTTTAAAATTTTAAAATTCTTCAATGTTATAATTTCACTTTGGTACACTATCATAAACATGGATCAAATATTATATACACAGATATCTGTTTATTTTAGCATTATTTTAAATAGTGGAAAAATTTGAAAAAATATTCTGCATGGCACAATGACTTCAGAACATTTTATGTAGCCGTGAAAGAAAAATGTTGCTTACAAATAGAAAATGCTTGTTATAATATTGTGAATAAAAAAGGGTACAAAATTGAACATACAGAATGAGCACAGTTCAGTGAAAACTCAACAATCTATTCATTAAAAGACAGAAAGAAAACACATTCAGGTGTTAACTGTTGTATATAATTGGTGGGATTATAAATTTTTCTCCTTTTTCTTCTCTGCAATTTCAAAAGTTTCTTTAATGAATTAATATTATTTCTATAATGGAAACAATTGGGCATTAAAAAACTGTTGAAACTGAAAAATCTATGTTGACTGGTGATTAGTTTTAAAAATCTCCCCTGCTTCCACAACCCACTGCTCGAATCTTCATCCCTGTGCCTCTTATGGTTAGCTAGGTATTTCCCAGGTTCGTTACAACATGCTTAATGGTAATGCAGAGGACATCAAGCTAGGGAGCTGGACATAGGGATTCTAGTCAGGACTATGTCACTAACTTCACTGCATACTCGTGGGTGAGTCCCTTTTCCTTCCAGGGTATCAGGTTCTTACTGTATAAATGAGAAGAGCTAAGATTAGGTCAGAGGTTCCTAGGGCTGGGCTGAAAGAAAAGTCTCAGTGATGGTATATGCTGTCTAAAACCTGGGATCTCTTTTCATTTTTTATATCTTGTTTTTTATTGCATAGCTAAGTTTCCATCTACATATTTATTCATCGATGCTATGGAAAATGAGATTGTTTTCTTAATTTTCTTTTCAGATAGTGTATAAAGACATAACTTATTTTTGATGTTGACATTAACTATTGTACACTTTGGAATAGTTTTTAAGAAGTTTTGACTTTTTATCACCTATTCGTAAAAGAAAATTTTTTCTTTATAGCGATTATAAGAATTTGAAGAAATTATTAGTTTAAAAATCTTGCCCCATATAGTTATTTCAAGCATAAAAAATCTGATAATATTTGACAGAATCCACATCTATTCATGATAAAAACTCTCAGCAAAGTAGGAATAGAGGGAACATACCCAATATAGTAAAGGCCATGTATGACAAACCTACAGCTAATATCATACTCAATGGGGAAAAGCTAAAAGCATTTTCCTTAAAATCAGAAATAAGACAAGGATGTCCATTTTAACCACTTTTATTCAACATAGTATTGGAAGTCCTACACACAGCAATCAGAAAAGAAAGAGAAATAAAAGGCATCTGAATTGGAAAGAAAGAAGTAGAACTGTCATTATTTGCAGATGACATGATACAATATATAGCGAACTTTAAAGATTTCACAAAACTGTTAGAACCGATAAATGAATTTGGTAAAGAAGCAGGATACAAAATTGATATTCAGAAGTCAGTTGCATTTTTATACACCGATGACGAACTTTCAGAAAGAGAAATTAGGAAAACAATCCTATTTATAATGGCATCAAAAACAATAAAATCCCCAGCAATAAATTTAACCAAGGAGGTAAAATTATAAGTCATTCATAAAAGAAATGGTAGAAGGTATAAATAAATGGAAACATACCATTCTCATGGATAGAAAGAATTAGCATCATTAAAATGTCCGTACTACTCAAAGCAATCTATAAATTCAATGCAATCCCTATTAAAATACCAATGGCATTTTTTCACAGAACTAGAACAAGTAATCCAAAAATTATATGGAACCATAAAAGATCTTGAAAGGCTACAACAATCTTCAGAAAGAAGGATAAAGTTGGATGTATCATACTACCTGACACAAAACTATACTACAAGGCTGTAGTCATGGTACTATAGTCATGACACGATACTGACATAAAAGCAGACACATAGATCAGTGGAACGGAATGGAAAGCCTAGAAATAAATCCTCACCTATATGGTCATTTAATCTATGACAAAGGAGGCAAGAATGTACAATGAGATAAAGATAGCCTCTTCAATAAATGGTACTGGGAAAACTGGACAGATACATGCAAAAAAATGAAACCGGACCACCTTTTACATCATATACAAGAATAAACTCAAAATGAATTTAAGACTTAAATGTAAGACCCAAAAGCATAAAGCTCCTAGAAGAAAACATAGGCAGTGAACTCTTTGACATTGCTCTTTGTAGTATTTTTCTGATACATCTCCTTGGGCAAGGGAAACAAAAGAAAAAATGAACAAATGGGACTACATCCAATTAAAAAGCTTTTACACATCAACAAAACAAAAAGACAGCTTACTGAATAGGAGAAGATATATGCCTATGATACATCTGATAAGGGGTTAATATTCAAAATTTATAAAAACTCATGTAACTCCACAACAACATAAAACAAACAATACAATTAAAAAATGGACAGAAGATCTGACTAGGTATTTCTCCAAAGAGGACATACAGGTGCCCAAATAGATATATGAAAAGATGCTCAATATCATGAATTGTCAAAGAAATGTAGATTAAGACCACACCTCAGACTTATCAGAATTGTTGTCACCAATAAATCAAAAAACAAGTGTTGGTGAAGATGTGGAGAAAAGGGAACCCTTGTGCACTGTTAGTGGGATTGCCAATTAGTACAGCCACTGTGGAAAACAGTTTGGAAGTTCTTCAAAAAATGAAAAATAGCACTACCTATGACTTAGCAATTGCACTTCTGAGTATTTATCCAAAGAAAACCAAAACACTAATTCGAAAACCCCATGTTTACTGCAGTGCTAATTACAGTAGCCAAGATACAGAAGCAACCTATGTGTCTATGGATAGAGGATTGGATAAAGAAGTTTTACATATATACAATGGAATATTACTGAGCCATAAAGAATGAAATCTTACCATTTGCAATGATATAGACCTAGAGGATTTTATGCTAAGCGAAATAAGTCAGACAGAGAAAGACAAATACCATACAATTTCACTTTTATATGGAATCAAGGAATAAAATAAATGAACAAATGCAACAAAAATGGACTCATAGATACAGAGAACAAATTGGTAATTGCTAGATGGGAGGGAAATTGGGGGGCTGGGTGAAAAAGGTGAAGAGATAAAGAAGTACAAATTAGTAGTTACAAAATAGTTGTGAGGATGTGAAGTACAGCATTGGGCAGATAGTCAATAATATGTATGGTGCCAGGTGGAAACTAGAGTAATTGGGGGATCACTTTGTAAATTATATAAATGTTTAACCACTATAATATATACCTGAAACTAATTTTTAAAAAAATCTCAAAAAAAAAAAAACAGATAATGAGATTTAGTCATAAACATAGCTCTAGTCTCACATTATAACTTGTGAAAATAATTTTAAAAGTTTTTCTATAGTCTTAATTTATAATAATTTATAATATTCTCAAAATTTATATTATAATTATGTATTAATAAAAAGGTGTTTTCTAAAACCAAGCCCCATATTTCCATATACCAAGCTCTTAAATCTCCTCTAATTTATTCCATTGTGCCTCATAAATAGTCAATTTCTATGTTTGCCATGACATAAAGAGTGTTCAAATCTCTCTTTATCTGATAAACAACTTTGGCTGCACTTTGAAGTCACCAGAGGAGCTTTACAAAATACTCGGCCTTGTTCTGGAAGAAGATTTGAACATTAAGAGTGGCTAAAAGAACTTAGATAATGCAAATGCTTAAGCTTCACCTGAGATCACTGAGTCAGAACATCTGGCCATGGGATCCGGGCACCATATTTTTTTCAAAGAGAACCACTGTTTGAGGTAGTGTCTTATCCTTCCATGTGGCAGCAAACTTTATTGTTCGGTTTTCTAGAAGAAGACTACACAGTTAAGAACTGAGCGACATTGGTTTAAGATGTCTCAGGACTAGGGTTGTAAAACATTTATGGGTGATGAAACCTTCTTTTAAGTGATGCCAGTTGCATAATAGTGGTGGATCCTTATGACCTAAACAGTGGTTTTAACCCTGGCTGTATATTAGAATCACCTAGAGAGCTTAAAAAGAAAAAAGAATAAAACAAAAACATGCCTGGACCTCACCCCAGACCAATTAAATCAGAATCTCCAGGGATAGGGCCCATATACTGCCTGTTTTATTTAAAGTTTCTCAGATTATTTTAATGAGTAGCCAAAATTGGGAACAATTGGCTAAAAGGAGAATTGCAGAATTTTATTTCCAATTACTTTCCTGCTCTTATTTTTGGAGTCACACTGATCTACTCAGTGTCCAGTATTCATACCCAGTCCTAACTTTAAGTCTGTGGTTCTCAATGATTGCATGAGTACCTGTTCTGCCTTCTTTTATAAGATATCTCAACCTTTTTCATCCAGCTAATGACTTACTTTGTATGCAGAGCCTTCCTTTATCAACCCAGGTTTCAGTGACTGCTTCTTTTGTAATGTCCTCTAATTTTAACGTATATACTCATCAGTGAGAGCAGGAACAATGCTGTATTCATCTTTATGTTCCATAGCAAGCAGTGTCTACCCATAGCAGGTTTTTAGGATACATTTGCTGTTGCTGATTGTGTTTTCTTTAGGGAAGGCGAACAGATTCCACTTTGTGGAGGTGGTGAAGAAATGAAGGAACTCAAACTCTCATTTACCTCTATGTTTTTTCTTTTCATTTGTTGCATCTTTATGAGAGTCCAAGCTATTAGAGAAGGATCCTATGTTGGTAGGGTTTTCTCTATTAACATCCTTATTTCCCTTCCATGCCATGGCGAGATGCTAGATGTTAGAACATCAAGTGCAATGTTCACTATGACAAATATTTTAAGCCAAAAATCACCGCTTTGTGGGGGCCTAGAATTGACCACAGCTTGATAATATATTTCTTGTTTCTAGATCTTCTTTGTCATTTTCTAAACATCTCTTGATGTTCCCTTACTTGGAAAAGGAATCTTAACTCTATCCCAAAGCTCACATGAGCCATTTTGATATTTATCTTTGTGTGCATCAGACCCTGTGAGGGCTCTCTCTGTAGGCCCTGTTTGCTAAGTTAGTACCTAAAACTTTCAGAGTTAGGATTTAAAGAGTAGCAGAATAATTGTTTCTTGTAAAATTTTTCTCCCTACTTTATTTTAAACCCATTTTAATTTATTAATGAAACACTTTAGTTAAATTATGCAGGCTAGGTACATTTAGAGTAATGAAACTTTCACCTGAAGTAAAAACAAGTAATATTTTTAAATGTTTACAATTCATATTCCTGCAAACACAGAACTATAAATATAAGACATATGTACATATGATTTATATTGCTAATGCACATGCAGACCCTTGTAACATGTCCATTTCAACACTAAATATTTAAATTTTCCTAAAGATGCCAACAAGTTGCTAATTCATGGTAATTTCATTCCGCTCTAAAACCTTACAACGATTTCAAGTATAACTGGTACATAATTTTCGGTACTGATATTGAAGCCTCAAGTTAAGAATTGGAAAACTACTTTGTAATTATGTGGCTTTTAATATCTCACACACTGATAGTGGCTGAAGGAAGACTTGTTTCATTTTGTACATTTATAAATTATTTACCTGTTCTGAAGTTCTTGAATTTGCATTCATATATTCAAATAATATCTCATTTTATGAGCATTTGCCCATGGCTGAAAAATAATAGTCTAATAAAAACAAAATCAAGTTATTAGTCTTTGCTTTACAATGTTCCTGAGAAGTAAATCTCATTTTAAAATTGTTATTTCTAATTTCTAGATCTTTTGGTGACCTAATTCATTTGAATTTTAGAGGTCAAGGCTGTTTTCCTTCCTCCTTTCCCCGCCCTCTTTCTCATTTTCTCTCTTTCTTCCCTCTCTGCTTTCCTTCCTTCCTTCCTTCCTTCCTTCCTTCCTTCCTTCCTTCCTTCCTTCCTTCCTTCCTTCCTTCCTTCCTTCCTTCCTCTTTAAATTCTGGGACTGCGACTTAGGTACAACACATACAATTCCAAAAAAAATTTTAAAAGAAACTTACACAAAGATATATTGAAAATATAAGTGAAGAAAAATCACACCTAGTTTCTGATACTATCTTTGGGTTCTAGAAAGGAAATAAATAGTTTTTGCCTGCTCATTACTCTTTCTACCTTTAGGGAACCATTATTCTTCCCCCATGGTATATTGTCTTGAGGGAAGTGTCAACAAGAAACTCTGTCACCCTCAGCCAGAAGATGAGAAGGCAGTTCACTTTAATCAAATTCCAATCTTATGCCTGGGAATTTGAATATTGAGTGGAATGATGAAGGGATGAAAAATGGAGCTGATTTATTGTGTAGATAATGCCTACTGCTTAGATTCCCAATGAGATTATGGTTTCTGAAGTTTTGTCTATTTTCCATAGAATCTATGTCTTTTCATACTTTAAAAATATACTCTTTTTTCTTTTTTTCTGGGAGGCTGAGTCTTATATTATACTGTTTGTTAGTAATGTTTGCAATTCATGAACTCTAAAAGAACTTGTAATTTCTGAGATAATCATAGATTCATAGGTATTTTATATCTGGAATGTACTCAAGATATCTTTTAGTCCAATATTCTCATTTTACAGATAAAGATGCCTGATTTGTCCAATGTCATATAGATATTTGGTGGTGGAACAGGAAATAGAATTAAATTTGTTCTCTTCTAAAATTTCATTCCAGTCAGTTCAGCAATTCCCACAGAAAACTTTTCTGAAATTCGCAGTTTAAAATTACTACACCTCTTCTGAACATAACACATCTTATCTTTTATTGTAATGATTCAATTATAATTGACCCATAAATAATACTGGAATTAGGAACATCAACCCTCTGCACTTTTGAAATTCAGCATATCACTTTTGACTCCCCCCAAACTAATTATAGTCTTCTGGTATCTGCAGGAGATTGTTTCCAGGACCCCTGCAGATACTCAAGTCCCTTATATAAAATGGCATAGAACAGTGTATAGAGTTGTCCCTCCTCGTTCACAGATTCCAAACCTCATATCGAAAATACTGTTTTTGGATAAAAAATACTGGAGTTGGTTGAATTTGTGGATGTAAGGCCTATGATATGGAGGGCTGACTGTATACTTATTGAAGAAGCCCTGCAGATAAGTAAGCAGGTCTGTGGAGTTCAAACCTGTACTGTTCAAGGGTCAACTTAGTAGCTTCCTGTCTATAGTTCAGATTTTGAACACCTTTATGTCAGGGATTTTATTTTCCATTTTTGCTTCCCGGGATTAAGACAATGCGTGGTTTCAAATATGTTATAAATAAATATTTATCCATGTGAATAGACATAAAAGACATACTCAGGTAGAGTCAATCTAATAAACATAATACACATAGTAGAATATTCACTCTTAGGAGTTGTATGCTATTCGAAACTCCTCATTTTATAGATAATGAGATTGAAACCAGAGTTGAAATGAACTACTTAAAACCACAGAGCTATATTTTAGGAGAACCGAGAATAGAATTGGATCCTTATAAGACCCTTCTATAGCAACTCTAGTTTTCCGATACCTTTTTAGCTAGAAAAGTCTTTGCTGAAATTAAATGGTATCCAGCCCACTACATCAAATTGTTAGAAGTAGAACTGCTCTGGTATTGTTGATGATGTTGGCAAGTGCAGAAGGAGGCAGATAGAAGGGCCTGGAACCATCCTCTACCTCCAGACACTGGGGTTACCAACCCTTGGAAGGGTTTCATGGAATACAATTTGAAAAATACTGTGCTATACTCTGTCCCTTTGGTTTCTCTTCTAGCATTATAAATAGTTAACAAATGTACAAATGAACAAAACATAATCTCTCTCTCTCTCTCTCTCTCTCTCTCTCTCTCTCTCACACACACACACACACACACACACACACACACACACACACTGCTTATGGCCTGTCTCTTAAGCAGAAAGTTTTACCCACTTGGGAACCCAGTGGGGATCAGAGGAGGGAGTGTCATTTTCAGCCCAGCATTACAAAGTGCTCATTCTTGTACTTTGAGCAAAGGAAGCACAGCCAGGCAGGTCTCCCATGGCACATCTGCAGGGCCACATCTCACAGGAAGTAGTGCAGCTCCTCGAAGATAAGTTTCACTGGGGAACAAAGAAGGATTTTGTTCACTGCCTCGAGAATGATGCATTGAACCTGAGGTTGGCTTTTCAATTCATGTAGCTAGAAATAGAGCAAAAAGACCCAATGTGCTCCTTTCTTCTCAAGTCAGGCAGAGTGGCATCTTCTCCTTGCCATCTAATGAGATTGAGAAAGCACACTCTCCCCTTTTCTGTATCAATCATTTCTGCTACCCCCATCACACTTCCTGAAATCAAGATTAATAAACTTTTACAATTACGCTGATTTCACACATTTTCCCTCTTTTGGGAATTTGGGCAGTTCGGCATATTGACAATAAGATGCTCCTAACAGTGGAAGCTATTGAACGTAATAATTCAATTAAAGTACCATAGAGTCATAGTGTTGGAGCTTTTCTTCATGTATGAAAGAGTGCTTGTTGAGTCAAGACAGACTTGGTTTGACATCCAGTTTTCCTTTGACTAGATATTTAACATTGACCTTGAGCACTTTTCTTACTTCTCTGTCCCTGAATTTCCTCATTTGCAAAATGGGAATAATGATATGCCCCACTCTCACTTTAAAGATAAAAAACTTAATCCCAGAGAGGTGGAGTGTTTTGCTTAATGTCCCACAGCAAGTTGGTGTCAAGGATATTTGGGTAAGGCTGATTATGCGCACTCAAGAAACTGGCCTGCTGGTGTGGCAAACATCTGGCTCTCTGCTTTATGTTTTCATACCAACTTTAGGGACACAGGTCTGACCACATTTGACTTTCCAGAAGTTATACATTTCCTGTGAGATAATGAGGTGTGGTATGGAAGCAGGGAGGATTTATATGGCAGTTAAATGTAGTTTGGTATCAAAAATATGATTGCATTACTGAGTGTGGCATAGCAAAGATCACCTCTGCCCTCTTGCTTTTGGCTGAATCAGCAGATATAGTCCATGATTAAGGAAACATTGTCAAATATTTCTTTGTAGTTTAATTTTCTTATTCTCCATTACCTACAATGCCCTTGCCTTTGGGAAAAGTGATAAAATAAACATGGCTTTTTATAAATTGGTTTTGTCCTTCCCACTTTTTAGGGAACAATCAAGGAATTCACATTGGCTTTCGGGTGGATTATCATCTTTGACTTGTTGCCTGTGGTAATGAGTTGGCTAAGTAGGGACTGAGAATCTCCATTCAATATAAACCAAAGGCTTTTTAGCAGCTGAGAAAGTTCTAAAATGTAGAGATCACTGTCTCCTCCACTCCAAAACAAGGAATGCCTTTATTGCTCACAGCAGACACTTTCTAACAATCAGAGAAGTTCCGTGAGTTGGGTCAAATATGGATTTGTGAGCTCTCAGTCTTGGAAAGTGGGTAAACATAAACTAAATGTTTCCTTTTCAGGGATACTATCAAAGGGATTCTTGCATGGAGATTAGGCAGTCCGGGGCTTAAATATTAATTCTTCCAATTCATTCTCTAAATTCTGATTCTCAGTTTTCTTATGTGTAAAATAGGGCTGACAGTGTTTACCCCATTACGTTGTTCTAGGGATAATATAAAATGCCTAGCATGTGATAGGTCCTTAATAAATATAATTCTCTAGTTGCTTCCTTCTTTAGAGACACAGATATTTGATCTTCAGAGTAAACATCTTTACTAATGGAAAGAATTAATGGAAGAGATTTCAGGCACTGTGGGAAAATCATTTTGAGAATGGTAATATGAGCAGCTTTGTGAAAAGTCAAGCTTCTATATTAGAGAATGATCTATCTCAATGTTCTAGATCTATGTACAGTCATTTGCAGCTCAGGAGAGCATTGATAGACCAGAGATTCTGAGTCTTCATTGAGGGAATGGGGTATTTATATTAGCAGCAATATCATGGACATAAGTTGGATTGGATGGGGTGGGGCAGGGGCGCAGTGGTAAGAAACAAGGGTTCAGGTTTTTTAAACTTAGTAGAATGAAGTCTTCTTCTGCTTTCCCAGTTTTAACATCTATTTTTGGCATTCTTGAATTACAACACTCTTCATAGGTTTCGACTTGTGTTTATTGATTTGTAAGCTTCATGAAGGCAGGGAAAGCAGCCAGCCTATTTAGTTCTGTACTTTTAGCCTTTACACCGTGCTTAATTGAGAGCCACTCAACAAATCTTTGCTCAGCTGCTTTGTCAGTTAAGAGCGTGAGCTGGAATGTTTAACTGTCTGGGTTTGCATCCTAGGTCTGCCACTTGCTATTTAACTGTGCATAGGTTATTCACTTAACTTTTCTGTGCCACAGTTTCTTCATTTACAAACTAGAAATAGTAATTGTAGCTGTAGTGTTTGAGGATATAAACTGACAGACAATATGTGTAAAACACCCAGCTTAAACTATATCTGAAAAATATGTGAGCTTAATAAAGTTGGTGATAATGTTACTGTTGATAATGGTGAGACTCCGGAGGGCAGAGTTAGGATCAGAGTTTAGCAGTAACATGAGGTATTTTTCAGGACAAGGTAAGGAAGAATTTTCTAAGAGGAAATGGGGATATCCAAAGGCTGTATAGGCTGTCTTTAAAAGTTGCGAGTTCTAGTAATCAAAACAGTGTGGTAATGGCATAAGAACAGACAGATCAATAGAATAGAACTGAGAGTCTAGATATAAACCTATACACATATGGTCAATTGATTTTTAATAAGTGTGCTATGACCATTTAATGGAGAAAGAATAATCTTCAACAAATAGTGCAAACAACTGGATATCCGTATGCAACAGGATGAAATTGTATCCTTACCCTACCTCATACCATATCTAAAAATGATCTCAAAATGGATCAAAGACCTAAATATAAGATATAAAACTATAAAACTATTAAAAGAAAACATAGGGGTACTCTGCATGACTTTGGCATTGGCAATGGTTTCTTAGACATGACTCGAAAAGCACAAGCAACAAAAGAAAAAATAGATAAATTGGACTTCATCCAAATTAAAAACTTTATTGCTTCAAAGGATATTGTTGAAAGAGTGAAAAGATAGAATGGGAAAAATATTTGCAAATTCTACCTGACAAGTTCTAGTATTCATAATATATAAAGAATTCTTACAACTCAACAACAAAAGTCAAGCAGCCCGATAAAAAAGAGTACAAAAGAGTGGAATAGACATTTATCCAAGAAGACATATAAATAGTCAACAAGTACATGAAAAATTCTCAGTGTCATTAGTTATTAGGGAAGTGCCAATCAAAAAGCATAATGAATTTCTACTTTATACCCACTAGGATGGCTATAATTAAAAACAACAGAAAATAGCAGGTGTGGACAAGGATGAGAAGAAATTAGAAATTTCATACATTGCTGATAAGAATGTAAAATGGTTCAGCACTGTGGAAAACAATTTGATGTTTCCTCAATAAATTAAACAGAATTACCATGTGAACTAGCAATTCTACACCCAGATATATGTCTCAAATAATTGAAAACAAGTGTTCCAAAATGTGTGTAAGAATATTCACATTAACACTAATGACAATAGCCCCAAAATAAAAATAACACAAATGGCCATGAACTAACAGATAATAAAATGTGGTGTAACCATATATCGGAATATTATTCAGCCATAAAAAGGATGAAGTACTGATATGCTAATACATGGATGAACCTTGAAAACAGTATAGTGAATGAAAGAAGCCAGACCTAAAGGCCTCATATGGTATGTTTCCATTTATCTGAATTGCCCAGAATAGGCAGATTATAGAGATAAAAAGCTGATTAGCAGCTGTGGGGAAGGAGGAAAGGGGAGTGGCTACTTAAAGGATATGGAGTTTTCTTCTCTGGAGATAAAAAAATTTTCTGCAGCTTGATTCTGGTAATGGTTATACAGCCTTTTGAATGTACTAAATGCCTCTGAATTGTATGTTTTAAAATAGTTAAAATGGTAAATTTTGTTTTATGTATTATACCACAATAAAAAAGAAGTAACAGGTATTTGAACAGAGACTGAAAAACAACTCACTAGGGATGCTGTCCAGGCAATTCCACAGGGTGGTAAAGGTTGGATGAAATGACTTTAAAGGAAGTCAGTGAACTGTGAGTTAATAAAAGCTCTGCCAATGGGGTTGGGCAGGCTGGGGAGCCAGTGTGCTAGGTCCTGGCTCTGTGACCCTGGGTATTACTTAACCCTCTCTGTGTCTCATCTGTAATGTGAGGACAATAATTACAGGGTTGCTAGAAAGATTATGGTGAGAGCACAATGCCTGACACATGATAAGTGCTCCATGAAGGCCAATCACTTTTCTGGTTTTGGGATTCTATGATTCCTTAAAGGAACTTTCCTAATAATCAAAAATACATTTTAAAGATAATCAAGACATGTTTTGGGTGCTTTGGGAGGTTGCTTAAAATCAGGGTAATGTGAAGACAATACCTCCTTTCCCATCTTCTAAGGAAACCCACTACCACCAGACCTGTTTTCTAGGCTTGAAAGGACTTTTGTTCCTCATCTCTGTCTGTTTTGCTCTGTTTTCTTCAAAATTCAATTCTGAATGGATAGGAAAAATGGTCCAAACCACTGTCAAACCACTTTCTTAGTTCTTTCACAATTGGTTTCTGGAAAATGTCTCTATGTCCAGCTTACTTTGTGATTCCAAGCCCTCCTTATGTTTTGGCTTCAGACTTTCTATAATATTTCAGTTTGTTATGATTCTGACTATAAATGGTCAGTCACCTTCATTTCCTCTAACTAATTATATCCACAAGGATTTCCAAGGCCAAGATCAGCACTTCTATGGGCCTGTGGTATTTTCAAAGAGCTCACACTTATGGAATTGCCAGAAAGCTACAATGGAAATTCAAAACGCAGGTATTCATTAACCTCTGAATACCCAGTTTATGAAGGTCAAACATCCTTCGTAAGCTTGGCTTATTTCAAGCAGGGATCTGGGGCAGAATCCCCTTATGCGGGCCATGGGGAAAGAAGGAATTACGACTCTTGTTCATCTCATCCTCTTACTGTGGAGGCAGTGGCTGAGGGATTAGTGAGGGGGATTAGGAGTCAGGAAAAGAGATTATGTTCTTGAGAATCCTACATCTTCACAGACAATGTATCATGGTTACATGTTCCAGAGTCTGGAATTTGGGAACCTAATCTAGATTAGAAACCTGGCTCTGCCTTTTAAAAACTATCTTTTACAATTTTGTTTCCCTAAGCAAATTGCCTAACCTTCATAAGCTTCAGTTTCTTCACTTATAAAATGAATGATAAAAATATTTATCTTGAGGAGTCACATCAAGGATTAACTGAGATAAAATGTGTAGCACTTTACCAATAATAGTTGACATTTTTTGAGTACTTTGCATCTGAAACTTTTCTATGTTTTGAAGTTATAACTTATTTAATCACAGTAACAAGAACACCACTCAAGTTTTCATTGTATGGTTATAGGAACTGAGGCACAGAATAAAGGAAATACCTTGTCTAATGTTCAGAGCTGGGTAGTGTTTGGAGATAAGAGTCAAGCCTAGGAATTCTGGCCCTAGTGCCTATGTTAAGTATGAAGTGATATTGCCTTCTCAGATATTCTTTTTTTCATACAAAGGCTGAATTTCCACTATTACATGGCTTTCAAAAGAGTTGTTGCCAGGAGAGGGAGAGGGAGATGAGATGCATTTCTGATATTTCTGAGATTCTTAGGATCTGGTCTTAGTGCTGAAGCACTGTTTTGCATCACCATCATGACTTGACTTGGCTTTTGAGAGTTTTCCTGGGAATCTAACTTTTGTTTACAATATTTTTACTATGAGAAAAGGCGTTCAACATTTCAGAGGATAGATTGACGCAAGAATATTTTTCATTAGTACTTATGTATAGTAGTGGTGATAGTGTAGTGTAATTTTCCTCTTAGTGAAGGCAAATATGCTTAGCATCTCTTTGCATTCTTAAAATGTTTAGCATGAGATGGGGAGGGGAATTGGAATTTTTTTTTCCTGAAAGCAGAAAACAATGTAATTAGTGGGAAATTTATCCATAATCTTGATCTTTAAAATCTTTCTTCCTTTCATTCCATTAAGATTGCGTTTTTTTTTTTTTTTTTTTTAAGGAAGGAAAATTGCAAAAGCCAGACTACTAAATTCTCTTTAATGACTGAAGTTAATAAGAAATGGCTTTCGTATTTCATCCAGCCTCTCAAATAATGGCTGTGTTGTTTTGATCTCAGAAATGTAAGGGAAGCTTTATATTCAGAGATGGGCGTCCCTATCTCAAGCACCTGAGTCTGCATTATGTATTTGAAAACCATTTACAATGTCCCTTCCCAGAGTGTGAGGCCATTGATGCTTTGATGTGGTTAAGTAATTTAGTACAATCATGTAATAGATTAAATTAGATTTCAGCTTCCTTGAAATTTTTGAAGAATACACATGAAATGAGTACATCTATAATCTTGTAGCACTGGGAGAATTTTCTATTTTTCTATTTTTATTTTTCCCTAGCAAAGTGCTGGTACAGAAGGCAGTAGACTTTTCTCTTAATCTTGAGTAGAAGCAAAGGAGAAACTGCTGAAGTATTCATGTCTGATGAGAGAAAATAAATGAGTATGGGGAATAAAGAGGAAGAGAACTTCTAAGATACAGAGGAAGAAGATGCGTTATTTTTCATAAAGTAAATATGTGGTAAGCAGGATTAGGAGCAAGAGTAAAGATTTTGCAAAGGACTTATAAATAGGCAGATCTGAGTTTTAATCTTAATTTTGCAATTTTCTTATTTTGTTAATCTTCCTGAGATGGTTCCCAAATTCATAAAATTGGATTCACAATATTAAAGTTGAATTAAATGAGATGATGCAGATAAAATACCTGTCAGAATGCCTGGCAGAGTCAATGTTTAATACCTTGTTCCTTTCCTTCGATTCCTAGAGTGGTTTTGCCTCTAATAACTTTGAGCAGCTCACTTCATGTTTATAGGAATATTTCCTTATTCTGAATCCTGGGTCTCAATACTGACTGTAAAATCTTGTAAAAGATACTTAACTGCCCTGTGCCTCTATTTCCTGATCTAGAAAAGGTAGACAATAGCACATATCTCATAGATTCATTCATTGACATAACACATTTATTAAGTACCTACTATTTGACAGGCTATATTCTAGGATCTGGGGCACATGTATGAGCAAATAAAATAAGACTATTATAAAGTTGAAAGGAGTTAATAGATACAAAACAGTGCCTGCCATAAAAAGATCAGTCAGGATGTGGTTCCATAGTGTAGTGGTTAGCATACCTGCTTTACACACAGAAGGTCCTGGGTTCACACCCTGGTGGAGCCACATAGTCCATAGTCTATGGCCATGCTGTCCTGAACAAGCCCAATGTCTGATCTTGGAAGCTAAGCAGGGTTGGGCCTGGTTAGTACTTGGATGGGAGACCACCTGGGTAAGACCAGGTGCTGTAGGCATAAATAACAATAATAAAATAAATAAATAAATAAATAAATAAAAAGATCAATCAGTAAGAGGTGTTATTATTATAGAAATGAGCAAATAGTATTTTCTATGGTCTAAATTGGACTGGATTTTATTATGTTAAAGCATATTATTATTCAGTTTTTTTTCTCACAAATTTTGGCTGTTAAAACTGTGGACTTACTAAGGTTTCAAGAGCATCTGCTTAGAGTTGACAAAAGATGCCTGTTTTTGTAGTTTAGTCTTTCCTGAGTTGATCTTTCCCACTTAGCCTTAATTTTACAAGGCTGTCAGAGAATGTAATTTCCAGGGCAAAATGATTTATAAGGGAATGAAAAATACATCGGTTTAAAATCATATCTATTATATCAGGTACAGAATACATGTTTAATAACTAATTAGTATTTATAAATAATTGTAATTATTTCTTCTAGGAATTTCTAAAAAATTGACCTAATAAAAAGTATAAGTCAAGCAAATGACTTGGCAGTGATATGACCCTTTGGCAATATAGCTTCTTGCAGATGGAGATCATTGAGGGTAAGTAAATATTCATAGGAAACCATGAAACATATACTATGAAGGTTAATAGTATAAATAAAAATCAAGCTGTCCTTGGAAATGGTTATCCTTCTTCAATGGAGGGCCCAACTGATTGACCAGAGTGTGTTAGAGAGACAGGGTTTTAAGAGACCTAATCCAGAATGTGAGTAGCAATGAGTTTCAGCATGTTTCTATAGTACACTGTTGGTTATCTGCATAACGGAAGCTTTGGTGGTCCATGCATTTTATTGGAATGGCATTAAATTTTCTAAATGCCTCTCTTAGTCTGAGGGACTGGAGTTCACCTGTTAGGTAGGCCTGGTGCTACAGGAAGAAGTTTCTCACTCAAAGATGAAAATCTTGGTAGTTTATCACATGTAAGCTAAATTTGAGCAGAAGTTGGGTATAATAAGTGAAAGAACTCTATGTGTACTTGGAAACTAGAATATGGTTCCATGTTTGGGAGAATTGCGGTGACCAATGAAGATTAGCAGGTTGAGAATATGTGAGGGTTATCACAGACATTTATTTGAAGCAGACATTAGAGTCTTCAACTTAGTATCTGGAAAAGTGAGCTACATTTAATGGTCTAAGCATTAATGGATAAAATAGCCATTACTATTTAAAAAGTTTTTCATTCTACTATTTATCACCATCTCTAAAAACCAAGTGGTAATCTGTGAGTCCCAATGTGCCTCTCTTTTCATTTTTCCTCCACAATGAAATTAATATATTTGCATTTAAGAATTTTGCTATCACCTATGCACCGCGTTTATTTAAAGACAAACAGACGAACATGAAGATCAGCCTCGAATTCCATTGGCTGTGGAAGCAAAGTCATTTTGAACACCTGTGACCAATGCCTTATGCATGAAAGTCTCTGACTGGGATTATAGCAAATCCTTTCACTGTTGTAGGGATGTAAATCCAGGGAGGGATGGCTCTGAAAGATTTGATGCTTGTCTATTGAAATCAGAGTGGGTGCAACGTGAAGAATCACCTGAAGTGCAGCTAATCATAACACCTACATCTGATAATAAAAAGGAGCCACATGGAAGCTGGTAGGAGGGGCAAAGTCCCAAATCAGATCACCAGGAGGAAGAGCGAGGATACAGAGGCTCTTCTGAAGGAGAGAGGGGTCCTGGTATCATCTGGGGGCTCCCGAGCCCAGGGTCTCCCAGCCTAGGGAAGAGGAGATTCCAATAACTCTGACTGTAGAAAATAGAGGGTATTCTGGCTGTCCAAGTGAGATGGAAGGTGACTCTGAGTCCCTAGACATCCCTTTGAAGGATCTGTGCAAAGGTTTTCCGACCTGCGGATACTCACCTGGGACATTGGTGGTGGGTCTGAGTTTCGCACAGGATTCATTCTGAAGTCTCCATCACCTGGAGTCAGAAAGAGGGCTGGAAAGGTAGCCACCATTGTGCCTTAGTCCGGCCCCCCTACAGACTATGCCAGCTTGCTAGTGCAGACTCCTCCCACAGAGCCATTAGTTGACACTGGTCTGAGGGGGTCAGCCTGCCTAGCCTAACCTTCAGACTGCCAGGGGCAGTTGTTTATGGTTGGCTGCCAAGCCTGGAGCTGAGTGATTCAGAGGAAAGTAATAACAGCGGGGCAGCCATTGTTGTGAGTAGCGTTTCTAATCCCACCAACAGTGGCTGGCACTGTGAGCCCCATTTCAGAGAAAAGGTCAGGCAGATCACTACTGCCAACACGAACTTGGGCAGATATCAGGGACTTGTGGGCCAGTCCCAAACAGTAGTTGGTCTTGCTGTGATCTGGGTCATCTGCAGGAATTTACGATAGTTACCAAATTTCCAGCAAGACTGAGATTGTTTTGATCTGACAGCCACTGTCTCTATGCTATCCCACCCCACCTAACCTGTAGACTGCCGGGGCATTGTTATTGGCTTGCTGCCAAGCTCATCTCCAAGTGATTCAGGACCCAGTGTTCAGAGCTGGGCGGCCATCTTTGTGAGTGGCCTTTCCAATCGCAACAAAAGTGGCCAGCCCTATCAGCTACATTTCAATTTCCAGCGGGTAACCAGTGCTATGAGCTGCATTTCAATGGAAAACATGGTGGAGTGAGAGACATTCCCAGATGTCTCCCCTTGAAATAACAATAAGCTGATCATCTAAAACTCATCAAAAAATGCCCAAACTGCACACCAGCATGTCTGAGCGTGGGATCTACACTTAAGAACTACAACAGGTACTTTAAGGCATCATATAAAGCAAGGATCCAAGAGGCTTAGATGCCACCTACTGGAAACCGAAAGAAAAGCGCCTTCTTTGCAACAGACTACAGACAGACCTTTATATAATAAACTTTCTTTCTGGAAAACAGAATAATACACTTCCATTAATGACAAGGCAGAGAAATAGTTAATTAAACACAATGAACTACTAAGGTTACAAGGCATCTCAGAAAGGAGAAAAATCTCGAAAAAATAAGCTTACAGACGTAGAAATATGCGACTTAAATGACAGGGGATTTAGAATAGTACTTCTGAAAAAACTCAATGAGATTGAAAACAAATCATAACAATTTCAGGAAGTGAAAAATCGACTAGATGAACAGAATGAGTTCTTTAGCAAGGAGACTGAAACCTCAAAAAGAACCAAATAGAACTTCTAGAGATGAAAAACAAACTGCAAGAGCTGAAAAATGAAATAGCAAGCTTGGGAAATAAGAGTTGACCAAATGGAGGAAAAAATCAGTGATATCGAAGACAGAAATCTAGAAATGCATCAGAAGGAAGAAGAAAAAAACCAAAGAATGAAAAATAATGAAAGAGAAATTCAAGAACTAGCTGATACCATCAAGAGAAGAAACATAGAAATAATAGGCATTATCGAAGGCGAGGAAAAGGAGCAGGGACTAGAAAGCATTTTCAGACAAATAGTGGACGAGCGTTTCCCAAATCTAAGGAATGAGCTGGAGCTTAAAATTCAAGTCAACAGAACATCCAATTATCTCAACTCAAAAAGGCCTTCACCAAGACACATTGTATTAAAGTTATCAAAAATCAACGACAAACATAGAATTTTCAAGGCAGCTAGGGAGAAGAAAGTGGTAAACCCATTAGATTATCATCAGATTTCTCAGCACAAACCATACAAGCCAGAAAGGAATGGAATCAAATATTTAAACTAATAAGTGAAAGGAACTACTGGCCTAGAATAATGTATCCAGCTAAGCTCTCCTTTAGATATGAAGAAGAAATTAAGACCTTTCCAGACATACAAAAATTGAGAGAATTCTCCACTACAAGACCTGTACTACAAGAAATACTGAAAGAGGTCAGGATACCTAAAACAAAATAACAAAAACAACAAAAATACATAATTAGAAGTAAAATGATTATCGGACATATAAAAGCAGAGGAGTGCAACCCTTGCTAAAAATAGAACATTATAGCTTAAATAATAAGAAGTGAATTGTTATAACAAGATAGTAATGAAAGTTCAGCATACATAAGGACAAACTGAGACAACACTGTCTGAAAAGGGGAGGATACAAAGATCCGAATTTGCAAAAGAAAATGGAGAAAAGGCATGCACAAAAGAAAATGCATGACTATATATATAACTATCCTTTTCATATTCATAATGGTAACCACACACCAAAGATTCAGAGCTGAAGTATATAACATAAAACAAGAAGAACCAGAGGCAAAAGCCAACCAAAATAAAGAAAATAGAAACACAGGACAAGGAAGCAGAGGAAACACTGAGCTACCAGAAAGCAAAAGATAAATTGGCTATAAGAAGACCTCATATTTCAATAATCACCCTAAATGTACATGAACCAAACTCACCAATAAAAAGCACAGAGTTGCGGATTGGATCAAAAAACAAAACCCAACCGTATGCTGCCTCCAGGAGACACATCTCAGCTCCAAAGACAAATATAGACTCAAAGTGAAAGAGTGGAAAATGATATTTCAAGCAAATGGCATTCAGAGAAAAGCAGGAGTAGTGGCACTAATATCGGACAAAGTCGACTTCGAAATAAAAAAAAGTAAAGAAAGATACTGAGGGACACTTCATAATGATAAAGGGAGTCATGCACCAAGAAGACATAACACTTATTAATATCTATACTCCCAGTCAGGGAGCCCCGAAATATGTAAAGCAATTGCTAACAGAACTAAAGAGAGAAACAGACTAAAACACTATTGTAGTAAGGAATCTAAATGCCCCACTGTCGGACATGGACAGATCATCCAAACAGAAAATCAACAATGAAATAATATCCTTAAATGGCCCATTAAACCAACTGGACATAATTGACATTTACAGAGCCTTCCATCCCCAAACGGCTGCTTATACATTCTTCTGTAGTGCACATGGAACATTCTCAAGAATCGACCACATAATGTGGGATATAAACCTAAAAGCAACAAAGGAACAGGGCAAACAAACAGAGACTCATGGACATGGACTATAGACTAGTGGTTACCAGAAGGTGGGGGTGGAGGAGGAGGGGGGAGGTAGATAGGGTAGAAGGGGTCAAATATAGGAAGGCAGGAGGAGAGTGAAGTGGGTTAAAGGGATCAAATATATGGTAGCTAAAGGAAACTGGACTTTGGGTGGTAAACACACAATAGAATAAACAGATATTAAATTATATTGTACATGTGAAAATTATATAATTGTATTAATATTACCCCAATAAACTTAATTAAAAAAAAAGAAATCAGAGTGGGTGGGACTACAATCCTGCAGCATAGATAAGGCAATGGTGCCCAAACTTGGTTAAGCATTAGAATCACAAGTGAACTTATTAAAATGCAGATGTCAGATCCCTCTCACTGAATTAGTGTCTCTTGGGGTGAGGGACTCCTAAATTTGTAGTTTGTATTTTCTTCATATTTTAATCTGGAGCACAGAAAAGTTTAGGAACTATTGGGACAGTGCTTCAAAATGATTTCACTCTATTAAATTTTTCCAAGTGTGGTCTGGAGTCCAGTTGCATTTGAGTCTTGGAGTGGGAGGGTGAGGGCAGAATTAAGGAAGGAATGCATATCAAAATGGAAATTCCTCAGTTTCACTCCAATCCCACTGAATCTTCATTTATAACAAAGGCTTCAGGTGTTTTTTCTTTTTTTCATTAAGATTTCATTTTTTTTAAGAGCAGTTTTAGCTTTACAGCAAAATTGAGAGGAAGATACAGAGATTTTCCATATACCATTTGTCTCCCTACATACATAGCCACTCCCATTATCAATATCTCTCACCAGAGATGTACATTTGTTACAATTGTTGAAGCTACATCAACACAACATAGTCATCTAAAGTCATAATTTTGTTACGGTTCGCTCTTGGTGTTGTACATTCTATGGGTTTAGACAAACGTATGACGACATTATCTATCTTTATGGTATTATCCAGAGTATTTTCACTGCCTTAAGAATCCTTTGTGTTCTACCTATTTATCCTTTCCCATCTCCCTAATCCCTGGCAGCCACTGATCTTTTACTGTCTCCATAGTTGTGCCTTTTCCAGTATATCATATAGTTAAAATCATACAATATGTGGCCTTTTCACATTGACTTATTTCACTTAATAATGGGTACTTAAGGTTCTTTTATATCTTTTAATAGCTTGATAGCACATTCTTTTTAACACTGAATACCATTCTGTTGTCTGGGTGTACCACAGTTTGTTTATTCATTCACTTATTGAAAGATACCTTGTGAAATACCGGTTTTGGCAATTATTAATAAAACTACTATAACATTTGCAGGTTTCGTATAGACATAAGTTTCAATTCTTTTGGATAAATTCTAAAGAACATAATTGCTGGACTGTACGGTAAAATTATATTTAGCTAGAAATTAGAAACTGCCAAAATGTCTTCCAAAGCAGCTGTGCCATTTTGCATTCCCACCAGCAATGAATAAGAGCTCCCGTTGCTCCACATCCCTGTCAGCATTTGATGTTGTCATTGTTTCAGATTTTGGCCATTGTAGTCGGTATGTACTGGTATCTCGTTGTTTTAATTTGCATTTTTTGGATGATACAATGTGAGCATCTTTACACATACTTATTTGCCATCTTTTTATTTTGGGTCAATCCCTTGTCATATGTGTTGTTTGCAAATATTTTCTCTCAGTTTGTAACTTGTCGTCTTATTCTCCTGATCAGGTAATTCTTATGTCAAAAGAGTTCGAGAATGCTAGTGAATGTTCTCTTATGAATAGAACAATGATGGAGGAAATCCACATTATTCAAATCGATCCTAACGATCAATTAGGGTGGGAAATGTCTCAGCCAGAGCAGTGGGGAAGGGAGCTAGCTACACAGGGAACCTACTGAATCCTAGGCAAGATTGTTGGTAATTTACCAATTTAAGCTAATTTTTTCTTGATAACCATAATATGAAATAAATACTAAGATATTTGTTATAGAGGGCCTTAGTTGAGGTCTTAGAAAAAGTGGAACCAATGTAGGTTCTAACTGACAACAAGCTACATGCCTGATTATACCATACCAAATTGCCAATAAATCTATACTGAACTATTTGTTAATCGGTAGAACTAAATTTTAATTTTCACTCTGATAATATCTGTCTTTATGTTGTTAGCTATGTCTCTGGGCCTCAGTTTCCTCACTCTTTATAGTCTAAATGTTATATGAGGACATGGCTCTTTTTTTGCAGTAGTCTTCTTCCTTAAATATCTAATAAAACACATTGGACCACAGGAAAAACATTCATGGGAATTGAGCCTGGCATATGAGGCTCATATGTTCTTGTCTCTTCTAAGTAACAGTCTGAAGTCAATATTTAAATGTTTAAAAAAGAATTTTACTTTCCACATGTGTACAGACAGCCTGAGACAGAAATTCAATGTGTTGAAGATGTATTGGCATTATTTATTTACTTATGTAATTTAGAATGCCTCCACAATCCTCTGTGCATGGTAAAAATTAGGGGCATTTACTTCTAGATTCCTGTTCTATTTATTATGCAGACTCCCTCATTCTAGAACTAAATGCTTCTGAAAACATTAGCAGTGGCATTTAGGCAGCCAGGAAATTTCTGGCAGCTCTTTAAGTCACCCAAACCTATACCTAAACTATCCTCATAGACCAGCGGGTGACTGAAGCCATGACTCAGATGCATATTTTAATGCCCTTCAATGTGGCTGCACTTTTCTGAATTATTTTCTCTGGCTCAAACTCATTTTGCCCCATTCTGTGGCCCCTTCAGACTTAGCATTCATACCCCGGGTTTTCTCAAGGTCCTTGGCTTGACTTACTCTTTCATCTCCTTGCATTCCATTTTCTTAGCCGTGGCCCCACAGAACTGGTAAGGCCAGCATTCAACACTCAGTACTTAGTGGTGATTTGCTTTATTCATATTTCTGTGTCTCCATAGCTCCCTGACCACTGAAGGATAAGATGGAAAAGGGCTTTAACGAAGATTACAGTGATTATACACTGGTTTGCCAGCACTGATCCTTGTTTCCTTCCTTATGCCAGCATAATTATTAATAATGTTTCTTTTCACTTACAAAATGGTCCTCATTTATATGATTAACTTATATTATCACTTCATATATGATATTCTCTGTCCCATGAAAGTGGTCCTATAGTGTCACACCAGTGTCCAAAAGACACAGAATTATAAACCAAATAAAAAGCTGCCTCTGATAAATTTTCATGTATTATGGAGCTTTTAAAAACAACTACTCCTAGCACAGTCCCTGGGGTACTATAGGCATAAACAAATGGAAGTTATTGTATTATAAAATTTGGTCACTTGTCACATTACCTGGGTTAACATGGATCGTAAACCCACAGTGAGTCAGCCCAGTATATTGTCTGCCAAACTCTGTTAAAGGGAATCCCAGTACATACTTTCCAGTTTAAAATGAAGTCCTAAACTTTTCTGACCAACTCATCCTTTCTTTTTTCCACTGCCTTGATTGCCTTACTTAACCAATTCTGTAACTCAATTTTAGATAAAGAGTAGGAAGTGTTAAAATGAAAGAAGGTAATATTGCAGAAGAGAAAGAACTCAGAGGTCTGGATATAATACGTGTCTGTAGCTAAAGCCACCCAAGGTAAAGGAAGAGAGATAGCACATGAGAAGAACATCTGTCAGAGTTATACAAGTGATGATAATTTTATTCAAAAAGAAGAGGGGTTCAGAGTGAGGAGGATGGGAAAGATTGAGGGAGCTCTAAAACTCCTTTTTTCTTTTGAGATGTCTGGCTATGGTGAAGGCCTCTGTGTTTCAGATGATGTAGGAATAGTGCTCTCCCATCTTGGGCCCAAAGGAAGTGTATACTCTCTGAGGTGGCCAGATTCCAGGTCTCGGAATGAATGGTAAGCCTTGGAGCAATCACATGTCCTCTTCTTGGAATGCATTCCTGGGGATTTGTGGTCTCCCCATCTGGGCTGCAGGTGATGGAGTGGGATTAGATCAGGGAGGAGGAAAAGGCCCAAGAGGGAATCTGAGACCCCGGGCTCGGGCTCGGCAGGAGCTTTAGCTAGATTAACACAAAAGCAGCAGTCATAGCCAGGCAGCATGCTTGGGTATAGTGCTGGAACAGTTGGGGGTGAGGATGGGTATAGCCAGGCAGCATGCTTGGGTATAGTGCTGGAACAGTTGGAGGTGAGGATGGGTTCTAAGCAATAATAAAGGAACACCTTAGATTGAAAGTGAAAGAGCAGATAAATTTTTAAGCAGCAAATGTCAGAGGAACCATGTCCAAGTATATAGACAAGAGCAAGAAGGAAGGACAAGGGTTTGATCATAAAGAAGACATCTTGGGCATGAAATTAGCTGCTAGGTACTCAAGGAAAGATCAGCAACTGTGACTCCTTAAACATAACAAAGAACTTGTAAATGAAGGTGCAAGTTTCTAAATAGAAGTGCTGTGTTCTATATCCTGACTCAGAAGTGCTTGATTTAGAGAGGGCTGAACTTAAAAAGACTGGTTCCAGTCTTAGGTCTACCCTTAACTTCTTATATGTGTTTGGATATGTTCTATTTTGCCTCTGTTCCTTTACTTTAAAAACTTGAGCTATAGATCTGTGCTATCTAATATGGTAGCAATATATTACTTAAGTTTAAATTTAAAAAATTAAATGACAAAAATTCAGTTCTTCACTCACACTAGTCACATTTCAAGTGGTCAGCAGCTACATGGGATTAGTAAGTAGCTACCATATTGAGCAGAGCAAGTAAGGAAGATTTCTAACATTGCAGAATGTTCTTTTGAACAAATATTGCCCAAATTATCTGTAAGGCAACTTCCAGCCTAGATTTTTTCTGAGTCAGTTTAGAAACTGTAAAGAAAGTTACTGTGTGTCAGGGGTAGATGCCATTGCTGCCCATCCCAGGATTCCTCTCTGAGCAATCTTTGCAATGCAGCTCCCTTTGGCCTGGTGGAGATTTTCTCAGTTAACTGAACCACACAGTCTGAGGCTCTTTCTACCCAATTCTCTGTCTCCCCCTCTCCTTGTACAGATATCAGATCTGCACAGCAGCAGTTGCCTAATTTTTCTCCTTCTCCCTTTATCTTATATAATCATTGTTTTCAGTGTTTCACTTGTATTTCTAATTTCATCTTGGAATCTCTGTTTTGGAGGATATGAACTGAGTGAGAATGAGGGAAGGCTATTTATGACAGACAATTAGGATCATCAAAGAATATGACAGCAAGTCATGGTCTAAGCAGGCACCTAGGCCTGTCTGATTTTTTTTTCAGAGTCCTTCATAGCTCTCTTTCTAGCCTTAAAATTGTTAAAGACACCCAACAAAAGATTTCTTAGCTTTTACTTTTCTAGCCTCTGCCTTCTGAATCTCTAACTCTGTCTTGCCTATTCTCTTGGAGCAGACTCTATAGTTCAAAGCTCATATTTGATCTCTGGCTAGCTTCATCTTTTGATAACATTTTATTCAAGGCCCACCCTTGTTCAGGATAGAGGTCCAGATTCTCCTTTTGTCTCTACTCTGTGGTCTTAATCACTTGACTCATTCCCAGCCTTGGGCTTTCTAATCCCAGCCTGGGCAAATTAGTAGGCACTTTCTCACCTGGAAGGGAAGGTAAACAAGACTGCAAATGAAACTCAGTGCAAGAAAGTGGGATAGTCCAACATGCATAAGTTAGATGTGCTGGTCTAGGGGTGTAGTTGAGTTGCAGAAGAGTATGCAGAAGGCTACAGACCAGTCAGTAGGATTTTCTGATGGTCCTCTAGGCTTTGGAGTGGAAGTGTGGAAAATAGGAAAGGATCTAAGAGGGCAATGGTAGAATATGTCATATCAGTCGTTCACTTTTTCCCTTTTAATATTGAATAAGTACTTGTGTTACACTTGATCCTGTGCTAGCTGGAAATGAAAATATAAATTAGCAGAGTCCCTGCTCCTGGTCTTCATGGTCTAGACTTTAGACTTAGAACAGGAATTCAGAAACTCTATCTGAGGCAGAAAACAAGCAATAGAGCTGGAAGAAAACATCACGGTTAAACCATAGGTTAAGAGAGAATGGAAGCCAAGACCTAGGAAGTGGCTCTAGGACTACTCAAACTCTTATACCTCAGACAGCTCTGGATTTTGGACTTGAGAATCAAGCAGCTCCTGCTTGGAGGAGAGAAGAACAGTAGTAGTTGGAATCCAGGAAGAGCCCAATGCTGGTCTCCCTAAATAGAGACTTTGAAGATTTCAGGCTGCTACAGCTTCTGAGTGACAAGCAAAGTGTTGGAAGACTCACAGAAGTGTTCAGCTGGGCTTCTGATTATAATTCATTATTCTATAAGAGCTAGCATTTATAGATCAATTCTGTTTGAAATATTTATCAATTGAAATAAACAGAATTCATCCAGATAAATAACTTGCACTATTGGTAGGTGTAAAAGGATATAGATATGGCTGATATAACAGAGGCACAAAATAAAAGAGACGTATGCGAGGTAAACATTCAGTTCTCTGCTCTGCTTTATGAATTCATGAAGGAAGGACCCAGGCCTCTTCTCTCTTGTTGCTCTGACAGTCCGAGGTGATACTCTCAACCACATAGTCCAAGATCGTTCACCACCATGCCTGGATTCCTTCCAGAATGAAGAGGGAGAGGAGAATGGGGTGAACATGCCTTTTCCCTTAAAGGTGGAGCCTAGACATTACATACGTCACTTATGCTCAGATCCCACTGGTCACAACTTACACTAAGGGTCCTTGGAAGACTCCATGTGCCAAGGTGAATACAATGGATAATAGGGGATAATTTCCATCAATCCTATGTGCATGCTTAATTTACAGAGTGTGGCCCATTTCCAGCATTGCCCTCGGTGGGATTTCTAAACTTTCTTTTTGCCACCACCATCCCTTGAAGTTACCTCTATTAATACTTTATTTTTTCACTGTGGATTGTAACTCTGTGTTTATTTGCATCTGTGAGCTTCTTGCCAAGCAGAAACTATTCATATCGATTATGTGCCAAGCCTGGCACAAAGTAGGTACTCAAAACATGGGATATCTGGCTCAGTAAATGCTTGGTGAATGGATGAAACCCTTTAAAAGTGAAATGTTACAAAATACCTGCATATAAAGAGATGTTCAACTAAAGGTGCTTTTTTCCCCTTTGTGAGGACAGGCTGAAGTCGTATTTTTTATTTTATATATATATTTTTGCAATTTTTGAGATAATTTGAAAAAAATCTACTCCCATTATTTATGATTTACTGAAATAATGACTCAGTAGTTGCAGAAGTTACAGATGTGGCATTCACTGTGAACTTCAGCCTCAGACCTCTCTAAGCAGTAGCTCACTCCATGTCTCTGTGGGTAGGAACTGGACAACCTTTTCTGGCTTGGTTATACCAAGTGGAAGTAACATCTTTCCCACCCCCTGCCACATCAAAGGAGCCCTGGGAGCAGGGAGGAGTGTTATTGTGGCTTTTCACTTCAGGAAGCAAGCATAATGATGCTATTCATTGCATTAACTGCAAAAAACTATCATTAAGTCTTTGAATGTCTTATAATCATGGGGAAGGGAACTAATACTTTGGATTTCCAAATATGCCAGGCACTTAGTGACCACCATCTCTTTTAATCTTCTCAATATTCTATGAGAAAGGTAATTTGAATCCCCATTTTACAGATGGGAATTATCTCAGAGAGATAAAATATGTGCTGATGTGTTGTGGGGGTTGAAACTGGGACCTGCCTGTCTGAAAGCCTATACTCTTTCCATGATGTCAAGTGTCTATCCCTTATATTTCTAGACTATACTTTGTAATTCATAAACTGCCTTTGTAACACCAACTCTGTTGACCTTGACAACTGTCGTGTGGGGCGGGGGAGGCAGGGCTTTTGGTCCCTATTTTGCAGCTGATGAACAGAGGTTCACAGATTAACTCACTTGTCACACATCACACTGCTATTAAGTGACAGCCAGACCAGGTCTTGACGTCGAAAGCGCTTTTGCCTTGTCCACAACCACCTTATGCAGAGATTGTGTAGTTGGTAGGCGTAGATAAAAGAAGTTGATTAAAGATATCAAATGGTGTCATAGTAGTGTCCAAGAGAGGTGACCAATTAGTCTTGATTTTCTATAGACTTTCCTGGTTTAAGTACAGGAAGTCCTGAGTTCTGGGAATATCTTTGACCCTGGGCCAACTGGGAAGGTTGGTTCCTGTGACAGATAGGTTTTCTTGAATTTCAGAGAAATCAATAATTTTCTTTGACAACTTATTATGCTAAGGAAATAACACTGAAAATGCTAGATTCTGAATAATAAGATGATTATTGTTGGCTCAAAATTGTTTATTAAAAAAAGTAAATTCCAGTGGGGAATCTAGTATCTCAGAGTTCAAGAATTTGCTGCAGCTGAACTGTATCTTTTGGTGATGCTTCTGTCCTGTCAGTCCTCACCTTAGCCAGGACTACTCTGTACCATCTGTGTATTTAGCCATCAATGTTCTTAAAGTTTGTTGTCCATAGAATCACGTGGAGAGCTTGTTAAAAAACCAATTGATCCAGCCCCAGGGATTATGACTCAATAGGTCTGGGGTGGGGCTGTGAACTTGTACCTCTAACAAGATCTCATGATACTGATTCTGCTAATTTGTGAAACAATCTTTGAGCAGCCCTTGGTGAGTTCGATAGTCCCTAAAGTGGGAGTATAAAACAATCCATTGGAGTATGGGAGGAAAATTGAACATTTATGTATATTGAAATTACCAACATTTTGTGATTTTTAAATAGTAAAGGGATAAATAATGTATTAGTACAGTAGCATATGAAAATAATTTATATGTAAATAAATATAGATAATTAGATGTGCATATCAAAAAGAGCTCGGGAGAATTGACCAATCAACTTCTCTGCAATAGGGAAGGGTGCACCTTCTACATCAGCATCACCTCTATGCATCTGAACATACATCATGGGAGGAAGTTGGGGCTGCATTTCCAGCAGGCTACCTAAGTGATTTTTGTGCATACTTAAATTTTGAGATCCCATATCTAAATTCTGGGATCCATTCTATGGGCCAGTGGTTCTCAAGGTGTGGTCTTGAGGCATTAGCATTAACATCACTGGAAATTGGTTAGACATGCAAATTATCAAGTGCCAGTTCAGGTAGATTGAATTGAATATTCTAGGATTTTTAACAAGCCGTCCAGGAGATTCTGATGTCTGATGAAGTTTAAGAGACATGGCTCCACAGGAGACATTAAGCTAGTAAGTCAATAATGGGTTATTTTAGAGCCCACTGTTTCTGACTTTTTAACCTACAGTCAAGTCTCTCTTGAAGCCTGAGTTCCCTGAGAAAATAATTCATAGTTTCATCTGTCACAGTATCAGAGATGAACCAACGGTGTCATAGTCTAAGACTTGCTGAATCTCAGTTATTTAATCAGTATAATGGGCAAGCCCCAATAATAACTTGATTGTGAAGATTCAATGAGATAATGGATGAGAAAGAGGTCTTATCAATTGTACTTTGAAAATAGTATTTAATTTAAGATTTTGAGCTCTGTTTTAGTTTCTCCTTCATAGAGTTTTTTTTCATCCCTCTTACCCTATTCACCTCTGATCCATTTCCACTTGCATTTTCTTCTAGTGATGATAATACCATTTACTGAGTGACTGCTATATGCCAGACACTTTGTTAATGCTTTACACACATTATTTCTAACCCTTACCAGCCAAGTGGTTATCGCCATTTCATGGATAAGGAAACAAAGATTGGAAGAGTTTACATAATTTTCTAAATAAATAGCAGAGCTTGGATTTAACTTAAGGCTATCTGAATACAACATATTGAATTTGCATTCTGGATTCATCATTAGAAAGTTAACCTTTGCTTGTCCCTTTGGGACCAAGCTCCCTTAGGGTAGCTTTTCTTCCTGGATTTGAGCCCCGGTTTGGACATTGCTGGAAGGGACTAGCACTATTCTCCTGGAGTCAGCTAATGCCAGAGGCACAGGAGAGTCTGTAAATATCATTGCTTCACCCCAAAGCAGTTGTATTTCTGCCTCAAACCCTATCTAAAAGTCTAGCTTTTAAATACTATGGCTTTTTATTTTTACCACATGCTCATGCGGGCTGCCTTAAGAGCTGTCTTATATGCTCCCTTAATATCTCAGGTTCACTTCTCTTATATCCTTTAAGTGGTGCATTGTATGCTGCAGGCATTGTTGGTTGCCCACCCAAGAGCCATTCCCCTTCTCCTCGTAAAAATTTGATTTGTTTAGTTGCCTACTTCTTGGACTCAGGAAAAGCATCCTACCTCAACTCTACGAGTAACTCGTGATTGTCTATTCATAGCAATTCTATTCCTCTTTCTAGTCATTGGTTTAGGGATGGACATATTACACAGTAATGGCCAATGGCTGAGAGGAGAAGTCTTCTGAAGGCTTCTGGGAAAGCATTTCCACTGAGAGAGACATAAAAGAAGCTGTGCCCCTGCTGCATGATGTTGCTGTGCATGTGTTGTGTCTAAGAAAAGAGCTAGCACGTGGCAAAGCCAATGTGCTGGGAATGGAAAGATGCTGTTTTGATAACAGTTTTGGGCTACTGTATAAACCATTGTTGAAGTTCTACTGTCTTAATCTGTTTGGGCTGCTATAACAAAATAGCACAGACTGGGTGGCTTGTCAACATTAATTTATTGCTTACAGTTCTGGGAGCTAGGAAGTCTAATATCAAGGCACCAGCATGGTTACATTTGTTGAGGGCCCCTTTCCTGGTTTATAGGAGCTGGGGTTTCTCTGGAGCCTTTTTTATAAGAGCACTGATCTCATTAATGAGGGCAGCACCCTCATGACTTAAGCATCACCCCAAATCCCCCCCTTACTAATATCATCACTTTGAGGGGGTTAATATTTCAACCTATGAATTTTGGGGGGACACAAATAGTCAGACCGTAACACCTACTTTGAACTTCTTGTTGTATGAAATAGAAAAACCTCCATAGATATAAATTCATGTTTTGAATTATGGTTTGTATTTCCATTGCTTGCAGCTAACAGCATTGTAATTAACACATCAAAAGTGTCTATTTTCTTCTCTATACCCTGGAATGTAGAGACTTTTTCTTCCTTAAAGTTATATCTTCAGCATCTAGTATTGTAATTGACATATAGTAGGTGCTCATCAAATATTTGGTGACTGAATGTCTGTCAGGGCAACTCACTGAAGGTGGAAATGCAACCCTCTCATTTGTGAGGCAGCTTGAAATTAAAGCTTGAGGAGATTCTGTGTGCGATCCAGTAAAAGTTTCTGCTGAATGTTCCTTACTTGGAGATAGAGTAGAATCCTTGAATGTCTAACCTAGAAGAGGTCTTGGATATAGCTGTGTCCAAGGACATACTGCCTTTTTTTAATTTTTATTTTTTTAAGGTAAAGAAAAGAGGCCTAAAGAAGGCAAGTAATTTGTTTTAGGCACCTGTTACAGACTAAATGTTTGTGTTCCCTCAAAATTCAGATGTGGAAGCTTCAGTTCCCATGTGATTGTATTTGGAGACAGAGGGAGGTTAAATAAGTTAATAAGGGTGGGGCCTTGATCCAGTAAGATTAATGTTCTTTATAAGAAAAGAGTTAAAAGAGCATTCTCTCTCTCTCTCTCTCTCTCTCTCTCTCTCTCTCTCTCTCTCTCTGCCATGTGAGTATACACCGAAAGGCGGCTGTCTACAAAATTCATTTTGCACAGTTCTACAGGCTAGGAAGTCTTGGACTTCCTAGCCTGTAGAACTGTGCAAAATGAATTTTTGTTGTTAAAACCACCCAGTCTATGGTATTTTGTTATAGTAACATGAGAAGACTAAGTCAGCATGTATATATTGTTTAGCTCTGCTGCTTTAAGCAAGCCTGGCCCTTAACTACTTGTGCTACTTGCTGTATGACTAGGGCACATCACACCTATTCTCTGAGCCTCTTTCCAACATAGTTAACAAAGGAGTAATGGCTCCTGTTTGCTCACTTTCTAGGACCATGGTAAAGATAGATGCTGTGACAGAAATGGAAGAGTTTTGCAAATTACACAGTTCCAAGCAAAATTTTATCCAATTATACTAGATACCAAATATATGTGCATTGAGGTACAATGAGGTAAAGAGCTATATCCAGGGTGCTAATAAGCTTTAGTAGTAGATTGTAGGGAACACAAAAAAGAAGGGGTTCAAATAGAAAAGGAGAGTAAAGAAAGGATGTTGGAATACAAAATCATTAGTTTTTGAGAGCTCGTTGTGTTAGGTACTGTGCTAGTCACAAAGCATTCGTTAATTTGTATAACCACCACATTAACTATGAAAAACAGATTTGGTTATTACCAATGAAGAAACTGAGGCTGTGAAAGGTTCAGTAGGTAGCGGGAGGTTCAGTAGAATTCACACCTTTATCATCTGGATCAGTATCCATTCTCTTTCTGCCACACAATGTGTCACTCCAGAAACTTGAAGGCATCTATCTGGATGACCCAGTTTGAGGTCTTTCTGCCTCTAGCATACCAAGACTCCCCCTTTTCACAGGTCCTACCTTGACTGAGCAGTGGGGCTGTGCCAGTCAAGGTGGCTTGGATAGTGAAGGAAGTTTCAGAAGTCATCATGTAGATAGATGATCATGGTGATCATCAGCTTAATCCATAAAAGTTCTGACATGGAAAATTCTTCATTCTTGATTTGGTGCCTCAGTGATGTTTGGTCTACAAATTTGAGTTTTGAGACAAGGGCAACAGGAACTAGCATGTGTGACTTCAAGTCAGACAGGCCTGGGTTCAAACCTTGGCTCTACCGCTACCCACTTGGTGGTCTTGTACAAGTTTCTTTTACGTTTTAGTTTACTAACCTGTGACATGAGAATAACACCTTACTTGTAGGATTATTGTATGTAGTGATGTTGATCTTGGTTTTCCCATATAGTAGCTACTCAAAAAAAAAAAAAAAAAAAAAAGGATAACCAATTTTTAAATTCATTTACAGAAAAGAGAAAAAAGTCATTTAACTATTCTTTCTTCTATCAGTAGTATTCCAAATCCTTCAAGTACAGTTACTATCATTTTTTTTTATCTCTATACCTTTCTCATTTATATTCAAATTAGCTTCTACTTGTCACAATTATATTTCTGATAGGTCTTTCTTTGTATTTTCTCTTTTTACGCCCCCGCCCCCAGCTCTGTTTATCCTCTTAGTGGATTCCTTTGTTCTCAGACCCTCCCTCCATTCCTTCTCTCTCTCTCAGTCTCTCATTCTCTCCTCCCCCCCTCCTTTCTCTGTCCACTCTGCAACAGACTTTTTCACCCCTGACTTCTTAACTTCTTATACATGATCAGAGAGACACTTGTGTTTACCCTGAGTTTGTTTCCAGCTCTCTTCAGCATCCATCCTGCTCTAGGAATCTTTGAGGCCAAAACATTTGGCTGTAGAAGTGATTCCCCATGGCATCCATTGAGGTGCATCTGGATTCTGCAGTCAGCAGCCTTTGAAGCCTTGCAGTGCATCTGGTAGAAAATGTTTTTGGCCATCATGGAGCTCAATTATCTATGCACTTTTCCACCCCTCAATCTCTCTTTCAATCTGTTAAAAACATCCAGATTTCTTGGGTTCTACATAGAATGGAAAACTATAACCACTTGGGAAGTCTGATAGTGTAAACCTTTGCTGATTTCCTTTGCCCATGGAATAAATGCTGAAGCACTTTGTAGGCAATCAAGGCCCTCAGAGTCCAGTCTTACATACAGCTTTAATCAGGGGTTCTTAATCTGGGGTTTAAGAATCCCTTGAAGTTCCAAGCAGAATTGTTTGTATACACTTTTTTTTACCCCCTTGGATAAAAAATCCAAAGCTTTCATCAGTTTCTCAAGGAGGTCCCCAAATCAAAATGATTAAGTACTCATTAATCCATTAGGCTTTCTCTTGAGTCAAATAACTGCCACATCAAACTCTCATTTCCATAGTCTTAGTTCTGAACCTCTCGCCCGGCTGCATCTCTACCTATTGCCATCCTACCCCACATCTCGAATCTTCTCTCACTTTCCTACTTGCTAGCTTATTTCCTCTGCTTCCTTTTTATAGCATTGTCCTAATCATTAAAGCTGACCATTGGCTTTATTTTCCTGATAATGACTTAGTTTGTCATTAATAATAATTCTCTGATAATTTCTTAGTTTGGCTTTTTCTTGGAAGCAGACCCTGAGATTAAGTTGTGTGTAAATAATATATTTTGAGGTTGAATCTAGAAAACCTCAGTAAGGGAGTAGAGAAGTAAGGCAGGGTATAGAAAACTGATAGAAAATCATTATCAGACAAGTTAAAAAATGTGGCCAGCTGGAGTCTAATCCTGCTAGACAGCACATGGCTCAGGGTTTCCATGCCTGAGGTAAGTAAAGAGGGATATCTGAATGAGGCAGGTAGAATGAGCTGCAGCAGCTAGAGAGTCATAGGTGATAGCAGTGGGAAGTTGGGCTGGCTTGTATGGAAATGGTACATGATGAAGGTATATAGCTGAGACCCAAGCAGTGTCTGCTGCGTGACCTCCACTCTTAATGATGTAGCTTCAACTTCTGACTAACTAGGCTTTTTTTGTAGCTCTGAGTAAACACCCTCTCAGTCTAGCCTAGTCTCTGAGCTATATCTCCTTATAGGTGGCACTTCCCTTGGGTTTGCTACATGAGACTTCTCACCAATTCCTAGATGCAAACAATATTCTCTTGCTTCTGTTTGATTCCTCATTTTGGTCCCTTTGCTTAGGATGTCCTTGACTCCTGCTGAATACTTAGTCATAATTCAAGGCCAAGATTAAATGTTCTCATTCACACAAAGCATTCACAGATCCAACTGCCCATCTCATTTAGCCCATTGATATTTCATGTTTGCTTCCATGAAACTTGGGGAAACATCATGGGTGGAGGTACTGTCTCCTCTACTAAGAAAGTGCAGTCCTGAGTTAAGGGATTGGTTTATTAAGCTTTGAGTGTGAAAGATGAATCAAATGCTTGGCATACAGTAGGTATTTGAAAAAAAATTGCTAAGATGAAGTTCATAATATTCAAGAATACAGTTCTTGACTACACCATCCCATTAGATATAAACTGTGAACTGTTTGGTTTGGCCCCTGAAATATGACTCTGTATGTGGTTAATTTGATGGACAAAGGCTATTTTTTTCATTGATCTATTGTGATATCTTTATCTTCAGTTTCCTTTCTGGAAATCACTGCTTTAGGATTACCCTAAAATGATACTATGGAGGAGAATATTAATAAATGCAACAGATATTTACTGACCACTAATTATATTCTGAGCATAAGAAATACTCACTTGAATGTACTTTTAAGAAACATTTAGACTTGTTCCCAGTCTTGTGAACTTGGACATGAAAATTTGTCATCTGTTGCCTCTGTTTTCTCTAAGAGGATTAGATTAATTAGCTTTTTAGGAGTCTAACTATGGTACTCAGAGACATTCTTGATGAAAACAATAAAAATAATTTTCTTTGACTTTTTTGGTTCCTGCTTCTTCTCTCTTCTCAACACTAAACTAGAATTCATACAGTTGGAACAATAGCTAGCCTGTTTTTACAGTCTTGGATAAGTGCCTGTAACTGTTCTGTTTGTATGTAGAAGCCTTCTCCCAATGACCAAATTGTAAACTCATTATAGAAGTGTCCAAGTCTCCATGCTGCAGAATGTATGCACTGGATTGGATTATTACAAAATAATGAGGGACTAATAAAAATCTTTTGGGTGGTTTAAGCCCATCTCATGTACCCCTCAGGGAACTTTGGGCATTTAAGTTGAGTAAGGTGCACATGAAGTAGTCCTCTAGCATCTGATGCTTGCCACATTATATTAAAATCATAGCTTTGTTTATATCTTATCAAATGTCATTTTGTGGAAGTCAGGGACTGTACTTTGGCTTCTTCTCAAATAGAATGTCTGATATAAAGAAGGGTCTCAGTCGGTGTTTGTGAATGGAATTGAACTCAGTTGTACATGTTTTCTTGTTTTGACAGGAAAGTCTATGATAATTCCAGAGGTGAGTAATGTTTCCAATGGACCTTTCTTCAACAGCTCCTTTTCCTCTCCTCATCTGTTCAGTCTTTCTTGATTAGTGCACAGAACACATTAGATATAACTCTAATAAAGTCAAAAAAATTTACAGTTTTTCTGGGGATTGCTGTACTTAGTTTCTAGAGATAATTGTTCACTCAGGCTCTCACTTTACCTTTTGTTCAGAGGAGAAAATGCTTTATGCTTTCTGGAGGGTGAGAGAGGCTTTAAGTTATTTAAGTTGGTCAACACAAATATTTGATGAATATAGTGGGCATAAATATGCAACGTCTTTTTCCTGTAGGTATTAATAATTTTAGAATGCCATGAGGTGGATTTTACATTTTCGATGTGTCTTTAATCATTTTATGGTCTTTTTCAGATATTTCCTTTATTTTAATTTACTTTCCATGAATATTTCCTGTGTTCAAACATTTTAGTGCTGTATCATCAGAATTCAGCCTCAAGAGTTCAAAGATGTGTCCAGGCTTTGCCTGTACCAAAGGATGAGATTGATAGGGGTCTTTTCCACAGAGTGGTAAAGAGGTCCAGGCCTGGGGAGTGGGGATCTGTTACCCAGGGCAGCCAGAAGCAAGGTATCCAGTGGGAAGAAGCTGGCCACTCCATGTTCAGAGTAGCCTGAGTCTTAGACTGTGAAAACTGGGAGGAGAGACAAGAGGCAAACATGAAAAGTTAATTCATTGACTAGAACACTCTAGATCAGAATAGTGTGAGATGTGAACTACAGAAAATGGAAAGCAGTTAAGGAATGAAGGAATTTGTGAGTGGAAGAAGCCACCAACATCATCCATTTAAGTGATGCCTCATATATAATGTAGAGATAGGTACAGCATCTTAAAGAGATCCCAGTAGTCTGGACAGAAGACATAGACAAAAGTTCTTTGTTAATAGGGCTTTACCTTTTGTTGTAATACTTTCTGGCCCTGGACTCTTTTCTGGAGTGGAGTTGTACTATCCATGGAGAGTCAATATCTTAGGCAGTCATGCCTTTTATGATTTTCCTCCAACATCTAATCCGCATTCATTTGGATTTTACTTAAAAAATAAAACGTCAACCCATAGACCTATCATGCCTGTATTTTTCCTGTGTGGTATGTGAGCCTGTGGGATTGCTATAAAAAGTCAAATATAAAACAGGTGCTCAAGCCCTGGAAATAAGAGAGAGCAAAATAAAATTGATTCCAGTACCGTTCAAGAGACACCCCCTATCTAAATTTATCCCAAAAGGCTGCCTCTGTAGCCCCCAAACATCTTGTTGTGGCTTTGACCCTCCCACACGTATGATGCTTATTATGGAATTGCAGCACCAACAGGAAAGGAATGTTTTTAATGCAGCTCAGCTCACAGCACTCCTTTCTCCTCTCATAGTAATGCTAGCATATCCACCCTAAGGATAAGAATAAGTGCACTCTCTCAACCCAGGTGGAACACAATGCCATATTACTTTTTAAGACTTAAATTCCTTACTCACAAAATAGTTACCAAAAAGCAAACCAGCCCTATACTCATTCACTACAACCTTGGTGAACTATCTACCAAAACCAATTCCAATTAGCTATTTACTAAATGATACAAATTGAAATCTAATTACTGAGAACTATGGACTGAAACCCAAGACCCTCAATTTTAATAAGTAGTTTTGATTTTATAATGGAAGTGAAAGAAATGGAAAATTTATGGCTGTCCACAGAACCTTAGTGTCTAAAGTGATTCAGTACATATGTTCTGAGTGCTAACAGTGATAGGATCTGTGAGGACAACAGACATGGTTTAGACATTGTTCCTGGCCTTAAGGAGTTCATAGACTAGTGAAGTATTCAGGACTATATACTGATACAACACAATAAGTTCTCTCCATTTGAGGTACACATGAAACATCTTTGATTCTCAATTCCGTTTATTGCAATGAAGCCTTTTCAGATCACTACTATGATTGAGTCAAGGAGTCCAATGGACTTGAAATAAATCAAGAGATCAGTTCTGATCACTATTGCCCTGTGAGAAAATATAAATTCTGAGCTGTGGCCTGAGTGTTCCTGTTCTCTGCTGCAGTTGTTCTCATAGGATGTTGCCAATCAAAATCAGGCTGTTTTGGTGTATGGCCTGACCATTGCAAGAAGTGCTAAAGGGTCTCAGATACAGTCATAGAGACCAGGTGTTCCTGTCTGCTGAGAGGGCAGGCAGCCAAGAAAAAGAAGCACTAAAAATAAAAACTTGTCCCCACCCCTTCACCATGTAGCTAAAAGGGCATAAAGTTGTCTTTGGTTTGGAGTTCACAGAAAGTAGTATGATTGATCTGTATTCCATATTAATATTTAAAATCCTCAATTTAATGGGAATGTTGGAATGGAGTTTCTGGAAACTTTTTACAAAGATAGAAGTACCAAAGATGGTGCAGAACTGGGAGAGATAGCCATAAATTCAGTTTTGGTCATGTTGATTCTCGGGCCCCTGTGGAACACATGAGAGCAAAATTTAAGTAGGCATTTGAATATAAAGGAGCTATAAGAGTGGCTTGGATGGAGGTATAAATTTGTGTATCATCATCACATTATTATTAATCCTACATTGTAGATGAGATTACATAACTTGCTGGAATCTCTCATATTTTATATGATCTCTTCCCCCAACCCCCGTCATTCCTATGCCTTTGTGCCTAGAATAGAGTCTTATTCACAGGAAATGCTCAATAAATATTTTCATATTTTACAAAGGCTCCTTCGATAGATATCTCAGACCCACTTAAAATCTGCTGGCGACTCTGGTCATTTGGAAGAGTGTGTTTTGAAGATGTGAGCTTTCTGACGGCTGTTCTCTGGGAGACAACAGATGAGGAAACGCGTGGTCAGACTGCTAATTGCATTTACTGGACCACACGCCTTCCCTGGTTCTCAGAGGAATACATGTTTCCAAGAAATAATGAGGTTTGTCTGAGGTCCAAGGGCACTTAGACAATGGAGAAAACAAGTCCTTCAGTTTGTGGTTAATGTCTCTGCCTGTCTCAAGACCTAACCCACTATTGCCTTATTAATGTCCGAGTAACTAGTATTTTGGGATACTTGTGTTTAGAGTTTGTGTATACAAATTTTTTTTTCTTTGCTTGGGTGAATAACTCCCTGTATAGAGTTTCCAGTGCTCTTAATGTGAATTGAATATAGAGTTCTGGATTTGGAGACTGAAGACCAGACTATGCATGTTACTTCTGACCCCTAGAATCATATGACCTTGGTTGGACAAGTAATTGTTAATTGTCTTAGTTCTATTTTCTTTACTCATAACAAGGGATTAAGATTACTTGTATCCTAGGGTAGTTGTGAGGGTTCAGTAAATGGCCAGTGTCAAAAAGCATGTATCACATATTCATTTGAAAATATCTGGCAGGTGTTAGCAAAGCAGACTCCTTCAAGTTTTTTGAGTCCTTGAGATTTTTGCCCATTTTCAGGTAGGGAGATCCTCTTATCCCACACTTTACCACATCTGTGGATAAACAGAGCTAATCTGCTTTATGAAGTATGCTTTAAATAATATTCTAACCACTGTAGTTGATGCAAATTGCTTTGTCTCCCTAGAATAGGCACTTCTTTGGGTGTAAATTTTTCTTGCTATAAGGGTATGTTTTGGTGGAAAGCTACTTAACATAGATCCTTTCCTTGGCCAGAGGAATTGGCCTCTGGCTTAGGCCATTCATAGCCCCTCAAGTCTTTTAATCATTGTTATCAATCCAGGAATTTGCACAGTATCTAGCTGGACCAATGTTTTCTCTGGAAGTTTAAATAAATACTGACCCTGGGAAGAATAAGTTTTCTTTCCTGTTAATATAGAGAGAAAAGTAGAGGCAACAAGTAGAGAGAAAGTTCTGATAATGACATCAGTTCCTGAACTACTGTTCTTGAGGCCAAATTAGGACCTGCTCTTTCCAGATACATGAACCAATAGATCTTCCTTTTTGCTTACATTAATTTGATTGGAGTTTTGTACTTGTAGCCATCATAGTTGTTTCAGTTATGTTATTGCATGCAAACTACCTCCGAATTTAGTGCTATAAAATAACCACTGTGAATTGTGTCATGGATTCTATGGGTCAGGAATTTAGACATGGTATCATGGGAGTGATGTCTTTCTGCTCCACATTGACTGGAGCCTCTGCTAACAAGACTTAAATATCTAGGGTGATTCAAATAGCTCAAATGTTGGAACTAACAATGGAGCTGAAGGTTATACTGCTAAGATGACTTCTTCACACACATCACTGGTACCTGGTTGGGATGACTCCAGGGTTGGGCTCAGCTGAGACTGTTGCTTGAAGTACCAGTGTGTGGCCTTTCTGTATAGGTGAAGCTTTCCACATAGCTGAAGCATGATGGCCGGGTTTTAAGAGGGTCCCTAGGAGAAGCATTGGGAGAGCAAATGTTCAAGGACAAGCAGGTGAAGCTACATGACCATTTATGGCTTTGACTCTGAGATCACATGGTATCACTTCTGACATACTCTATTGGTAGAAACAATCAAGAAGAGGGGACACAGATCCCACTATTTAATAGAAAGAATCTTAAAGAATTTAAGGCTATTAAAAATACAAAAATAATAATCTTAATTAATAACATCTGTCTTCCTTTTGTGGTTGTTGTTGTTGTTGTTGTTGTGTTCAGGCTCATTACCTTAGCCCTCTCTTTCTGTCAATCCTTACTCTGTCTTCGGAGCTCACTTCTTCCAGAAAACTCTCCTTGACCTTCCTTATTTTGCTCAGAAGTCCCTTTTAATCCTTTGAAAAAGGAAAATATTCATTTGAACTAAAGGGAAATTGGAGTATTCTTATTAATTATTGTCTTCTTAATGCTGGTGATGGTTGTTTCTAGTGTAATCTTAGGCACAACTATGCATCCCAGAGCCACAGATGTTGAAAGCTAAAAGGAGTGTGAGAAATGACCTCATTGATACTCTTAATTTTCCAGATCTAGTTCACAAGATATTTATAAAATTTAACTCTATACTAGTCATTGTTCTAAGTAGAGAGGGTACAAAGTTAAGTACACAGAATATTCATATATAAATTATAATCCAGAGAAGTATTTCCTCAATATCTTCTGAAAAGTTGGGTTACACAGAATTAAGATTTTATGAAGAAAATTATATTATCCAATATTTGAGAAAGGTGGGGTTCTACAAAAGTGAACACTCTCTCTATTGTAAGACTTTTTAATGTGCATTTATTAGACCTTAACAAATGTCAAATGATGATTAATGGATGCAAGTACATTGTGTATCTTCAAAGTAGAGTGGCAATTTTCTGATCTCATAGCTTTTTTCCTTGAAACTTTACCTGAGCTATTTTACAGTGGAAAATATTTCAGGAATGAGAACAGAAGCGGAAATCAATGTATTCCTTTTCCATTTCTCATTTTCCCTTTCAAGTTAGCCTTGTCCGAGGTCTGGACTTCTGTTTTAGTGTCCCTGTGTGCATGCCTGTTTCCTGATGAATGCAGACACAGCCCTGCCCCCTATCCTGCTGGGAAATTCCAACAATCTAGTCTTACTATTGCTGGGACTCCCTTCTGGGAGCTGTGTCCTGTGTCAGACACTCCATGGACGCATATTCTTCTTCAAATGGATTTATGTTCCAAACCATGATGCTAGTATTCACCAGAATTTGAGAATACCCCATCCATTAGATTAGATTCTAAATGTTTCCTGCCAGAAGCATGCCTGAATTAGTTGACCTCTTCCTGACAATTAATAATAAGACTAGTTACCATTTACCAAGAAATTACCTTGGGCCAGGTCCTAGGTTAAAGTAGTCTCAATATTTTATATTAGGTTAAACCATGCTAAATTACCATTTTTGTAAGTCAACAATTAAATATTGGCAATTGAGTGGTTATTAATCTTTGAGTGATATTAATCTTTAATATCTTAAAGATTAAGATATTACTTAATCTTTACATTGTTTCTATGACTTAAGCCTTCACTGGGCTAGAACAAGGCACATAGGCATCATGGCAGCTAAATAATTTATGCCCTTTCTAATCAATCATCTTTAAATCTCTGGAACTTATAGAAAGGCTGAGAGTGGCATGGGAGAAGTGGTTAAAGGGAATTCCAGTTGGCCATGCCAGCCATTCTTCTATTTTACCAGTTAGGCTCTGGCCTACAACTTTATAAACTACTGTGTCAAACAAAAGTCCTCCTGTTAACCAGACACACCGGTTCTTGGGAGATGGTTTAGCAACTATTTAGTGTTACTTAATATCGCCCTTCAACTCCCACAGCAATTCATTACAATATTTCTCCTAGGCACATACTCTACTCTTTATGAAAGAAGTTCTGGAAAATACTTTTTCCCCCCCATTTTGCTTCATTTTTTAGTAATGTTTTGATACATCAGATATAGCTGCTTGGAAGGCTTAATATATTTTATCTGGCTCGCATATATGCTCTTCATTTTTCATTTGAGGAACTCAGAGCTCAGATAGGTTAATAATGGACTTGTTAAAGGTGATACTGCCAGTATGTGCTAGAGCTGGGCTTTTAACTCAGTCTGAATGATTCCACATCCAGTTGTCTTAACCATTATGGAGTCCAGCTCTGGCTCCTCTCAGGCATAGTTTTCCCTAATTAAGTTAGCTGAAAATATGCTTCTTAACAGCATGGCCAGCCAAGGCTTGAATCGTGCTTTGCCACTTACTAGTCGTGTAAATTAACCTCCCTGTTTCAGTTTCCTTATCTGTAAAATGGAGATGAAGCTGCATCTTTTAAGATGCAGGGATTCAGTGACTTAAAAATACTAGCTATTACTGTCATTTGTTATCTTCTATCCCCATACAGCCATTTTCTATCTTTCTTGCTTTTCTACTGGCCCGTGTTGCTAGAGACCCAGTATGTCTTGGGCTAGAATTTACTTACTCTGGAGCTATCTTATTTGAGAACCCACAGAATCTGCATTTTCATCTGCCTTTCTACTTGGAACAGATGCCAGGAATTCTAAATGGCCAACATTAAGGGATTAGATGGTACAAGTTAAACAGCCACCAATAATCCCCTAATGTTAGATATTTAGATTGTGCCAAAATGTTGCAATTATAAACACAAAGAGCAGGGACACTTAGAAGGAAATGAATAGAAAATTTAAAAGACCAAGAGACTGAATATATAAACAGACAATGGCCAGACCGTATATGACAATAGAACTCTGACCTACGACCTCTGCAGCAAACAACCTAGGAAGCCAAACTGCAACCTCTGCAGCAATACGCCCAGGACTTGGTCAACGGCTGCCAACTTCCCTGTTCTATGCCCCTACTTCCAACTCAGGACTAACCAGAGAAAGTCAAATATGCTTCCCAAACTGATCACACAAGATGCCTTTCTTCTAGTTAGCTTGGCTCCCACTTCTCCATGCCAACAACCTCCACCAATTAAAGCATACCTGAAGCCTTCTCTTTTTTTACTGAAAAGACTTCTTACCACTCTGCTTACCTGTGAGTCTCTACCAAATGTAAATGATAGTGATTCCTTGCTATAGCAAACTCTGAATAAGTAGCTTCTGCTTGTTCTCATTTGGTTGGTCTTGTTTATTCCCACAGGTTTTCTGCAGGTCCCACTGAGATATGGTTTGCACTGCCCATAACTATGGATCCCAGCCTATGATTAAATATGGTACCCACAGAGGCCCCTTGTACTTTGCTGATCACAGCTTATGGGGTCAAGTGAGCACTGATTCTGAATTCCACACTCTTGCGTTGAGTTTCTTGGTGACCTATTCTCAATTTAGTAACCGGGTTTTATTATTTGCTCCCATTTGTTTGGCGTCCTTGGTGAAATCATGTCATTCCTTTCCATCCCTTTTGCTTTATCTTTTGTATGTCTTTACATAGGACCTATAGGCCTGAAGTTTGAACCACCCTCACAGACTGGTGAGTTTATAGTTCTAATCAGACCAACATCCATACAGACTTTACTGGAGATCACCAATAAAATTGGATAAAGTTTTTCTTCCATCTAGATTTTTTGTCCTTAGAGTTTATCTTTTCTGTGTGTGTGTGTGCGTGTGTGTGCGTGTGTGTGTGTGTGTTTCCCCTGCTTTCTGTGGGGTGGGAGAGATGAGATGGTGGTGCTGCCTGTATTTGAAGGCAGAAAACTGTCAGATAACGGTCCTGAGACACAAAGTACATAAGCATTACTTTCGACTGACTGTTGCCAGCTCTCATGGGGTTGTTTAAACATACATCTTTAAATCACAGAAGAAACTCCTGTCTTATACATACTCCCATTATAACCCTAATTTTTTCTCTTATCTCTCTTAAGAGCATAACTTTATCAATGATGATTTTTGAAAGCCAAAAAAATGGGAATGTTTGAAGTTGAATGTAATTGTTCATTTGACAGATGCTTATGGAAACTGAAAGGAATCAAGATTTTTCAGGCCCAATAGGTAGCATTTTGTTTGTTTGATTGGTATACATAGGCCTTCAAAGAAAATGCTTATTGAAAGAACTACTTCATTAAAAGATGTTTTGACCACAGCTAATGACTAATTTGACAAACTTAAGTAATAGCTTGCTATACTCCTTTTCCCTAGTGAATCATCCCCTTCTTTGTCCTCCAGTTACCCATCTGTATCCAGCTTTCCTTCTTTTTGTTTTTTGGATCTATCTCCTTTTGTACCTCTGTTGACTCTTCTCAACTCTTTACCTTAACAAGATGCCCTGCCTCTTCAAAGACTCTCTTGAAGACCTCAAAATGTCAGTTACCTCTAAACATATATCTTGCCCATGAGCCAGATATGCAGGATATAGTAAAATTGAAACCATTAACTCAACCTGAATTAAAAACCATAATTAAAGATTTTCTTATACCCAGACATGACCAGCAACTATTCATAGAAGAATTTACAATTGTTTTGAGTGTATATATCCCAGGGGTTATCTGACCTATGTCAACTTTTACACATATTGGTTGGAACTTTATGTGCTTAATCCTGGATGGCAAAAGGAATTGGACTGACCCAGAAAATAAAAATCTTTCTTTCCACAATAAACCTGATATTCAAAGAAAGGCCTGGAAAGTCTCCTAAAAACTATCCCTTAAACATTTCCACTAAAATTAATTGGTTTACAATTTAATCATGCCAACGGAAAAGGTGAAACTATAGGAGATTTTGGGATAGACCAGAAAATAAATTCTGACAAATTTGTGAGTTAAAGAAGGAACAGAGACATAACATCAGCCTTGTCACTGGAGACCAAAAAAGAAAACAGAAATTAGAATGGGAAATATCTCTTTTACCTGAAGTACAACACCTGGTAGAATGTTTTGAAAGAGCTCTAGAGCAAAAACGAGACAGGCCTCTAAACAAATGTGTTGCCCTGCGGATAAAATAGTTGGGTGGCCTACTTCCTAATAGATGACTTATTGACTAGGATTCCTATAGAATTTGTAAACAAATGGCAAGGAAAAATGGCAAAAAATTTTCCATCTTGGAAAAGAAAAACCAAGATAAAGAAAATTTTCTTAGTTCAGATCAATGAGAGTACTCGAAGGAATGAAAAAATAGCTCAATATTCTGCTTTAGTCTTGAACATGCAATATAAATTAACTATAAATATAAATGGTCAACCTCACCAACTCCTAGTAGATATGCATGCCACTCTTCCTAATTAAACCTTACTATCTTTGATCAACCTCTTCCTTGGGAATTACTTATTTACGTGAACAATATGAGCCATGTTTCCAATCAAATGGAAAAGACTACAAGAAATATGTCACTAATTCTAGCAGAACTTATTAATGGTATTGCTCCTGCTCCAGACAGAATATGAATAATTCTTAACTTGTTGGCATGAGTAGTAATAGATAATTGCATTGCTCTGGAGTTTTGGTTGGCTAGTCATGGTGATGCTTGTATCCTTCTTATAGTCCTTGCTTACCTAGATCAATGAAACAGAAAAGATAAAGCCAACTATACTTCGCCTTAAAGAAAAAGTGACTTGACTCTCTGAGGCTGATCCTGGAAGAGGCAATTGGAATTCCTGGTTCCAATCATCTTAAAGGGACTATTAATTGTTCTTGTTTTTGTCATAGTGGTTGTAATACTGCTCCATTATATTACATACAGAGCCGTAAATGCCTCTGTGCAGCAGCTCTCTCATCAAATGGTCATCGAGATGATATAATAATAAGAAGGTAGAAAAGATTGTTTGGTACAGTTGACTATGGAGACAACTGGACAATCCTCCATCAGGGAGATGTAATCCCTGGTCTTCCTTATATTGATCAACCTCTTGCAGTTGAAAGAATAATCAGAAGAGGGACTGAATGACAATATACAAATAGATAATGGCCAGATTATATATTAACTCTGACCCAAAACTATAAATCTGCAGTTTGAACTTGGATAGCTTAAATCAGGGGTCAGCAATTTTTTTTAAAAATTAATTAATTAATTTTTTATTGTGGCATTGGTTAACGAATTCCAATAAGTTTCAGCTGCACATTTCAACAGGTATATATATATATTTATATTGTGTGTTCACCTCCCATAGTTAGATTTCTTTCTGCACCACAATTTGACCCCATTTACCCTGTCTAACTCTCCCCTCCCCCATACCCTCTGGTAACCACTAGTCTATCATTCATGTCAAGGAATCTCTGTTTGTCCTATTCATTTGTTGCTTTTAGGTTTATTTCCCACACATAAGTGACATCATGTGATTTTCAAATTTTTCTGTCTGGCTTATTTCACTTAGCTTGTTTATCTCAAGGTCCAACCATGTTGTCACAAATGGCAGTATTTCATCTCTTCTTATGGCTGAATAATATTCCATTGTATATATGTACCACAGCTTCTTTAGCGAATCATCTATCATAGGATACTTCAGTTGCTTCCAGGTCCTGGCCTCCATGAATAATGCTGCTATGAAAATCAGTGTGTTCATATCTTTCCAGGTATGAGTTTTTAAGTCTTTGGGGTAAATACTCAGAAGAGGGATTGCCGGATCATATATGGTAGATCAATTCTTAGTTTTTTGAAGAAACTCCATACTGTTTTCCATAGTGGCTTTTCCAATTTGCAGTCCACTAGCAATATATGTGGGTTCCTTTTTCTCCGCATCCTCTCCTACATTTATTACTTATCTTGTTGATTATAGCTATTCTAACAGGTGTGAGATTGTATCTCATTGTAGTTTTGATTTGCATTTCCTAATAGCAAACGATGTTGAGCATCTTTTCATATATTTGTTGGCCATTTGTATGCCCTCTAGGGAGAAGTGTCTGTTCAGGTCCTCTGCCCATGTTTTGATTGGATCGTTTTTGTTTTTGATTTTTTTTTTTTTTTTTTTTTTTTTTTGCTCTCATTGAGTTGTATATTTTGGATATTAGGCCCTTATCAGAGGTGTTGCTTGCAAATACATTTTCCCATTTGGATGGTTGTCTCTTTACCTTGCTGACAGTTTCTTTTGCTGAGCAGAAGTTTTTAGTTTGATGTAGTCCCATTGATTTATTTTTGCTTATACTTCCCTTGCCTTTGAGGACAAATTCATAAAATCCTCTTTAAGTCCAAAGTCTTTGAGTTTAGTTTCTATGTTTTCTTCTATGCTTTTTATTGTTTTAGGTCTTATATTCAGGTCTGTAATCTATTTTGAGTTAGTTTTGGTGTGTGGTGATAGACAACAGTTTAGTTTCATTCTTTTGCAGGTGGCTTTTCAGTTTTCCCAGCACCATTTATTGAAGAGGCTTTCCTTTCTCTGCTGTATGTTTTTTTGCTTTTTTACCAAAAATTGTTTGTCCATATAAATATAGGTTTACTTTTGGACTCTTGATTCTGTTCCACTGATCCATGTGTCTGTTTTGCTGCCAGTACCATGCTGATTTGATTACTGTCACTTTGTAGTATAATTTGAAGTTGGGCAGAGTGATGTCTCCAGCCTCATTCTTTTTTCTTAGGATGGCTTTGGCAATTTTGGGGTCTTTTGTGCTTCCATATAACTCTGATGATTTTTGGTTCTATTTCTTTAAAAAATGCTGATGAGATTTAGATGGGGATTGCATTAAATCTGTATAATGCTTTAGGTAATAAGGTCATTTTAACTATGTTGATTCTTCCAATCCAAGAACATGGAATATCTTCCCATTTCTTTGTATCTTCTTCGATTTCTTTTAATAGGATCTTGTAGTTTTCATTATATGGGTCCTTCACATGTTTTGTTAAATTTATTCCTAGGTATCTTATTCCTTTTGTTGCAATTGCAAAAGAAATTATTTTTTCCACTTCTTTTTCTGACACCTCATTATTAGAGTATAGGAACACTATAGATTTTTGAAGGTTGATTTTGTAACCAGAAAATTTATTGTATTTGCTTATTGTTTCTAGTAGTGTTCTTGTGGAGTCTCTAGGGTTTTCTATATAGAGAATCATGTCATCTGCAAATAGTGACTGTTTGACTTCTTCGTTTTCTATTCAGATGCCTTTTATATCTTTCTTTTACTTGATTGCATTCACTAGGACTTCCTTATAGTGAATGAGAGTGGTAATAGTGGACAGCTTTGCTTTGTTTCTGTTCTTAGAGGGAAGATTTTTAGTTTTCCCCCATTAAGTATAATTTTGGTTGAGGGTTTGTCATATATGGCCTTTATTATGTTAAGGTACCTTCCTTCTATACCGATTTTGTTAAGTGTTTTGATCATAAATGGATGCTGTATCTTGCCAGAGGCCTTTTCTGAATCTACTGATATTATCATATGATTCTTATGTTTTATTATTTATTTATTTACTTATATAAGAAAACAAAGTGGTTTATTTGTACAGAAGGTTTATCTATGATAGCTCTTATGCGCAGATTCCACTCTCAGATATGCTGGTATGCAATTTGGGTGTTTTTTGTAGAGTTTTAGATGTTCAGCTTATTGATTTTTCTGCCACGTTTCTGACATCACTCAGATTCTTATTTTTTATTTTGTTTATGTGGTGTATCACATTAATCGATTTGCATATGTTGAACCATCCCTGTGCTCCTGGGATGAAGCCCACTTGATCATGTAGTAATCTTTTTAATATGTTGCTGTATTCAGTTCACTAGTATCTTATTTAGGATTTTTGCATTTGTGTTCATGAGAGATATTGGTCTGTAAGTTTCTTTTTGTGTGTTATCTTTACCAGTTTTCGGTATCAGGGTGATATTGGCCTCATTTAATGAGTTGGGAAGTATTGCCTCCACTTCGATTTTTTTGGAAGAGTGTGATGAGACTAGGTATTAAATCTTATTTGAATGTTTGGTAGAATTCATTGGTGAAGCCATCTGATGTTGAACTTTTACTTTTGGGTAGGTTTTGGATGAGTAATTTAATTTCCATACTGCTGATTGGTCTATTCGCATGTTCCGGTTCTACTTGATTCAGTCTAGGAAGGTTGTCTTTTTCTAAGTACTAGTCCATTTCTTTTAGGTTATTAAATTTGGTGTTATATACTTTTCATAGCATTCTTATATGCTCTTTTGTATTTCTGTCATGTCCGTCGTAATTTCTCTTTTATCCCTGATTTTGTTTGTATCCTTTCTGTTTTTTTGTTTTTGTTTTTAGTAAGTCTAGCCAGATGTTTGTCAATTTTATTAACCTTCTCAAAGAATCAGCTTTTTGTTGCATTTATTTTTTCTATTTCATTTATTTCTGCTCTAATTTTGATTATTTCTTTCCTTCTGCTGACTTTAAGTTTCATTTATTCTTCCTTTTCTCGTTTTTTAAGATGAAGCATTAGGTTATTTGGGCTCCTTCTTGTTTTTGGAGATAGGCCTGTAATGATATGACCTCTCCTCTTATGATCACTTTTGCCATGTCCCAAAAGTTTTGATATATTGTACTATCGTAATCATTTGTTTCTATTTATCTCTTGATTTCTCTTTTTATTTCTTCTCAGACCCAATTATTCTTCATAGCATATTGTTTAATCTCCCTTATTTGTGGTTCTTCCTGCTTTCTTTTTGCAGTTGATCTCTAATTTCAAAGCATTATGATCAGAGAATATGGTTAGTATGATTTCAGCCTTCTTTTATTTGTCGAGGCTATATCTATGTCCCAGGATGTGGTCAATCCTTGAAAATGTTCCATGCATACTAGAAAAGAATGTATAAGCAGCTGTTTGGGGATGAAAGGCTCTGTAAATGTCAATTATGTCCAGTTGGTTTAATGTGTCATTTAAAGATGTAATTTTCTTATTGATTTTCTGTTTGGATGATCTGTTCGTATCTGACAGTTGAGTATTTAGGTCCCTTACTACAATAGTGTTTTGGTCTGTTTCTCCCTTTAGTTCTGTTAGTTGCTTTATATATTTCAGGACTCCCTGATTGGGAGGATAGATATTAATATGTGTTAAGTCTTCTTGGTGCATGATTCTCTTTATCGTTATGAAGAGTCCCTCAGTATCTTTCTTTACCTTTTTTATTTTGAAGTCTATTTCATCCAATATTAGTACCATTACTCCCGCTTTTCTCTGAATGCCTTTTGCTTGAAATATCATTTTTCACTCTTTCACTTTGAGTTTATATTTGTCTTTGGAATTGAGATGTGTCTCCTGGAGGCAGCGTATGGTTTTAGATCAAATCTGCAACTCTATGCCTTTAAATTGGTTAGTTCAGTCCATTTACATTTAGGGTGATTATTGAAATATGAAGCTATCTTATAGCCATTTTATCTTTTGCTTTCTGGTAGCTTGGTGTTTCCATAGCTTCCTTGTCCTGTGTTTCTGTTTTCTTTATTTTGGTTGACTTTTGTGGGGTTTCCCTCTGATTCTTCTTGTTTTATGTTATATACTTCAGTTCTGAATCATGGTGTATGGTTACCATTACATATGTTATATATATAAGCTACAGTTGTCCATTTTCTTTTGCATATGACTTATCTCCATTCCCCTTTGTGTATTTGGATCTTTGAATCCTCCCCTTTTCAGTCATTGTCTCAATTTGTCCCTATGTATGCTGAATGTTCATTATTATCTTGCTATAGCAATTCTATTATTATTTTAGCTTATAATGCCCTGTTCTTAGTACGGGTTTCACTCCTCTGCTTCTATTTGCCTGATAATTACCTTACTTCTAATTATGTATTTTTTTTTTGTCATTTTGTTTTAGATGAGCTGACCCCTTTCAGTATTTCCCGTAGTACAGACCTGGTAGTGGAGAATTCCCTCAATTTTTTTATGTCTGGAAAGATCTAAATTTCTCCTTCATATTTAAAGGAGAGCTTAACTGAATACATTATTCTTGGCTGGTAGTTCCTTTCACTTGAAGTTTGAATATTTGATTCCACTCCTTTCTGGCTTGTAAGGTTTGTGCTGAGAAGTCTGATGATAATCTAATGGGTTTTCCTTTATAGGTTACCGTTTTTTTCACCCTGGCTGCCCTGAGAATCTTTGTCATTGATTTTTGATAATTTTAATACATTTTGTCTTGGTGAAGGCCTTTTTGGGTTGAGATAAGTGGGTGTTCTGTTGACTTCTTGAATTCCAAGCTCCAGCTCATTCCCGAGATTTGGGAAATTCTTGTCAACTTTTGTCTGAAAATGCTTTCTAATTCCTGCTGCTTTTCCTCCCCCTTGAGAATTCCCATTATTCTTATTTTTCCTCTCCTGATGCTATCAGCTAGTTCTTGTATTTCTCGCTCATTGTTTTTCATTCTTCGATTTCTTTCTTGTTCTTTCTGATTTATTTCTAGATTTCTGTCTTCAATATCACTGATCCTTTCCTCCAGCTCTATTTGGTCAGCTCTATTTCCCAAGCTTGCTATTTCATTTTTCAACTCTCGCAGTATGTTTTTTGTCTCTAGAAGTTCTATTTGGTTCTTTTTGAGGGTTTTGGTCTCCTTGCTAAAGAACTCATTTTGCTCATCTAATTGATTTTTCAATTCCTGAAGTTGTTGATAAGCATCATTTTAGATCTCACTGATTTTTTTCAGAAGTACCATCCTAAATTCTCTGTGATTTAAGTCACATATTTCTACATCTATAAGCTTATTTTCTGGAGATTTTTCTCTTTCTTTCTGAGATGCCTTGTTATCTTGGTTGTTCATGGTGTTTAATGGACTATTTCTTCACCTGGGCATTAATGGAAGTGCATTCTGCTTTTCTTCCAGAAAGGTGATTTATTATATAAAAATCTCTCTTTAGCCTGTGGTAGCTCTTATGCACAGATCCCACACTCAGACATGCTCTTGTGCAGTTTGGGTGTTTTTTTTGTTGAATTTTAGATGTTCAGTTTATTGTTGCTTCAAGGGGAGAGATCTGGGGATGTCTCTCACTCCCCCATTTTTCTGATGTCATTCCCCTGGCAATCTTGCCACTGTCTCCATTTACAAAAGGGAGCCCACATTCAGGCCCTTATGTTGTCTGTTCCTGAGGCTTCAGTCATTGAGGGATGTGCTTTTTTGTTCCCGAATCCCTGCTGTTGAGCTCCTTGAGCTTGCTGTTTTCTCGAGGCCTCAGGAGGCGTTGGGTAAATCCCTCTCTGATCCTAGCTTTGCCGCTTTTGCATCATGAGCTTTCAGACTTTATTTACAATTTCTTTATGTGGAATGGGGCTAGGGGACCTGAAAGATCCCTGCAGTGCCTTCTCAGCTTCATTGCCTGGAGCCTTTTGCCTCCCAGCAAAGGGAGCAAGCAGGAACAACAGGGTGCCAGCATAGCTACAGGCTTCCCTGCCCAGAGCTGCTCCTCTCAGTAGGCTAGTGCCAGCAAACTTTTTTTGTAAAGGGCCAAATAGTAATATTTAGGCTTTGTGAGCCATGTGATCTCTGTAGCAATCAAAAAAGCCATAGATAATAGTCAACAAATTGGCATAGTTGTTTTCTAATAAAACTTTATTTGTGAAAACAGGTGGCCGGCTCATTTTGCCGGCTGGTTGAATTTGCTGAATCTTGGTTTACTTCTCTATAAGTAAAAAAGCTTCTTCCTTCTTTAATAAGGGGGAAAATGGAAGGAAATTAACACTGATTGAGTTCATACTATGAACTATACTCAGGGCTTTTATATTTTTAGCATAATTTAATCCCCACAATTTTATCCCTATGATACAGATAAGAAAATGGAGTTTTAGAAAACTGAAATAGATTGTCCACAATCACATGACTGGTAGGAAGCAGAACACTCTGACTCCAAAGTTCTCCCTTTTTCCTTATCATCAGAGCTCTGGCCACACTTGCTTCTGACTATGCTTTATAACAATAACAATACCAATAGAAGCTAAACTTCACTGAGTGATATATTTATAACATATATATTCTTATTTATATTAAGTAATCATATATATTATTATTTATGTTATTTAATTTCCACAAAAATCTTATGAAGTGTATTTTCGCTGTTTCATAGATGGGGAACACAAAGTTTACAAAACTGAAAATTGGCAAGGTCAGCATGAGAACCCTTGTTTCCTAAATCTTAATTCCCTAACTAGGACTTTATTTCCTGCTCACCATTTGTTTAATTAACACAGGAGAATATTTTTCTCTCTCTGGACCTCTCTAAGTATAACTGCCAAGTCAATTCTGTCCAACAAAAGTAGCTGAGACTGGATTAATGGTTTTAGAAGGAATATCAAATTTAGTGCAACAAAATCCTGTTAAAACAATATGGGTTGGTATCTAGGAAATATCAGAAATTCTGATGCTTTGTCAACAACTTGGCTGTCAGGATGAAGGCCACGTGGATTCCTCTTTAAAGAGTTTCCTAGATGAAAAGTGTCTTCTCAGAACATCTGACTTTTAGATCACCCAAAGTTCAAAGCAGGAAGAAACCACTGTCTTTGGCTGACATTTCCCAAAATATAAAATATAAGCTCAAGGGTAGGAAGACTTTTTATTTTTTTAAACTATGTATTGAAAGGGAGAAAATTTAGAACTATTTCAGAGGATATGATTGGAAACGCTTCAGATTTCTTCCTTTTACAATCCCATTTTAGGCAGTTTTATGGCTTGATGAGGTAAGCTTCTGAAGGAGAAGTGACCACCCCTCTCATTTCATAGCCTGTACAAAGTGAAGTGTTGGAAGCTACAGAGCGGGCCTGAGATGAAACTTCAGTGAAACTGGTCTGATGGGGAAAGTGCTATGTGAGCCCCACCACTGCTTGACTGTGTCAAGATCTAACTTTGCAACCCCAGACACTGAAATGCCACTAAGGAGAGGCAAGAAAAGGGAGGTAAGCAGAAGAGGTAAAGGAAGGGGAGGGGAGGCAAGAGAGGAGAGGAGAATAGAAGAGAAGAGAAGGAAGAAGAGAAGAGAAGAGAAGAGAACACATTTACTTATGTCTCTAGATCCTGGTTTATACCTGTGTCTTAGAGAGGCAAATGAGCCTGGGAAAGTAAGCATCTATCATTTCTGCCTCTGTAAAAAGAAGCAGTTTTATCCTTCAACAGATCCATGCTGAATAGCTAACATAAATGACTAATGTCCACAACAGTCTCCTGACCCAAAGCCTAGGCCTTCACAAACTTCTGGTTGCCAAGGAATCCAATAGCAACATCCTCTGTGGAGGACACTCTGGGGTTTAAACCATTCTCTCTTTGTCTTTGACTCCTCAGAGACCTTCTCTCTTATAATGGGCTTGATGTATAACCTGCAGAATATTAGCATCTCTGTCATAGAGGCACCTTAATGCTCATTGAGGTCAATATTTTCAAACATGCTCTGGGGAGCCATAGAGCTTCCTCAGACACCCCATAAGCACAAAGACAACTTTTGCCTTCCCCTTCCCTGCCCCTCCACACAAAAGCTCTTTTCAGTGTGGAGCAGCTCGCCTTTGAACTGTTTTGCATATTGGACTTCTGTTCTTTTTAAGAGAGATTTCAAGTCTAAAAAATGTTTGATAGTCAGTGGTACGGCCCAAGCTCTCTACACGTCTCCACTCATGTTTGTACCTCTGGTACCTATCACAAAACCTTGTACAATGGAGGTGCTTAATAAATATTTATGAATAAAAACAAATAAATATGTCATTCATTCATCCATTTATCTGCTCACTGGAGAAACACTTGTTCAACTCCTGTTGGGTTGTGAGGGACATATGCCCCTAACTTCTGTGAGCCCAGTGACTGCCAGTCTTCAGTTAGCCAGTGAATGTGGCCAGCAAGTGTCCCTCTTTCCCTTCACTGTGTCATCTCTGTGTAACCTGTGCTGTATTCCAGACCATTTCAGTTTCAGGGTTAAAGTGAGATCATATTAACAGTAACAGACTTACTTCTTTTGGCTTCGCTCCCAACCCACTATTGTACATTTTCTCTCATTTGCTGGCCTCATTTTTTTCTGAGATGTGCTCTGCTGTAAGCTTTGTCTCCTTACTAACACACAAGGTAGAAATGGTGGAAAGAACCTTTTGCTGCAAAGATATGGAGCCTTAACAGAATGTGTATATGAAAGTGCTTTGAGCAAAGGAAACCATTTTTCAAGGGTCAGGGGTTATTGTTAAGTAGGGCTGCCTACCAGCCAGCTGAGTACTCATGAGAAATTCAGGATGCCAGGGGGAAAATACTCATCCAGTTAAAAAAGCATTTTGTGGTCAAGCCTCAGCCAAGTCTTAGACCTCCCTACAGGGAAAAGCCACAGCTTGTTGGTAGTGTCTTTATTTGGTACTAGTATCATTCTGCCAGTTATTTGAGCTAGACTGTGGCCATTTGCTTCCTTCAGCTAACATTTAATGAGTACCTTTCAATGTTTCATTCATTCATTCATTCATTCACTGATTCATTCAACAAATGAACTTTCACTAAGTGCTAAGGATACAGCAATAAATAAAAGTCAAGAATTTTTGCCCTTTTGAAGTTTATATTCTAGTGATAGCAATATATAAGTGAAAAAAGAGATAAAGATGTAGATATATGTGGAGTTTCAGATGGTGTTAAGTGTTGAGAAAAAAAGCGGGAAAGAGAGATAGAGAGTGTTGGGGGATGGGATTACCATTTTCATTACCATCACCTAGGTAGGAAAGACCACATCACAAAGATGATGACAACTCTGTGAGCAAGAAGTTGGTTTTGTTTTGTAGATGAAGCACCTCAGCTCAAAGAGGTAGTGACTTAATCAGAGTTACAAGGGGAGTTAATGGCCGAGTAGGTATTTGGACACAAATCTCTATGACTTTAAATCCAGGCTTTTCCTGCCATGTCACATTGCCACATTGCCACATTTTTTCATCTGTTAAACACAGGGCTGGACTAAGTCAGGACTTATAGAATCTTTACTTCCTGGCATTAACAAGCCTATGCCTTTTCTGAGGACTACCGAACATTCTTAATCTGTTATCAGTAATATCATAATATAGTCACATTCTGAGGTATTGGTGGTTAGGACTTCAACATGTGGATTTTGGGGGAACATCATTGAGCCCATGACAACCTCTTAAGCAAATTATTTGCACATAAGTCGTCCTCTCGGTTCTGCTTTTGCTAGAGAACACAAGCTAAGTTATGGCAGTGTTTAATCTATTTTTCTTCCCCCTTTTATCGTGACCTACACGTGTATATTTTATATATCTTCTCTTTATGTATGTATGTATGTACGTATGTATCTATGTATCTATCTATCACCTATGTATTTATCTAACTGGCTTTTCGATTTTTGTTGTTACTTTATTGTTGGTGGTGATGGTGGTGGTGTGTATGCGTCTGTGAAATTTCATCTAAATAGAAGATCTGATCATCTCTTCCAGAAATTCTGTAAGGAAAATTACAACAGAGTCTGAGAAGGAATAGACCTTTCTTTCATGCCCGATGTTTAAGCAACCTTAATCGTCTAGTGCTTTTCACAATGCTCTGCTGATTCCTGAGTTGTCATATGCTACATAAGTGCCATTAAAGGCTACACAACCCCCTTCTGAGCTTTCTCACAGCTAAGTAATTATGCTTTGATGGATGGAAAAGTAAGCACACCTTGATTGCTTCTGTAATTTTGAATTAATTACATTACTTCTGGATTTGTATATTTTTGAGGAAGGTACTTATTGACTGATTCTAATTAATGTATAACAAGTTTATGATATACATAGAAGCTTTAAACACTCAAGATATGACAGCCCCCAAGGTTCGGTTCATTCATTCATTCATTTATTAATTCATTCAACAAATATTTATGGAAGTTTTAATATGTGGAAGGTGCTTTGGGAGTTGGTGTGGAAAAGTAGAAAATGCATAACACTTTGTGCCTGCATCCTAAGATTGGAATGAAAGGCACTCAAGTAACACAAAGTGAAGTAGCAGTATAGAAAATAGTTATATATTTATATTTTGCCCTAGCTTTCTGTTGTCATCTTCTCTTGTATCAATCCAACTGGGAACATAAATGGTATTGAATATAAGAAATTAGTTACACAGGTGATAGAAAAGATGAGAAGCCAGCAAGGGATGGTAATGCAACCCAAAATTCTATAGCAGCATGAAGCCCCTACTTCATCTCATTCTAGGGTCCAAAGGAAGCTAATGTTTGTGGAGCCCTAGGGAAGAGGTCACCAGGGAAAGCTTAACCATGGCAGGCCTGTCACATGGAATCTGTAGCTGTGAAAATAATGCAGCTTTTCAGCATAAAGTAGGGGTAGGGGGACACTCTGGCCTTCTTCTTTTTCTTGCCCTCTATCTCATCACTACATCTCCTGAAAGTTGCAAACTGCAGAGGTGAGCCCACTCTGTGATACGCAGCAGGGGAAGGGGGAGGAATGAGTCTGAAGGCAATGGATCTAAAGTTCGGAACCTTGAACAGAACTCTAGGATTTATCATTATCTAATGCACATTACACTTAAATGTAGAGAAAATGTATGCATCATACGGAAATCACAGAAAGTCTGCTGTTTGAGGAAGAAACTCTCAGTATTTGTGCATCTGTATGTGTGTCTGGTCTCATGTCTGGGTGAAGTGGAAGTGGGAGTAGGTAGACTGCCTGGAAGAAAAGAGAAAGAGATTCCTCCCAAGTAGTGGGTCAAATGGGAGATGCTTAGTGGTAAGCTATCTACCATCAAGGTAAGATATTTGGAAAGGGGAAAAGGGATTGAAACTCACTTCATGATTGAGCTGAGATGGGGATCCAGTGATACAGAGAGTATTAAAAAATAGCTTTACTAGGAAGTACTTTACAGTTGTTTAATCCATTAACTAATTATTTCAACATACATTTATTAACAACTAACTATGGGCCAGATGTAGGGTCAAGTGCTGGTAATAATATGATGTGCAAAAATAGACTTGCTTCTGGCCTTGTGAATTTTATAGCCTAGTGGTGGGTGAGAAAGCTGTTTATTTTTCTAATGATGAATTTGAAAACAAATGTGAATAAGAACCAACTGTGATAAGTGCAGTAAGGGAAGAGTGCTGGCAGATACAATGGTATATTTTAGGGGGATATTGATCTAGCCTGAGAAGTCAGGGAAAACTTCTTAGAAGAAGAGACAAGTTATCCGAGATTTTTTTAGTACTTATGATACTAAAGTAGGACCAAAAAAGGTGAAGAGTGGGGAAAAGTATTCCAGGGATTAAGAAGAACCTTGCAAAGGCCCTGGGGCAGAAGGAATATTCCAGCGAGACAGGCTTTGGCAGGAAGTGGAATCTTTCAGTGGTTTTTTAAAAGAGTTTAATCAATTGTATGTTAGGAGACTCACATATCACACATCTCAGTAAACTTCTAACCCTAAAATTATATGATTTACATCATTTAATCGCTTGCTGACTTTGGGTTGAATCCAATGAGAGATGCTTTGGGAAATAAAAGAACAGCAAGGGGCAGGGTGCTTTGGTGAGTAGAACTTAACACACCAATAAGTTGAGTAACCATATATGACAGCATATGATTAAGTACTACAATGAGGGGTCCACATGGCTGGAAGGATTGAAGGTCAGGGAAGAAAACAGAGTGGGACGGGGCTTCCTGTTGTCATGTCTCCTAATCAAACAGCTTGAATTCTCAACTCTGTGGGAGGAGATCTAACCGAAGAGAATTCTTGGCAGTCTGTAGGTAATCCTACATCAGCTGTCAGCTCTGCAACTCTCAGAAAGGAGTAAGGACCCAGGGCATACTACTGCTGTTTCGTACCAGGTGTTTCACGTGTATTTTCTCTCAGTCTTCAAACCAACTAGTAGTATTAGTAGTATTATTATGATAATAGAATTATTATTCCCGTTTTATAGACAAGGAAACTAATAGTGATTTGGATTACATGCCCATTGTTACGTGTTTAGACAGTGGCCAACCTGGGGTTAGAACCCAATTCTGTCTGGCTCTAAACTTGATTTTCCTAACACAGCCCTAGGCATTTTTCCCCTGTAGTTTGTGTGTGTGTGCTGTGTGTTCTTGATTTATTCCCTATTTTTGAATATATGTTCTAAATAAGGGAGGGAAATGAATGAGTGGGGAAAGTAACTAATTTTTTTAAAAATCTGCTGTTCACCAAACAATATGCTTGCTCATTACATAGAATATCTCTGTTAATATTCACCATAAACCGCATGCTATATATTATTCTCTCCATTTTACAGAGGAGGAAATTGCATTAAGTGTTGGGTCTAAAATCTATCAGGGAAGCAGAGGTGGGATTAGATTGAAGGTATGCCTGAGTCCAAATTTCATGTTCTTTCTAGTCCATCACATTAGTCTTTGGGAATTCTATGTCATTATTGTATACTGCACTGCATGTGTCATGTGCTTTCTAATGCTCAATGAATATCTGTTCATTTATCTACTCATTAAAAAACATTGTGCACCACTTTTGATGTTGCATACAGTAGTAAGCACAGAGAGTAGACAAAAATATTTTAATTTCTTTTTGGTCTTATGGTTAGTACCAAACTGTATGACTCTTACTGAGTTCTCATACCGTTCCTTGGATTTTACTCAATGGCTATTAGAACTTAAAGAGATCTTAAAGATTTTCTTATCAATGATTGTACAGTTAAAAAACTTGCAATCAAGATGCAAAAGTTTCTAATTTAACATTAACTAGCAGAATACAGCTTCATGTTGAAGGATAGTGAACCTTGAGGAAGAGGAGTTACTCTGGGAATATAAGAATGAATCAATATAAAGACATTTATTAAAATTTTTTGTATGAGTATAATCATTCCTCAGAGATAATAAAAGACAATCGATTAATGCAATACCACATATCTTATTTACATACAAATTATATATCTATATGTAATACATATATATGCATGTAAATGCATTCACACAAATGTCTATATGTGTATCACCCATATACACATACATGACATGCACATACATGTCTGAAATTCCATGGAAGATCTGAACAAATAGTCATATACTAAGTTCTTGGAGAGGAGGACTCAACCGAATAAAGATGTAATTTTCCCCTACATTAATTTATAAGTTTAATACAATTGTAATAAATATACCAAAAAAAAAAACTTTTAAAAAAGTTCTTATAGGAAAAGAAACAAATAAGAATAGTCAAAACAACAAAAAAAGAATAAGTGAGGGAGTGTCTGCTCCGGAAAATGTTAAAGTATATCATAAAGTTTTAATAAATTACTCCTTCCTATATGCTCCTGTTGGAAGGCAAATAGGTATAATTTAAATAATAATAAACAAAATTATAAATGCATCTATTATTTGATCCTACAGTTCTATTTCCAGGAAATTTTACTATAGATATATTTGCCAGTGTGAAAAATGCATTTGAAATTATCATTCTTCACAGTAAAGAATTGGAAGCAACCTAAATATTCATCAACAGAAGGCTGTTTAAATGGAATTATACAACTGAAGCTTTTTAGGAACTAATATGGAAAGATCTTCAAGTTACATTTTTTAAGTGAACAGTCAAGATGCAGAATGGTGTGTATGGTATGAAAAGAAAATGGAAAAAGAATAAATACTCATGTTTCTGTATGCATTAAAATATCTCTGAAAGAACACACAGTGACTTAATGATTCGGACAGCTTTTTCTGTTGTTTTGTTTTGCTTTTTCTTTTGGAGTACAGTGTACTGGGTAGTTGGGAATTTGAATAGGAGAAAGATCTTTCATTTGACCCATTTTTCTACTTTTTTTTGAATTTCAAATAAAGTACACACATATACTTTAAGAAACCCAATACCTACACAATTGATGAATAAACAAACACTAAATTTTCAGATTCTCTTTCTGGATGAAGTTTGGAGGGCTGACTCTGAGGGTGACCCAAGGAACCTTCTCTACCTCTCAGTGACCTCTATAGCACCATTCTGGAAATCTATTACCACATGGAAAGTTTGAAAACCAACTTTTAAAATCAAAGAGCTAGTACATATAGAGTACCTATAAAAGGCCTAACACATAGTAATTGTCTTGGTGAATGTTAACTATTACTTTAAGTTTTATATTTTATATGTGGGTAAACTGAATCATGCAGTCAGAAATAGTCAATGAGATTTTAAGATACTTTTTTAAAGTTTCTTATATGGTCCTTATAGATGCCTTGACACATAGTAGATATTCGACAAGCATATTGGTGATGGGCTGATGGGCTGATCTCACCCTGTGGTATTGTCAGTGATTAATAAAGGTCATATTATTGGTGGAGGCCAATGGAAATGAGGATTAGAGATATCAAAACATGGTAACTTGTCCTGTTATGGGCCTTAGAAGTTTTACCTCCTGAGAGAAGAATGTTTAGCAGGCAAAATTTGTTTCAAATTTCAACATGGCATGATGGAAAGCACATGGAACTTGGAGTCAAAAGATCTAGTTTAGATTCATGATTCATCCACAGAGTAGCTTAGTAACCTTGGACAGGTCTTTTTACGTGTGTATCAGTCATTAACTGCATCCCGCTATATCGGTTCTCCTTTCCTCACAGGCTACTATAAAGCTTGAAAGATATAACTGCATTTAAAAGTATTTTGAAACTATGAAGTAACATAGAATTGTGTAGCATAAACCATGACAACTTCACAGTAAGCCAGGCTGCTTCTCTCTCTGTGGTTGGTGAGGAGAGTGTTAAATTTACAGAGCAACCCAAGGAGAGGCTCACTTGCTATAAGGGGAGACCCAGGACTGATGGTAGGCACTTAACAGCATGTTCCAATTACAGCATTTAAATCTAATTGCATACTCTGTTAATCTCTGTCAGTGCGGCATCATTTAATATCATCACGGCAGCCTCTAATATTGTGAGCAATGTGAGCTGAGCTGAGACTATTGAAAAAGTTCAGTCCCAGGTCTTCATATCCCCTTTAATTCTCTCTGTCAATTATGCCGCAGCCAAGAGTTCAAATAAAGGTCTTGAGATCCGGGTTGGAGCTACCTTTTTGAAACGAAGCCTCCTATAAATATACAGATTATATCAGGAGCCTCCAATTCCTTGCTCGGGTTATTTTTGATAGGTTAGTTGCAGTGACTAGTCCCTGGGGTATAACTTACTATAGACTTTTTTCAAACAAATATTGTAAATGTAATCTGTTCCATAGATTATAGTTCTGAAAATAATACGATATCTTTTACAAATGTATTTTCCACTCTCACCAATCCTCTGGCTCAAATAAGTTTGGTGGGAAAAAAACAAACCCATATATCTACTTAGCTCGGTTCTTTACACATAATAATCTGTTTATTTTTATTTATTATTATAAATGACAGTTGATTAGTATGAAACCTCTAGTCACAGCCGTAGATTTTAAAATGTAACTCTTGAATCCTAAGAATCAAGTTTAGGAATACCACCAACTCTATTTAAATCCTATGTAAATTAAGAACCTTTTATTCAATTGAAAAATATCTGATGAGAAAGTGCCACTTGTGTCAAGATTGTGCTAGAGATCTGGCTGAGAGTTATGTCCTTTCTAAAAATACCCTGGGCTCCAATTCTGGCTCCATGTTTTAAAGGCCATATGCTTAGGTAATTTACTGAGTTTCTTTAAACCTAAGCTTACTTTTCTGTAATATTTTAATACTTTTGCTTCGAAGCACTGTTTGGAGGATTAAGTGGGATAATATATACAGTGCCTGGTACAGTTTTGGGCACTTTCCACTTATTCTGTTTAATTTTTGCTAAAAGTTAACAAATAGTTAATATCTATCAGTCAATGGACTAAGCCCCTTTCATGAATTACTGACTCATTTAATATTCCTGGAAGCCCTATACTTAGACACCTTATTACCCCCATTTCAGAGGAGATTGAAACACAGAGAAATTAAGTATTTTGTCCATGGTGCCACAGCTGGAATTTGGGGAGCAGGAATATAAACCTACCTAGGAAATGAGAGCCTACAGGTGTGTTCTCTAAGACCACAGTAAGGTCGATTCCATGACTTCGAGGACTTTTTTTCAAATCTTACTGGGGAGATGAGACTTATTAAAAGTAGTAATTGATAAACCAAATACAGCCATGTGTGATTAAGTGCCCAAAGTGACTCTGCATGCTTACTGGAAGGCCCTGAGACAGTGTTAGAGAACAGGCTGAGGTGCTCAAAAAGACTCTAAATCACATGATATAAATAAGATAGAAAAGCATTTCTCTCTCAGGAAGCCATCCAGAGATACACGGTCTTGGGATGTCCAGTTTCATGGCCCTCCTCATATGAGGGTTGGGTTCTAGTCAGCTACTCCAATTGTTGTTGATTTGGGGTTCTACCTAGGTGATATAATGGTATGGTGTTGTGATTGAGACCTCTGCCACTTTCTGCCTGTGGGACATTAGACAGGATAGTTACTCTTTTGCTCTAGTTTCCTCATCTGAAAAAATGGGCATAACAATAGAGTTCATAATATAATTGAAAATGTCGAGAACAGTGCTTGGCACATAGTGAGTATTTGCCCATCAGATGGCTCCTTGAGATAGATGTCCCCTATTTTGGAGATGACTGAGGTGAGGTTAATCACTTGAAATAAATGATGTTTGTAATCTGTCCGACCTAAAATTCTTGTAGTGGATAGGGGGACCCAGATGGAGACTAGGGGAGATAGAAACAGAAAAATCAGCCCAGATGCAGTGTGTAGGGCAGGCCTCAGTGTCTGCAAGTGGAGGGGAGGGCAGCAATAAGGGTTAAGTGATGGGACACCCTGCAACCGCTAGTACAGGCACAGGCTTACCCATTTCTCCCTTCCTTTCTTTACTTCTGAAGAGGAAATAAACTCCAATTTTCGTCAAAGACACACCATGGGCCATGGCCAGGGATACTTTAGTGTTCTAGGCAGCCTTTCTTTTGGAGGCATTACCCAAGATCATTTCATACCTATTAAAATGTAGCCATATTCCCTTTGCCTATAATTATAAATAACCATATGAGTTGAGTTATAATATAGTAGCTAACAAAATGTTATATTTGTGTAGATACTTAATTCAACATTCATAATATACATGTATTATGCATACAGCCTAAGGACCTGAACTCATAGTAGTGAATAAATTAAGTAAGTTTGGCACTGGTAGTTGGGAGCAGATGATTTGGTAAAAACAAAATCTTGATTAACATGATGATTTTGCTTTTCTCTGTTTTCTTTTTGGGAATTTCATTCAGAACTTTTGTGGTTAGAATTTCCTATGCATGGCTGAAGAGAAAGTGGTCACAAGTCACAAGCTCTTGCTTTTCTTTTTTGGAGGGGGCTTTCGCTTCACTGTGGAGGTGACTTAAGACCGTTGAGGCTTCCTCTTGCTGAGAGGTGGGACTCTACTTCCAAAGGCATAGCAGGATGAAGATGGAGCTTAGTGGAAGAAATCTGGAAATGTGAACTTAGGTCAGATGCTCGAGTAAGGAATGAGAAGTTGAGAGGAAATGTGGGCAATCAGTCTGGCAAGCTAGTTCCAGCCACCTCCAGCATTGTGTGTGTGTGTGTGTGTGTGTGTGTGTGTGTGTGTGTGTGTGTGTGTAGGAACCCCTGACTTAAATTTAAAAGGAGGAGTAGCAAATAACCAGGCAAAGAAAAATGGCAAGGATACCCCAAACTGAGAAACGGAACGAGCAAAGAAAGGAGGCCTAAAACACCATGACTTATAAGGACGAAACATTCAGTACACTTTATGGTGGTTACTGATGCTCACCGTGTGTTCAATTCTGTTTTTGTTTTTGTTGTAAATGACATGTATGTTACACAAATAAATTAACTCAAATTAGTGCTAAAAAATCCAGCCACATTTAAACCTAGGCACTGTTTTGACTCATTTATTTATCAAACACAACAAACATTTATGAAAGCCCTCCCCCCCCCTTTTTTTTAGGAACTAAGGACTTAAATATGAATAGAGCAAAGTCTCTATCCTCAAAACACTTGTGGTGTATTTAGGAGCAGAAAATAAACAGATACATATTACACAGCATGGTGAGTACCCTGGTTAAAATAGGCATACGTTATTATGGGTTATGGAAGTCTGAGTAATGAACTTGCAAGATGGTCATGACCTAATTCCTGGAACCTGTAAATATGTTACCTTATATGGCAATACGGACTTCATAGATGTGGTTAAGGGTCTTGAAATGGGTAGGTTATACCAAATTATCTGGGTGGGTCTCAAATGTAGTGATAGGGATCCTTATAAAAGAACAAAGAAGTAAGAATGAAAAAAGGCAAGAGAGAAGAAGCTATGCTGTTGGTTTTGAAGATGGGAGAAGGGGCCATGAGTCAAGGAATTTCAGCAATCTTTAGAATCTGGAAAAGTCAGGAAAACAAATTTTTCCTTAGAGCTTCTAGAGGGAACATAGACCTATCGCAACTTGATTTTAGTTCAGTGAGACTTATTTCGTACTTCTAACCACCAGACTATAATTCATATTGTTTAAAGCCAATAAATATGTGGTAATTTATTACTGAAGTTTTAGGAAACTAATACAGGGGTATTAAAGGGAGTGATGTAATAACGATTAAGAATCTTAATTTGTGAACCATATTGCCTCTTTTATAATCACAACCTTATCTCTTAATAGTTCTACAGAGGTTTGGCCAATGTACTAACTACTTCAAGCCTCAGTTTCATCATCTGTAAAATGAGATCATTATACCTGCTTCACAGATTTAGAGTGTGAATGTTGTGAAATTATATCCTGAATCCTTAGTGAGCAATCTGTAAATGTTAGCTACACTTTTCTTTCAAACTATTAATTTTTCTTCTCTCTGTGCCCTCTGGGTTTTCATCTCTCAGGTTGGTGAGTATAACTGATTACATTGAGAATTGATCAGGCTTTTGTGGTCTAGCCTAGATGAATGGCTACCATTTCCAATGTTATTTTTATGGGCAAATATGATCTCAAGTTGGAAAAAACTAATGCTTCACAAATTTTGGAGCTACAGACAATTTTAATTCTGAGTACTATCTTTTCTGTCTTGGAAATAAGCACTCGTATTTGCTCAGCCAATAAAGGGGTTAAGAGTTTTGTTCCTTTCTCATCTCCCTGCCACCCCCTCAACCCCACCCCACTAATAAAAATCCTGTTCTGTGCACCGTCTCTTTGGCCCGAGTATTATTCTCTGCTCCGTGACTGTGATTCGGAGTCAGCCTGTCTGTCCCCTGACCGAGTAGGAGCAGCCGAACAGCTGTGAAAACAATGGAGAAGCTGAGGAAAGCTGTGATTAGTGGGGAGAGCTGGGGAAATCTGGGACCCACCAGGCCCGGTTCCCATGTCAGCACACAGCCTGCGGAATGTGGGTGTCACATGGGCAAGCCTGCTCCCAAGCTGGGGCTCCCCATTACTGGCACAGCTTTAGCTCTCTGTCATACTCTCTCCAGAACAAGTTTGTGTTTTTGTTTTTTGTTTTTTGTTTTTAAAGATTCTCTCCATGTCCTCAGGACTGTTGCATAAACATAGTGTTGCTAGGCAGCCCTCAAGCCTCCTTTTATCCTTGATCTCAAGGAATTCTGTCCAGGCTAATTCATGGGAGCATACTTACAGCCAGTGTTGTCTACCAAGCCAGCTCTCCTCTCTAACCCCTGGTTTTCCCACCAGAAACACCCCTGTCATTGAACTTGTATACTTGATTTTCTAGCTGTAGATATTAAGGCAAATTTAGAAGACCCTCCCACCCCCGCTCCTTATCCCTGCTATTAAGAATCCCTCACTCTACAATCTGTGCATACAAAATATCACAGCTCTTTGTAAGTCAATGCAATATTACTGGAGAAAAGAGAATTTTGGTTACTGCTCCACTGAAACACTCAGTGACCCCCGCTAACAGCACTCGCGGTTTTCACCCCAGTGTTTCAGTCACCTAACTCACTAGTTTCTTTTTCAAACTTCTTCTTGTCCTGGCTTCCAAGTGCCTACCATCTCCTAGTTTTCCTTTCACCCAAGTGACAGTTTTTCTTTCTTTGACTGTATGTTTCCCTTTCTAGACAACAGCAGTGTTGCATTCACCTTTATAACCCCAGCAACCAGCACAGAAACTGGTACACATTTGTTTCAGTAAGCATTTATAGGGTGAAGAAATGATGAAATCATTTAACTATACTTGTTTGTCTTTTTTTTCCCTTTGAAATATAATTTTAAAAAATCTTGTTACCATTCTGATCTCAGTTTAATATTTTCTCTTCTGGACTGAGTCATTAATATAATTATTCTTAATTCTCATTTAATCAAAATAACCTACATGATAAATATTGATAAATATTTATCAATATTTATTAAACGTAATATTAGAATTTTGTTGAAAAAGCATTTTTCAGTGAAACAAATGTTTTTTTAAATATGGTTTATGTATCTGTAGATGACTACTATTTATTCTTAGAATGTGAGACTTCTACATTAATTCTATTTCAATTTTCTGTTTTTTAAATATTTTATATTATTGGAAATTTTAAATATACATTAACTAAAGAGACTAGTATAATACAACTATCATTTGCCTCTTTTTATGATTGTCTACGAATTGAGCTTTCTAGCTGCACATAAACTAGCATGTGTAAGTCTTTCCATAGTCAATTTTTATTGAGTGAATGGCATAAGAATCTGTCCTTATCTAACTTTTCTAATTATTTTACACAAAACATCACTTTTTATTAGACTGTTGGAATGTGGACTATATAGCCCGTGTGACATCAGTCCTTTTTAAGGGCTGTGCAGATTTACTAGTCAATCAGAGGACTGGTCTCTGCTGAGCCTTAATGCAGTTCAAAATCCTTCTTTATGTGTCACTCCAGGCAACTACTACCAACCAACCAGAGTGGGCATGAGAGACAAAATCAATTTTGTGTCCTTGTGTATTTTTCTAAAAGAATAATATCTCTATTATTTTTGCAAATATTATGGATAAGTAGTATTGGAAAGTTCATAGAAAAAAGTAATTTCTCACTCCAAATTCCTCTACCCCCTTATTAGCCTGTAAGTTTTAGAGAGTATTATTTTGTATCCTTCTCTTTGCAAACAGAGCTAAAACTAAGTAGAAATAATTTTATAAAAATGAGATCATTATATGCATACCATTTTAAATAAAATGCATATTTTTTCTTGAATCTAATGGAAGGGGGGAAAAAAACCAGGAGGAATAGCTGAACTTTAAATTGTTTCTTTACAAGAAGAGATATTTATTCTTAAAAGAGACCTCGAAAGTTAAGAAAGACATTATGAAATAGATTAAGGAAATAAGGAAAAATTACTTTTAAATTACATGCTTCAAATTGGCAGTTTCTATTAGTGCCATTTTTTTTTTTTTTTGGAAATATGAGAATACTAGGCTGTGTCTTCACATCCTTTCCTCACACTTACCATTTTTTTCTTAGTGAAAATATTTCATATTGTTGGTATTCATAATATTAATATTCTAATCTGTAACTATAATTCCCACAGTTGTTTAATCTTAATTCAACATTCAAATCTATTTAGTGTTCACTACCAGCCCTCCCACCCTTTTTTTTAGCATGGCTTTATTGTTGAAGAGTCCTTTTATTTTGAAGCATCATCGGTTTGCTGTATTTTGTTACCAGGTACTTTTTTCACTAAAGGCTTGTAGGTGTTGTTTTTGAGTTTCTTGTTTTGAGTGCTTGAGAATTTTCTCAGCTTTCTGCTTGAAGGGCAGATAATTAGATTGCCTTGATGATTCTGTGATCCAGACGAGTAATGATGGTGCTATTTTTTTGAAGAGCAACTTAAGAATGGCCCACATTGCCAATGTTCAGGTGTTCCTTTAGTCCTGCCTGAGGTCTGAAAGGATAAACCTTTTGCTCACAGCCAGCCTAACTGAACCAGGAGGCTCCCTTTGCCTACCTTGCATCACTTTTTCTCTATCCAATCCCCTTCTGCTCTCGTCTCTGCCAAATAATACCTTTTCCTTCTTTACCATGTAGATCATAATTCTGGCCTCGATCCATCCTCTGTGAGATTTAATTTCTTTAGCACCTGCTCTGGAGAGATATTGTTTCTCACAAATTTCCTCTTTCTTCCTCATAAGGAAAATGCATTCTGTCCTTGGCACTTCTGGAAATTGAAGTAAATTATTTTTCTAAGCCTTTCTGCAGGTTCTGCTACTGATTCTATTAAAAATTTTCCTTGTCATCTCTCTATCTTTTTGTTTTCATCCAATGTTTCATCAGTTCAGGATATAGCTTCTTGCTTTGAGCAGTTCTTTATTATATCTAAAAATGAGGTATTTAAAGAGACCTGTTACTCTACAGCTTGGAGATGCCAACTGATTCAGTCTGATAACTGATTAATGACATTTTTCTTGGTTTCTGTGTTTGACTCTTGCCCACTAAACTCAATGGGAGAGGCCACTGTAATAACCTTATTATGGGCATTGTACAAATACAAAATCTAATTTTGGGTGATGCTTGACTTGTGATTCTAATGGGAGAGAGATGGGGCAACAATTATAATAAAATGTGGATATTGTTTTAACTGGATGAGAGGAGGAATGGTGGAGAAAGATGATCTAAATCTGTTTAAGGGCTCCAGGGAAGACTTTACAAAGGATTTGGTATTTGAAGGGAGAGTTGAAGATGAAGTCAGAGTTTGTCAGGAAGTCAAGCCCTTAGAGAGAACACAGCAGAGAATGACAGAATGCACAAAGTGGCAGCAAGGAAGAGGATGGTGAGCTGTGGAAACTAGAAGTAGCTTAGTATGCCTTAGAAAGAGGAGAGTTATAATCTATGGCTGATGAGATAATAGAGCTGTGTATGCCATACAGAAGAGTTTTAATTTTATTTTGTAGGTGAAGAAAAGATAGGGAACAATTTTGAAAGGCAGAAATTTGGTATAATCAGATTTGTGTATCATGGAGGTCACTCTGGCAAAGAGTGGGGACCATTGTCAGAGGGTGAGCCTGGAGGCAGTGAGACAAAAGACTATTACATACATTCAGGTGAGAGACGATTGAAGTGCCTTAAGCCTGACTGATTAGGAAGGCAGTCAGTGGATGTCAGGGTGAAGAGTAGAACACCATGAGAGATGTCTTAGAAGATCTCAAAGAGAGAGAGAGAGCAAATCTTTAGGAAAAGAATCAAGAGCTCTTGATGCTTTTGGCCTGGTGCAACACTGGCTTTGTCCATTATTGGCTAAATGATCATGGGAGAGTCACTAAAAAATCTTGGGCTCAACCTTATCAGTATATGGGAGGAAAATGCTCAACTGAAGGTTATTGTGAATAACATATGTAAAGTCCTTGGTAGAATGACTGGTGCTCAATGAGCCTGCAAAATAAGTTAGCAGCCTCCATTCCCCATCTCCTTGCCATATAAGGTTCCTTAACTCTGAGGACAGTTATACTGTCAACTCTAAACAATGGGATGAAAATTCTGTATTTTGGGCTACCCTAGCACCCACCCTGTATTACTCAGAAGTTCAGAGTAAACCAGGAATATAAAATCAGTAAACCCTCACTGAGTGAACTTTGCACAAGACATCTTACAGTCATAGGATGAATAGTTACTTCAACCAAATAACTGCTGTTTGCAGTCTCTCAGGATTGGAATCCCATGTGGAGGGTAAGGTGGGGAAGAATATATTGCTACTTCTGTTACTATTACATCATTTCTAATCCTACTACTTATGGCTATCACAAATTAAGTATCTAATATGTACCAGTACTATGTGCCAAATATTTTAATTATATCACTTAGTTCTTGAAATAAACATATGAAGTAGGAATTATTCATCTATTTTACAGATAAGAGTATTGAATCTAAAGCATGGTGAATATTTTGCTCAAGGTCACTTAGAAAATATTAACTCTGGAAAAGGGACTATATCAGTTAGCTTTTGCTGATTAACAAACCACCCTGAAAACCAGCATTTAGTATTATGACTCATGAATCTAAGGATCAGTTAGGTTTTTTTTGAAGATCTGGGTCAGGCTTGGCTGATATCAGCTGGGCTTACTCTTATACCTGTGGTCAGATTAAATACTGATTATTGTTGAATGGCCTTTCTCAGTAGCTTCTCTAGCTGTTGCCTGGCTGTCAAGCAGAGCAATGAGAGAGACTGGGCTTTATCAACTCTCAGGACAGCCTGGGCTTGTTCACATGGCCAACAAGAGTTTTCTAAGAGCAAGACCAAATGCAAGTAATCAGTTGCAGCCCAAGCTCAGAATATCGCTTCTGCTACATCCTTTTGGCTGGAGCAACGCAAGGCCGATTCGGATATAAAGGATGAAGAAATATATTCCACCCCTGGATGGAAAAAGTACAAAGACTTGTGGCCAGTTTTATAATATACCACACAAACCTAAGTGTAGCTTTAGCCTTCAAAGCCCACAATATTCTAGTGAAGGATATTTTTATTCTTATTTTGTAGATGGAACAAACCAAAATTACAAAATATTAAACAGCTTACTCAGAGTCCCTTGACTAGTGAGTAGCTAAACCATAGTATGAAGCCAGACATATCTGACTCCAAAGTCAATGAATTTCCTCTGGACCTGGCAGATGACACTCGGTATTCTGAGTTTGTGAGACATAGAGCTATTCACTGTATTCACTCTTGTGAGTGGAGGAAACCTCAGAGGTTGTCTGGTCCATTAGCTGATAGATATCTGAATTTCATAGGTCATTACAATTTCAAAAGACATTTTGACAACCAACACAGATTTATTAATCTGTTTTTTGTTTTTGTTTTTGTTTTTAGCCAAGTCAAGGCACTACAAAAACTACCTCCTAACATTTTTATTTTATTAGAAAAGTTCATCTCAACACCAAAAAGCATAATTTTGTAATAAAGGGCAATTATTTAAACTGAATTGTTTTTTCGTGTAAAACTTATTACTTTGTCTTTATTTTTGCTTATTTGGTTGTGGGCCAGGGATGTCTTTCCGTTGGTCAAACGACCAGCATATAAGAGCCACTAATCTATCCTTCTTTCTTTGTTTGTTGGTACTTGAATGTCCTCTAGAACATTCTTAACATGTGGTCTTCTATCATTACCTGCTTATGTATTGTGACAGAGAGTTCACTATCACCTGAAGCTGTTCATTTTGTCTTTAGATGGTTGTACAAAAGAATATTCCCTTATTTTGTTGAACCAAAATCCTACTCCCAGTAAAGTCTACCCATTACCTAAAGTTCATATTTTTGTGCTCAGCTAGAAAAGTTGAATAGTCCAAGGCATTTGAAAACAGCTGTAGCTCCCTGAGTTGTCATTAACCCTAGTCCCTTTGGCCTCTACCTATACAACACTAGCTTTGAGTGTCATCTCCTCTTGTCCTGCTCAGAGGCTTCATCCTGTTTTACTACGTCTGCCTTCCTGTGGATGTAGAAGTCACATTATGTCTCTGAGCTTGGCCTGATCAGCTATAGTAGATTAAGCCATCCATTTTCTCTTTCTACATATGATTCTTCTTTTAATGAGGTTTAAAATCATATTAGCCTTTGTAGAAAATCTAGTCAAGCTGTTGATTTAAGGCTTAAATTTAAGCCTCAATTTCTGTATAAGTAAAATGTAGACCACTGTAGAGCTGTTTTAAAGGCTCAATAGGTACTTATCAAAATCCAGTTCAACTTCAGTAGTATTTCAAGAATATCTATCATGGACTAGGCCCTATGATGGGTGCTGGGACTATAAAGAAAAGACACTTTCTGTTCTTAAGGATGTCAAAGTCATGAAAGAACACAGACATGCAAAAACATTAATGCAAGAAAATCAGTGTGTGTGTGTGTGTGTGTGTGTGTGTGTGTCTGGTGTGTGTGTGGTGAGTAACAAGTGAGATGAGAGACTAGGAAAAGCAGCATTAGTGCCTCCCTGGGGTTTAAGGAAGCCTTTATAGAAGATGACACACCTGAACAAAGACCTCGAGAACGTTATGATTTGCCAGGTAGGCTTGTTCTCGCTATCTTTGGGCAGGTACTGTGTCATAGAGGTTAAAGAACACAGGATTTGAGACCAGATCATCAGAATTTCCATCATGACACTGCCACTTCTCACAGGTTAAACCCTTGTATCTCAGCTTCTTTCTTAAATACGTTATCGTTTTCTTCTCAATGTATTGTGAGGATTAAATGAGACAATACGCATAAAGTTCTTGGCATTATCTTGGTGCATATGGTAAGTATTGTTATTCCAAATGGCCTAAAATGACTCAAGTTCTAAGCCCTCTGAGCCTAATCAAGAACACTCTTTAACTTTACTTACCTTGCTCTCTCTGTCCAGTGCAATGAAGGATGCACCCAAGATACATCATTACCTTTCAGAATCTTAAAAATATGACTTTTTTGAAAAACCTAAGAGTGGAACAAGAGACTGTTTCATTCAGAAGTACTGATATCCACTGGAATAGCAGGGTAATCTGAGACAATCAGGTTCATATTTCTCTCTGAAATGTTATCAGTGGAAGCCCAACCCAACATTAAACATTTTTTAATTATACATTATTTCAAATATAAGGAAAAATCACAAGATTAAGACTAGTACAAAGAATAGTCATTTGCCTATACTCAGATTCTCCTATTGTTAGTAACCTTCTCCATTTGCTTTATCATTTCTTCTCCCTGTTTTCCTACACACGCGCGCGCGCACACACACACACACACACACACACACACACAATATTTTTTTCTGAACCATTTGAGAGTAAGTTTCATATAGCCTTTACCCTAAATATTTCAGTGCCTATTTGCTAGGAACACTAATATTCTCTTACAAGACCACAACGTGCTTATCAGCTTGAATGTATAATCTACTGTTCTTATTCCATTTTTGCCAATTGACCCAATAATATCATTTATAGCATTTTTACATCCATTATAGAATCCAAAAGTTAAAACTATATTAAAAGTTATATATACCCTGAGGAGTGTCACTTCCTCACCTCCATGTTTCTGTACCCTGTAGGTAACTGACTCAATTGTTTCCAGTTTATCTCTTTTATTAATAAAGATAAGTAGAGATTTATATGTTTTCTTATTTCCCATTTTATTTTACATAAAAGTAGCTTACCATATATGTTATTTTGCATTATGCTTTTGTCCCTTAATATCTCCTTGATATGACTCCAGATCAGTGTATAGAAATAATCATTTTATTTTATAGCAGCATAGTACTCCATTGTATAATAGTATGATTTGTTTAACCAATTTCCTATGCATAGGCATCTAGGTAGTTTCCAATGTTTTGATGCTACACTGAATAACTTTGTTTGTATGTGGTTTCATATTATTAGAGGTATATATTCAGGGTAAATTTCTCAAAGTAAGATTGCTGACTTGAAAGCTAATAACACATGCAGTTTTGTTATTTATTGACAAATTGTCCTCTACAGGGGTTATACTGTTTTTGCATTCCTGACAGAAGAGATTCAGGAGCTAGGACAGAACGAAAATCAAAGGTCAGGTGCTGAATGCAGTGGGGAAAAGGATACCCCAAACAAAATCAATTCGAAAATGTTTTTCAGACACTTGGACACAATCTGCTTAAGGACAGGGCAGTCTTATTTAATTGTTCCCTCTAGGGCTGCCTATCCCTAGTAAGAGATCTTAGCAAGATGCCTGAGACATAGTTGATGATCTATAGATATTGAGATATCGACTGTTTAAATGAATAAAAGGATAAACTGGCAAAAATCTGGCATTGCCCATGGGAATAAATAAACCTGGCTGAAAGATTATTTTGAAGGAGCAAATTGTACCTCTTCTTCTCCCCTTCCCTCCTAGACAGACACTTCCTTGTACAGCTGTTCCTGGGGACTGAGCAGTTTGAAGTTTCCTAAGATGAAAACATGTAAGCAGTCCTTGCATTAAGAGATGGGGCTGCACAGAGGCCTATTGTCTGCAGAGACACAGAGAGCTCTGTGGTGAAAGGGGAGTGTCTTCCACTGCAGCCTGGTCTTTTCAGCCTGAGTATTGCCTTTTCTCTCTGGAATGTAATATTCTACCCATGCCCTCCAAGTGGCATTGTGCAGAAGCAGGGTCAGCAGTAGCAGGGGGAGCACTGGCAGGGAAATGATCTCTGTACAGGCAACCCAGTAAATCGGAGGCAGCATCAGAAGGCATAACCAGGACCATGCTTCTAAATGAGTGCTTTGTGCATGTCTTGGTGGCAGTGGCTGGACACGTACCTTCCTCTTGTAGCTCACCTGGTAGCTAAACAAAGCTGTCTTTCAGGCCTTGGGCCCCACAGCAAACATTGCGCAGGTGGTGGACCTGCTTTTCTGCCCTGCAATGACCCAGGGAATCACATTTCTGCCTGGCATTACTAGCGGGTTGCCACTAGGGCCCGTTCTCCCTCCAGGATTATGAAACAGCAGAACTAGCTTATGAGGAGGTGGGGTATCTGTTCTGAGGCCAGAAAGGTCATACGATTTTGAGGTCTTACTTTCAGAGTCACAGGGGAGCAGGCACAGCTAATCTAAGTTTCTGCTCATTTTCGGCATGGTCCGCACTAGCAAACGCATTGTCTAGCCCTTAGAAAATTGTCAGGATTTAGAAAATTCCTTTTCTCATTCGACCTCCATGATGGTCTTAGCAATCAATGGGATAACTTTTACATAAAAGGAAATGTAGCCACGATGAACTGAAGTGGCTACAGGATGGCGGAGTCTTCCGATGACTCTGGATTCAGGCTTCTTCCCAGGACTGATTATCTATAGTGTCACTGGAACTAGTGTGATGTTGGGGACAAAATAATATGCTGCATCATTATTTTGGGTTTGGTTCTGGCTACTAAACAGACATAAAAGAACAAGAGATATTTTTCCCTCCCTTAATATAAGAAAAGGGCCAAATATCTCTGTTTCAAGTTTGGGTTCCTTGTCTAAGGGATTATAAATAGTTTTTATGTGTCAGGGTTAAAAACAGAAATTATAAAGCACCTGCACAAAAATATTGGTGATTCTGTTTGGGCTTATAAACTCATGGAGAGAGACCAGTGCTGTGGCTCTGGAAATAAAAGGATTCGGCCAGAATTCAAAGGATGGATTTTCTTCTCTGACTGAGGCAGGGTTAGGTAGGATTTTGTGTGTTTCCATGAGGAGCAGAGATCTATGACCTATGTGTACAAAGTACCAGATATAGGGAGATGTCTGTGAGAGGGTTGTAGAGGCCTGCTGCTGACACTGAGGCTTTAGAGCAGTCATTGTAGTTCTGTGACTGAGCTCATGTTGAGTGAAGAGGACGACTGGGAGAGCATCTCTGAGCCTACCTGGAACACCATCATCTGCCAGATAGTGGAGGACTATTTGCCCAGTAGCATCATTGTATAGAATGTATAACTGTGAGAATGGTGAACACCCTGAATAATCCCTCCTTTTGTGGATACCATATAAACCTCTAAGGTTGTTTTTAAAACCTGAGGAAGGGAAGGAAAACCCTGCCAAAAATGACTGAAATTGAATCCTCCCTGACTTTAGTAAGTAGGAACCCAGAGACAAATTTAATTTGCTTAAAGAAAATAAACAGGCTCACCCATTCATTCATTCATTCAACAATATTTATTGAATTGTTACTTTGAGTCACTATGTTCTCAAAGACTATTAGTATATCCTTCTCTAGACATTTTAACAAAATTTGATTATAATGAATTATTTTTATATCTGGCCTCTATAACAGTTCTATTTCCTCTGTCATACTTTATCAATTATTTGCCTCAGTATTTACATAAGTCCTACATTTCCTTCAAAATGTAGCTCCAATACCTCCTTGTCCTAAAATACTTTTTTTATCCCATTCAGCCTATAAATTAAGGTGTACTCCAGTCTCTGCTTGAGCATGGGCCATGTCTGCTCATGGATCCAGGCATGTCTGAGAGTGTCTGGGAAATTGCAGACTCAGGCCTGATAGAACTCTGTTTTGGGAAATATTGAGGATTCTCCCATGAAAGAAATCATGGTGTTTTTACTTGTGGGATCCAGACAGACACATTTGAGCAATTTGAGCATGTCTGAGAATTAGTAGAATGACTTCAGGTTTTAGGGAGGCAATAGCAGATTCCCAATAAGAAAACATCTTCTGATGAGAAGGAATTCCACTTAAAGATCATACTATAGTAACAACCTTTACCTTCAGAGGCCAGGGAGAGCTAGTTTTGGCAGCAATTTGGGTTTGTCTACTCGTTTTCCTTAGGTTTTTTTTGAAGGTTGGGCCTTGGGAAGCACAGACTTGTCATATATAAAAACAGAAACAGAAATAACTGCTATGTTTAAATCACTGCAAACTTTGGGAAAAAAGATATACATTTTGGTACCCCTTTTTCCATTCTTGGAGATTTACACGAAAGAAATATTCTTCATCATTGTCCATAAGATTGCATTGAAGCTGTGGGACTTTAGTCTTTGAATCATTAAAGGTGAGACTTGACAGAGCAGAGGTAAAACAGCTATGAACCTTGGTTAAGGAATGATTGAGTGGCATGGAGGAGCACCAAGCACCACAGTGACCAGTGTCTAGATGTAGAACCCTTTATGAGTAGACTCGTTCAGGAGATCTCCCTTTCTTACTTGGAGAAGTCTTGAAAGTGATTAGTATTGATCCAGAGGTGGAAAATTGCTACAAAATTTTTGCTCTTTCAAGTAAATGTGATCCAGAAGCAAGAAGTATAGGTGAACAAATATTGACGACAATATTGAAGAGGGCAGTAGGGCAAGATCATGGTCAAGCTCATAGCCAGTCCAAGGCAGCTTACATTTCTCATAAAGTCTGAGATCAGATTATATATTAGAAAGATTAATCTGGAGGCTGGTAGATAACTGATTGGAGATGGGTAAAACTGAGGAGGGGAAACTAATAATTTGTCTTAATTTATAATATTTCTAGGGCTGCTCCTGGTCATAGGAAATGCCTGGTCCAGGAAATGACAATATTATCTCTCCTAGGATGTCTACTGGATGGGTACTGGGGAATAGGTGAAAATTAGTCTTCATCTTGAATTCCATTTTGATGATTCTGTTTTCCAGTTATCCAAGAGTCCTTTAACCTCTAAAGACATTTGTTGAAGAATTCTTCATTTATGAGTCTTATTGATAATCACAGCTCTTATCTCAAGAACTAATTTCTGCCTATATTATAGGTTTCTAGAAGATCTGACTATTCTGAGACAGTAGTTAATGAAGAAACAGTGAATGAAATCTGATCCCTCCAGCTAGATATTCACCCCTCTCATATTTTGTCTAGTGTAATAGTACTCCCTTGCTTTAAGCTTCTCTTTGTTTTTCAGTGCACCTAGGAATGTTTATGGACCCTCCGCTCTCCCTTGATCCAAACACACACACACATACACACATACCCCACACTACTCACATACCACCTCTGAAGTACTGGACCCTTTTGTATGCGAAACAGTGGTTCACTATGGCAAAAGATCAAGGTCTTTGAAGAGGCAACAAGTCATGCAGTTTGAAATTGTCTACCTAGAGATGTTTTTGTTTCGAGATGGACTGAGAATCACCAGTCTTAAAGGATGGAGGCCTATTGACCCTTTACATCATTCACACCTACGCTGGCTTTTAAAAAAGCAAAATATTTACTTGATTTCCATCTTTGTACTACACACAAAAATTTTACATGTGTGGCAATAGGAGGAAATTTACATGGGAATCCAAACAAAAGAAATTATTGTAAACAAATTTATAATTGTTGTTAACATTGTCATCCATTTAAAATTCCATTGGGGTCATTCGAAGATGCATTCTTATGGTTCACGGTGAAGATCTGGGAGCTATGAAGGAGGGGCTGATGTATCATATAGACAGAGTGGGAGGATGGGTTGTCATGCATGATTATGCTGATGTATGAGGGGTATGTTGATAACTGATACATTTATTGTGGTTCTTATCTATTTACATGTTTTTATGAGTAAGTATTTTAAGATATTGAATTGAAATTGGACTGTTATATTATCTTTGAAAAAAGATAATTGAACTCATTAAAAGTTTAGATATCTAAAATTTAAGAATGTCATTGGAAAAGATTAGAGCTGGCACATTTTCAGTTAAGATGTATTTATTTCATTGTAATATGCTTTGTTCTAAAGCATGGAGAACTTCGAGGTGCACTTCGCGTTAACTACTCAGTAAAGATATGAAATATTCATTTTTATTCTCCATGTTAGAGTTTGCCGAAATGGCCAATTTCTTGTCCCTTTAAAAGTTACTTTAATTAACTTAAAAAATTAAGTGAATAAGATGAAGAAACACGGAAATCTAGTCCGCATATTTGCAGTCATGTGAACTTTCTGAAAAGGTTCAGAAACCTTTTCCCCAATCAAGAATGCATATGTAAAGGAATTCTCAAACTTTTCATAGCATCTCAAATTCTTTTCTGCTCAAACACTGTGTTCCCTTAGAAATGGCTTAACATTTCTTAGTAAAGCCATAGTTGAGGACTATTCTTTTCATAGTCATAGAAAGGAATCTCCTCTGTCTCATTTTTATTTGGACAAAAAATGGTTAAAATGGGACAGTACCATTTTTTACCCTGAATGGTGACTGCCAGCTATTAAAATGCTAATTTCCAAAAAAATACAAAAAAAAAAAAAAAAAGACTAAATAAGAAAGCCAAAGACAGCCAGGAAACAGGAGGAATGAAGTCTACAGAGTGATTAATCATTTGATTAACCAGGTAAGTCTCTGGCACATTACTAATTAGCTCACTTACAAAGCCCTAGACTGAGCGTCCCTGGTTTGATTAAAGAGGTGCCGAGCCATTCAAATCTTGATTCTTGAGCCTCTTTTATAAAATAAAACGAGACTTTTATGCTAAGCTCATCTCTTTAATCCAGTTGTGATTTCTCAGGCCTCTGACACTCAGGCCTAGGCACATAAATCAAAGAGCAGAAAATAGTCCTCTTGAACATTCAGAAAATCAGATCTGTATTTTAAGACTCCTTTTTTTGTAATTTAAAAAGGGGTTGTTTAAACTTTGAGGATGGAGTACTACCTGTTGACTGTCTTAAAGCTGCTGATTTGGATGACCCTTTGGGTTATCTGGAGGCATTGGTAGAAGACTCTGCCCTAGTAGGAGGGTATAAATTTACTTTCTTTCCACTCTGTTCCTCTGTGAGAATTTATGAGCTATAAAAAAAAAGGAATATTTGACATTAATAAAGATCTTTTCAATTTTACTAGGGAGTCCGCCTTTAAATTTTACTCAAAGCTTATTTCTTCCTGGGTATTTCTACTTAGTCACATTAATTCTGCTCCCACCCCACAACCCTGCACCCCACCCCCAGCAGAATGAAATGTCCATTTTCTGTTTGTTACTAAATTAGAGTGATCCTGATTGCTTAAAGAATTAGGAGATGTAGTGGACTCCTCCTGCTCCATGATTCTACATTCATACAGGATCTTTGCTGCTTTAGTTTTAAGCTTGCTTAAAACAACTGAATACTTGCTCAATGAATTCAGCATCTCCACTGTAATTTCTTCATTCACTGTTGCAGGCATATAGAAACTAACGGAGATATTGGCTGGATCAGCTAAAGTGTAGGTTAAGGCCAAAGTCAGATTCTTATCCCATAACATTCCAGGTTGATCACATCCTGGCTGGATATTGTGTCCATGCTGGGTGCCATATTTTGAAGGGGCATGGATAAAACCAAGCTTGTCTAATGAAGGCAAGGGAGGAAAGGATTGTGTGGGAAAATCTTGTCATGGTAGGGAGCACTAGCTAAGGAACTTGAAAAAAGAAGGCCGAAGTGGTATGAGGAACATGATATCTGTCTTTAAATAGCTGTAAAATGTCATGGTGGACAGTATGAAATGTATTCTTGTTCACATTGTATCCTCAACACGTACCACAGTGCCTGGTAAAGAGAAACCATAAACAACAGTGATCATCATTTTTTAAGCACATGCTTTGTGTCAGTCATTATAATAGTGTTTTGCTTACCTAATCTCAATTAGAAATTATTATTATCTCCAATTAATGGCTAAGGAAACCCACTCTCAGAAAGATTAAGAAACTTATCCAAAGTCACATAATATCTAAACAAGGATACCAGCCAGCTCTGTCTCCAGGGATTAAGTACTTCTCTCCATGGCACTCTATCTCTCAAGATGCCTCTACTGCAACCACAATGAGAATGATATCATGGGGGTTTGGAGTGAGGTTTCAGTGACCAAAGTCTATCACTTCTATCTTTTGCTTTCTGGTTGAAGAATTATGGTTTGGAGAACAAGATACATAGCCAGTATGTTCCAGAGTCAGGACTAAAACCCATGCTTGTCCTTGTACAAAATCCAACCTCTAAATCACTATGTTCCACCACCTCCTGGTGCAAACAGACTCAATTCATGCTTGTTTCTAGTTCGACCTGGATGAAATATGACTATTTCAAGTCTGAATCTCTGTTATATCTGTTTTCTTCTGTTTAACTTTTGAACACTGAGAATGCCCTTGGCCTCTGTACCTGAATTTCTGACTTGCAGTCCTTTTTAGTTCAGAGGAAATAGAGTTAAGCTGTTTCTTCTGATTAAGGAAATGTAAAAATTAAGATGAGTATGCCTCTATGGTCCTAGCAGAAGAACATATCTGTGCTCGCTCTGCTCTTTACATCTTTTGACATATGGAGTTCAGGCATGGATAAATCAGTTTTACCTGCTGAGGTAGACTAGATGCCCAAACACCTGCTTTGACTGATATAAAGGTAGAGAACCTGTCCTAGCAGACTGGGTGGACCTGACCAAGGTATGCTGACAAGAAAGGACTCTAAAGAACCTACGACCCCACAGAGTAACTCCCTTGGAGCAAAGAGAAACTTGATGACTTCCAGGTATATAAATCCAGCCACTTTTTTCCTAAAACCAAGAAATTTATATCCACCCTGACATCTCCATTTAACAGGTCCAAAAATAATCTCTTGATTCTCTGTGCTCAAAAGCTTCCACTGGTTTCCCATCTTGCTCAGAATATAAGTCTAAGTTCTTATATGGTCTCCAAGGCCCCTCATGACCTGGCCCCTGCTTACCTCTCATTCCCATTTCTACTCTTCTCTATTTGTTTCTCTCTGTTCCAGCCATGTAGGCCTCTTTTATATTTCAGATGCAATAAAATAAGCACAAGTGCATGTGTAGGTATATCAGTTCATTGTATATAAGAAAGTAAAATTCTTAGGTCAAAGGGTATATACCCATATAATTCTGAAAGGTACTTCCAGTTTGTCCTGCTGTAGCACTTATAACAACATACAATCCGAACAACTGTATTAGAGAGTGCTTGTTTCCCTTACCATCTGAGAGTGTTTTCAGACTATGGATCACTGCCAATTTTTTAGAGAAGTGGCACCTCAGTATATTTTCTCATTACGAGTAAGATTGAAGATCATTTTTTATTTTAAAAATCCATTAACGTTCTTCTGTAAACTATGTACACTTAATTTGACTATTTTCAATAGGATTAATGATATTTTCTCTTATTGCTCTCTGAATACCCTTTATGTATTAGGAAAATTATCCCTTTGATGTGGTATGAATTGCAAAACTCTTTCCCCAAATATTTCATTTGTCTTGTGACTATTTTTCAGTCATTCATAGATATTTTACTTTTATGTGGTCAAACTTACTGATTTGCTTAGAGTTTCAAATTTCTTTACTCCTAGATTGTTAAAATAAATCATATATTTTCCTCTAGTATTTTTGTAGTTTTTCAAATTATAAAAAAATGTTAATATGTCTAGAATTCATTTGTGTGTAAGGTATAAAGTAGAGTTCTAACATTTTTTTCCCCAAATCGCATCTATCACACTAATTCTGTTTATCCACTGATCCAGTTTTCCCAAAACTGAGATATGACTATATTTGCATCTCAGATTTGATGAGCAGAACACAGTAGTTAGGGAAGAATAAATTGTAGCACCGAGTGGGATTAAGATTAGATAAGAATCCAAAATATGTTCCTAGCATGCACATGCATGCGCACACACTCACAAGCATACTCACACACAACAGATTGCCCTTCTGGAGCAGACAGGACAGTTTGCACAGAGGACTATGGATGGCAACATGATGGTATTAGTTTAGGACTTGACCATGGAGGCTCTCCCTATATTCCTAGTCCTCTAAAAGTGATGATGTAAATAACAGATTTATAATCCTACTTTCTTAATGATTTAAACTTTGTTCCTTCTTAATTTATGCTTTTTAAAACTTATTAATTGAAAATATATTTATTCACTACACACCTATTAGAAGGGCCAAGATCCAAATATTGTCCATACCAAATGCTAGAGAGGATATGGAACAACAGGAACTTTCATTCATTGCTGGTGGGAATGCAAAATGGTACATCCACTTTGGAGAACAGCTTGGTGGTGCCTACAAAACATACTTTTATCACATGATCCAGTAGCATTAATGTTACTTGGTTGGTATTTACTCAAAGGATTTGAAAACTTGTGTCTACACAAAAACCTTCACACAGATGTTTATAGCAGCTGTGTTAATAATTGCCAAAACTTGGAAGCAACCAAAATGTCTTTTAGTAAGTGAATGGATGAACAGTGGTACATTCAGACAATGGAATATTACTCAGCAATAAGAAGAAATAAGCCATCAAGCCATGAGAATGCATGGAGGAAACATAAATGCATACTACCAAGTAAAAGAAGGCAATCTGAGGGTATATACTGTATGATTCCAATTATATGACATCCTGAAAAAGGCAGAACTATGGAGACAATAAAGAAATCAGTGGTCACCAAAGAATAGGGGCAAGGGAGGGATGAATAGGCAGAGCACAGAAGATTTTTAGGACAGTAAATCTATTCTGTATCATACTATAATGGTGTCATTATACATTTGTCAAAACCCGTAGAATGTACAATAGCAAGAATACACCTTAATCTAAACTATGGACTTTGAATCATAATTACGTTGTCAGTGTAGATTCATCAATTATGACAAATGTAACACTCTTTTGAAGGATGTTGATAGTAGTGGGGAGGTTGTCCATGTTTGGGAGAAAGAGGATATATGTGAAATCTCTGTACCTTCCTCTCAATTTCACTGTGAAGCTATGAACCTAAAACTATGCTAAAAAAAAAAAAGTATGTTAAAGAATATATATATTTTTTAATATTGAGAATCCATTGTATTTTAGGAATGTCAAAGACAGTTGAGAGTAAATGATATTTCCTGCCCTCATGGATTTTGGGAACACCAACCTAAAGGTTATGTGATGTCTGATAAAAAAGGACTAAAAATTCTCAGAGAGGAAGCAGTAAGAGTTGAAAGTGCTTCAGTGGCAGTCAGGCATAGATTCACATTCTGACTATGCAATGTACAAGCATGAGTTTAGGCATATTTTTGAGACTTTTTTCAATTGCAAGAAAGATAAAAATAATTCTCTTATAATATTATTCTGAGGATTAGATGATAAATGTAAAGAACCTGGGGTAGCACCTAAATATATATTAAGTACTTACTAGATAGTGGGTGTTTTCTGTTGCTTTGCTATGCCATACAACTGGGGCAAATCCAAGGGCAGCCTAGCTCAGAGAGTGCTGGCCGTTGCATTCTGAATATGCAGCATTCATACTTCTATAGAGAGCTTGCCTGGCCTTGGCAATTCCCCACAGAATCTTCCAGGATTGCACATGTTTTTCGCAGACTATTAGACACAGACTAAACATTCATTCTCCACTTCCATGTATCTTTCCTTGGGCTTCTCATGTTTACTCTCTCCTCTTTTCCTCGGTTGAAACCTTGGCTTTGTAAGAAATTTCCTACATAAAATGCTCTTATTTTTAACTAAGGAGATGCTTTTGACAACTGCATCATTATGACATTTATACTCCATATAATATTTCTAACATCTGTTTGTCAGTTTCCCAAGGCCTAAATGACTAATAATATGGCAGGCTGATACAAAATCAACTGTATGAGTTAGTCTGATGCACTGCTCTGTTTTGCGGGGAGGCACTGGAAGTCAGAGCCAAGTATTCACTTTAGTAGTAGTATGAACAGAGACTAAATTATGTAACCCATACACAAATTTTGTCCCATTTTATGATATCCAGGCTGGACTAGATTCTCCCCTCCTCTGTTCCCATAGCTCCTTTGTATTTGCTTCTAGATAGGTAGTGTTGGGTAGTTATTAAATCCGGTGGCCTCTGGAATCTTACTTCCAGGTTCAGAGCCAAGTACCATTAGGAAGGAGTTCTACATCTGTATAAAATTGCTGATATGCCCCGTGCCTTAGTTTTCTCATCTGTAAAACAGGGTTAATAGTAACACTTATGTTGTATTGTGTGTATGAAGATTGAATGAATTAGTGCATAAGAAGCGTTTGTGCTTGGTACCATTCTAAGGGCTTCTTATGCATTAATTCATTCAATTCTCACAACAAGCATACGAAGTATGTGCTATTATTAATAGTGCTTAAAAATGCTTAATATGTTTTCCTATGTCAAAACTATTATTATATTGAATTGTGAATGTATGTTTACTTGTCTCTTGACCCCACTAACCTGTGAACTTTTGATGGCAGAAAATGTGTCTCATACATTGTTGTATCACCAGAACCTAGCATTGGGCTTGCACATACTATGTGCTCAATATTTATTTAACCCATTTCCCACTTAAAGAAAAAAGTGCAGTTCGCTGCTAGTGTTACTTTAATTTCACATAAACATGCTCTTTGAGGCTGAAGCAAATTGACTGGTTTTCAAAGTGAAAATAAAATATAAAAACTGTCCTTGGAGTTATTTCTAAACAGAACTTGTCTCTAATCCTAACGTAACAGAAATGTATACATAAATCAGATACATCAAATGAATCTTTGGCTAACAACTGTCAAGAAGGATGTTAATATCATGTGTAAGAATGCTACATTTTCTAGGATTTGACATTTTCAGTGATCAAGAATTAATATATTTTGTAAATGGAAATACCACTACTAAAACCAGAATGCTATAGATAGAATGATGTCATTTATTTCCAAAGACTATCAATACACTAGAGTGATACAAAATAGTAATAAAAGAGATGTTTCGTGGCAAACTTTGAGGGTAAGGTTAGGACTGTAATCCACGACTTATCTTGGAGCAAATACTGTAGCTACAAGTCCCACCAGCAAGTATTCTCCCGGCAAACAGGAGGAAATGGGTTAAAAAGTAACAACAACATGGGTGGGCCTTGAAAGCATTATGCTAAGTGAGGTAAGTCAGAGAAAGACAAATACTGTATAATATTACTAATATGTAGAATCTTAAAAAGCCAACCTGGTAAAAAGAGAGAATATAATGGTTGTTATGAAGGAATGAAATTGGGGGATTTGGAAAAACGTTGTTTAAGGATATAAACTTGCAGTAGTCGATAAATAATGTTCCTAATGTTCAGTGTAGTGATTATATAGTCTACAGTACTGAATTATAAACCTCAAAGTTGCTAAGAGAATGTGTTAATTCTTTCCACAAAAAAGAAGTGATTATTGTGTGACGTGATAAAGATGTCAGCTAAAGCTGTGATGATAATCCTAGTGCAATATATAAATGTATCAAATAAACACATGTTATACCTTAAACTTACACAATGTTATATGTCAATTATATCTTGATTTAAAAAAAATAAAATAAAAAAAGAATGAATAGGTAATATATCACTTGTTTCACTGATTCAGTAATTGTGTGGAAATTAAGGTAGTATGGTATAAATAGGCAGAAAAATGTTTCTATAGAGAACCATGCAGGTTGCACAGTGAACTGGCCCAGAACTACCACTCATATAGACTGTATGAAGCAGTGGCTCTAAAAAAGACATCTGTAGGAACTATGAAGAAATAATTTTTTTCACATAATTATTTATTCTTGAGTTTATTTCAAAGATTAAAACCATTGCAATACTTGAAAATTGGTATTTTTTTTTAAAAAAAGTTATAGTTTGGATAAGGCTAAGAAATGTGCTATGTGTAATGTCTCTTTATTTCTTTTGTAATCATCTAAAATTTGAACTAGGACTTAAGGGAAATTCTGGAATTTGGATGTGTCTAAGTAGTGTGACCAAATTAATAATGGTACTCCTCCCTGTTTGATCTTTTCACTCCCTGCATTCATCGGTAAGATAAGAATTGGCCTGGTGACTTCAGAAGGATGTGGGTAGGATTAGGGAGGATAGATGTCGAATTTACTAGCTATCTGATTTTAGGAAAATCACTTAGCCTCTTTGGTTTCGTCCTCAATGGGCTGTTGTTAAGTTTAAATGAAATAATAAATGTTAAAATGCTTAGGGAATTGCAGAAGCTATTTGAGTGTATGGTTTTATCCTGTGTGTGTGTGTGTGTGTGTGTGTGTGTGTACGTGCGCGCACTTGCACGTGCACATGTGTGTGTAGATAGAGTGACTTGCCTCCTCTCCCATGTAATATCTCAGACCATCTCTCCCTACTATATTGGTATGAAAGATTTTCTTATCTGATGTGTCCGATGGCTCAGTCTCTACTTGCATTTTCTGCTGTTATGCAGCCATCAGACCCTTACAGGACCTGGTCCAAAGCAGCAAGCTGGCTGCTTTCTCCCTCAACATCTTGTGGATATGTCAGGTTGGTTTTGCTTTTCACATGTGGCTACCTTAGATACAGTCAGAATTGGGAAGCCCTTTTTACATGCCTACTAATGCTAGCCATGTGCTTCTCCCCAGCTTATTAAAGAAACTCTGGTCAATCGCTTGTTTCTTTCCTACGACTTTTCTTTGCATGCCTAGCTTCCATAGTTAGGAATCCTGAAGGGGAGGAGGGCTGAATGTTACCATTTAAGAAACAGAACTCGGACCTCAAACCACCAAATGTCATGATCCTGGCAGTATTATGAGAGGCTCGATACTATACAAGTTAAAGACTCTGGGCTTAATTACTCTGTTACTTGCAAAAGTATCTTAATCTTTCTGGTCTGAATTTCTTCATGGTGAAAAGGGAAGCATATTTGAACCTACCACCTAGGGTTATTGTGCAGATTCAGTGTGATAAGGCATGCAAAGCAATGACTACAACGAGTGTCTGTAGGAAAAGGGCAACAATTACTAAGTAAAATTATTTTACTTGGTCTTCAGTTTTGAAGATTATCCATAGTCTCTACAGCCATGTTTTTACTCAAAAAGATAATTAAATTCAATTAAAGGTAGTTTTTTCTCAAAGCAGGATGTTGACCTAGATGTGGATTTTAATATTAACTTTTTCTTTTCAAAAGACAGACTATTGATATATATTTAATTTTATTTTCTACTATTTTCAATACATATGTCTCTGCCCTTTCCCTAGAATATGCCACTCTGGCTCCTGCCTCAATTGCCTTAATTAGGTGTTTCTACTGCCTGGGATATCCTCTCTTTTCCTATACCTCACCTTCCTCCAAATTTCCAGTAAAGTTTTTGCATTCTATTTCTTCTTAATTTCTTCAGCACTTATTTTCAGTGTAACATACTTGATTACCTAGTATCTGACATTTTTTGACAATTACAAGTAGGTTCAATCGTTAACAGTGAGTATAGGAATCATGATGCTTATTTCTTTTCATTATCTGCAGGAAGACAGTGCAGTGTATTGGAAGGAGCCTGGGATTTGGAAGTAGAAAGTGAGGGTCCTTTTAATGATTTGTCCTTTTAATGATTGGTAATAGCTAGAATATAGCCACATTTTCTTTAGATTACATTAGAGTTTAATCCTGTGTACTGTTATGTGGTATTTCAGAGATAAACTACATGTTCTGTGTAGAATAGAAATCTATAACCTAGTATATATCCATTTTATAGACTTTAGTTTGGGAAATATACTTATTAAGCCTTAATTCTGAAACTTAAGAATTTTAATTGTTAAAAAGACATGTTCTCATTTTATAACTAGAACTTATTTAGTAGAATTATTTCTCATGAAATAAGGAAGTCTAGCCGGGAGTAAACCGTGAAACTGAGGAAAGCAAAGGACAGAGAATGATCTTTTCATAGTATGTGTTCCAAAGCATTTGGTATAGATGTTTTGACTAAGGAGTCATGCTATAGACAAAAATATGAACATTTATGACTTGGTCCAGTGATGAAATCTGTGCACTTAGAGACAGGGGACCCAGTAGTAAATAACCTAGTGGGCTTTCCTAAGCGATAGACTGCCCTAAAACATGGACAAAAACAAATGCTTATGTTGCTTATTTCAGGTTAAAATCCACTTTGCATTTGCCTTATTAATAGCTCTCTTTGAAAGTGTGTGGCATTTCATTTCATTTCATACTGATTGACCTTCTGTTGTTTTGTGAACTTGAACAGAGTACCTAAAGTTCTTTGTGGATTGAGATATCTTCTAAAATGGTTCCTGTAACATAGAGATGTGTCTGGAACTTAACTGGTTCGACATTAAGACCATGCTTCAGTCTTCCAAATTTTATCTCTATTTGTGAGACTCTGAGTCATAGCAGCGAGCTTATGGGAAAATGAAGATCAGACAATAGCTATCTTGCAGTGCTGAATCTTCCCTATTCAAAAGTGTCGGTACTGGTTACAAAGGTGAAACGATATAAACAAAAACCCGATGTGATCCCTGCCTTCATAGAATCAGCACTTCGAGGTCATGGGGCACACCTAGGAGGGACAACTAAATTAGAATTTCAGGGTAAGAAGAGGTTACCAGAGAAAATGCCATCTAAGATAAAATGCAAAAGCAGTTGAGAGCCAAATATAACTTGGGGGGTAGAGGGTTCTGTTCAGCATGTACAACACTCAGAGGAGTAAGAAAGTTGGTGCTGGTGGATAGATAAGTCATTTGCTTTGATTTAGGTCAAGTGAGAGACAGGAGTAGTTGTAGATGAGTATCTAGTCACTGGCAGAGGTTAGGACATAAAGGGTCTTGATAGCAATTACGGGAGTGGGCTTTCTAATAAGGGCAATGGGGAATTGCTGAGGGGTTTTTCATAAGGGTAGTGACATGAGAAAATGTTTTCTTTAGAACAACCTTTCCAACTGTAGTGTGAGGAATAGGTGGAGAACAAAAAAACAAGAGGCAGTGAGAACACTGAGGAAGCTAGTACAATTAAGTTGCCAAGACATGGTTATGGCTCACACAAACATAGTTTTCTTCTGAATAGAGAAGAATAGATGGATTCTAAAAGTATTTTAGAGGTTTAATGTTTGAAGCTCCATGGTTTATTGGACATAAGGAATGAGAAAGAGGTAGACATCCAGGTTTAAGCAATTGAATGATAAGGGTAAGAGGAAAAGAGCATATTTTGCAGGAAAGAAAATAAATTTAGTTTTGGACATGGTCTGTCTAAGCAAAATGAAAACCAGGAGATAATAACACAGAAGCCAAGAAAATAGGGCTTTTCTAGAAGAAAGGAATGGTCAACAGTATAAATGCTGCCAAGAAGTCAGATAAAAAAATAATAAATTAGAAAAATCTACCAAGGAGATCCTCTTTCAGTTAGGAATAAAAAGGTAGAATTATTACAGATTAAACGTGTAAAAAGGCGAGATTTCTGTAGAGAAGTGTTTCCAGTGTGGAAGTTTGAAAGAGAGGGGAGCAGGAGAAAAATGGGCCTATGAAGAGTAAAAGAGTAACATCAATATTTACGGAGTGCTTACTATGTACTTTAGAAAGTACTTTACAGGTGTAACTGAATTTAATATTCATACTATCCCATGAAATTGGCACTCTTATAAGGCCCCTTTCACAGATGAGAAAACTGAAATTCTAAGATGTTAAATCAATTTGCCTAAGCTTACACAGCTATTAAGTGACAGAGCCAGGATTTGAACAGAGACTTATGTGGCCAAGAATCCTGCTTATAACCACCAGCTATGCTGCTTTCTAGATACCATCTATGAAACAGTATGAAGAGTAGGAAGAGTAGAATATAGGAAATAACAGATGACCACAAAGAAAGACTTGGGTCTTTGAGAATTTGATCCTATGAATTGCATTATTTGGGATCCCTTGCTGGTTGCCTTCTGATTGGGTTTGGCCAATGGGAGATTAGTGGGCAGGAGGACAGAGAAGTCTTCCCTGTTTTGATGGCCCACATCTGGCAATAGCTGTATTCCTCTGGGTAGGCTCTCTTCTTTAGGGCTCCTGTCCCTACTGAGTTCTGGTGGAAACCTTTATACCCTCTTCATCCCTTTAGCCATAGGGGGTGCCCTCTTGGTACCTCACCATCCAGGTTTATTTCCTTAATTTTTCCCATACCTTTTTAAGTAGCTTCATTAGAGTCTCCGCATTTGAATGACTTATGTCTCCTGCAGTGACCCTGAATGACAGAGAGAGTAGCCAAGTGGTAATGGGGACATGAGGACTGAAAGATTTAACTGGCAGCAAAGCCTATACACTCCATCACCATAAATAACAATGAGAATCATAACATTCACTCACAATTGTTGGCACTTTATTACTTATAAAGTCCTTATACATAACTTATATCATTTGAGTCAAGAAATAATCCCAAATAGTAGGTGCTATTATTTACAGTTTAGATGAGCAAACTGAAGCTCAAAAAAGTTAATTTGCCCAAGATGTCCCAGTTGACAGAGCTGAACCTCTGAACCCAGGCCTCCTGAGACCAAGACCACTATTCTGCCTACTGCACCTCGTCTACTTCGCATTACTTAGTGAGATGACAGGAAGCCTTTTCTGTATAAAGCCTCCTCCAGTCGAAAGGCAAAGAACGTCTAAATCTTGTTGGGAATCCCAAAGGACTCAATGCTTTTCACACATAACTAGTTTCACATGAAACAAAACTTCCCTCCACCTCCTGGGACCTGTCTCGCTATGCGTAGGTTGAAGAAGACTAAAAAAGCATATCAACTTCATGAAAAATATCAGTATAAAATGGGAACTGATAAAAGGTCTCTAGGGGATAAAAATAACAAGACAAAGTACTAAAAAATATCTCATAATACCAAGAGATCTTGCTGATGATTTCGCTGAGCTTATTCCTTGGATCTGTATCCCTTTTTGAATATATTGGATATTTTCCATATAAACATTGCTTATTTCTCAAGATTCATACTAGCTTGCTATAGATTCAGAATCAATAAGCATCTTTTCAGGATCTACTCTGTACCAGATGTTCTCACATGCATGATCTCATTTTAATTTAGATGTTCAAAATATATATTTTGTATGTATTTGGTTTTGGTCCACAGTTCATGGCTCACAGAACCCAAAACCCTTGGAAGTTCCTATGATGAGAGTGATAAAGGTGTCTTCTGTTATGTTAATAAGGTGACTTTTGGACCTAACTTTAAGGATGGGAATTGGTTGCCAAGAGATTCAACCAGCAACTTTCAGTCCCACCCTCTGACCTCTAGGGAGGGGAGAGGAGCTGGAGATTGAATTGATTGCCAGTGGTCAATGATTTAATCAATCATGCATGTGTAATGAAGTCTCCAGGAAAACCTGAAAGGAGAGAATTTAGAGAACTTCCATTTTGGTGAACACATAAAGATGTGGGGAGAGTGGTGGGCTCCAAGAGGGCCATGTGCTACTCTTCAATCTGGTGTTCCTGAGTTATATCCGTTTATAGTAAACTGGTGATTTAGTAAGTAAAATGTTTCTCTGAGTTCTGAGAGCTGCTCTAGCAAATTAATCAAATCCAAGGAGGGGGTTGTGGGAATCTGATTTATAGCCTGTCAGTCAGAAGTACAGGTAAAAACTTGGGCTTGCAATCAGCATCTGAAGTGGAGGGTGGTCTTGTGGGTTGAGCCCTGTTTATGTGAAGTCTGATTCTGTCTCCAGGTAGTGTCAGAATTCAGGTGAATTAAGTTGAATTCTTAAACACCCTGCTAGTGTCTGAGAATTGCTTGTTAGTGTGGGGAAGCCTCCACATACATATTGGAATAATCAGCCTCAGGGTTTATATTCTTCTTAATAACTAATGGTTTGTCCAGCCGGTCATTCTTGATGGGAATCTTCAATCTCCAAGTGAGAAAATAGCTTGAACTAAGCAGTTGGCAATAGAGATGCAAAGAAGGGAACTGTTGAATAAACTTCTGGATATTTACCATGGAGTTTGACCCAAACTTGCTTTATAACTTGCTTATGATTCTACTCCATGTACACTGAGTTACAGTTGCTCAAATTCCTTGAACACACCATACTTTCATGCATCTGTGAGCTTTTCCTGCAATGAACTTTCATTCTTTTCCATTTGAGGAATACTTATATTTATTTTAGTACTCAGTTCAAAATTCATTTCTTGTAGCTTTCCCTGATCCCCTCCCCTCATCCTCGCTACTGATTCCTCCGTTATCTGTGCTCCATAAGTAATGACTTCTTACCTTTATAGACAGCAAGCTGCGTGCATTCTTGACACTCTGATAAACTCTCCTCAAGGGAGATGACTGCTCCAAAGTAGGCACTCAGTGGAAGTTAATGCCTGACTAAGAGACTGGATTCTCATTCTATATGTGAAAGATTCTGGGATTTGATCATTCTCTGATCTTCACAAAGCATTCCAGATTGTGGTTACAATGTGGCGATTTATATCTTAGCTCTCAGATAGGACCAAGTGTTGGCTGGATGCCTAACAATATAGTGGACATAAATTAACAGTGGAGCAATTTACAGTCTGTCATGTCTTATTGCTTAATGAATTTGTCAAAAATCATATTACTTTGAAAATTATGGCAAGCAGGGTCCATGGGGCTTACGTCTTTAAAAATGCAATTGTTCCAGCTTCACTCAAGCAAAACTGCCTCATTACTTTCCTCTTTTTAATGTAAACACCAGAATTTCTGATCACTTCTGTTTGTTTATCAAATCTCTGTTGACTTTCACTTTGTATTAGGACCATCAGGGATGACCTTGACCAGTTTGCAGAATCCCCAGCTCCAATCTACCTGCTGTCAGAGCCAAATAGGATTTAGGAGTCTCTTAAACTCCTGATTCTATGCAATATGATGTCATCCATTTCTGGCTGATGCTCAACCTAGACTCTCTTCATTTTTCAAATAAAGGTAAAGCCTTGTTCTCTAGTATAAGGGCACCAAGCAGAACCTCATTTTAGCTCTGCCTCAACTTCTCCCCATCCTTCTTCCTCCTATTCTCTTCCTCTTTCCCCATCTGCTTGCTCCCCAAACCTATTCCAACTGTTGTTTCCCTCTGTTTCTCAGGATATGAGTCCTCTTTGAGTGATGTTATTTCACAGTGTAACAAGTCAGATAGACTTGGATTTTTCTAGGCATTGCTTTCCTTATTTGTAAAAATGCGAATCATAACAGCCAACTCACTGGGCTGATGTAAGGGTTAGAGTACCTGGCATCCATCTATCTATCCATTATTCAAAACTCATTCATTTATTTTGTAAATATTGGTTGAGTACCCAAAATGGGTCAGGCCCAATGCTTGGCATTTAGGATACATAGATGAACTCTATTTTCTACTGTCAAGGACCTTGGAGTCTATGAGGAAGAACAAAAAAAGATAACTAAAAACTAATGTGGGAAATTTAGTGATTGAGACATGCTCAGACAAGACGACAGTTTCACAGTGATCTTCACAGGGCTCCTGGGAGGAGTGTGGAGTGCTGCCAGGGCTGTGTTCTGGGCATCAGGGGGAGGGGTGTCCCCAGGTTTGAATTCATAGTTAATACTCAAAAATGATGACGGCTCTGCTGGTGGGAGCAACAGCACTGGCAATAGTAGTTCTGGTTATTATTGTCATCTCTATCAGTTTCTCTCTTCTTTCTGCTTTTCTTTCAGTTTCTTTCTGCACGTCTTTCTTTGTTCTTTACTTTATATTTCGAATTTCTCCTTTTACATCCTGTGTATCTTAGAATTCTTTTGGGAACATGTAGCTATGGATTAACTGATGGCTGATTAAAATATAATTGGATCTTTTTATTGCATGTTTTTCCTAAGGAAAAAAAAAATGCTTCAATGGCACCTGAACATATGGAAGAGCCACGGCTGGGTTGTGAACCAGTGGGGGCTGCCCCATGGAGGTGGCAGATGCCCCCCCAGGCAGCTCCCCAGCTCATCCCGTGATCTGTCTGGTCAGCCAAATGGAAGCAGGCCAGCCACCTAACAGTTAACTGTGATTCTTTCTTCACCATTTCAATCTCTTTGTTCCATGCAACCAAAGAGCTAATGGCTGGCGATTTATTATGACCCATTGTTTGGTTTGTGGAATAAACCAATTCTTCCCCTTTCTGTGTTCTGACTCCCCCCTTTGTCTGCAATTTTATTTTACAGTTCTTTTTGTACACATCCAACACATGCTGAGGTTATTGAAAAGCACAAATTACACAGAATTCAATTTGCATATCTATTGAGGGTCCAATCCCAGAGTCCTTAGTCAGGCAAAATGCCCATTGACTCTTACCTCCTTTACTCTGCTCCTTCTTGGCATGGAAACCTGCAGGCTGCCCCTCTGCCGCTTCTAGCAGATCTGGCAAATCAAATGGCTTCTCGAATGGTTTAAACAGAATCACACCATAGAGGACAACGAGTTGGGCTTTCACAAAATTCTGTTGAAGTCACTCAGAGTGTTTTTGTGAGCAACATGGAGAAAGAAAGACCAAATCACAGCAAAGTAGGATCAATTTAGTACTAGTGTGACTGGAAATGTCCAGCTGTTGGAGTCACACAGGGTTATACGCAAATCCTTGCTGTGCTTTAAAAAAAAAAAAATTAAACTTTTTATTTTGAGATAGCTGTAGGTTCACATGCAGTTGTAAAAAATAATACACAGAGTTCATGTATTCTATACCCAGTTTCTCTCGTCATTTGATTTTGACCTTGAGCAAGTTATTAAATCGAGCTAAGTTTCATATTCCTCATCTGTAAAATGAGAGTAATAATCACTACATGCCACAGTAGATTGTTTTGTAGATCATCTGAAATAACATTTATGAGACAACCTAGCACAGTACTTGTACCTAGCCTCTTCTCAATAAACAGATATTCTCCTTAGATTTAAGTAATAGTAACCAAATAATTCTGATTAATGGAGGAATATTAACCTAATGAATCTCTAGTAATATGTTCATATCCTGTCATGAGAAATTATACATTTTCAAAAATTATGATATAAAAATGATATTTTTTTAGAAAAAGTAAAATAACCTACGATTCTAACGCCCGTTTAAAATTATTGCTAACATTTTGTTGTATATCTTTCATTATTACATTTTCCACAACAAAAATTAGATTATGCCTCTTATACTCTTTAGCAACCATTATAAAAATTTAGCAGCTATTTAAAGGTTGCACAATATCGTGCAGTAAGGAGTACCACATTTTATTTACATTTGGGGGCTGCCCAGTGTCTTCTTGCTGGGTGCCCACGTTCTTTTTCTTCTCCTCCTCCTTCTTCAACCCCTCTTTCAATTAATTCTCCTCCCTCCTCTTCTTCCTCTTCCTCTTTTTCTATGTATAAAGATATTTGTATTAAACAACCTTGTAAACAAATTTTGCACTCATGAATATTTCCTCTATTTCCTCAGAGTCCATTTCTAAGGGTAAATACTATGGCTCAAAGGATCTGTACATTTTATGGGTATGAATACATAGCAAACCACATCATTATCAATTATTTAGATCAGTGTGTCTTTAATCAAGGTGCACATCAAAATCATCTGGGGAGCTTTTTAAGCCTATGAATCTTCAGGCTTGATTTCTGGAGATTTTTATTTGAGGGATCTGGCACTTTTAAGATGCTCCCAAGGGATTCCCATGTGTACATCTAGTTGGGTACCACTGGCTGAGAGGAAGACAGAGGTGAAAACTCAATAAAATTTTCCAATGACAGGAGGCTGGAAAGAAGTATGCATTAATGGGTGATAATTTCATTTTTCTCAAAGATGTCTATATGCCGGAATAGTGGAGGAATGTGTTGAGGGAACTTAATATATATGAAGCATCTTCGGTGAACCCTACTGTATTTCCACAGCACGTAAACTATCTTAATGGTCACAACAACCTAGGCAGGAGTGTTTTCTCCTATTTTATAGATAAGGAACTTGAAATTCAGGTAGTTAACTGACTTAGACCATCATTTGCCGATTTTGTTGAATACAGTCTTATTTCTAAAACTTATGCTTTTTTTTTTTTTTTTACACCACAAATTCTCATTGGTGAATATAAGAGGGATTAATGCAAAGTTATGAACTTGGACCCTCAAATCCAATTGCACAAAGAACACTGTTAGGGGATGTACTTATCTAAATCATCCATGAGAAACATTTAAAATAGTGTCTTGAAGTGCAGTCCAAAATGCAAAAATCCAAAGTGTGGTCCAAAATTCAAGAACACTAGAATTATTTGTGGGAAGAGGGCTGGAATTGAAAATGCAGATTCTTGACTCCCGAATTAAGACTTGAGACCCAGAAATCTGGATTTCTAACAAACACTCAGGAGATTCTGATGAACATCAAAGCTTGAGATCCAGTAGTTAAGAGTTTTAATTAAACTTGGGTATAATATAAATCAACAAGATAATATATCTGGAAAGATAGAAATTTTAATTTGAGCCAAATTTACATGGATCAAGGAGCAAACACACCTGCATTGCAGAAGTCACCTTTGAACAATTCATTTTAAGGATGTTTAAAATTTGCATTATACATAGAGAAGAGTCACCAGCATGGTCAATGTCCTTGACACAGTTAAAGAAACTGTAACCACTCAGCCTGAAATAGAGAAAACTTGTGTACCAAATAGCACTGTTATCATCCACTTCTAGTTAAAGGATGATATTTACAATCTAGTATAAACCAGAACTCAACTTCTAGAAATATCAGAATTAGTCATTAAACTCAAATAGCAATTCTAGATTCCTGCTTTTAATGATTATGCTGAGCTATTTTTCTATATGCAAACTGAATGAACTAGTCAATAAAAGGGCTTGTGGAAGTGACCATTTTTTCCCCTTAAATCTAATGGAGACCTGCTTCCAGCATGCTATCTATTTTAGTCACAAGAATGAAGTATATTGATATTTTCTTAGGATAAGAATGAGGGTAGGTTCTGTATGCCAAATCCTTCTCTGATGGTGATGTCAGTGTTAGTGAGGATCAAAGGTATTTTTTTCATATTTTGCTGGTGTGTAGATGAGAATCTAAAAAGCAGCTCAGAACCCAGAATGCTCATATAATTGGAATGCCATGGGGATCCCAGCCAGTCCTAAAGTGCTTTGGATTACTGGCTTTCTTTCCCCTGCCCAACCTCCTTCCATCCCCATGTACCGTACTAAAAGGGCCTCCTGCAGACAAGCAATTACACCTGTTCTGTATGGCCTTAGTGCTTGACTTGGACCAGGGCTGATATGCAGATGGCATGCACTGCATCAGCCCTGTAGGTTGTTAATATTTTGACTAACACCATAACTTGAGACCAAGGGGCAATAAGCTTCATGACGAGACTGATCACTGCTTACTACAAGGAAGAAATTTCTAAAAGCCGAAAATGACATGAACTGCTTCCTGCTGTAGCTGATTTCCCATCAGTAGGGATGTCGAGTTTTTGGGAAAGTTCTTGCAGATACCCTAAAAAAGATTTGAATATCAATTGAGAGCATGGACAGTTTTGTGACTTTAAAAGTATTTATCCATTTATTACTAGTATCAGAACCCTTTCTGAATAGAAGTCTTAGGCTCAGTCCATGAAAGAGATAAAAGAGAGGCTTTGCTGGCATGTCAGGGCTTTCTTCTTACCCTCCCTTGCAGACTCCCACGGTGCAGGTGGAAACCTTAGGACTGAGGAGCTCCTATTCTACTTAGCAGGGTAGTAGAGGCTTTCATCTCTGAGATGTCTATGGAAGTCTTTCCCTAGAAGGAGGAAGGGCTATTGTTATAAAACTAATGGCAGCTCCCCTCCACTGTTGCAGGAGGCTGAAGATTTTATCTGTGAGGCTGTTCTCTGCTTTTGTTAAATAATTTTATGGTGCCCGAGAAGGGACCTCACTATGGTCACCATTTGGAGTACTGTCATGTGTATCACTTCCTTTCCCAATAGTGTCAGTGTGGGAGAATAGACAGAATCTGAGCCTCAGCATTAGGGAAGCTGGGTTTAGACCCAGATTTGCAGTTAACTGAGTGGTTAAGGCAGGACCCACAGTCTCTGTAGTGCTTCTTCATCTGCAAAATAGTGATCATTGTGGCTACTCTACTTTACCATGGTATTGCCACAAGAGCCAAATGAAATAAAAAGAAATGTAAATGGTCTAATATAAAGCATATGAAGATGAATATTAATACAGTTCTTACAACAGATTAAAAATATACGTATATATAAACATCTACAGTTTTTGAAAACTAAGAAAAAATGTGCATTAACTTAAGTTAAATTGCAGCAGTACAGATTATGCTAAGGTAAGGATTGGAACAAATTAACTATAACATTAAGTGCTTGTCTCTTTATACAAGTCTTTACAAGGTTATAAAGAATGAGTATGCATGTAAGGAAGAACCATAAATCTGCCAAACTTGTTTTAAATGCTTTGATTATTATATTCCTACCAGAATCCGTGAGAAGCAGCTATTGCAAGCTCCTATTTTACAGTTGAGGTAACTGAGGTTTGGAAAGTGTAAGCATTCTGTCAGTGGAAGTGATAGGCAGCTCCACATGAAGAGAATTGTTGACCTTAGGCAGTGGTGATGGGGGAGAGGATTGTGAGAGGATTGTGTTCTTCTGTGATGTCATTGGTGAAAATTATTTGGGTCAGGTAGAGGATCAGAGAGGGTCTCAGGAGCAAGAAATTAATAAATACTATGAGTCTAAGGTGACCTTGCAACAACATTATTCTCATCTCAAATGCATCTATGGAGTTCTTGCTCTAAGTACTCACTCTACTAGTCATTGGAGAGGCAGCCAGTAACACACAGTTCCTGCTATTACAGCGTCCTCAACATTTGAGTATACAATTTAAATTTACTTTCTTGCTGTAACTTCTGCTTCCTTCCTCCACTTCTTCTCTTCTTTCCTCAATTCTCTGCCTATAAAAACACCACCAAAGTAAGAGTTTAGATATCCTTCCTCCTCTACCTTTCACCCTTTACCTTCTTCTTAGTACCAATTTCTTATATATTTACTATGTGCTAGGCTTTGTGTTATAGACTTCACACAGACCTTCTAATTTTGTCTTCAATAACAACACTATATAATGACTTAACATCCAGTTTAAAAAATAGATCTGGGATGTTAAGCAATTTGTTCAAAATAGCCTGTCATGATCAGTAAAGATCTGAGCTGGCTTTCAAGCCTGGGTCTTTAGACTTCAAGTACATCATACCTTACTTGATGTAATAGCTGCTTCTATTCAGCATGCATATATGTTTGCTGTTGACATTGATAATTGCTTTGGTAGACATTAAGAATAAAAGGTTAACAGCTTCTAGAAGCCATATTTAAAGAGAGTCAGTAAGCTACACATACACACACACACACACGCACGCACACACACACATTTGAGAATTATAAGTAAAGGTCATAAGTCTTGAAATTATTTATCTTGTAGGCAAAAGTAGAAATGACTACTTATATGCTATCATTATTAAAAGCCTGCAGAGTTAAAAAAAATTGGATTTGAGTCGTGACTACCATTTAATTGATATGCGACCTTGGCAATGTTATTTAATTTTAGTAATCCTCATTGGTATAATGGGAGTAATAATAGTGTCGAACATATAGTAATTCTAGGGATTCAAAGCACAACATAATTCATAGTGTACAGTAAGTACAAATATAATTTTTGTTATTATTGTTATGACTTTGATTAAGTTTTTATCATTTTTTGAGTACTCTCAGGGGTCTCATAGAAGATGCTGTAATTCCTCATTCTTTTATACTCAATGAATGTAGAATGAATGAACATTTGGTGTTTTTCAACACCATTAGAAGGGAACATCTTTTCACTACACCTTGGCCTATGCATGTTCTTAATCTCTTATATGGAATTGCTGTGTCTCAAGAGGGATGTCAAGACTTTATGAAAATCTTAGGTATGAATAACTGGGGATGCTCTGTTCTTTTATCCTCTTGGGAAAAAGAAGGCCCACTCTCCTGCACTCAGTTACTCTTCTGCTTAGTCACATTGTGACTGCCACCTGAGCATACCTCCCCTGGCTAACCATGCTGTAACCGAGCCTCACTTACCAGGTTTCTGTTTTCAGTACTAGGCAAACCATTTTAGTTCTCATGCTGTACTTTTTTCAACATATCAGTGAAGGCAGTAAAGTTTATCTTCACACCTCCATCTGCCACTATTTTGCATATTTTTCAATATGTTCAGTGGTCAGGAGGAGAAGAGAGGTGCTATTGATTGTGGGCTCCCTCAGACACCCCCAATAAGCACTTCTTAGTTAATTTGGCAATGATTTATTAAACAAGTCATCGAGACCCACATTGTAAAGAGTTGGTAAGTCTAGACGGAGAAGAGGTTACAGTGATATGGGAAAGGCAGGACTTACCCATGGGAAGCCCAGGGCCCCAGATGACAACACAGGCAGTGCAGTCAAGCCAGGGGAAGACAAAAAGAGGAATCGGCATGGGCTGGAGTTGATGGGTCCTGACATGATGTGTGGAATGATGTATAAAATTAGGTTATTGAAAAATGCTTGGCAAGTCTTCCAGAAAACTAGAGAAACAGTACTAGCATCAAGGAAATTGTTGAACTGTGGCATTGAAAGATTTGCTTACTACCCAAATCAAATGTGGACTTGGTATGGTGGTAGAATCGTCAGTTTTGGCATTAATTCACTAAATGAACTTGGGCAAGTAAATCCTTCTCTCTAAACTCTGATTTTATCTTCCTGAATTTGAAGACAATAATTTTGCCTTAATTTGGCAGTTGTGAGAGCTTAAGGAGACAATAGCTAGAAGGTGTATAACTTGACACATAGTAAAAACTCCATACATTTATTTATTACTGAAAATTAAACTGAAGTGCATGTGAATGAAGTGACTTGCCTGCAATCAGTGAGTCTTGTTTTTTTTTTTTCCATAAAATAATGTCGGAATTTTTTTAGCTCTGAATACAAAATACCTTAATTTTTAAATGGATATAGATATTATTCAGTAGACTAGATTTCAACCTTTAATTTGCAGTTGCAAATTTTTTTAAGCTCTTGTCTTTTTTTAATTATTCATTTTCACTAAATTTTTAATAAAAGATATGTAAATACAGAAATAACATGACTAAATTGCAGTTCTGATGTGTTGTACCAATTATTATATGTAGGTTTTAAATATTAAAGAACACGATTACTAAGCATGACTTTATGAAATCAAATCTCGCTAAAGGTTTGATCTGCCTCAATATTTTATAGTTTCTCTATCAAAGTTCTATTTCCTGTCAGCAACTCTCAATTGCTTATTATTTGTGTGTCTTTTGGAATACTTCAAACATGGCCATTGAGTGAAAACAGCTATATCCTTAGATAATAGCTAATTCACAACGAGCAGAATAGCAAACATTTTATAGGGATTGAGAAACAGTTCTTGACATGCGACCAGAACTAGTTGTGCAATTTGAAGAACACCATCCTGCCATTTAACATGGGCCACAGCAATGACAGTGGTGGAAATTCCAGGTTAACACACACACAGAGGACTTCCAAATCTAGATCTCCAGCCTAGAACTCTCTTCTTTGCTCTACACTCAGTTGTCCATCTCCTTGGAGGGCTTTTCCACATGATGTCCTAGGTGGCTTGATTAACAGGCTTCTAGACAAACTTGGTTCTTTCTCTCAACATCTGCTCTTTTTCCTGTTCAGAAGTAAATGGCGCAACCATCCATCCAGGAACCAACTAAGCAAGAGCCACTCTTGGCAGCAGGGTGTAAGTGGTATTACTATTTGTGGTTAAGAATGTAGACTCAAGGGGAAGATTACCTGTTCATTACCTGTGAGATCTGGGGTAAATGACTTAACCTTTCTGTCATATTTAAAATACCCACAATATAAGGATGATAGTAGTTCTAATTTCATAGGTTTAGTGTGATGATTAAGTGAGTTAATTTTCTAAGTGCTTAGAACAGTGCTTGGCACATAGTAAATGCCATGTAATGTTTGTTAAATAAATAAATCACACATAGCATTCCCTGAAAGGCTATTAAATTCACAGTTTCCTCTTCATCTCCACAGAAGCTGCCTTAGTTCAGATTCTAATGCCCCTGAAATAATAAAGTGATCTTCATCTTCTCAGTGTGCTACTGCCTCTAGTCTTGTGCTGCTCCAGTCTATACCCTATGGCAACCAGAGTGACATTTATTGAATGCACAGCTTCTCTTATGCTGCCTTGTCTATGACTTTTGAGTGATTCTTCATTGTCTTACCCAGGCTAATTTGTTTTTTTTATGGTCTGGCTTCTGCCTGCATCTCCAGCAACCACTGTCTCTCCTTCTTACCCCATGTTTGAAACATTACAAACCAATTCCATTTCCCTAAGCCTACCTTCATTTGATCTCCTCCTTTTTGGTGGAAAGCCCCTCTCTGCTTTATTCACCTTCAGATCAAGCTTAAGCATCACTCTCTGCAGATTCCCTGGCCTGTCCACCAAGAATTCCTTCCCTTGTGTTTCCCCTGTGTAGGTGGTTATCATTGCATAACAGTCTTTCATTGAATTTATTTATTTGCACATCTACCTCCCCAACCAAAATGTGAGTTCCTGAGGGCATGGAGTATTTCACTCTATCTGAATTTATTTCTCTCACACACATTTAGTTTTAATTGACATTTTTTGTTTTATTCCTGTACCTTCTACAATGTCTGACACAGAATTAATGTTCAATTAACATGCATTGAGTGAATAAAGAAATACACCAAATAACATCTTACTGATTGTTTAACCCAACCCTAATTTTTTACATGAGAAAGCAGATCTCAAAGAAGTTAGTTAACTTGCTCTAGATTACCCAGTGAGACAGCATTGGAATCTAGATTAAAAGCAACTTTCCAGCATTTTCTGTTACTACATGGCCACAATTATTAATATTCGTTTGGATCAATTACATAAATTTAAATTCCATACCGAAGAAGCTAAGTGCTCCTTGACCTTATTCTCTTAATATATTCCCATTAGAAATACTTTTATTGATATGCTAGAGCAGACCTTGTAGTCTGAAATGTTAGCTGAATCTCCAAATAACTCAGGGGTTCTAGGACAGAAGTATAACTTGTCTACTCTCCAGGTACTGGAAGTGACCTTTACTCTTTAACATTTTAATTGGGGTTGGGGTTGATGCAGCAGACCACTTTTTGAAATTTAAACCTGGGAACTCTTTTAATAATTATTTTGTCTTTGAGAAACTTTCTGTGTGTATGTGTGTGTTTGTGGTGAGCAAGGAGGTGATAGGTTATTTGAGAGAGTGGTTCAGAGGTGAGAACTTGGGCATGCCCTGAGTTTTGCATTCCAGTTGAAAAGTCATTAGGAAAGGGTAAGGTCAACTACGAATTCTGCCAAGTTTTGCCTTCAGTGCTGCAAAATGAAATGAGGTAATGTACTTTATGAACTGTGAAGAGCTATAGAAATGAGAGGCATTTTTAGAATCACTGATTTATAGAAAAGGAAGGTCTTTAGAGATGATGTAGCCCTCCCACTTTCTCATTTCACACAGAAGGGAAGTGACTCACCCAAGGTCATAGCTAGAAGGTAGTAGAGTTGAGTCCTGAGTCCTCTAGAACTCATAGCTTACCTCTCTCTACAGGCACTCTACAATCTTACCAACTATGTTGGTGCCTAAATGGGCTGGACTCTTTCCTTCTTTGTACTTTTACAAATGCTGTACCCTATGTAGGGATATTTTTATTTCATGGCTGCCTGGGGTACCTCCTGCCCCTGTGAGATTTGGCCTCATCTGATACCCCTCTAGTCTCCTAGTTCTGCACTCCCGAGCCGGGGCAAAACATAAAACACAAAGGAGACACAGCCCTTCCTTTAAAGAAATTTACAATGAGTTATTTCCATTTGAAAGGGGACCCCTTAAGTACGAATTTCCATCCATATCTGTGACTCTGATTGGAGACATTTTTCCTGGAGAGAGATGGGATTAGGTCACAGAGCAGTTCCTCTCAGACACATGCCCCCTCTGGTTCTCAGAAAATCACACCTCATAAGCCACACCTTACTCTACTAATACTTAAAGTCAGGAATTTGTAGGAAGCCATTATCCTGGAGACCCAGAATAGCCTGAAATATCTGTCAGAAGAATGTTTGTTTTTTCTCAGAGAGGGGTAAAGTTATAGAGAAGCAAATTTTGAATTGTTCATGGAAGCCCTTCCTATCAGGAGGGACTGAACAACCATAGATGGGTGTGCATCCCTGAGAAGGTAGGGTCTCCGTGTCCTTGGAGGTATTCAAGAAGAGCAGTCAGCAGCATGCAGAGCTGAGCTAAGCCACATGACATCCAAGCTTCCATTTGGCTTTGAGGTCCTTTATTCTATGGTAGAGTTTTCATCCCACCTGAAGTATTACGGTGTTGGGTCCTGATTCCACAAAGTGAAGAAGAGGGTTTTTTCCCAATGGACCTCCAGAGGTGTATTATTTTAATCAAGATTGGGATAACCAAATGAAGGTTTCTTGAAATGTTTAAAAAAGTCATAATTGTGATGTGAGTGTGTGTGTGTGTGTGTGTGTGTGTGTGTGAGACAGAGAGAGAGAGAGAGAGAGAGAGAGCGCGCGCGAGAGAGAAAGAGAGTATGAAGAGAGCAGTAAATATATTTTTCTTATCTGTCATCTTTCCATTTACAGGTAATTCTATGAAAACCTATATATGTATAAGTACATATGTGTGTGCGTATATACATACATATATGTGTGTGTGTGTGTGTGTGTGTATATATATATGACACATATGCTGTTTCTGAGTTTCTGAGCTAGATGTTGGGGGTACATATTAAAAGACCAATAAAATTTGGTCACTGTTCTCAATTTGCTCAGCTCGTGTGGAAAGAGAGAGCTAGGGGGAGAGCCTCCCCACTTACAGAATATGTGTCTGTCAGTGTCCCAGAAAGAAATAGCTGGCATACACAAACTGAGTGATTAGAGAAGAATTAAATAAAGAATTCATTTATAAAAGATTGGGTAGGTTGTATGGAAACTACAAGGATAATACAGTATCTTGGGGCTATTAACAAATGGCTGTTTTGACCCTAGTATGTGAGGGGTAACAGGAAGAAGCAGTTAACGGAATCTAGAGATATAGAAAATGGCATGGAGAGGGCCACGTGGCAGAAGTTGTGACCTTCTGCCAAGGATGCAGAAGCTGAGCTGACTGCACAGGAGAGAGGTTGACCTTACTATTCCTCCTCTCTGATCTCCTCCAGTGCCCTCCGTTTCTTGACCCAACTCAAAGTCAGGGAGGGAGCCCTTTGATCAAGTACAAACAGGCCAGGCTTCCAGGACACAGAGCTGGTGATGGGCTGGGAGTGGATCTTTGGGCATGCATTGGAGACAGAGAGTTCATTTTGTTAGAGAAAGTAATCCTCCAGTGCTGCGAAGGCATGCTCAGGGCTGCTTCTGATCAACACTCACATACCCACATGCATCTTCTCTCCACCCAACACCATTTAGGAGAACTTGATGATTTCAGATACTGTGGGAAACATATCATCTACTTTATTTTCTCATTTCACTTTCACAATTATGCCTCGAACTAGGTGAAGAGACAGAACACAAATGAAGATAAAATCTCTGACTCTGAAGCGCATGTGGTGTGCCAAATTCCTGAGGACTCTGAGCACATCTGCTTGGGGCATTCCTTGGGGTAGTATCTTCAGAAGACAAACTGTCTCCTGTCTGGACACCCTTCCAAACCCCTGACCAGCCGTGATTCTTCACCTGTGACTCGGGTTTTCTCTTCCAGGAAGGTTTTATACAATCTCCTAGCTGGTGGTGTGTGTCTCTCTTATGCTCCCTGTGTATGCTGGTCTCACTGCTCATATGGCACCAATTATGTTGAATTCAATCATCTTGATTGTTTTCCCCACGAAGTCTTTGACATCAGGGATCACTTCTTTTTCATTTATATGTCCATAAAAAGCACTGTGTCTGCCATGCACTTGGGCTCAGTAAATATTTCTTAACTAAATGATTGAAAAATAAGGACTTTGTCTATAACTTAAAAAGATCAGGTGGAGAAGAGCTAGGATGGTAAAGAATATCTTCAATATTTCAGGAACATTCAGTACTTAGGAGACCTAGTAAGTTCCGTAACCAGATAGGGCAAAGTGATGTCGTGAAAATCCCGTTGTTATTATTCATGATAACACCATCCCATTGCAGTTAATGGAAATAAATGTACCATTTAGTACTTTAAATCATGAAGCAAAATAACTGCCTTCTATTTTCAGTGACCTTCTGATGCCCTCATTATTTTCTCACTGCAGATATCTGTGCCTGATCTTGTTGATTCAGCATAAGGGGGTGCATCCAAGAGGCATAGGTGGGGTGCAGGGAAGTGGGGAGTGGGGGAAGGAGGAATCTGGAATCACTTGAGGGGTGGAGAATGACCACTCGTGATTCCTCCACTCTTGCCTGCCTATAGGTGTTTCCATCACAGCTCTTAGCATGTTGCATTGCACTGTTTTACATGACTCCCTACTAGACTATGAGCATTCAAGGGCTGGTATCACACTTAATTCATCTCTGCGTCCTCAGTGTCTGATATGGTATGTTGGATGTAGGAGATTCTCAGTAAGTGTATGCTATGTAAATGGAGAATGAGTAAGTGAATGATTAAAGGAAGGACTAATTTCTTTCTAACCTGTACCACCAATCTGGAAGAAAGAATGAAAGCATGAGAGAGAGAGAGAGAGAGTGAGTGAGGACTCTGTGAAGAAGACAATAATTGAATTTGGGGGAAAACCCCAAAGGGAAAGACATCTTCCTTTGCTGCTCTTCCCTTTCCCTCTTGCAGCCCCCTTGCTCCCTCTGCACTGACATCCATCAACATAAGATTTGGCACCATAAGTACCATATCTGTTTGGTTCAATGTGTTGTTCTCACTGCTTTGAGCAGTGCTTGCCACATAGCTGTAGTTCAGTGGGCAATTTTAAATAAAGTTAAAATCTCTCTGGGTTTTTACTCCTCCTCTCACAGTTGGTCTCTCTTACTTTCTTTGCCTCCACCTTCAATGCTGAATATACATGCTGATCTGCCTCACCCCATGCACCTAAAGTAAAATCAGAAGGGAGCTAAGCTCTCATGTTGTGAAACTTTCCATTTTACAGAAAAGGACACTAGGCCTAAAAGGGAAAAAGACTCGTCTAAAGTCACAAGTGTCAGACTTCACATTAGAAAATGAATCTTTTGTCTCCTTTGTTTGCCATCATGTTATGACCCCAAAGTTTAGGCTTGTTTTTTTTTTTTGGTTCAGTGACTTTCACTTTTCTTCTCCCTTTCTTCTTCTTCTTCTTCTTCTTCTTCTTCTTCTTCTTCTTCTCTTCTACTACTACTACTACTACTACTACTACTACTACTACTACTACTGGAAAACTCTTTGTTCAAAGGAAATGTTATGCAGAAGCTGAATATGTAAAACAGATGAAATCTGTGCTGCTGTGGTTAGAGCAGCAATGGAGACACTCCCCCCACCCCACCCCCCAACTCAGACATGAAGGGCTCCTAGGGAGCTCAGAGGAGCACAGTTCAAAACTGCATGAATCTTTATTAAAAGCATTCTGGTGAGGGTAAAGGGAAGATTCGATCGAGTTTGGGCTCTTATCCATAGTTTCATGTGTGCTTACGTAGTGACAGTGGCAGTTATGAATGAATTATGCCTGGTAGAGGGGAATCACAGTGAAGATGGTGGGGCGTGCTAACGTTGAGGCGCAGGTTCCAGGTTCAAGGCTCAGAGCTGCCAGTTATTAAGGGCAAAATTGTGTGTGTGTGTATGTGTGTGTGTGTGTGTGTGTGTGTGTGTGTGTTTTAACCTTCAATTCAGCTTTGATTTCCTCAAAGTATAAATGAAGGTTCGCAATATCAGTGGTGAACAAGCTATTTATGTCCTAATCCTTACGCAGGAAATTAAAAAAATGTGAAGTGCCACTTATTCAAAACAATTCAAAGTGAAAATGTCTTTACTGAGTTTTATGGAAAATTATATTCTTATAACTTACACTGCCTCCTTTATTAAGTAGGAGACTTTCAATGAGAAACTTGAAGGCTTTATAAGCCAATAAAATTAAATCTTGGCATACTTGAGAAATGGTAAAGCAAAGACAAGTTTGTAATATTCCATCCTGAAATTGTAGAGTAATTGAGCATTCACATTTGTTCATATGCATTATCTCTATTCATTAATGAGAAAAAATCCTGCGATGTAGATACAATTAATAGGGAGAATTAGAGAGCTAAAGTGATTTTCTCTAAGTCACTCAGCATGTTTGCCACAGAGCTGGGATTCAAAGTATTTAATTTCAGTTAAGCCAATGTTTACTAACTTTATTAATGAAGGCAGACCTAACATCCATAATAAACCTCTAAATTTTAATGCTTAACACCATAAGTTTTTTCTTGTGAATCTAAGGGCCTAACGTGTGTGCTCTCTTCTTAGCAGGCTCCTTTCATCTGTAGTTCTACAGTCTTAAACGCATGGCCTCTAGGCTGCTTGGGGGTCATCTTCATTTTCTTTAGCTGGAAAGGGAAAAGCACATGTAGGATTACATGAGGAACATTTTTATGGAGCAGGTCTGAAAATGACTCATACCACCTTCCATTGGTCATTAAGGCAATCACACGACCATTGTCAAACACAGGTGGGCTGGGAAAATAAGCTCTTATTGTGTGCCCAGTGAGGAAAGGGGCATGATGATTTGCCACATTAGTGAGCGCCTTGAAGACTAGGGCTGATCCTTATTTATCTCCCTGGATTGCTCATTCCTTTTGTGTTAAGAATCTTCCCACTATCTGAACCTCCCTCTGCCATGTTGAAGAGTCTTCTTTCTGTTAATAAGGTGGAGTGTAAGATCCTAATTCTTCTTCCTTTTTCTGACAGTATTCCCCCCACCTCCCCTTCATGTGGGTACAGTTGGGGATGCCATATTGTCGAACATAAACTTGCTCCTCCAGACACAGCTGATGGGTGCAAGGTTAGGCACCACATTAAGCCGAACTGAATAGAATCCTTTGTAGAAGTCTTCTCTAGGATTTTTAAAGCTGTAACTGAGGAAATTAGCTTCTCTGGGGATGCAACCTGAGGCTTAGGAGCTGTTCGTGGCCACAGTTTCCACGTTGCAGCAGAAGGCAGTCTGCGGTAATAGACAAGGAAACCATCAGTGCAAAACCAGGGAGGGGCAGAAAATAGATGGGACAAGACCTTAGGGCTTATGTTCTGGGTTCTAATTTCTCCAAGATCCAGCTACAACCTCATGTTCCTGAAGTTTGGTTGAACACTTTCCCCTATGTGAGATAACGTAGTGTCCTTCCAATAAATCCTGTTTGCCTGACCTGGTCTGAGTTGGATTTATCTAAGCAATCATAAGAAACCTGATCATGCAGCACAGGATGAACCAGAGTGGGACTCTGCTGCCCTTCGGAAGGGTTTTTTCTCTTGTAGTGGAATAAGTCCTGTTCCTTGTCCTTTTCTCTTGTAGTGGAATAAGTGCTGGTGGGTTGCAGTGAGCTTATTCCCTACCCTGCAGACCTTTCCAGCCCCAGTGGGGAAGGCTTCAGTCCCGCCCATAGGACTTCACCATTAGTGAATTGTTCATGAGGCTTCTAAAAATTTTTTTTTGCAGTTGCATGGTAGACATTTCTCTTTCTTGTTCATCTGCCTCACCCAACCTGAATGTTTGAGTTTCCACATAGATTGAAGGTCTTATCCAGAGGCTAAGTGGGCCAGTGAGCCCCCTGGTTCTGGATTCACTGATATATAAACACCAGATGATCTGTGAGGCTCCTTCCCACTCTGAGCTTTGTACAAATGTTTCACATGGGCTGAGGGTGGACAAATAATTATTTCTGAAGTATCTCTCCTTTTACTAAGTGACTACCCCTGACATTTCTCTTTTAAGCCTGTAAGAGAATAAATACCTCTATGACACATGAGTTTGGTAGCTTAGTGACCTTTAAGATTTCTGTTTTCTCATTTGTAAAATTAATGATTAGTGAGGATTACATTATATTAATTCATAGGGACAGGAATTGGCTGTTAGTTTCTCTCTTATACCTTCTTATATTACCTACCTCTACATTCAAGGCTCTAAGCAGTGGAGGGAGCTTAAGACAAGAGAGATACAGTGGTTTCGCTCAAAATTTCTCAGGAACCACAACCACATTCCCCTAACCCGCTCCTCTTGGCCCTCCTTCCCTCCCTCCCTCCACGACACCTCTATATTTTCTCTCTTCTCCATTGCAATGTCCTTTTTTTCTCCCATAAGCTCCCTTTATCTCCACTCCGCCCCCTTGCTCTCCCCTTCTCCCTCCGGCCCCAGCTGCTGGTGTGCCTGGCTGTTCGAGTTTGCTCTATAAAAGATTGCTCAATTCATTTTCTCTACTGCGGCCCAGTGCCAGACCTCAGGGTAGGCCCACAATGACCAAGTTGATTATGTGCACCACTTCCCCTAAAGTACTACAACCATATTCCCTCTCAACTTCCAGGCAGGATAAGACAGTGAAGGTGAACATGATTCATAAACTCTAAAGAGCTAAAGAGAGAGCAGTGGGCCCTGACTTACTCATTTCCATATTTACAAAGCTTAGCACAGTGTCTGGCACTGAGTCAGTGTTAACAATGTTTGTTGAAATTAAATGAATCTCTTTTCTTAGCTTCATAGCACTCTGGGCACACCAGGAGAATCTCCATTAACTTCTGATTGCCGCAGTGGTGGTTTGCAACCCTGGCTGCACATTAGAATCACCTGGGAAGATTTAAAAACACTTGTGGCCAGACCTTACCCAAGACCAAATAACTAGAAATCACTGGTAGTATGGCCTGAGCATTAGCACTTTGCAAGAGCTCAGTGGGTGATTTTGATATGCACCCATTATGGGTTTACAGGATAAGACCAGGTTCCCTAGCCTGGTACCCATGACCCTCAATGTCTTGGCTCCAGCCCTGTTTCCAGCCTCATCTCCTCCTACTTTATTCTGCACACTTAACATTCTATATACTTGACATTTTCACTCTTCTCTGTGGGCATCACTTTGCCTTTGACCAGGTTGTTTCCCCTTCAAGGACAGCCCTTCCCTAGTGTCTTTCCTGGCAAGCTCCTACTCATTTTATAAGACCCAGATTAAATGCCAGTTCCTTTGAAACTTTTGCATCCTTTTCAAGATTCTAGTAGTGCAGATTTTCACTGTTGCATCATATTGTCTTTTCTCATTTAGTTTTGCCTGATAACCTCCAATTTCTGTTCTACTTTCCTGGATTTAGTTTCTTCCACAATGGCCCCTCCTGCCCAATAGTCCAGGCAGAATTTTTACTTGTTGTTATTGTTTTTGTATTTGTATTCCAGTTTTGTCCTTGGAGAAGGCTGTTTGGGATCTTTTTTGGCTATAAGCTTTGAAGTTCACTAGCTCGCCCCATCCTCCCATCTTTTCTCTGCTTCCAGAACCTCTGCCTGGGTGCAGTGGCTGGGACCCTACTTTTTCAGGAGAGGCATTTGGATACAAATTTCAAACTGAACAACAGCTCAGTTTTATTGAGTGTTTACTATGTACCATGTTAAAGTACTTCATGGCATTATCTCACATAACCCTTTACATATGAGCCACTGGGATTAAAGACCTTAAATGAATTGTCCAAAAGCTAACAGGCAACAAGAGGCAAAGCTGGGATTTCCTTGGCCTAACAGTCTCGGAAGTCCACATGTTTCATGTCTATGTGCTACTTTAATGTTTCTTCTCTGTGCATTTGGGTTTTGACTCTGCTGTTGCAGTCTCCAGGTTCTATCATATTTATTGGTGTATCTTTTCTACTCTCCTAACTGTGACCTTCTCAAGGTCAGGGATTGAGGTATTCAAGTCTATATTCCTAGCACTTAGCAAATTGCCTGGCATGGAACACAGACTCAGTAAAAACCGTGGCCTGAATAAATAAATGGCCAGTATAGCCTTAAGAGAGACTTGTAGGAAAAAGGAGACGAACAATCTAGACCACAGTCTGACCAAAAAAAAAACCCCTCCTCTGATGGCCCTGATTAGTGAGATCTCTGCTAGTCAGGGAAGGCAGATGGGTAGAGGAGTAGGGGCAGCCGGCCTGAGGGTGCCTTTCCCTGGTTCCCTTGAAATCCAGCGTCTGTCCTGTCCTGTCACCCAGCAGCAAGAGAACATTTGTTCCCTTAAGGGCCGGCACTGTGCCAGCAGCAGGTGGCGGCCTGTCCACTGGGAGGGAGGGAGGCAGCAGGCGGGAGCACTGATGTGTGCCTGAGACAAGATGCTGCAAGTCTGCTTGTGGCACGGTGGTGACAGCAGCTGGGACCGGGTTGCAAGTCGCCATTCTGTAACCATTAAAAACCAGTTGCTGTTCCTTTCATAGTAATAAATTAAAATATCACTCCAGAGTTAGCTGGTTTCAGAGAGCAAAAGGAAAAAAAAAAAAAGACAAAACAAAAACAAAAACGCAATCCTATATGTTATTAGTTAGATTGTCTATAAAATTGATAGGTTTCTTGGTAATTACAGAAAAGCTTTATGGCTGCTTTTAAAGATGCAATTTTTCATTTCTTTGCAGGAAATAAAAAAGAAGAAACAGCAACCTTCAATCAACCAACAACATATACATTTGGAAATAGGAAGATGAGGATGAAAGTATAAGCAATGCATTTCTTTCTGCTTATTGGGTTGCTCAAAGAACTTAAGCGTTATTACTAAACCAAGCCATCAGTATCTCTCTTCACAACTGTCTGAAAATGTGCATGTTTGATGTCAGCAGGACCGGAGTAGAAGCCTGTGAAGTTGACCTCAATGGCCCCATGTGCTTTGGCCTTCTGCGGGTCACTTTTTAACTTAATGACCAGATAAAGTAGCTTGGAGCCCTTCTGTCTGCAGTGGGCAGCGCAGTGCCCTCCTGAAGATTTAAAGGTATTCACGACATAGCTCCTTGTGATCTCTTATAGCCTCTTGATGTGAATTTTGTCTTCTTGATCATCCAACTCAACTTGGCCTCTTGTAGCTGCCCTCCTGCCTCAACCACTCTGTTCCCTCCGTTGTCAGTTTTATTCTTCATTCTCCAAATTATCACTGCAGAGGGTAGCTATATGTAGCAGACTTTCACTAAAAATTTAGAGATAACTACAAGGATTATAGCACAGAGAAACTGGGTTACTAGATGTCTCAAAAACTGCCGGCCTCCCTTTGCATGAAGAAAACCTCGCATGCTGTTAATGTTCAAGTCTTGCTTGCAGACAAGTTTCATTAAACCATGACTCCAATATTCCTATTACTTTGCAGGCAGAGCAAATCAGCTCTTTTTTTGTTTTCTTTCCTCTTTCTTCCTTCCTTCCTTCCTTCCTTCCTTCCTTCCTTCCTTCCTTCCTTCCTTCCTTCCTTTCTTTCTTTCTTTCTTTCTTTCTTTCTTTCTTTCTTTCTTTCTTGTAAATTCTTACCCATTAGGACAACACAGGAGTCCTTGGTGTGCTCAAAAAATTTTTTTAAATAGCCTTTGAATTGTATTCTAAATGAAATAAGAATCAAGCTTTATCATACTAAGAGGGAATCTGATGGATAAATGTGACATCAAATTATTACTATAAAATATTACTGCTACTATTAGTATTAAAATAATCATTACTATAAACAGAAAAAGAAATTGGGCAGTTTTGTGCCACCTTCCTTTAGCAGCTATGAGCTCATGCCCTGATGTCTGATCCAGTCTGGGGCAGGTAGCAGGGTAGCAACATGGCTGTTAAAGACATGTCATACGCAGTAATCTGCTTGGGGTGATTTCCTTACAAGGGGACTGTGAGTATGACAGATATTCGAATTTTTAGTCTGTTTTCCAGTAGAATAAAGCTGGGTCTCTTTAAGTTAAGAGAATGACACTGATATCTCAGATGTGGGCTCAATAGTTTGCTTAATAAATGGAAGGAGGAAAATTAATCAGCAGCATGAAGGCCCTCAACCACATTTGAAATTATATCAAATATATGAGATTATTTGTAAGATCTTGTTTGTGATAGAGCAAAATATATTCTTCAAGGTAGTGGCAGTAGACAGCAGGATTTCTGCATTCTCCATTTTGGACTCTTCTATGGACTGACAGAATACCTGGCATAGACTGGGCATTCAACTTGGTAAATGGAACCAATGTCATATCATGTCAAAGCCCCTTACATATGCTATGACTGGAATGCTTTCCTTTAATGTGATGTTTGCATGCTTGTGCTTGTGCACACACAGAATCTCTCTTAATTACGTTAATTCCTGCTTATTCCTTTACATCGTAGACCCCTGTAATCTACATCCTAATACTTATTCAATTTGCCCCTTGTACTTCAGGTTCTCATTATATTTGTAATGGTATTGTTTAAATATGTGTTCATGTGTTTGTGATTATTCGTTGAAGCTCTTCATTCTTCTCTCTACTTTCAGCTTCTTGAGGGAAGGCTACGTCTGTGTTATTAACAGCTGTTTTTCTAGTACATGGCCCAATGCATGGAATAGAGCAGATACTTATGGCAGAGACAGAATACCTTTCACGAAACCCATTTCCTCTTCATGGGCATGAGCCAGGCTACACATCCTCGTCTTATTAACTGCTAAGTATGGCTGTTTGATGGAGTTCCAGTCAATAGAATGAGGTAGCAGAAGTAATATGTTGTGACCCTTCCCAGCCTTGCCTTTTAAAACCTACCATGAGATATTTTCCATGCTTTTGTCTCTTACCACTGGCTTGTGGGAGACAAGCCTGGTAGTTTTGGAAATTGTTTATTGAAGATGGTAGAGCCACATGATAGAAGGCATCTGGGCTTTTGAAGCATTCCTAAAAATAAGGCTATCACCAATCAGGATTACCTATTGTGGACTGTAGCTGAATGAAAAACTTTTATTGTATTTGAGCTTTTATACATTTTTTAGTTTGTTACATGGGCTAGAATTATCTCAATTAATACAGTACTCATTTTTTTTTTTTGCATGTGGAATTAATAGATGTAAATAGAGAAGTGGGTAGCTGGGATACAGATTGTATCATCAGAAATGATGAGGCTCGTTATATTACACCAATCTTCAAGGTGCAAAAAGACAAATGATTTCATAGGTAAGAATCAAGTAGTATCCCAGCAATTCAAATTCACTTGTACCCATGCAATAAATTCCTCAGACTGAAATTAACACAAGCTTGTTCCCCCTTTGCACCCACAGAAATCTTCTCTTCTTTAAGATACCTAACTTTCCTAGTCGCTGTAGACTAAACGTTTGTGTCCCCCCCCCCACCCACTGCCACCCCTCCTGATAGCCATGTATTAGATCCTAACCTCCAATGTGATGGTATTAGAAGGTGGGGGCTTTAGGAGGTGATTATGTCATGAGCGTGGGGCCCTCATGAATGAGATCAATGCCCTTATGAAAGAAGCTCCAGAAAGACCTTAGCTCCTTCCACCATGTAAGGACACAGAGAAAGGATGCTGGCTATGAATCAGAAAATGGTTCACCAAATACAACCGTGCTGGTGCCTTGATAGTGGATTTCCTAGCCTCCAGAACTGTAGGAAATAAATTTCTGTTGTTTATAAGCCACTTCGTTTTTGGTGTGTTGTTATAACACCCTGAACACACTAAGACACTAGTACTATATTGCAAAATGATCTACTCTTTCTCTCTGTACCTTTGAAAACTCCAACATTTTACCAGGCATTCATAATCTTTTGAAATCAACTTGTATTAAGAAATACACTACTGAGTTTTGTTTTACTTTCACAGGGAGAATGGCAAAAATTGGTCTCTAATTGCTACAATTTCAAGAGTAGATTAAAACAAAGCAAAGGTTATTAAGCAGTGACAGGCAGTTTACACTCTCATCACCTTCAAGTATATGTACTACTCTGCTCAGATGACAGGCAAGATGATTAAAGGAATCTGATATTTATAAAAATAGAACTGTCTTACCAGCTCTAGACTTTAATCTCTGAACTACTTTCATTGAAAGAAAATAATTCCCAATTGAAATAGATGCCAGCATTTTTCCATGACAACATGATGCCTCCAGAATCATGGACTCTAGGAGACTCAGGAGAGAGGACAGGAATCTAGATGGTATGGAGTCAAGAAGACTATAGAAATATTTGTTTGTGGGTTCAATATGACACAGCTATAAGAGATGAGGTGATCTAGCAACTGAAAGGTAACTTACTCCACATGGGACTTTACTTTTCAGAGGTGTGAAGCCTGGTGATGAAGGACAGACTTGAGGGACCATAAGAATCTGCAATATCTTTGTCTGCATCTCCCACTTTCAAGCCTAAGAACTAAAGACTCAGCTCATCAAATGTATTAAGACACTGAAGGACCAGTTTTTGCTATGAATGGGGTCTGGATAAAGTGTGTTACTTCTCAACTGCAGTTTAGGTAAGTCTTAGGTGAGTTTAATATCCCTGTGATGTCTATGAGTCCTGGGCTGTAGATTCCCTGCCTCACTATCACTATCTGTAGTCTGTCTGATTGGCTGACTGAGGATTTTTATTCCCAAGTGCCCTTAGGGTTACAGCCTAAGCCTTCATTTCCAAGATGGTTAGTTGAGATCCAAGGCCATCATGTTCTGCCAGCCTTCTTTCCTACTGAGTTAGGTTCAAACAGCCTTCTTCGATCCATTCCCCTGACACCTACCTGACAATGACCCATCTCTTCCTAAAAGCCCCAAGTCTGTTGTCCACAAGGAGAGTCACTTCAGTTCTGTTGTTTCTTATGCTACCTTTCATGTCCGTCCTCCTTAAAGGCCTGAGCCATGTCTTACTTATCTTCATATCCCCAGTGCTCAGTCTGGAGTTTGGTACAGAGAAGGTACCCAGGAAGTATACAGTGACTACATAAATGACTTGGTAATTTGGAAAACTGGCGCCATTGTGAAGAAAAGGCCAACTCCTGTTGCTCTGATTAATTTCCCTGAAGCTAGTTGGCTCCAGCTTGTGGCCATATAACCAAAGCCATACAGGGCTGGGCCAAGTGACTCCTTCCCAACTGAGAGGGTGGGAGGCTGAGAAGTATGAAACATAACAAAATGAAGAGGGTAAGAAACAAGAACCTGCTACAATTACCAAACATTTTGGGTAATGGACGTTTTTCCCTAAAGAGAAAATGAGCTAGGGAAACTTAGACCTTGGAAGATGAGATAGCTATTCACACTGGAAAGGACTGAAGAGAGAAAAAAAGGGTGCTTTAGAGACAAGATCTGACATATTGAGCAAAATATGGTCACTAAATCCTAGCACTACTTCAGTAGTAATTGCATCTATTATTAGGACCACGATTACTACCATTACCACCTCTTTTGTCACCACTGTTATCACCATTTTCTTGACACTTATCTGAGCCTGAGCTTGATGATTTTACTAACATATCCTCATTTAATCTTCATAATAAACTTTAGAGAGAGAATATGAATATCATTATCTCCAAGGTATAGGTCAAACTAAGGTCCAGGAAGGTTAAATGTAGCAGAGATAATGCCACTCACCATGGCATTTTTTGAGCACACAGATTACACTTCCAGGCCTCCTTTGCAGCTAGATTAGGTCGTGAGCTGAGTTCTGGCCACAGAAATGATGTATACTGCTTCTAAGATTGGCTTTTTAAAATATTCTGCGCAAGCCCCCAGCTTTTCTTGCCCTTCTGTAGTGACTTTGAAGGTCTCTATCCAAGATGGTGTCATTCCTAGTTGGAGGAGGGCTCCAACTGACACTGGACTGAGAGACATAAGCAAAGAGTAATATTATGCTGGTGCAAATGAGATTTGGGGACTTTTATTGCGACAGCCTAACCTACACTAATTGATTTAAGAAACTTACCTGATCGCAATACCAACAATAGGTAGAGGTGCTGTTTATGTTTTAGAAGTTTGTTGTTTATCAGGTGTTCTGCCAGACCCAGTTTGTATAGTGCTCCATATTTTCTTGGTCATGGTTTTCTGCTGGATGTTCCTGATAGTCCTCTGGGAAGATCATGTGATAATGACTGTATTCCTATAGGCCGAAGAGGGGAGGTTTTGCTCTTGAGTTCTGTTACCACTTCGTGGCAGAGCCAAGTTGTCGTGATACTGTACCTATCCTCAGCCCCTCGTGTCAGCACAATGGTTCTTGTTCTGGGTCTTCCCTGCTGCTACTGAGGAAGGAAACACCAAGAGGCCCTAAAATACACTGTGATGTATTCATGCCGGCTCACTGTGGTGGGGCAGCAGGGCTGCAGGCTGCACACATACAGGAAGGAGAACCGTGGGCTCTCCTACTGCAGAGTGACTCATGTCTCGGGTACTTCCAGGTGCTTCAGGTGTCCAGAGTTCTGCCTTCCCTGGGGTTTCCATGTGTCCAGGTAATACAAGTTGGACCTGTGAGTGAGCTGACATCCCACAGAGTGAACTTTACCGGTGAGATAATTCTCCACTTTTCTCTGTATTCAGCTTGTATGGAGAAGCAGTAGTTTCATAGGATCTCTCAGAAGGCATTTCCTATCACTGAACTGTGATTGATTGGTAATGGTTTCCCTTATATTTCCTTTCCTTTCTTTCCAGCCCTACTTCTTTTTCTCCCTTTCCTGCTTCCCTGGGACTGTATTCTCCAGTAAAGTTTACTACGAAAGCTTTTACCTCAAAGTTTTTTAGGGAACCCCACCTAAGACATAAAGCCTTACATTAGGCCATGGGTATGCAAGCTTACCTATATTGGGATATTTAAGCTGCCTGGCAAAAATGAATATAGTTATAGGGATAATATATAGTTATAGGTCAAAAATTTTTATTATTTACCTACTTCAAATTATGAGTAATACATTTATTGTTTAAAAAAATAATAAGACTTCATTAGCAATGAACTTGTTTTCTCTCTTTCTCTCTGCCTTTCCTCACTCACCCACAAATCCAAGTAATTGTTCCCCTTATTAATGAGAAAAAACTCTGATGTTCATTCCCAAAGAGGCACTAGGGAATTTCTGCATTGCCTTTTCCAGGGGGAGGTTCAGTGTGTTTAGAAATACTAAACCCTCAGAACTGGAACTGGAGCTGAGAAGAACTTCAGGTGAAAGAGACCAGTGAGTGAAGGAGATAGCATGCTGCCAACCCACTTGGCCTGTGCTCAGGTTGTATTACAGATGTCAGTGTGTGGACATGTGTGTTTGTGCATTGCAGAGTGAGAAGTGAGGGAAAAACGAGAAGATAAGGCAATTTTGCTGAGTAATCATTTCCATATCACTTTATCCTTCATTTTTCAATAAGCTCCCACTGAGGCAGAAACAGAGATTTGGAACATGGTGAGTTGCTAGCGTCATAGCCACACAGAGCTGCTTCTTTCAAAGTGTGCATGAGAGCCCTTTATCAGTGGAGTCTGGTCTAAATGCCCTTACATTCTTACCTTAGTCGAGTGAAGCTTTTCATGACTACAGCGATCTTTGAGAAATATTGTTTGAAAATAAATGTAGATGTTTGGCAAAGCTGCCAGAACCCAGACCTTCACCTTTTAAATCGCATTAGTAATGGCGGTATGTGTGATTACTGGACAAAATGGACTTGAAATATCAGCGCAAAGTAAAATAAATCAAGATGCATTTCTTTCCTGTAGTTCTGAAAGCAAGGATAAAAAGGCCCAAGGATAAGAGAGGGTCAGATTTAGGTTGTATTTGTAACAGCAGTGAATGAACAATAGCAAAAATACATTCCTGATCCACCGAGCTTGAAGGGCTAGAGAGGTCAGATCAGATAAATAATAGGAGCTCTAGACAGAAGGAACATTTCCCACAGCCATCCTAGACTCTAAAGAGATTCAATGAGACTGTTGAGAGCTAGTAAGGGGACACTAGGAGGGGCAAAAGAATGGGGGGGGGGCACGTGGATTGGCAGCTGAGGTGGAGGGCTTGAATTAAGGCCTCAAGGCTTTGCATCTCATAATTTGACTTTTTCAATTTTGCTCTTGGAGTTGGAACCCAAAAGTTTTATTGGTAACCCTCAAAATTGAGTGGCTATTTGTTTCTTAAGTTTGGCTCTCGGAGTGGTAAGAAACAGAGTGTTACACACAGAATCTGATGAAAAATAAGATGTTCTTTAGGAACATACTTGGATAGAAACAAAGTTGTTAGGAAACAAGGAAGCTGTAATGACTTCTTCCTTTATTTTTCATGGGTCTTGTGACCTCCCCCTCCTTCTTACAATTGTTAATTCTCCGTGAACACATCTGCTGCATTCTTTTTTTTGCTACCACCTGGATTTCTAGGAATCTGCTTTGTTTTTCTACCCTGTGTCCTTGCCCTTGCATCATTGCGATTACTTCAATCCTGACTCTGCCTCTGAGCTGCAGTTCCCAACATTAACTTAACACATCCTCTTAACATTCCTTATTTCAATTTTCTGAGAAAAGATGTCTGATTGTCTGCTTTTAGGTCCAATTAGTTGTAATCAAAAAGCAGAATCATGTAATATACAATATTGCCAGGCAGCAGGGGTTGTGGGCTGGACTATTTCACTTTGAGGAGGATCTAGGTGAGAAGATACAATAAATAACTGACTCCTCCAGCCCAACACTCAAGTTGAATGCTCAGTAGGAATGCATACTAGCTGGTTTTGAATAAAAGTATCATCGGACCAGTTACCTGTGTAACTGGGTTACCTGTGTGATCGGGATATGTGCATAGCAGAAATAGCAAGAACAGATAGAAGGGAAGGAACCAATATATGTCGATAACCATCTATGAACCAGGCACAGGAAAGTATGACTTTATAGTCAGAGAAGCTCTGGGGAAATTACTTAAATTCCCTGCATTGAAATAATATCTACCTCACTACGTGGCCATGATGATTAAATAAAAGAACATGTGCAAAAATGTATGACACATTCAAATGTTTGCTGGTGGAACAGCATGGTGTGAGTTAAGAACATATGAAGGCTCTGAAGTCAAACTAAATATAAATCTAATCTCACCATTCACTAGCTAGCTGGTTAGTCAACCTTTCTGAACCTCATTTTGGTTATCTGGTAAGATTAATGACGGTGGATGATATAAAGCACATTCTCAATAAATGTTCAGTGTTATTATAGTTTCAATGTTTATTTCATATTGAAAAATATATATATATATAAACATGGAGATGTGGAATCATTTGTTTGAAGAATGGAGAGGAGCCCAAAGGACTAGAGTGAGATTATTTTGCAAATACAAAGATTGGCTAGAGCCACATCATCAAGGACCAGGGTAGCAGTTTTGGCTCTCAGTATCTTGGACTGGGAAGATGCAGAACTGTGATACAAAGGCAACTCTGCAGACTTCTGTCTCCAGACTTGATGTCTTCAATCTATTCCCCATTGTGCTGCCAGAGTCATCTTTCTAATTCTCAGATCTAAGCATGTGGTACCCCAAAGAGAGCGCTTCATGGCTCTCAGTCCCTATAGGATAAAAGTTCAATGCTCTTAACATGGCATTTGAAGCCCTCACAGTCATTCCGGGACTCTGTCCCTGCTGCCACAGCTGCACCACAAGGAAACAGTTCTTCCATTTCTGCTGCTTTGTTTCTCTAGTTGTACAGTCAAAGCCTCAGGAAAGAAAGAGGGACAGATGGAGACCAGGTTATGTGCTCATACTTCAGCTACCAGGCAGCTGGGAAAGTGAAAACTTTTGTTTTCATCTCTCAGGAAATCATGAGATGTGAATCACTTTTTTAAAATATTCCAAATGTAAATGGTGGCTGACCTTTACAAGGCTGTTTGTGTTTGAATGAGGCAGGAAGTTTTCACCACACTATATTGACTTCACAGATAATTTGACTCTGGAAATTTTGACTTCTGTTTCTTACTTGCCTTTACAAATGAATAAAAATATATTATTTTACATCTAATTCACATGGGATATTATTGATAGAAATAATAAAAATAACAAAAATTGGCAATAGCTAAAACTTTACATGGTTAAATGTGTTACGGGTGAAAAAAATCAGTACAGTTGAAAATGCAAAAATCAACTGAGGAAATAACAGTCTTTGAAGGCATAACTCAATGAAACCATCAAAGGCTAAAACTAGTTATTACAAAAAATTGACAAAATATTGATGCGTGAATAAAATTATTTTAACGAAATTGATAAATTCAAAATTGAGTTAAAAAATTAAATTTTTTATAAATAATGGTCCCCAAGGAAAACTTACAACGGCAGCAGATATTATCATTCACTTTGATGTGGGCAAAAAAAAAAAAAAAATCAATGAATGAAAGCTCTGTTATAGAATATACATGGAAAACAGTGGATCGTCATGAAACCATTTTAGAAGAGTGGAATAAAAATGGAAAAATATTACTAAATAAGAAGTTGGTCAAAGAATTAAAATAACATCATGCCAGAGAAAAAAGTTTTTTTTTTCCTGTAGGTAAATTCACCAATATTGGTAAAATTCTGGGCTAATATTTGTATTTATGAATTTTGGGTTTAAACAATTTTAGGTTCATTATATACCACTCATTTATTGTCAATGGCACTATAAAACCACTCATTAGAAAAGAAACTTTTGACTAAAGTATTTCTCTGAACAAAAGCTAAAAGCAGAGATTTATTTATTTCTTCTGAGTTGATAATTAGATTCTGAGAGCAAGCTGCTATGCAATGTGCTACCAATATGCGAGGATTCCCACTGGGGAGGACAGCAACTGTCGCTCTGTGTTACCTGGAAGCTTACAGAAGAAAAGTCTGTGTTCTTCCAAGATGCTGGCTGATGAGCAAGTAAATACAGCTCAAAATTAACATTTTGGAGTGTCCCCAGGGGTCTCTAACTCTCTTACACTCTTTTGTCATCCTCTCAAATAATTTCTCCTCTCTGTTGCTGAGAACACGTGAACAGGACTGAGGGGTCCTGGGCCCTGCTCCCTGCAGTCGTCAGTGCAGCACCATGCATATGATGTAGGACCTTATTGTGTCATAAGATTCATAGCACATCTCCTCAATGCAGCCCTTGGACACTGCCTGCTGAGATCTATTTCTGCACATCTAAAAGCGTTTACTAAAGCCTCTTTGTAAATGCTTCATCGTAACACTGGACACAATGAAGGGAACAGATGTGGTGGACCAACCTCCAGAGGTTTGTAATCCAAGGCAGAAGGATAGACAGTACCAACACAGATGAGCGCTCAGGCATAACCTGCAAGCCTGGACGCAGGTATGGCAATTGGTATTGACACAGTTCTCGAACTGAGGACCCAGTTCCGTTCTTTGCATAAGGATGCTTCTTTTTACCACAGGGTACCCTCCAGGGCTCCTGTAAACAGCCAGCTCTCTTAATGCACGTCTAATAGAATCTGATTTACAAACATATCTTGAAAACAACTTATGCAGGAGCATATTGACTATGTACAGCTCGTGACAGTGGAATAGAGAGACATGGCCAATATAACAGATCAGTAAAGTAATGTGAACTTGTATTTACATCATAAGTGATCCAACAGGCTCTTCCCAATGTGAATTAACACTAAAAAACCTAGTTCGTGTCTGTGCTTAGCTGAACACCTGGCTTGTGGTAAACGGTCATTAAATGCATGACTGGATTAGAAACAAAATACCCCATTCATAAGTAAGAGATAAAACTCATATCTATTTTCTAATTTCTTTTTCTCTACTCCATCTCCTCTTCCCATCTCCTCCTACCCTGTCTCCTCTTCCCCTTTCCCTTGCTTTCCTCCACCTTCTCCTCTGTCTCCTTCTCCTCCTTTGCTACCTCCTCCTCTTTCTACTCCCCGCCCCCACCTCTTCTTAACATTTGTCATTTTACTAAGGATGTAATTTATTTTTGTTATAAGGAGAGCTTTTACATCTTTTTCTCAGAGTATTCATAAATTCCTCAATGACATTTACTAACTAGTCCTTCCTTTGCCCACTGATTTAAGTTTCTTCAGGAGAGGAACTCTGGTTTAATAGTCTTTATGTCTTTAGTACCTGCTGCAGGGCCTAGAACATGTTATCTTCCTGCTGGGTGTATGATGTGTTTGTGTTACCACACTTTACACTTATAATAGGTGAATTATGTCCCCCTAAATTTATATATTGAAGTCTTAACTTCCGATACTTCAGACTGTGACTGTATTTGGAGATAAGATTTTTAAAGAGGTAACTAGTTAAAATGAGGTCGATAGGGTGGGCCCTAATCCAAATAGCTGTTCTCTTTATAAAAAGAGCAAATATAGACAACAAGCACACACAGAGGGAAGACCAAATGAAGACAGGGAGAAGATGGCCATCTGCAAGCCAAGGACACAGGTTTCACCAACCAAGCTGGCACCTCGATCTCGAATTCCTAGCCTCCAGAACCATAAGAAAATAAATGTCTGTTTTTTAAGCCACCCAGTCTGGGTTTTTTGTTTTTGTTTTTGTTTTTGTTTTTGTTTTTGTTTTTTATGTCAGCCCTAGGAAACTAATACAAGTCCCATAAAAGCCATATATTTTTATGTTAGGGTCTATTTGTGGGTTATCTACTTTATTACTTGGAACTATTTGACTTTGCTTTTGACAAATAATTGCATCACTTCAAACACGTACCATATGCATAGAAAAAAAATATTGTAAAATGTTCATCATGGTTATCTCTGGGTGTGGGATTTTGGGTTAATGTATTTTTCCTTTGTATTTTTCAATATCTTTCCAATTTAATATAATTAACATGAATTACTCTCTAACTAAGGAAAGAAGCTATTTAAAAATTATGGGAAGGTGTTAGCGTGTTTATAAATTGGTGACCTAACTATGATACAAGGTGAGATTTGTGTGTATATGACTTTTAAAGTCCATGGTTCTCTTTATCCATTTTCAAACTGCTGTATCCTACACTTGTTTTGTTTCTGAAAATAATAATTTGTATGGATAATCTTCCCCCTCATTTTTTTTTTTTTTGTCTTTTTATTGTGTAATTGCACTGGGAAGGTATTATTCACATAGACAGACATAGTCCATACTTCTATTCCTATCAATGACAGTATTATTTGCAACTGTTTTTTTTTCTTTAGCCCTTTCTAATTTCCACACCACCACTTATTGTATTTCATTAAAACTGGTTTAGAAATGCAAGGCACATAATTAGATTAAGAACTATGCTATCGATTTAGTTTTTCATTATGATGTTATCACATGCACAAAATACGTCATTTGGTACAACTGTTATGATTAAAACCACAAAAGAGATCTATTACATCAGACTTAGTTTGCAGTGCCTGATGCAGTGTAAAATGTGAAAGAGAGGGGTTAATCTGTTTTTATTAAAGCTTCATGTCATGTATCCATAAATGTCTATAGGCTAAGAATTTCAACTGAATCTTCAGCAGACAAGAGGTTTTTCAGGAAATCATATTAAAGAAAAATAAATAAATACTTAAATACTCTATTTTTTACGGTTGCTGTGGATAATTCTTTTCCAGCTCTGCACTGCACCGAAACCCATGCCCTAGATCTGCATAACACAAGCTTGTATTGCAGGGAAACTAGGAAGGGCAAAGAATGTGAATTGTGGAGTCACACAGAAGTGGGGTCAAATCACAGTCCTATTGTTGTCTAGGTGAAGATGGGATCACTATTTAATCAGTATCCACCATGAGCTAGGCTTTAATAGATGTTTAGGTCAGTTCCTACAAAGCCGTTAAATTATTGACCCAAGTTTATAGCTAGCAATTGACAGGATTTTAGTCCCCTTTACCCCAAAATCCATGTACTTTCTACAATAATCTCTTTCCTTTTGATGAGTGATTTTGAATAAGTTATTTAATGTTTCTGAGATTTTGTTTTCTCATTTGCTAAACAAGGATAATAATACTTCTTCAGAAGGTGGCTTTGATGATTAAATGAGTTAATATCTATATAAAACTGAGCATCCTGCTTGGCACATAATGCCAATATATATCCTTTTCCTCTGGTAACCTGGAGTAACCTGGGTTGTACCATTATGGAGGAGAGACACTTATATTCCTGAACCCTGTATATACAGGTAAGGAAAATATAGATTAAAAAAAATCATAATGACTGATATAGAAAGACCTTATTATTAGAATAGTCTGGGAACTAGCTATAAAGATTATATTATAGCTATACTTCTTAAGATTTTTTTTTAAAAAAATAGACTTTATTTATTTAGGACAGTTTTAGGTTCACAGACAAATTAAGAAGAAAGTACAGAGACTTCTCATACATTCTCTGTCCCCACCCATGTCTAACTTGTCCCATTGTCAACATTTCTCACCAGAATGGTACATTTGCTACAATTGATGCATCTACAGTAATATAACTTTATCACCCAGGTCCATAGTTTGCATTAGGGTTCATTCTTGGTGGCGTGCATTCTATGAGTTTGGACAAATTTATAATGACATAAATCCATTATCATAGTACTGTAAAGAGTAGTATCACTGCTCTAAGAATCCTCTGGGCTTTGACCCACCCCCCCACCCCCCACCCCCCGTCAAAGGATGGCAACCACTGATCTTTTTATTGTCTCTATAGTTTTGCCTTTTCAAGAGTGTCATATTGTTGGAATCATATAGTATGTAGCCTTTTCAGATTGACTTCTTTCACTTAGTAATAGGCATTTAAGTTTCCTCTATGTCTTTTCATGGCTTGGATAGCTCATTTCTTTTTAGCATGAATAATATTCCATTGTGTGGATGTACCACAGTTTATCTATCTACTTACCTACTGAAGGACATCGTGCCAAATCCAAGTTTGTCAACAATGAATAAAGCTGCTATAAATATTCATGTACAGGTTTTTGTGCAGACAGAAATTTTAAACTCCTTTGGATAAATATCAAGGAATATGATTGCCAAATCATATGGTAAAAGTATGTGCAATTTTGTAGAAACCAACAAACTTTTCCAAAGTGGCTGTACAATTTTGCATTCCTGCCAGTGAAAGAGAGTTCCTATTGCTCCACATCCTTGTCAGCATTTGACATTGTCAGTATTTTGGATTTTGGCCATTCTAATAGGTGTGTAGTGGTGTATCATTGTTGTTTTAATTTGCACTTCTCTGAAAACATACAGATACTTATTTGCCATCTGCTTATCTTTCTTGGTAAGGTGTCTGTTAAGATTTTTGGTCTATTTTTAATTAAATTGTTTGTTTTCTTAATGTTGAGTTGTAACAGTCATTTATCAGATATGTCTTTTGAAAATGTTTTTTTTTTTTTAGTCTGTGACTTGCTTTTTCATTCTTTTGACAGTGTTCTCATTTCAGAGTTTCCCATACATGTAGGGAAACCTAACTTAAGGAATTTATTTAACAATTGCTGCAATAGCAGTGAATCAAAGATATATCTCAAGGGCGTACCATATCAAATGATATATTTTTACCAACAAGCTTTACTTCAGTATACATATTGGGTATAAGTCTGTTCCACAGGTCTTTTCCTCTGGGACTGGGAGTTATACAGGTCATGTAAGGACACAATGAGAAGGCAGCCACCTACATACAAGTCAAGGAGAGAGGCCTCAGGAGAAACCCACCCTGCCAGCACCTTGATCTTGGATTTTCAGCCTTAAGAACTGTGAGAAGGTAAAACCACCCAGTCTGTGGTATTCTGTTATGGCAGCCCCAGCTAACTAACACAGATGGTATCTGGCCTCTTTTAGATTTATGGAGGATTTGGATCATATTAAATTTGTTCTCAAAAGTTTTAATCATGCATTTTATAATGATAAATATTTGCATTTACTTAAAGAAACAGTTGTGTAGCTCCAATTAAATTGTTGGGATTCAAAAGCAAGCTATCTTTCCATAGCATAGGAAAGAGCTGGAGAAGGAGAAAGAGGGGTCTGAAAAATAAATAGGCAAGTGAGAAAATGTGCTGTAGAGAAAGTCCTGGATTTTTTTCTTTTCCTGACACTAAATGCGAACCTGAAGTATTTGTTCTTTTGCACATTAATATGAGCAGCAACAGGGCCATAGCCATATCCTGAAGGCCTTTGAAAAAAAAGAAAATGGGTGGGGAGTCATTTAATCAGGAAGAGGATCACATATTCCCAAAAAGACATTAAAAGAATTACAAATAGGTATGTGTATAGTATTTATTGAACTATAGTCCTTTGCCATGCAAGATACCATGCCATTTATAGGGTTTTTATTATGAATTGTAATATGTTATTAATTTAGGCAATTCTAGCCATTGTGACAAATACCATTATGTTAATAGATGAACTCAGAAGAAACTTAATTCTCGATCACATTATAGTCCAAACTAGTATTCCTGTTTAGTGAGAGTCTTTCTTCCATGTGTTGATTTCTCAATTAAAACTTCTTTTTGGTCAATCATCTTTGAGGACCTTTCACCTGGAAGAAAGGGGAAAGCAAGAGGAAGAAATACAGTGGCTGCTTCACCACCTTGGTTCATGAGTGATGTTCTGTCTTCTTAAAATTCTTTGGTTAGAACTAGTCACATGATACCATTAAAATTTATGCTTTTTCTTTAATTGTGTGTTTTTGTAACTGGAAGTTAATTACCCAAACAAGTAATACTGAGTCCCCTCTTACATTAAGCTGGAATCATATTACTAGTTTTTATTAATGGAAAAATAAATGAAAGCAATGTATGTCACATCTGGGCCATGGTGGTTAAAAGTAGGCCTGTTTTTTCCCTTCCAGTGACGATAAGGCCCAGGGTATAATTGCCCCAAAGAGAAGGAACCTGGGTCTCTGGATGACCATACAGAATGTTCCCCCTTCACTCATCACGACTATTTTCATTTTATTGCAGGGAGCCATAATAAACTTTTATTGTGTTAAGGCACTGAACTGTTGGAATCTATTTGCTACAGTGGCTAAGGTTATTCTAACAAATACACAAGGCCTCATTTAGAAGACAGGGAGAATGGAAGTTATGATCCCTAGTCATGCAACCACTTCTTGGTGAAAACTGTTTCAATTCTTTGGAAACTTGAGTACTGCTTGTGGATGATCAGTTCGCTTACTCTGCCCAAGCACATTTCACAGTGCCTGACTACTGAATAAATAAACAACACCTAATTAAATTGCTTATTGTGGGAAATCTTTGTGAAATTTTATGTAGCTAATACATACTTGCCACAGTACTTTTTTATAAACATGTTATTTACATACATTATTTTATTTAATTCCAGTGATAATCCAGTGTGTTAGGTTTCATTGTGCTTTATTCATTTATTTGTATGTTGGTCTTCCTTCTTGAAATGCGACCTTCTTGTCATTAGTATTAGTGTTCAACTCTTTCCTGTGTCCTCAATGCCTAGCATAGTACATATCATATAGTGAGGACCCAATGTCTATCGACTGAATATATGCATGGACAGGTAGGGGAATAGATGTTGGTTAATACCTACAAAGCCACATGCATGTCCCACAGGGCTTGTATGTCAGAGCTGAGGAGAAGTAAGAGAAGAAGGATTTGGGAAATACGTATGCTGGGAGAGGGTATTGGCTAAGTGCTAGACAATAAACTGATCTTCAATTGGAAGAAAATTTCAAATTGGGAGAAATTCCAGTCAATAAATTCAGACACAAATCAAGAATATGTGATTCGATGCTGTAGTCCAAGCAAGTGATGAGTAGGTCTCCAGAATTAAGGGATCTGGGAGTTGTCCTTCAGATGTTCTAGGCAGGTACTCATGAATCTGTTGGGCTAGACATTTCTGATCCACAAAGTTGCTGATTTAGGGAAAAAAATGCATCTAAAATGTTTGGTTATCTAAGTTTGAAGAGTAATCAGAATTTTCTGGCTAATATCAGCACTTAAAAAAATATATACCAGATGCATAGATTTAAGTTAATCATCCTTCTCAGTCTGGTTCACTCTCATCATCAGTCTTTAAGGTGCCCTTTTTGTTTTGTTATATTTTAGTACTTTCTCCCTTCATTCTCTTTCCCTATCTCCACTATTTCTTCCCTCTCATAATGGCCACACGCATGGTATATTTGATATATGCCCTCTAAACCATCTGTTACATGAGAGGCAGTATAGCACACTGTTTAAGAATGCAGACAGTAAGAACCTGGGTTCGACTCCTCCCCCTGCCAGTGTGACCTTGGGCAAGCTGTTTATTTTCTGTGTGCTTCAGTTTCTTAATGTGAGCATGATTTTTTGATGTATAAACATAGTGATATGTGTACAGTATAAAATTAGTGCCTGGCCTAAAATAAATGCATGTAAGCCCTTAAAAATGTACATATTATTTGTGTGTCTTAAGTGAACATATTTTTAGATCGGTAAATATCATTTAGTTTACTTTCATTGTTTTGATAAATATATACTGGCATGAATCTACTACTACAGCACCACACAGAAGCATTTTACTGCACTAAAATGTCCCTGAGCTTCCCCTACTCAATCCTTCCCTTTCACAAATCTCTGGTATCCATTGATCTGTCTTTCATGTCATAATATTCTTGTAAGCTTCAATGGCATTGTTGCTTGAATTAATAACTTATTCCTTTCTGTCACTGACTACCATTTCTTTGTATGAATTGGAACAGTTTGCTTACCATTTACCTACTGAAGGACATGTTGGTTGCTTCCAAGTTTTAGCTATTATGACTAAAGTTGCTAAAAACATATTCATGCAGATATTTGTGTGGACATCGCATCTATTTTTAAAATTGAAATTTATTTTCTTGTCATCTGGTTATGGTATCAAGTACACATAAGCTTCATAAAAATAAATAGGTTTTTTTTTTTTACTTCTTTTTCTATTCCTAAAAAAGTCTTGTTTAAATTTGGAATATTTATTTCTTGGGAATTTAGCAGAATTCATCTTAAAATCTGCCTATGCTATGGCTTTTTATGTGGGTGAGGATTTTTGATTACTTTTTTATTTTTAAAAGTGGTTATTGATCCATTAAATTCTTCTAAATTTTTATGTGCCAGTTTTGACATTTTATCCTTTTTTTTTAGAAACAGTTTTATATGGGTCTCAAAAGTATCTTTGCTACATAAAAATCTGCTACATCTGTTTTTATTTCTCCTTTTTCCTTTTGTGTATATATTTGTGTGCACATATGAATGTAAGTATATGTGTATTTTCTTCTATACTTGTTAGCTTTTACTTGCTAGAAATGTATCTATATTATTAATCTTTTAAAAAAATATGGCTTTCAATTTTTCTGGGATTTTTTGCTTTTATACTTATTTCTGCTCTTATCTTTATTATTTCTTTGTGTTTATATTGATATTCCTTTTCTAGCCTCTTTTTAAAAATTATGGTAAAAAAACAGGTCACATAACATTTACCCTCAACATATTTTTAAGTGTACAATATAGTATTGTTAACTATATACATATTGTTGTACAGCACATCTCTAAAACTATTTCATTTTTTCATGACTGAAACTCTATACCCATTAAGCAGAAACTCTCCATTTCCCTCTCTCCAAGCCCCTGGCAAATACCATTCTATTTATCGTTTCTATGAGTTTGACTACTTCAGACACCTCATATAAACAGAATCATGCAGCACTTGTCCTGTGACTGGCTTTTTTCACTTAGTATATAATGTCTATAAATTTCATTTGTCTTTTAGCAAATGACAGAATTTCCTGGTTTTTAAAGGCCAAACACTATTTCATTGTATGTTGCTATTGCTTTTTGCTTATCCATTCATTTTTGATGGAAATTTATGTCGTTTCCACCTCTTGGCTATTGTGAATAATGCTGCAATGAACATGGAAGTGCAGCTATCTCTTCAAGATCCTGTTTTTTCAGTTTTTGTGTTCTAATGTGGTTACAAAGAATCAAAAGAAGACTATTTCATGACACATGAACATTACATAATTTAAATGTCAATATCCATCAATAAAGTTTTATTGGAGTGTAACCATGCATATTCATCAACATTTATCTGTGGCAGAGTTGAATAATTGTGACAGATTTTGTGGTGCACGAACCCTAAAATATTTCCTACCTGGCCCTTTTCAGAAAAAGTTTGACAACCATTAAACTAGATATTTGATTTCTTTCTTTGGTTTATTATGTTTAAGTATAGAATAAGTAACTTTTAAAGATGCATTTAAAAAAGACAGATCCTATTTTTAATTCTTTTGGATAAATACCCAGAAATGAGATTGCTAGATCTATGGTAATTATATTTTTAGTTTTTTTGAGAAACGGCCATACTGTTACCCATAGTGACTGCAATATTTTGTATTTCCATCAGCAGTGCACAAGGGCTCCAATATTTTTACACTCTTGTCAACACTTGTTAGTTTTCTCTCTCTTTCCTTTTCTCTTTATTTTTAAATAATGACTACTCTAATAGTTGTGATAATTTAGATATTTCATTAATAATTTAGATATTTAGATATTTCATTTTAATTTGCATTTCCTTGATGATCAGTGATGTTGAATATCTTTCCATATACCTGTTGTCCATTTGTATGTGTTTTTTGGAGAAATGTCTATCCAAATCCCTTGCCCATTTTTTAATCAGATTTTTTTTTTCTCTTGAGTTGTATGTACTTTTCATAGCTTTAGTTCATTGTTTTTAGTCTTCCTTATTTTTAATAAACGTGCTCAGAGACAAAATTTTCACTTTAAACACTACTATAATTGTATCTCAAAAATTTTGTCCTTTGGATCTTTTATTCTTTCAGCTCTTAATTTTAATGATTTCCTTCTTATTTAATTTTTATCCATCAATTATTTAGTAGCATTATTTTAATAGTTAGATATATGGGGTTTTTAAGTTATCCTTTTTGCAATTTATTTATAATATGGCAATTTGAGAACATTGTTTGCTTAATTTTGATTCTTTTTCTTGTTGCACATTCAATATTTGTCTGAATTCTGTAAATGTTCCAAATGTGTCTGAAAAATAATGTGATCTTTATAGATTTATTTAAAATATAAAGCTTTCTCTCTGTATTAGTTCAATATTAATAATGTGATTAAAATAATCTGTACTGTTTAAATTTATGTGTACTTTATTTTTCAGTTTTTGTGATAAAGACATGAACATTTACAACTAAAATTTTTGTTTTATTTGCTTGTGCCATCATGTAAGTTGTTGCTTTTTATAGTCTGAGGCTATGTTATAAAGTGTATATATGTTTATGATTAATATACATTTCCGCTCTATAAAATAGCCTTTTATACCTCATTTTTAAAAAAGTTCTATTTATCTCATATTAAATTTGATACTCAAGCATTCTGTTCTTTGGTATTTGCTTGGTTTTAATTTCCATTTGTTAACTTTTAACTGTTTTGTTTCTTTTCAATTTTAATTTCTCTTAGAGTTAACATATTGCTAGATTTAAAACATATTCCGAGAATCTCTATTTTTTAATTAGTTAGCTTAAGCTTTTTTCTTTATTATAAATAACACTAAGACTTATTTTTATCATATTATTTATATTTTCCTAATCAACCTGCCTGCCTACCTGCTTTCTTCACTCTCTCTCTTTTTGGAGAAATGTTCTTTTTGGAGAAATGTCTATCCAAATCCCCTCTCTCTCCTTCTAATCCTCTTCCTTCCCCTTCTTTATTATTACTCCCTTTACTGAGATCATATTTTCTTATGCCTATGCAGAAGTTCTGTAATGTTTATTCTCACATATAAATGATAATTCAGCTGGATATAAAATTTGTTTCAAGTTCTTTTTCTTCAAAATAAAAATGTTATATCATTTTATTCTCATCTTCGATGTAAGTATTAAAAATTTTGAAATCAATTTTATTCCTCTCCTATTGTAGGTGATTTATTTTAGTTCTCTGGAATTAAATTTTTTATTCTCTTTGAGAATTGGGTGTTTTGGATATTCTTTTTAATATATTTAGATATTTAAATCTATTTTTTCTTTGAACTCTATGATCCATTTTTATCTGAAGTATTATTTTGTTGAATTATTGGTCATTGTTCTTCAAATATTTTTTTTTCTCCTTTTATTTCTTTCATTCTGGTACTAGGTACTTATACCTCTACATCTCTGTTCTGTATCTCTTAACTTTTTATTTAATATTTTAATTTGAAATTTCTTAATACCTTCCGGGATTATTCTTTGACTGGATCTCTTGCCAACTAAACTACTTTTGAGTCCATATTCTATTATTCAGCTTATCCATTGAGATCTTTATTACAGTTATAATGTTTTTATACCTGATAAATCCATAGGGTTATTTTTTATACTTCTTTATTTCTGATTTTTTTCCCATTTTGCTTCCCTTTCTTTTTGTAAATCTTTAATTATACTTAAAAATTATTCTATTTGCTTCTTTTATTCTGCTGCCATTTCCATTATTGTCTCATCATTTTCTTTTATGAGCTAAAATTTCTTGGGACACTTTTGTTTTGGTCATCAATATGTATCTAGAAGATGGCTGACACATGAACCCCTGGTTGTGATTTTTCAAATAATCTTTTTGGGGAGTGGCTAGGGATGGGGAGAGCCTCTGAGGTTCCAATTCAGGCTTAATCAGAACCTGTTTGCAGCTCTCTCCTTGCCTAGAGACTCTTGCTCTTATGGTATCTTCTAAGAACTCCTATTTTCTGAAAGCTGTCACTAGGGGATCTTGAATTTAAGAAAAATAAAACAGACAGAGGAAACATTCACAGAGCAGATTGATCACAGCTCCAATAGCAGTGACAGATGGGCCAGATCAAACCATGGTTTGCCTTTAGCTGTGGCTATTTCCTAGGCTTATCTATCCAACATCTCTTGGGATTCCGTGAATCTTGTTCTGTCTATGTGTCTGTCTGTCTGTCTGTCTGTCTGTCTATCTATCTATCTATTATCCATCATCATCATCATCATCATCATCACCTATCTTCTATCTAATCTACCATATGTGGCTTATCTCCTATCTGGCTAATTTGTTTATTTAAGAGACCTAGAGTAATTATCTTTCATTACTTTCCATGAATCCTGGTTATAACACTTTGTGCTTTAACCTTTTAAAATATAACAACTTTATAATAAATATGGTAAAGGAATGAACTTTAACATTGGTGGTAAAAAAATGTGTGTGTGTGTGTGTGTGTGTGTGTAATAACTTTACAAATTAACTAGAACATACACTCCCTGGGTTTTGTCAGTTCAAGGAAACTTTTGCATGCAATAAAAGATTAAAACGAAATACTTTTTCTGCTGTAAGAGAAGGAAAACAACTGGATTTTTAAATGTATTATTGGCAAATAATTGTTTTGATTAAGATATGAAAAACAGATTAGAAATGAGGTTTTAGAAACAAATATTACTTTGGAATCAGGTGTCATATACAGTTTCTTCCCTCTAGTGAGTACAATTACTTGGCTTCCAGTGGAGCCTCTGCTTCCCAAGTAAAAGGAGAAAAGTGGAAGACATTTCAAAGAGTTTAGCTATTTATTTCATTTATTTACCTCTTGGTTGTCTTTCCCAATTACAGAGAAACCCCTGTCTGATTAATGAACGATTTCTGGCTCTGTTTCAGAGTCTGGCTGCAGTGCACTTGCTGTTTGATATCTGAGAGATGCACAACATGTTCACAGCGAATTCTCCAGCTGAAAACAGTAGAGTTCAAATAAAGTCAATTAATTCACAGAGTGAATGGATTGAAGCCCAGAATTGCATGTCTTGTGGAGGCCTTTTTGATTCACTTGCCAAAAGATATCCTTTTATAAATGCAGTAAATGTAACTACTTGGTACAGTGGCAGCTAAAACCTGGTGTGATTTCCACCTCCCCCCTCCCTGTTTCCCCTCCCCCACCATGTGTTATCGGCGATCTCAGATAATTGAGTTACATTTTACATACATTTCAAACATTCTTTCTTGCACCCTCCTTCTCCCAATAATTCAGTGTGTCTTCTTGCTTTAACAGATAGATCTCTCTGATTTTCTCTCATTCTCTCCCTCACTTCCACCTTCCTCTTTTTTCCCCCTTGCTGTTTCCACTCCCTCTCCCCCCAAACCTTCCAGTTCTCTTACTCTTCATGCTTTCCTTCTTTATCTTACCCTTTCCCTCTTTCCTTCTGTATTCCTCCCTTCTCTTTCTCTCTTTCTTCTTCCAGCCTCCTCATTGCGGTTCCTAAAACCGCTCCCTTGTAGTCTCATGAATCCAGTCTCTCTGAGCACATTAGGAGCTTCAGTGTTGCACTTCTGTTCCCAAATGGTGTGTCTGTGGGTGGCTTTCAGTGATGAGTGCTCATTGAGGCCATGGATCGCATCTATCTTGCCTATATGCTTTGGTCCTGTACTGATAGCTGTTTTTTTTGTTGTTGTTGTTTTGTTGTTGTCGTTCTTGTTGTTGTTGTTTTTCCCTTGGAGTCCTCTTTTTTGTTTCAGTTCCATACCATATGTGAACCCTGGCTTATCTCCTGGCCTGCTTGACTAGCGAACAACTCTTTTTCGGTCTAATTTTTGAATTTGGATGCTGTACCTAATTAAACAACAACAACAACAAATAAATAATAAACCAGTATCGTATTCTGAATGATTTGGTAACCAGGATTCTAAGTTTTTACTTTGACTTCAAGTATAACAACATGCCTGGAGATTCCTACAGCTAAGTCCTTCCCATGATTTTGCATTATATCAGTTTCTTCTTATATAGCATGTTCAGGCTCCACCTGAATTAGCTATGCCTTATTGGTCATTCTCTGTTAAACTGTGGAATACCCTACTAAGGAACAACCAAATGAGATGCTTATAATCATCCTGCATCAGCACAGTCCTATTTTCCTCCTTTACCAAGTCATCTAACTCATATTTCTCCCACCCTCTCTCTACCTTTATATTTCTTCTTCCTTCGGTTAGAATATGGACAAGAATGTGAAGTTGGAGAATAATTGAGCCCCTCTTTTCTTTTTGCTTTTTGACCAACCTTTATTCCTTTTTGACTTACCTCTTTATTCTTTTCTTTTTACTATTGCTTGCAAACATCTCATATTTTCTGGACCTTTAAACTTTAGAGTTCATGAGACTTTGAGATCCTTTTCTCACTCATGCTCTTTCTTGCTCCTTAACCTGGGTTTGGCTAATTCAGTTCCAGCAAATGGGTTTGGTGCTACCCAGCTGTCACTGCTGCTTCCAAATGGTGGCATCTGAGCTTCTGGTTTGGCATCTCTTAGATTTCTGAGTTTGGGTTTGCATTGCCTTTGACTTCTCTTCCTGTTTCCTGCTGGATAAACATTTATTTTTTTTTAAGTATATGTGTTTTCTAAACACATAGTGAACTCCTTTTATCTCTCAGGCTCTTTCACATATATTATCTCATTTATTCTTATTAATCCTTATAATAAATTTGTAAAGGAGTCACTATTATTGCCATGTTGCAGATAAAGACATTGAGGTTTAGAAAGATCAATTAATTTGCCCAAATTGCCACATCTTATAAAAAGAAGATCTGGATTTTAAAACCAGCATTGTCTGACATCTGACAGTGTTCATAGTCCGACATGTTATCTCATCGTATCTTCTAGTTACTCTACATCACCAAACACTTTTTATAGCAGAGAGAGTTACTTCAAGCTCAGAGGACTCCCCTCAACTGTATTCCCTTTACCGCTTACCTAATATCTCACTATTTTTAATTCTTTGTGTTCTGAAACATTCTTATATCTGAATAGTGAACATATATTTTTATTCTTCCCTTTAAATAGCAACAGAAGAAATGGGATTTTTCAAGAAGCTGAGTTTGAAGTGGAAAGAGTAACTTTCCAGTGTGCTAATAAAAGTCGTAATTCATCCACTTTTATGCCATTATTAATTAATAAGTTAATCAGAAAAATATACATTAACACCTACTTTATTATAACATATCTATGGTGTGCAATCTGTTTAGGTTTTTTTTGGTTCCTTTTTTCCAATTTTTCTATTTTTTCATTGAATTATAATTAACATATAGCATTATATTAGTTTCAGATGTACAACATAATGATTTGATATCTGTATATGTTGTAGAATGATCACCACAATAAATCTCATGAATATCTGACACCATACAGAATTATAAATTTTCTTCTTGTGATGAGAATGTTTAAAATTTACTCTCTTAGCAACTTTCAAATATACAATACAATATTGTTAACTATAGTCATTACGATATACAATACATTCCCATGATTTATTTATTTTATATCTGAAAGTTTGAACCTTTGACCACCTTCACCGATTTTGCTCATCCCCCACCCCTCGTTTCTGGCAATCACCAATCTGTTCTCTGTATCTATGAGTTCATTTTTTTTTTAAATTCCACATTTAAGTGAAATCATACAAGATTTGTCTTTCTCTTTTTGACTAATTTCATTTAGCATGAGTTTCAACCATGTTGTAAATGACAAAATTTCCTTTTTTATGTTTGAATAATTTTCCATTACATATAATATATAATTTTTCATATATATAAATATATGAATGTATATCACATACATATGCGATATATATATATATATATTTTCCTTTATCCATTCATCTATCAATGGACATTTAAGTTGCTTCCATGTTTTGGCTATTGCAAATCATGCTACAGAAAACATGGGGGTGCATATATCTCTTTGAGTTAGTGTTTATATTTAAATATTCAGAAGCAGATTGCTGGGTCATATGACAGCTCTATTTTTAATTTTAAAGAAACATTCATACTGTTTTCCACAGTGTCTGTACCAATTTATATTCCTACCAACAGTGCATAAGGGTTCCCTTTTCTGCACATCCTGACTGACACTTATAATTTCTTGTCTTTTTGATAATAGCCATTCTAACAGTTGTGAGGTGGTATCTCATTGTGCTTTTGATTTTGATTTCCTGGTTGATTAGTAATGTCGAATATCTTTTCACATACCTGTTCGCCATCTGTATGTCTTCTTTGTAAAAATTTCCAATCTCTTTGGTTTTATTATCTCTATTTCATATCAGGAAAAAAAATGAGGTTCAGAGAAATACTGTGTTTGCCTAAGGTCACACAACTAGAAAGTAATAGTGCTATTTTTTTTTTCTCAAATAGATTTTTGATAACATATTGATTAAAACACAAAGAGTAAAGGAGCAGAAATATGTGGTGGGCTAAGAATTATTGAGAAGGCCATACCCAGAAACACAATGCCTGTCTAAATATGAGGCTTAATCAGAATAGAACAAATTACACTCTATACTTCTATATGAAATACCAGTGAATAACAATATGCAAGAGACATAAATATAAAATATACATTTAATGGATTAATGGTAGATCAGACATTGCAGAAGAGAAGCTGAGTGAACTTGAGACACAGCAATATAAACTATCAAAAAAGAAAAGCACAAGGAGAAAAAATAATTTTAAAAAATGAAGAAAACATCAGTAACCTGTGAAATAACTTCAAGTGGCTCAACATAGATATAATTGGATTCCTTGAAGAATGGGAGAGAGGAGTGACCCAGAAAATATTTTAAGAAATAATCACCCAAACTCTTTCAATTTGATGAATATTATAATCTCATAGAACCAGTGAGCAAAAAGCATGAAGAAAATGACACCGAGGACTATCTAATTAAAAATTTTAAAACCAGTGATAAAGAGAAAAAATTTAAAGCAACCAGATAAAAAAAAGAGACCCATATAGAGAAACAATGTTGAAAATGACAGCATTGTTCTCATCAAAAACACTATCAGTGAGAAAATAGTAGAACACAATTTTTAAAGTTTTAAAAAATGTCAGTTCTAAAATGATCAAGAGATTCAATTCAAAAACAACCAAAATATCAGTAAGTTTTTAAAACTAGAAATTGATAATATAATCCTAACATTTATATGAAAATGCAAAGAGACTTACAATAGCAAAAAACAATTTCAAAATAATTTTGAAAATGAACAAAATTAGAGACTTCTTATTTCAAGATTTACTATAATGCTACAGTAATCTAGACATGTGGTATTGGTGTAAGGAGAACAAATACATCAATGAAACAGAATAGAGAGTCCAGAAATACATCAGTTAATTTTCAACAAAAATTCTAAAGCAATTCATTGGGGAAAGTGATAGTCATTTTTTGCAAATTGCATTTTATTATCTATAAACTACGTCAACAAATTTTATTATTAAAAATAGTCTAGGAAGAGACATTTAAGAGTAATTCAGAACAGAGTATATTTGACTACATTAGAAGAAATTGATGCTTCTAGATATCTGAGTTTAATAAATAATACCTATGCAGTATATTTGTATTTGTTTTTCAGCTTAGTAAAAAATTAAGGCAGATTAGACTGTGATCTAAAAAAAAGTAAATATATTCAGAACTAAATTAAGATATTTATTATATGTCCTTAAACGGAAAAACATTTAATAATATGAATGAATAACTATCAACCTCAGTTTTGCAATCAATATAAAATATGAGCCAGGTTTTAGATGATCTTGAATGACTAGAGAGGTTCATGAGATTCTATAAAATATTTTAAGGGGCAGGAAAAAAACTGGTGTAGATAATACTAAATAATAATACATAGGCGAAAATACATTGCATGGTTTTCTGTGGAAGTGATACCTGTTGTTAGTAAAAAAAAAAAAAAAAAAAAAAGACTTATCTTGTGTAAGGTAAATGGGAGATGAGACCAGTGTAGAAACATTTGTAATGTCACTGATGAGAGATATCAAACACTGGAACAACGATAGTGGTGGTGCAGTTGAAGTTGACTTTACATTGTGAGCATGCTGAAGAGGTAAAAATCTAGAATAAAGCTGCTTGTTGGCTGTTATGACACATATTTGGCAGACAAAAAGCTAAGTTTCCAGCTTCCTTTAAAGATTCTCCAAATCTGTGCAGACAACCAAACCAGGGATAAGGTATTGCCTTTGTGGAGAAAGACTTGGAGTCACTTTAATTTTTAGACTGAGTACAGAGGATTTGCCCAAATATTGAAGCTTAGCTTATCAAAGTTCATCAATGATGTGAAGGATGTTAACTTGGTGTCTGTGGGTATTTGTGTAGTTGCTGGAGTACAGGTGTCTCAGTTGTAAGTCTGATCTCAAGGAATTCACAGCTAAGTAGGGACAACAGATCCTAGCCAAAAATGATTTCAATTCACTGTCACATGTGCTAAACCCTAAGGTCTCTAGGGGTACAGGTAAACTTTCAAGAGGTTGTGCCTGGATGCTGAGCCAAACCCACCAGTGAAGAAAACAGGAAAGGTGCTTTATGGGAGTAATTTTCATGTAGGGAGGGATTAGTCAGTCCCTGGAAGACACTAGTAAAAACAGTTAGTTGGGCACTTTTTTTTTTTTTTTTTAAGCCTTTCTAACTTGAACTCATAAGAGCACTAGTTGTTTGAGAGATATTCATAGGTGTTGTATTTTAAAAAGAAAACAAAATAAAACAGGAACACAGGGATTAAAATGAAACATATTTATATAATTAAAAGCTTTATCAGAGAATTTAATTTATTGATGTGAATTATTGTAATTCATTATGGATGTAAATACAGTGTGTAGCATTTTTCAGACTTCTCTGACCACAGAACACTCCTTTTTTGTGGAGCCCTTATAAACATCTCACATTTGTTTTCTGGGAACAGTTTAGGAAACATTATTGTATGCTATTTGTTTCTTAGCTTTCCGTTTGGCCTCTGTCAAGAATATTGAAAAGATATGTTCATATTCAACCTTCATGGTTCTCATTCAAGCTCTTTCTCAAATGACCAAAATCTCATGCTGAATTGGTTTCAGACTTCCTATAGGAGAAATGTATCATTTCCCCAGTATTGCAACAATCACAAAGCAACCTGGGTTCGATTAGTCTGTCTAGTGCCACAGCCTCCCCAGGGCCAGGCCAGGGCCTTAGGGCATTCTAAGTAGGCATTACTCCGAAATAGAGTTCAGCTCCTGCACCTCAAAATCTGTCTACCTGTATAGCACACTTCCCCTTCCTTAGCCCTACCATAGAGCTTCGATGGGAAGGAATCTGGGCACCCAAGATTCCCTCATGAAGGGCCCCAATGGATAGCCTCTTGCAGGTCGAAATCTTCCTTGAGAGGCTGTGCAAACCCACATGCCACATTAGCCTCCCAATGATGATCTCTGAGGTTCTGTGCTGCTTACTTCCCACGAAGTCAAGATTTGTTGCCTCCCTAGAAGATGAAGAATCTAAAGTTTAGAGAGAGTAGACAATTTGTGCAAGGTAGTAGAATGGCAGAACTAGTTCCCAAACCCAGATATAGAGGACCCCAAAACCTGTGCTCTTAGATTCCCACCCTCTGTGGTTGCTTGGTACCAAATATGCACAGCCAACTGACTTGCAAGTACTGGTTCTGAGAGGGAACTCTTTTTTTCTTCCTCTTTCTGTTTGAATGCCTCAGAGTAGTTCAGAATATCTTTATTTTTCCTTTCTTTTTTCCCTATTTCAAAAGGACAATCTCCAAGAAATTATCTCTGATCCAAATTCTAAATGAAGAAACCTTTGAGATTTGGTGATTATTTTCAGCACCACATTAAGATGTGATCTCTAAACTTTGCATGTGAGATTGAGGTCCCCAAGCATACATACCAAACATCGATAAAACATTCTTCTGCATACACCCTGTGAACAGTATCCTCTTACAATCCCTACATACTATTTCTCAGATACTCCAAAATTTAACCAAAATAATTACTTTATTGGATGGCTATTAGCATTACACACTCTATAAAACCCATGTCTGTTCAGCCCTTTCGTATGTTGTCATAACTAAGTTTATTATTATTCCTGATAGTAATAATAATAATTTCTGATTCTATGAATGGATACGTTCTTTATATTCTTCTAGGTCAGAACCTTCTGCTGTTAATCAGATCCCTCTGAATATTTCACATCTAGTTTTGATCCCCATGCCATATCCTTAGGAAAAAACATGTAGTTTTAATTTGATCATGAAGGTTACTATTTGAACAGATTTTTAGACTTTAGGCATTCTGGTTATGTAAATTGACTCAGGCAATATAACCAGACTGCCTGAGCCTTCAAGAGTCGGTGCCTTCTGGCCAGCGTCCACTCAGTCCTCTCCTGGGCCTTCACTAAGTCAGCTCCTACACACCAGTTCTTGAGAATTACATGCACAGTCACAGGATTTCAACAAGAAAAATTCCAACATGAAGCCATAATTCCTATAGCTGTAAACTGCTCTTGAATGACTTTTCTCCCTATCATTCTTTCCTGGAAAACTGTAGCCTTTTCATAGATCTTGGTTTTTTTGCAGGCAATCATACATACTTCTATTGCTTGAGTGGCCTTTTTGCATCAGATATTTTGATTTTTTTTAATTCTCATAGTATACTTATAAGGAAAGTATCATCAATTCCATTTTATAGTTGAGGAAACTGGCTGGAACAATAAGTGACTTACTCATCAACTGGTATTTAATGATACAACTAAGGTTTAAACTAGCATTTATCGTGGATATACAATAAAGACTTATTCTTAATATAAATCGAGCATTTACTATATTCTAATCACTGTTCTAGTAGGTTGACACATATGAAATTGCAGATCTTTCACCTACAAAATAGCAATTTTATATGATTGAAACTAATATTGTCTTATTTGATTCTAACATAACTTTACAAAACAACTATTACTAACATCATTTTGTAAAAGAGGAAATCGAAGCATAGCTAGGTTATATAATATGCACAGAGTTAAATAGTCAATAAGTGGTGTTTTTTCTTTTTTGTTCACTAAGCAATTCTTCTTCACTATGAATGAACTGGTGACTATGATTAAGTGATGTGACACTTATATTGTTCCCAGTGGTGACAGTTCTGAGTTTGTTAGTACACTGAACTTCATTCAATATATTGAGCCCATGCTGTGTATGTGAATCATATATGTTCAGTCTTTGAAGGACCATTGAGGTGAGAAATTAAACTAGGTAGTCCAGATTTGGGTTTAAAAAAACCCAAAGCCATCTGAGATAGATTTTTCTGCAGTGCCTATGAAGGTAGATCATAAAGACTGTTCTTAAAGTATTCTGGTATTGGCTCTTATGAGAATAGAATGTAGCCTTTCAAAATTTTTACTTCTAAAGTGACTATAGCTGTTGCATAGTGTGGGTTCCAGCATATTTATTACACAGTCACTTTTTCAGTTCTCTCTGCCTGGAATGTCAAGTTCCTAATCACAGAATCTTTTAAGTCTTAGCTCAATGGTCACTTTCTCCATAAGACTCCAATTTTTTCCAGCTGTAAATAAATTGTCCCTTATTTTGGTTCTTATTGCATTTTGTTCTCACTTTTTGTATGCCACCAGTTACCTTCTCTCCTAAATTATGTTTATTTTCCTATTCATCCATCTGTTATTTATGTTACATCTATAAAGTTCTAGTCACTATTATGGGCCCTTGAGAGGTGAAAAGACACAATTCCTCCTCAAAAGGAGGTCTGGGAAGAGACACACTGGCCTAGTAGAGACAGATAAGTAAACAGAACATTTCAATACAACTACCATTCTCTATTTTCATTACAGCTCATCACTTCTGAAAAATGGTCTCCTGTCAGTAACAGTTGCTCATGATGGCTGTGGTTCTGGTGGATGGTGAAGAGTGGTGGGAGGGAAAAGGGGGAAAGAAGGGAAGAGATATATGCTCTGCTCGCCCCAGAATGGATGTGGGGAATGGTTGATGCACAGCTTTCCATTTCGGACTCTTCAGTTGGGGATCGGTGTCAGAGGCTGTTGGCACAGGTGTTACTGCCACAAAGAGGAAGTATATTCATCCCACACTTGGAGCATCCATAGGGGCAGTGTAGGGAAAACTCTGGGAGCTGATTTTTTAGTTGAATCATGAAGGTGAGTTCACTGCATGAGTAAAGTTGGGTAGGAAAGTCAGAGGAGATAAGTAGCACCTGAAAAGGCCTGGAGTTAACAGACAAAATGTGTGTGTGTAAAGAAATCTTGTATGACGACAATAGAGAGCAAGGCGGGCAAGAATTGAGTGGTCAAGAGCAAGCAGGGTCCAGATAATGACAATTTTTTTAAGAAGTCACAATGGTTTGGAGAAAGGGGAATATATGTATCTTATATTCATCATTAGACCATGATCTACCCAAGGGCAGAGCTTTTTATGCTGTCCGAATCCTGGTATACAAGACTGCTAGAACATTGTTCTAGATGCTTTAGAATTGCACTACATTGTATCTACAGGTTGGATATCACCTCTTGTCTTTCATTCTGGGTTGGCCAGTTTGCAGGGCAATAAATTTCAGGAGAATATTGTTAGTCGATGGGGTGGTCTGGGAAGAGAATCACTGGCCTATAGTGAGAGGGTCTATTTGGAAGAAATAAAGGAGGCATGTCTTTTATCATAATGACACTCAAATACAGAATTCCTTCTCTGAATGGTATTTGTTCCTGTTTACTTTCTTCCTTGTGGCATGAGCTGAGCTGAATTTGCCATTTAGGCATAATCACTATTTTATTATTATTTTTTCACAGTTAAGTGGAGCATTTGAGCACAGCTGAATTGCTGGGAGCCTCAGTGGAAGAAATCTATTAGTGGTATGGCTTGAAACAATACACAAAAGGCCTCTGCGTGTGGTCTGCCCTCCACGCTTTCAGCTTCCTTATGTGGAACAATAAATCTCCAAGTCAGCTAGATTGTAGAGACTCACATCCAACGAGAGGAGAGCCACATTTTTATCTTTTATTCATTGGCAGGAACATTAGCTGTAGGAGGTATTCAAATCACACTTTTATTTAAACAAACACAGCTGGATCGCAGCCTCTTAATATAGCAATTCTCTAATGAAAAATAACAACATAGTATTTATCTCTTTTCTTTTGTGTGACTCTCAATTTGCTAAAATTAGGCAGACTTCAATCCCATACAAAATTGGCATGTTTTCATGACCAGAGCTCATCGCAACTAACTGCAAAATTATAATGGGGATGTAATTATAGGAGGGCATGTGAAATACACATCCTTTTGCTGCTGTAAGCTATATGGGGTTATACAATTATGTTGTAATAACATCATTTATCTTAAAGGAGTCAGACAGCTGACTTCATTTATTTAACTTGAGCACTCCAATTACGTGCTGTGTCAGTTTAACATAAATGTCTTCCCCAAAGAACATGGTGTAATAATAATAGTAATAGCAATAATAATAATAGCACACATTTGTATAGGGCTCTCTGGAGCACAGACCATTTTTACAATTTCAATCTTGTTGGGGCCTTGTAATTACTCTGTAAGGCAGACAGCTAGGTTTGCGATTCTCTGTGCTCCATTTTACTGGTGAGAAAATTGAGGTTGGGAGAAGTAAAGTGAAGTCAAGATTGCAGTTAATAAACAGTGCAGAAAGAACTCAAAACTCAGGTTTCCTGACTTGACTTACCAAGATCGCTCTGCTGTTCTCACCAATGGTACCAGATTTTGGCCTGTGTGATGTGTGTGTTCTCATCTCTTATTCTGTGTTATCTCACAACCACCATTTAAGGCATGTGGAATAGTCTATGGTGGTGGGAATCACAAGTATTATTTCTATGGGCTTGGGCAATTTTTTAGTTCACAGATTCCTTGTCAGAGAGAGAAAAACAGATAATACCTACTTTGCAGAAGAGCAGAGTTATTAGAAGAACTAGGAAAATAATGTTTCTAAAGTACATGAGTAGGTACTCAGAAAATGATTCTCATTACCTACAAGACAAGAAAAAAATGCTTTCATTTTACATGTGATTAAGTTGCTGTATGTTTATGTAACTGACTTGCCCAATTTGCAAAGCTACTAAGTATCAGGACAGTGGCTAGAATTTGTGTCCTCCTCTTGTTATTTTTAATCATTATAATGTCTTTAGATGCTCTCCATCATTTTTTGGTTCTTTTTCAATTCTTTACAAAAAAACTTTTGTTTAAATACTCAGAGATGAAATACAATACCTGTCCATCAAGTGGGAGAGACCAGAAGTGAGGAAAGAACAGAGTTTGAAGTCAGGAAGTTGTGTTGAGCTTCTGGCGGCAGTGGTCGCTAGCTGTGTGAATTTAGGCCAAGCTTTTGACTTCTCTCAGCCTGGGTTAGCTCATTAATAAATGTTACTTCAATTTGAACTTCCTGAGAGGAAATCTGAAATACATAATGTTTCTAGGAGAGAAGAAATAATAGCATTTACCCCATGCTAGACACTGTTAGCACATTGTTCAACGGACTGTCTCATTTAACTCCATAGGATGATATATTTTTCTGTTATACAGACTAGAAAATGGAGATTAAAAGATTAGTCAGAGTTATAAAGTTTATATTTTGTTTTAAGCATTAACCCTGCTTAATGATTTTGAGGACTTAATTTTCAAGTTTCCTGAATAATTAAGTTGTTAAGTGGGAGAAGGTGGGTGGGGTTTCTTTGGATGCCTCCAATTGATGAAATACAAAGGATAGGAAGAAGGAAGGAGGATTGAGTCAGAAGATCTTCAGAATATAGCAGAGTTTTGAGAATGGCTTGACTAGGCTAATGGGGAGTAGCCAAGAAAAGGATTATTAGAGAAATCTTTTTTGGGGACATTAATGGCCTGGGTTTCACACCTTTTCTACCATGCTCAGTCACTGTCTGGGAGCAGCTTGGAGGAAGTGTGACCTTGGTATGAATACCACATCAAATCCCAAAGTGTAGCCACAGAAGGCCATAAGTCATCTCTGCTCCACAAAGCAGTTTCTTTAAAAGAGAGGTCTGGCCGTTCCACCATATTTTAAATTCAGGGAAAACCTAATGTAACAGAGTGTTGACTGGTTATATTCATGGCTAGAATTATTGATTGTGGTCTGAGTTGAGAGAAAAAATTTCAATTCCCCACAAGTTAAAGATAACTATCAAGAATTGGGAGTAGAAGCTGCCATATTCTACCCACACTTAATTAATTTTTCCTAAAATGGCCCTGCAACAATTAGGCACTCCTCTCCCCAACTCTGTGTAAGAGAAGCATAGTGTTTTCAGTTATATAAAAAATACAATATTTCTGCAGAGGAATGTCCTTTCATCTGAAAGCTAAGAGTAAGGGTGGGAGTGAGAAGTAGCTTTCAGAAGTTACTTGCAGAGACTGGGGCAGCTACCAGATGTGGAGACTGGCATTTTTCTTCCTGGATGAATGGGCTTAATAGATTGAAGAATTTTTTTCTTTATGAGGTTTCCTGAATGTAGGGTGCTCAGTGGAGCAAAATGAACTAGGAAGCCAAGGAAAGAATATATGGCCATCTGGCTGGGAATAGAAAGGCGATCGTTTAGTCTGAAAGATAATAAAAAGGTAGACCTTAGCCACTCGCAGTGCTCCATGTGAAGGATCCCAAAAGTAGGGAAGTGGCAGAGAATATGGAGCTGATCAGGAGATCACTGGGCATGGAGACATCCACCTAGGGAGGACATGTGGGGAATGTACCACTGGTGTGGCTAAAGGAGACATGGCTGTCCTTCCCGAGGGGACCTTCTTGGGGTGAGGATGAAGCCAAACACCACACTGAGAAAGCCCAAGATGTGCCCCATCTACATAAAGTTTGTTCTATCCTCCACTTATTAGGTGTGACTGTGGGTAGCTTATTCAACCTTTATTGCAGTTTCTTCATCAGTAAAATGGGATAATAATCATAGCCAATCTCACAGCATTATATTAGATGAGTTAGTACACATCAAGTGCTTAGAACTGTCTTGTACATTCTGTATTTTGTCAATTCTTAGAGGCCATTGATTCTTAAACTCACCATTATCTTATACACCATTAAGAGAGAAAAATGCTTATAATTAAATTATAATATATCACCAATTATAAATTATCTTGCTCTTTTGGAAATATTGAAATATGAAAGAATGTTATTTAAGAATTTATGAAGTATGGTAGTGAGAACTCAAAATGCATTATATATTACTTCATTATAATTATAGTTATCATTTGTTATAATTGCCATTATTGTTATTTGTGGAATCACCAGAGGATAAACCAGACAAAATCAGAGGAAGATAAAGGATGGCTTCCTTTTAGTAATAATGTGGTTAATTATATAAGATGAACCCGACTCTGGAAGAGGGACTGGAGGCTATATTTTCAGAGATTCAGTCTGTAATTGTGCAGATTGTGTACTGGACAATTCTAGGGAGAGTCATCATATGGCTTACTGGTGGGATTTTACTCCCTAGAGTTGAGAATTGTGTATCCTGCATGAATCTACGCCATTGCCCTTTATGAATCTCAGCCTAGTCTGCCCAGTATTATCTCTGACCTCCTTCTCTGAAAAGCAATGGTCATACATAGCATAAGGCTTAACTGGGGAAAGGAGAAAAAATGAGTTTTAAGTCAATTTTGAGATTAAAATTTTAAACAGTGCTATCAGTAATAAAACATGACTAGAAATTATAAAATCTGCCGAAGATATTATAAAGTAATAGGAAAAGGTGATTATCAGAATATAGTTGAAGGCAGTAATGACAAAAATATTTTTCAAATACATTCCTGTTTTTACCATGTCATATTGAGAATCCTCAATAATTTGGTTACATAAAATTGAAAAAAGTTGTGTCTTCTGACCCAGAGGACTCCACTCCTAAGAAAAACAGGCAAGTAATAACAAGCTAGGTGCTATTAGAGAGGAGAGTTCTAGCAAGTACAAGGAGGGCTCAAGGATTTGTTCCACAGGGGCAGTAGAGAAGACTTCTTTGACAGGTGACATTCTGAACCAGGTAAAGCATGACAAATGAAACTCAAAACCATGTCTGATTTCTATAAATGATATTTTAAAAGTTACTTTTAAAGAGAAGTCTTTTGGCAACCTGATTATTTGTCCCCCACACCCACCCCAGATTTTTATGTTGGAGCCTTACCCCTCAATGTGACTACATTTTGAGATAGGGCCTGTGAGGAAATAATAAAGTTAAATAAGGTCATAAAGCTGAGGCCCTTATCTGATAGGGCTGGTGTCTTTTAAAAGAGAGAGTGGCCCTAGAGAGATCTCTCTGTGCTCAAAATCCACATGAGTCCAAAGAGGCAATTTGCAAGCCAGGAAGAGGTGCTTATCAGAAACCAAACCCCAAATCTTGCTAGATCTTGATCTGGTACTCCCGGTCTTCAGAACTGTGAGAAAATAAATTTCTGTTATTTAAGCCACTTGATCTGAAATACCAATCTATAGTGTTTTGTTATGGCAGCCAGAATAGACTAATATACTGTGTCTACTTTGTTTTCTGGTTCCATTCAACTAACTCCAGCCCACAATTATAATTTGAATTCATAATTCCTCAACTATACAGGATACCTTGGCTTTTTTTTTTCCTCTATCAAATTTCATTAGATTACCCCAATAATTCAATGAAAATAAGTTTTTTCTCTCTTTAACAAATGAAAAATATCAAGGCTCAGAGAGTTTCAGCTAAGTTGCTCTAAGTTCATTGCTTTTTCTACTTAAATCCAAATAACAGCCACATTTCCCCTCATCAGCTATATGCTGTGGTAATTTCACAGGGAAAAATTAAAATAAAATAAGAATGTTGTTTTTTAGAAAAGCAAAGCTTCCAGAAATTTGACAACTTTTTGAAGTCTTAACCCCATAGAGTTGTTGACTTTTGGTGGGTAAGGGGGCAAGTAAGGAGAAGCATTTATCACATAACTGTAAGGAAAATCCTAGAACACATTTTATCTATCTTTTATTCAAACTTTTCTTTCCAAAGATGTGCTTTCCAAGTAATTATACTAAAACATCAATTAAGAGCCTTATCAGGTATGGTAATGCCTCAGGTGCAATTCAGAAAGTGCAATTATTAGAGTGTAAAGGCGGCTTCAAAACCATCAAGCAATCACACTCAGTCAGTCGTGGTGTTGAAGCAAAAATAGCAGCAATTGGCATTTGGGAACTATTGCCTGGTAACTCTTGTTCCCGTTGATTCAGGAGTCCAATTTCTATAGCAGAAATGAGAACTCTATTTCCAGAGGGGCCTTCCACTCACCAGATTACTACTGGTCATCCCCAAACCAACCCACAGTCCATCTTCTTAGCCCTCTTGCTTCTTATCCACAGAATCACAGCAGGGTCTTTAAACATCCTCTGAGACCACAATTCTGGAAAGATTTGTCACTAATCCTCTCCTACTACGTTTTTTCTTGCCATTCTTCAAACTGTATTTAACATTAATTTGTCATCTGGATTGGTTATTGATCGCACTGTAGCACATTGAGGAGCTAGTTAAGAGGCTCCACTTTTAAAAAAGTTCACTGGCTTGAATTTACAAAGGATGTTAGTGAATCTGAACTGTGAAAGTAGTAGGATTTAAGAAAAGATGGATTTGTCCTCAGAATAGCAAGCTACGTACATCAGCATGTTCGAGGTGAAAATGAATAAGGCTCCTTATAGTTAGGTAGTCACGTGCCTTTTACAAAATTCCTCAGACATAATTTTGGTTTTTCTCTTTTCCTCTCTTTTTTTCCCCTCTCTTTCCCTCTCCTCCCTTCCCTTCTCTTCCCTCCCTTCTTTTCTTCCTTCCTTCCCTCTTGCTTTTCTGCCTCCCAGCCTTTCTTTCCAATTTTTCCCCTTTACGCACCTACCCTATCTTTTCTTCAGCAAACATTTAATGACTGCTGGGCACTATGTTAAGAGCAATGTGAATTCAGAACCAAAATATTGCTAGTTTCAAAGACTCCATGTTTGTAGGATTGACAGAGAAAGGGGTGATTCTAATATAGACTGATAAGGATTATCATGGAAGCATAAAATGTTTCCTAAACTTGAAGCCCGCAATCCCAAATGGGCTGGGTGCCAGAGTAAAGGTGTGATTAGGAAAGACTTTCTGCAAAAGCTGACCCCTGAGCTACTTCTAAAAGAAGAAATTCAATTTTGATAACTAACAAAGGAAGAGTTTTCTATGAAAAGTGACCAACAATGCACAGGATTGAAGATAAATGAGTTTGCTTTCGAAAAAGTACAAATAGGTACATCTGGCATTAAGGTAAGGGAGGTCACGAAAAAGGTCAAGTTGAAAGATAGAGAGTGGGAGGATGAGGGTCTAGTCAGGGAGGCAATGGTCAAATTATGAAAGTGCCTTCATGCCATTTAAGGAATCTGGATTTAATCTCAAAGGTAATAAAATGTTCTAAGAAGGTGTCAGAGTCTGGTTAAAGTTTAAATAAATGTTTGAGTCCCTTGTCTATCTTCGAGATTCAACTAAATATTTAGAGTGTTGCTGCATTCTTAGACTTCACAGGACCTATATGCTGCTGCTGCCTCACAGGAAGTAGGAGAGCAGTGCTGAGTCAGCGCTGCAGGGAGGAGAGTGTGTAAGGAACATGGATTATTCATGGGCCTGTGCAGTGTTCCAGGTGCAGCCATGATTGCTGTGGACTGGGCCCATTTGTAATGCAAAGGCATGGCAAGAAAATCCATTTTCTCATTTTCAGAGCCGATTTTATCTCCATGCTCAGGCCCATGTTACAAATTTAGGCTGATAAATTGAAACAGGAGGCAGAAGAGCAAAATGAAATTTCTGAGGACTGTTTGCAAAAGGAATTTTTAGATGCCAATTTGTGAACTCCTTTATTTGGAAGGAAATGATTCAGAGAGAATGTATATTGGAGCCTTGTGGTATAAAATAATAGAGAATGAGTTTTGATGTCAGGCAAATCTGAATTTGAGTTCTGTGACCTTGGACAAGTCAGCTAGCTTCCACATGTTGCAATTTATCTCTTACATGTGAGTAATGATGTTGTGGGAATGGAATTATTGGCCCCAATTCTTTACCTCTTCCTGTATTTTTTACTTTTACCTTGCAACTGCAGTTGCTTCTACTAGAGGAAAATCTTTAGGGACATATACTTTCCTATCCGTTCACTTTGGACTTCGTCATATGATTTAATTTGGTCAATGAAACATGGTGGGGGGGAGTTACAATGTAACTTTAAAAGTTATCACATGGTTCTCTTTCCTTCATGCATTTCTGCTATTGCCAGGAGAGGAGCTTCCCTAGGATTTTGTAGCCCCCTCAGACTAAGCCCCAGTGAAGCAAACATATACCTAATTCACAACAAGGAGACAAGCCAGAGAAAAATGTAACTTAAATCAGAGGCATGAGCAAGAGTGAATAATTTTCATTTTAAGCCATTGAGTTTTGTTGTGATACACAAAATTTTTGTTATATAGCAGTAGCTAACTGATACAAATACTATGGTAGGCTACTTCTAAAATGGTTTCCAATGATTCCTTCCATGTGACAATGTCCTCCTTGTGTAAAATCTCTTTGTATGTGAGCTGGACCTACTGACCTCATGACTTTATTTTCATTAATAGAATATAGCAAAAGTATTGAGATGTCCCTTCTGAGATTAGGTTATAAAACATCATGACTTCATCTTGCTGGCATTTTCTCTCACTGTCTTCTTACTCGCTCTGAAGAAAGCTTCCATATGAATATATCCTCATGGAAAGAAACTTAAGATGGCCTTGGGCTAACAGTTAGGTAGAACTAGGTCCTTCAGTCAATAGGCTACAAGGAACTGATCCTGCCAGTAACCATGTGGTGAGTGTGAAAGCAGAGCTACCCCCAGTTGAAATGTCAGATGAGGCTGCAGCCTAATTGGACATCTTGGTTGCAACCTCTTGAGAGACCCTGAAAGAAGGGACACAGCTAAGCCTTAGCCAGATTTATGACCCTGTGAGAAAACTGTGAGATAATAGATATTGTCATTTTAAGCCACTTTGTTTTAGGGTAATCTGTTATACAACAATTGATAACTAATATACTTACTTTGGAGGTTCCCTGGGAATAATAAATGAAAGCACAAAGATCATATGCAGAATAATGACACCCCAAAGATATTCATCCCCAAATTCTAGGAGCCTTACATGGCAAAAGGGACTTTCCAGATGTGATTAGCATTATAAACCTTAAGATGATGAGATTTTCCTGGGTTAGCCAGTGGGCTTGACTTAATCACATGAGTCCTTAAAAGTAGGGACTATTTTTCAGCTGTGATCCAAGGGAGGGAGGATGGGAGAAGGAGGGATAGAGAGAGAAAGAGAAAGAGGTATTATAATGGAAGAAGTTTCAGAGAGATGCAAGGTAAGAAGGATTAAACCTACCGTTGGTGGGTTTTAAGATGGAGAAATTGGACTGTGAGTTAAGGAATGCATATAGCCCCCAGAAGCTGAAAGTGCAAGGAAATAGATTCTTCCCTAAAGCCCCTAGAATAGAATGTAACCACACTGACATCTTGATTTTAACCTGCTGTCACCAGTACTGAAGTCTGACTTCTAGAATATAATATAAAATTTTGTGTTGTTTTAAGTTCTAAGTTTGTGGTAATTTGTTAGAGCACCAGTTGAAAATGAATAACCTATCTGATCTTAATCACTATGATTTTCTTCTTTTCTTTTTTTGAGGATTATTGAGAAAATATTTATAAGCCTGTAGATCAATGAACATAGTAAGCAATCAGATGTTAGCTACTATTATCTTTATGGTTGTCTTTGTTACTGTCATTATTGTTTAAAGATTCTGGTTTCAGTCCTCTATTCCACTAGGGAATAGACTATTCTTTATTTCCCTGAGGAACTATGATATAAGCAGCAGTGAAAAGCATTGGACATAAGACTTATTTTTATTCTTTTCTAGGAATCCCAATGCTCAAACTTAAAACAACTACAAAAAGTTTAGGGTCATTTGTTATAAACCTGTTTATTTTCCTGAAAACCAGTCACAGTTTGAGGCATTTCCTCTTACTGTTAAAAAGAAGTTCCAGGATGTGAGAACTGTCCTTAGCTATTTCATGGGCTGTTATATGGGAGCTGGAGCAGAATTTTTCTTTCTGTGTGATCTCTTTCTGTGTGATCTCATTGGGTAGGAAGAGCAATGGATAGAAGGTTCAGGGTAGAAGAATCACTGGAGCTGCAAAGAACTCCAGGACTCCTGCAAAGAAACTTATGAACTATGAAATCAGCAAATGCAAAAAATTAAAGTATATAATGTTATAAAAGTTATGGTGGAATACACACTTTAAGTCCTTAAGGAGACATATCGGTTCAACAATCTAGACTCATGAAATAATCAGAGGTATACACAAAGGTTTTTGCAATTATTTCTTTATATTACTGCATTAGTTATAAAAGCCCAAACAAAATAAAACAACAAAAATAAAAAAGCCCTATTCCCCACTGGCTATAGAGAAATGTTGAGTAAATCAGTACACATCCACCTACTGGGTTATTACAGAAACATTAAATAGAATTCAATGTGAAGACTTTATATGGAAAATATAGGATAATTTTAAAAGCAGATAATCAGCCTAAAGAATTATATATTCAATAAGATAACAACTATGTAAAGCAAATAAACGGAAGTATGCTCAGAGAGTAGAGAAACTATAATAAAATATATCTCGCTAATAACAGATATTTTATTTTGAGAGAAGAACTCTGAGTAATTCTCCTCCTTTACTTTTTATACTTCCATTTTTCAACATATTTTTATAATGTGCAAATGTTAATTTTGGATTGAGAATATAATTTTTTTAAAAAGTGGGTGAAAGTTGCTTTCAGAATTTGTTTTATTTTTCCCTACGCATTTTTATTGTCCTAGAGACTCCACTGTGTTCACCACTCGAAAAACTCACTGCGAAAATTATTCAAAATGATAAACCATTTACATATACTCATAGAAACAAATACCAAAAGAAGTTTTATTCTGATCAAGTGCTTTTGAATATGAGGAATGAGAGTGTCAGTAATGCATTTATTTTTGAGTGGTAGAAGTAGACTATTAAGGACCATTCCCCAGTGTCTACTCTATGCTGAACACTTTACATATATTCTCTCATTTTAATCCCAACAACCACCATACAAATAGTGTTTTCTGTTTTCAATGCCTAGACAAATAGATTAAGCTTACCCAAGATTGCCCAAATAGGAATCTACCCAGACAGGAATAGAAACTATGTCCATCTGTTTCTAAAGCTTAGGTCATTCTCACTCTCCCATGTCACAAATACATACAAAGAATATGTAATGCATCATTTTCCATACTTTAACCCAAACCATTAGCCTTGCCTTGTTATGAAAGTCTTGAGCATTCTCATTTCTCTCATTATTTATGTTTCTTTATGACTCCTTTGACAGTTCCACAGTGGATCAGGCCAAAACAGCATGAAGTGGGATATTGCATTTTTTAAGGTGTTAGGGTTTCCACACTATTTTACTTTCCTGGTCTATTTTCCTCTAGGCTATATGTAAACAGACTTTCCATAAGTCAGATAATCTCCATCATCTTTTTAATTTTATTGAAGAGTTTATGAGGCACTACTTCTTTATAGGACAGTTGCCCATGATATTCTTGCAGATTGGCTACAGCTGACAAAGCCAGGGGTGGATACCTGGCTCAAGGGCAGTCAAGGACCTGGCATAATAGATCTGTCCAACAGGGGTGTTAATCATCAGATGAACCAATTAAATCTGACCTCAGTGAACTTGAGTAGGATACATAGAGGGAAAGATAGTGCTTAGCCTTTCCATAATGCATATAGAGGATAGAAGTTACTAGAAGTTTAAAGGTGGTAGAAGATGTGAGTACCCAACTGAGTTAACAAGGAAGGAGACCAGCCAGGAATTTGTTGGTGAGTCACATTAGTGGCAGACATTAGAGAGAGATACTGGATATTTGCTGCTAATACAGCAGACAAAGCCTGGGCACTAGAATGGCTGACCAGTTCTTAAGCAATGTCCCATTTACCTGGAGGCTGAGATTTAAAGGAATTGAAACTTATTTCTCTTTTTATTCTTAAACAAACAAACAAACAAAACCTTACTAATATAATCTGTGTGTGTGTGTGTGTGTGTGTGTGTTTATTTCAGGTCATTTGAAATAGCCTAGCCATCGAGTTACACCTGTCTGAATGGTGTAAGGTCTCCCATTGAGCCCAGAAGCCTTAGCCCATTAAAAGATGGATAACTGGTAATGCATAGCCAGGAGAGCTCCCTTTGAAACCCCTAATTCTAGAATCTGCCTTGCTTGGGGAAGAGAGGAAAGAGAAACACTAAAATATCACCTGTTTTCAATTTTTTTCTATACCTCATTGTCTTATTTAACGCTTTTTTTTTTTTTTATTAATACAGTGAACAATGGGTCCTAATCCACTGTGGAATGCCTCAGATTACAGTCCCATCTGTCTCCCAGACAGGCTTGGTGACATGGTAGGAAGGATATAGGATTGAGGATTGATAAACTGAAATTCACACACTACTAATAAGCCAGTTTATGAATTTTAAGTGTTTTAATGAAAAGTACTTTGATAATGTAAACCTCAGCCCTGCAGGTTCAGAAAGAAATATTAGAGAAAATTCATGGGCCGTTTGCTAGAATACCTGCGTCAGTTTCACTAGGCACTAAACATGAGCTGGAAGTGGCATTTGGAATAGGTTAAACACATCTGAAAGTAATTGTTGATGATGCGCAGTTTCCTAATGATCTTGTCTGTCTTCCTTATCTCTGTAATGGTTTTATAGAGAAGGAAAGGGCACCAAACTATCACTAGAAAATGTGCTTGTAACATCCCAATGATAGCCAAACAAAAGTGCAGCATAGGAGAACCAGTTGCTTTTTTATGTTAACTATAGAAAGCAAAAAGCCTTTATCTGAGCAGCCATCCCAAGAGCAACTATTGTCCATATATACAACTGGTTTCCCCTTTCCAAGGTCTTTGGTTGTGGGATCAGCTCATCTTTAATCACCTACTCATCAAGTCCCACCTCAAAGGTTCTCATTAGGTAAAAATGATTTCTTATCCTTTTTAGATTTCTTAATGCTTTACCTGTTGTGCTTTTATGCCACTGGCACTTTTTGAATTACATTTCTATCACTAAATTTAATTTCTATCACTAAAAATTTAATTTCTTCCACTAGAATCCTATGTTCCTGGTTCATCTTCCTCTGCTTCAGAATGCCAGGCTTGCTACCTATCAAAGAGAAGTATCTCAGAAAGCGATCAATGAACACATGGGTATAGACTTACAACAAACAGGAAATTAGAACAGGCGGAATCTAACTTATGAACAAATTTTGTTTTGAAAGTACTCTATAAATCATTTCCCATAGAGACTATTATAATGGGCGAGTAGATTCTCATATTAGTCCTTTCCCTCTTGGGCTAAAAAATTCCTGTTATTTTACTTACTCCTTTTGTCTTCTTACCACCATCGCCTCTTTCTTCTTGAATTCCATTTTCAACTATTTTTTGAAAGTTCTAGAAATCAGTTTATTTCTAATTGATTAATTGCCCTGATGTTCTGTGGATAAAGTAGTATGAATAAGCCTTCATCTCACATCTCTTCTTTGGCTTCCCCCATGCTGACCCTCCTGCATCTGACTCGGTCCAAAGTCCTTCTACCAGATGACTTGGCTTTGTTTTAATTCCCAATGACAAGCCAAACTAAAATAACCTCAGCCTCAATTAAGGAAACAGACTCTTGTTTTAGTCACTGACTTTTATTTCTAATTCACATATAAAATGTTAGTAACATGAAAGCTGCCATATATTGTAGACTTATGTACCAGGTACTATGCTAAGGTCTTTCTATACTCTGTTTAATTTAATTCTTACTACCAATCTTGAAGTAGATACTGTTCGGATTTCTATTTTATAAAAGAAGAAGTTAAGACTTAGAAAAATTAAAAGCATTGTTTCAGCTTAGATGGCTAGTTAGTGGTTTAGCCAGTATTCAAACATAGACCTGTCTGCCTCTAAAATCATATTTTTAATTACCATGCTAGTTCACAGCAGATGGACAATATTCTTTTGGATGTAGGGTAGGGAAGGGGTCAAGAAAATTAGATAGAGGTCATGCTTTTGAGTCTGACAGCACCAATTGGATCAGACAGAGGTCTTTGGTTTCTTACCACTGAGGTCCTGAACAACTGATTTCATCTCAATGAATCTTGTGCCTATAAAAATAAGTGAGGATAACCAAATTACTCCCTTATGATTGGTAAATGAGATAATGTATTTGATAAGTCTAGATCATTGGTTGATGAAGCTATTCAGCAAATTTTTATTTTTCATCATTCTTTTCCTTTTGCCCCTCTATTTACTTGAAGTAATGTCTGTTTCCTGGTGTGGATATAGGCACTCCCTTTCACTCTGAAAATAATTCCCATTTAGACACGATGAATTATATAATCATGCTCTGGATGATGATGGTTTTCTCTTTGCCTTCATTCACTGCATCCAGTGGAATCTTTCTAATTGCAAATATGATTACATCTTTTCTCTGCTTAAAACTCCTTACTCATTGCCCTAGAGATAAAATCCAATGCCTTCACAGTGGTGTATTAGGCTCTTCATGATCTGAGTCTGCTGTATCTGTATTCTCCTTAGACTTTTATTCTAAGTGCTGATTATAACAACTATATGCAGTTTCTTGAACCATCTATGTTCTCTAAGGCTTGAATGCCTTTGCTGTGCTGTAATATTTTTCATCCTTGTCATTGATATTTATCACTTTTTATTTTTCTATCATCAGGACCCTTTTCTATGCATAAGGAACCCTTTAAGACATGATTTGAGACAGTCTCCTTTACTGCATTAGGATAAATTATTATATACTACATTTCAAGTCCCTTTGTAGCTAAGACATAGGCATATGATTTAGGCTCTGCCAATACGAATTCAGCTCAGGACCTCATGGCACAAAGGGAAAGGAGCAGACATTGTCTCTTATTTTCTGACAAAGACGGCAACAATAGGGAGCTTCAAGGTCAGAGAGTTTAAGTCCAGATCTTCCCAACTTCAGTTACCAGTTTTGTATTCTTATGTAAAATCTACACAACTTTTCTTTTCTTTAGTTTCCTCAACTATAAAATGAGAATAATGGCAGTGCTTACTTCAAGGAGTTCTTGGAAGGATTAAACATATGTTCATTGTGATTGAAACAATGCCTGGCATATAGTAAATACTCAAAAATGTTAGGTCTTATTATTTTTGTTGTTAATAATTGTAATAATAATAACAATAATAGTAAACTACCTTCTGTAGCATCAGCTTTTGTTTCTTGTGCCTAAAAAGTTGCAAGCAATACATTTACCTCTGACCAGGCTAATTAGGACTTATTCTATTAATAGCAGGAAACTTAGCATACTCTAAGTTTCTGGTTCTTGTGTTCTCCCCAAATAGACCGTGCACTTCTTCAGGGCAAGGCTGGTCACTTCCTCAACTTTATGTCCCTAGAGTCTAACTTATGCAGCACTTCGGCACCCTGTTAGTGTTCAGTAAACATTTACCGGATGAACAGGCAAATACCCTGCCACCCTCTGAGATCCTGCAATGGGAGATTCAGCCAAGCAGAGGAGTCACTGATTTCTATTCACATGCACCAGCTCTTTCTGTGGGTTCTCTCCCTATGACACCATTTAAGATTGTGACAATCAACATTCATATTTGCACTGATGATCCTGAAATGTCCTTGACGATCTCAAGAGAGTTGCAATCACTATATTTCATTGCTGTAGTGCTCCTGTCTCCCCGGGTTGGCTTAGGAGATGGAACTCACCCCAGAGATTTGATCCCAATCAGTGCTATTGTGCTTCCCTTAAAGAATCTCTTATAAAGTCAGGAGGAAGTGGTGCAGCTCCCCAGATCGGGGAGCCAATATGTTATAAGAAGAAACTACGTGCTTCTATTTGCCGTTCTCTGAGTTAGTGACCTGAGGCAACACCAGACTATCTTCTAGCCAAAGAGAATTATTTGTTATTCTTCTCTTCAGGGATGAACATCTGACTCTTCTTGCCTTTATCTATGCTGTTACCTCATTTTCCTATGATTCTTCACTGTTTGAAGTAAAAAGCACTAATGAGATAGCAGGGCATTCAAGGCCTCTTACACACAAACTGAGCCCCATCTACCTTTCCAGTTGTACCTCCTACTACACCCTATCAGATCCCCTAATCTCTATATAACTAATAATTCATTTATCCCTTTCATGTCTTTAACAATAATTTACAGAGCATAATGTAGAAATAGTTGTGACTATTATGGTATTACAGTTTAGTGACAGAAATAGGCATGTAAAAAATATAAAATAAAAATAGAAGTAAAATTATAATCAATACCCTAAAGTTAAATTATAGGAGGGGGCTAAGAATGGCAGGATACGTACCTTTAAAACATCCTTTGGAAGTTTGTTTATTCCAGGCATTATTCTGTGTCATTTCTGTATCAACAGGGCTTAGAACCAGGCCCAGAACAGAGCAGGCATACAATAAATGTTAACTAAAAAATTAATCTGAGTGAAATGAAAAAGAAATGGACATTGACAAAGGATAAATTAATCTGCACACTTCTCATAACGAATTTCTATTCCCCATTCTTAGGTAACAGTTAACAAAAGCAACATACACACAAATATACACACACTCACACACGTGTCTATGGGCAAAAGTTAATGTAATTGTCTATTAATTGGTACTTTAAAGTTTACAATGCTTTTCCATCTAATGTCTCAAGGAATTGCATATAAAGACATTAATGTAGGGAGATAAAACTCTTTTCTATTTATAGAAAACTAAGTCTACAAGAGAATTGCCCAAGGTAACAACACATTTAGTAAGTGATAGAAACAGATGTAGTACTTTGTTCTTCTGGCCTTAACTTTGGGGCCACATTCTTCTTTATTACAAAGAATTAGGGTTGGATGATTTTAATAATACAGGAAAAAGTGATGAAGGTCAATACTTAATGGATAAAATATTAATATCTACTTGTAAAAATAGGAACACTATCAATGCAGTGAGGAATCACAAGGTCAGATTTGAGAGAAAGATACTCAGAGGGATGAGTGACAGGTATAGCCCCTTATCATCCAGGAATATCTGTTAATTCAGGCAGAAACAACTGAGAGGTTGAGATACAAGCTCCAAGGCCCACTGAGGATGGGGAACGCCAGTACATAAACCACCTATTCTTTGAATTGGGAACCCAAAGCCCTCCACTTAAGATAGGACAGTGAGGCAGAAATAATCTGGCTCTCTAGAGACAATCATTGTAAATGGCCTAAGGTGAAGTTTCATTGCTAGTGCTCCTGTTCATTGTCAGAGACAAATCTAAATCCTTCTTGGATCAGAAAAAAACATCACCTAGGCCTCAATTATTTCTCTAATTAATTTTTTAAACATAAATTATTCAGAATTCAATAAAAGTAACCTAAAGGGAATCATTATTAGATATGTTAAGTTTTATCTCTCAAATATCATTCTGTCCATAGAGTATGGCTTTATAATGGCACCATTAAATAATTTTAAGGAAGAGACTGAAATATTTGGGCGATTTTTCTAGAGAGAGGGAAACTCTGGAAGCTATACAAAATTTGGTTTAGTGTTCAGTTTGAATTATCTTAACCAGCTTCTTAATTAATTGACTACATTAATCAATTTGCAAAGTTAAATGCCACTTTTTATTCCATTTATAAAATACTGTGATCGATATCTACAGCATGCTTGTGGCTCGTAGGCAGTCCTCTAGTACTCTCGTGTACTTCTGTTCTAATCAGTGAGTTGTATGTTTACAGTCACTATGTTAGTTAGCAAGTTATTTTATGACAATTAGACCTCATACTATAGATAAATAATTTGAGAAAATATTGTCTAAGCTAATAAAATAATACTAGGAAAGTATAGTTTTTGTTTCAATGAAAGTAGACTTAATGCTTTAGGAAGACTCAATAGACATGTATACTAAAGAATTATTATCAGATATGATGTGAGCAAGAGAAATAGAAAGATGGAAAAATTGCAGAGTTTTAGAAGGATTCTGTATTTAATTATTTTTCAGATATTTAAAAGTTTTTATTTAACTGGAAATCATATATGGAGGTAATGGATTCTTGTTGCCATGGAAATTAAATTTTAGCTTTCATTGGAATTCTGATTTATGAAAGATCATCGTATAAAAAGGATTTATTATGTATATAATGTTACTACTATTAATAACATGAAGTCAAATGAAATCCTGACATATTAATAATATGACATAATATTATATTGTTATAGTATTGTATTCATTATAATAATTATATCGTTATATCATATTATTCATATATATCATTATTAAAAATAAGGTCATAACACTATTACATTAGTTTATAATAGCAAATAATAAATAATATATTCAAGTTTTTTAGCCACTACATATGTGAACATCCTGTATCCTTAATGACTAGCTCAGGGCATTCAAGATTATTTAATGAGTGAATAAATCAATATATAACCTTTTGGTATCCCATTTTTCTTAAGTATCACTCAAATTTGTCAACATCAGTTGAAAAGTGTGAATCCAACAAATTGACTCAATAGCTGTAGATGTTCTCTCACCAAAAATGGATCCATTTTCTCACAGAACTGACTAATATGGCACTTGTCATCCAATAAACCTATAAATATATTTTCACACAAATTCTTATTATTCCAGGTCATTCCACATTCTGAACATGTAAAATTGATTTTTAGAACCCAGTATAAGAACATGTATTTAACTTACTGATTTATTAATCCCAGACCTTTATAGAATGCCTACTATGTGCCTACTGGCTTAAGTACCCCTATGAATTGCCACACTATTCATTTTGGCCTATTCATTAAATTGCTTGAGATTTTTTGAGGTCTTGGGTCTGTCATCTGAAATATTAGCTATTTCTGCTAGCTGTTTGTCACCTGCAAATTTGACAAGCATGTTATCATGTAATTATTCAAGTCGTTGAGGGAATATATTGAACAGGATTGCAGCAAATAAAAAAGCAGAAACTACTGGAACATTTCTCCTAGGTTTTCACATTCTTATTCTCATTCAGCTGTGCTTGGATATGGAACTAATCTGACAAGACATAATTTCAGATAACCAGTATGATTTAGGGACAGTATGGTACCACTTGGTAATATTTAAGAGGCAATCCAAGAAAATAGATGAGGAAGTTCTATCCCAAAGGGAAAAATGTCGATACTCAAGGGACATCTAGGAGAATTAGTTAGAAATATTACTATTGTGGGGAGAAGAAACCAGGGGAAACCATAAGTTAGCTTCATAGAGACAGAAAGTAAGACCTAGGGAATTTCATAGGGAAAGAGTAGGTGGCCATGACAAATTTTTTAGACCATCTTGTGTGAGTGCATTCAGCACTTTTAATGGGAGTAATTGTGAATAGAGATAGGTTGACAACAAATACTACTCTTTTATACTATCAATCTGGTTGGGCCTTTACATTATTCCAGTTAAAGGGAAAGAGTATTACTTGAAAAAGTAGGGTTCTTTGACCTCCAAACCAAGGAAAAGCCAATTAGGAATTATATGAATACTCTTGTAGCGATGACCTAGAGCTATAGAAAGAGAATTGGCACTTCCTGTCCAGAGGGTGAAAGAGCTTTTCTGATTCTCTTATTTGATGCTTGGTCCAGGATTCCCTTATTCTCAGGTCCTGATCTCCTTTGCTTAGATTTATTCAATACCAGGAATTTCTCCTGGTGGGAGAATTCAGAGCTCTCATTTTCTTAAGTCTAGGATATGGGGAAAAGGTGCAAGTGGGGAAAGTTCTAAACTGCATTAGCACAACAAATATTTATTGACCACTGACCATGTTCCAGGTACTCTTCTAAAATGATTATAGTACATCAATGAAAAAAAGAAAACCCTATCCTCATGTGGCTATTGTTCTAGTAGTGAGAATTAGATAATAAACACTAAAACAGATCAACAAGTAAATTAGGTAGTTTCTCGGAAGCTCATAATTACGAGGGAAAAAAGCAGAGTAGAAATGTAAGAGAGAAGTTCATGGGGTGGGTGGATAGACTTTTGTATTAAGTTAACTAATCAAGGGGGCCTTCATGAGAAGGTAAGTAAAGTCCTGAAAGAGGTAAGGATTGAATCAAGTAGATATTGGTTGAGGGGCATGGTGAATTCCAGGAAGAAGGAAGAAAGTAAAGGCTCTGGGGTAGAAGTGAGTCTGGCACCTCTGAGTAACAGCAAGGAGCAAAGTCAATAATAAGAGAATGGTAGGAGGCCAGAGAATTGATGGAGGCTATGTCATGCTGGACTTAGTAGGTTTTGTAGGACTTTGACTTTTACTCTATATGAAATGGAGAGCCATTGGAGGGTTTTAAACAGTGGATAAAATTATTTGACTAAAGACTTAAAAGGATCACTTTGGCACTTGTACTGAGAACACACTACAAAGAAGCAAGACTAGATTCAGGAAGTTGTTTCAAGAGTCCAGAGGAAAAGTTTTTGGTTCTTTGGTCTGGGGTGGTAGCAGTAACAAGAATTGGCCAGATTCTAGATGTATTTTGAAAACAGGTTTCTCTGGCAGATTGAGAGTTCTATGACAGAAAGGAGGGCATCAGGGATGACTCCAAGGATTTTGGCCTTGGCAACTAGAAGGAGTAAATTGATAGAAGCTGAGACGGGAAAGACTGTGAATGAAGCAAATTTTAGAGGAAAAACAGAATTCGATTTTTGACATACTAATTTTGAGGTATTTGCTAGACATCCGATTTGAGATGTTGACTAAGCCATTGAATATGAGTCTGGACTTTGGAAGAGAGGTCTGGACTAGAGATAACAATTTGAGATGTTAAAATATAGATGGCATTTAAAACCATGAAACTGGATGAGTTACTCAGGGAAGTCAGTGTAGATAAAGAAAAGAAGAAAACCAAGGAGTTGTTCCTGGGCTACTCCAATGCTAAAATAAGGAGAAAGGAGTGAAGAAGACTGACAAAGAGTGGCTAGAGAGGCCACTGTCCTGGATGCTAACAAGGACTAGTAGTGCACAGAAATGGAAGCTTTAGCAATGTGGACATTGGTAACCTTGCTGAACACAGTGTTTGCTTTATTACAGAAAGCTGACTGTTCTGCTTAATCCTGAAGCGATTTTCTTGTGGTGAGGGGAGAGAAAATGTAACCTGCCTTTTGCTTCTTGCTCTTAGTTTCTGGGTGAGATTCCTGAAAGAACTCATGTCTGCATTGAAATCTACCTTCTCCAGTCTATGTTTTGGAAGCTGTCCAGTCCTTAAAGATATTATTTCTCTAACTCTTGACATTCATTCTAGAACTGCACTGAATTGATATGCCTGGGTTAAGGTGTAGTTTTATTCCACATTTTTGTATTTTCCTTGAAAACTCTTCTCCCTCATCACTGCTTCTCTTCAGTCCCAGGAAAACAGGGTGGACTGAACTAGTGATTACGGTATGGCCTCAACTTGTCCATGGGCTATCATGAGACATTTTGTTTTCTAGTATTTGACTTTGTTACATGCAGACTTTATGGCACATCATTACTTGTCAGAGATCATGTTAAGTGTTACATTAACTTTCTGTATGGCATTGGTTTGGTAGAATCTTTTCCAAGTGAATCCATGATAGCTCTGTGTGATCACCTTGCTTTTCCCACATGATAAAGAAGCCTATTTATGACCATCTCTCTTGACATCTTAATTTTATGACATCTTAATTACTTGAAATTTGCTTATTTACTCTCTTTGAAAATTATACCACATTTAACCTGTCTTTGATATTCTGGCATATCTCCAATTTTCCATGATTTTCTCATGTAAGTAAGAATTTGAAAAAAAAATGCACAGCTTTTCATTAACAGTATTTGGAATTCAGAGTTGGCAAAAGATGTCATTTTGAGAGAAAAATAAAGACTCTTCTGGTAAGAAAAATCTGGCTGTTTTTCTGACATATGTTACTATATTTATAAGATAAACTGTTTTTTGAGATCAATTTATAAATTCAGTGTTAAAATTAGTATTTCCATTCTATTCCATTAAAATTTTAGTTTTATTATACAAATGATACAGGAAGTCATATGATTTTTAGTCATGGTCTAGCTATAAAAATATACAGTAAAGTCTTTTCTATTCATTGTGTGGTTTAATGGAAAGATTGTGCTTTGAATCCAAAATCTGAAATTAATTTCTGCTACTGACAAATTTTGTAACTTTTAGGTCATATTAATTCTCGTAAACTTCTTTTCATCATTTGCCAAATAAAGATAATTATGCTTACCCCATGGGTTGCTTGCCTTTTATTAATTCGACAAAGGTATAGAATACCTGCTATATGTCAGGCACCATTCTGGATACTGAGGATGCAAAGATGAAAGGTATTACCCATGTCCTAGCAAATAATCATCTCATAAATAGATGTGTATACACACTATTAAAATACGATGTGGTCATTTCTGTAATAGAAGGATTATACTGGAAATGTATCATTTTAATATGTGACAGATTTGGGGGCTTAAATTTAAGAAATGATTCTGGATTCTCCTCATATTTAAAGGTATTTATATTAAGAATTAAAACTACAGAATCTCTCATCAAATGGCTCCTACCAGGTAGCCACATAAAGTATAACAAATATAAACTTTAGTTACATTACATCTTTTGAGTTGTGAAGTCACTAATGAAGCAATAATCACTAGTCTTTATGGGACTGGAAGCAAGCAAAAATGACAACTTTAAATTACATGAAAAGATAATATGAAAGAGTATGTGTTCTAATAATTATTTGACCAAATAGGTTAGACTTTTAGAAATTTTAGAATTAAGTGAAGAAATAAAGTGGACATCAAGATCAACAATGTATATTCTGAATTCAAAACTCTAATATTCAGTTCTGTATCTTTCCTTACTAATTGTATAAAATTAGGTAATTTACTTAAATTCTCTGTATCTCCTCCATTTCCGTATCTGTAAATTGGAGAGAGTGATAGACTTATTGTGAGGATAAAATATAGTTCCTGAAACATATTAATTAGTATAAAGGTGTTTGTTATTATAGTATAGCTACTGACGATATTATTGAAAACCAATAATACTAATCATGAACTTAATATTTTTAAGTCAAGGAATTTGTATTTAAGTTCAAGGCAGTACAACAGATCAAGGAGGATACATTAAAATCACCAAGACTGGAAATTAGCAAATTAAACTTCATTATTTGCAGATGACATGATTATCTACATTAAAAATTCAAAAGCATTTATAGACAAAATATTGAAAAAAATAAAAGATTTTAACATAGTAGTTAAATCCATTGCATATATAAATACCAAAATAAATATTGGCTCCTATTGTGTTATTAAATATCTACAAGACCTTGAGCAAGTAATTTCAGTTCTGTGGCTTGGCAATTTACCTGTTTTGTCAATTTATCTCTGTAAACTGAGGTCATTTCACTCATTTTCTGCTCTGAGCCTTTCTAGTTCTAATTCATAAGGTATTGTCAGATTTTCTGTCTTGCCTTCCTGTGCCAGTGGTGTTTTTCAATTGAAAAATATGCTCCGACATTTTCTAAGCACAACATGTAAAATTTTACATGGCAATGTTAATATTTTCCTTGCCTCCACTGAGTTTATAACCTAGTAACAACAGAAACATTAGTGATACTTAACATTTCTTTACCTCATCAAAATTAAGAGTGCTTTTATTCTTATTATGAAATATTTCAGAAGTATATAACAAGTGTATAAATAACATGGATATCATACAGAATGTATTAAGCTCAATAAGAGAGGTAGAAACTGAACAATATTTGGGAGAACGTCAGTTAGCATTGGCTGATCCACTCATGTTTATTTCCCTTTTCTTACTGGACTTTAATAAAATTATAGTAAATAAATAAATAAGCAACAAACTTCAACCCATAATCATTTAGTCTTCATTGTTTACTAATCTATTCCCAGAACCTAGAAAAGTACTCGATATATGGTTGGCACTTCATAAATGTTAGTTGCACGAATAATTGAATAACACAAATAGCTGAAGAGAGGCCATCAGAGGTAGGATATTTCAACAAATTTATGAAAGACAATATAGGTGGAAAATTCTATTCCAGTTATATAGCTGATTAAATAAACTAATTGACACTCTTACTGAAATAAATGTTCTAGATTTTATGTGAATCTTTTAAAATAAATTAATTAGCTAACAAGAAAGGAGGTCAAAACCAACATGAAAATAGAGACCCAGAAAAAAGCTTAGCGCTACATACTGCTTTTACTCTGAAGGTATTTGGTGAACACCGATGACCTTAATTTGCATGGCATTGAAAGGCACTGTAAACAAGAGATCAAGCCCATGGTCCAGGAATTCTCATACAGGACATCATGCCTCCCCTACTTATAACCTCTCAGTGCATGCTATAATTAAGTTCAAACTTCCTAACCTTGAGGAGACGGGAAGGAAAAGTATCTGTTTTACTATTTTGTGTTTGTTGGTGATGAAAATAGTCTATCCTAAGAATTTTAACCACAAAATAGCTGTTATTAAAATTGGTAGCCAAAATTGACATTACTGAGCTGTTAAAAAAAAAGTGTGTGTGTGTGTGCGTGCGCGCGCACGCACACACACACACACACATATATATATATCAATCTGAGAATTTAGTTAAAAGAGTTCTAGATTTCTAGTACCAAAAATAGCTGACAAGCAAATTTAACTCTTCTTCACAAAAAATCCTCAAATTAGGCCTCAATGAATACCTAAAGTTTCAAAGAATATAAATTAACAGTAAAAAATTATAAAACACAGAAGAAAATACATACCAAAGAGCCAGCAGACTACAGATAACAGAATCGAATTCAACTCTCCAAATTTTAGATTTTGGAATTATTAGGCAGGATATAAACTAAATGTATAAATATGTTTTACACAAGTCTGTATAACAAATTATTTCAAATTCAATGGCTTACAAAAATAAGCATTAACTTCTTGCTAATGATTTGTAGGTGTGGATATAGCTCTTCTTGGTTTTAGTGGGATGCAATGGGCCTGGCTGAAGGTTGACTTTAGGTCTCCTTCATGTGTTTCTAATTCTGGGACTCAGGCAAAAGAAATAGCATTAACTGAGATGTGCTTTTCTTACGGTGGGTTGCAGGAGAGCAAGAGACTAAGCCAAGTAATGCAAGCATATTTAAAGCTCTGTTTAAACACAGTGTGTGTAACGTCTTTTCACATTCTATTGGGTAAAGCTAGTCACAGACAAGTCCAACACCAATGGTGCAAAGAGGAATACTTCCCCCACAGGGTTAGTGGTGAGAGAAGAGTGAATATTTGATAAACAATTATCCAATTTACTAAAATAAGCATGATCAGTATGCTTAAACAAATAAAAAAGAACTGAAAATATTATGTGCCGGCTATAAAAATGACTGAACAAATTTGAAAAAGAACCCAATAAAAGTATAAAAATGAAAAGTATAGTATTTGAAGTAAAAACTAAATGGAAAATTCATAGCAGATTAGATATACCTGGGGAGATAATTATACTAAACTATCTGAATTAGCATAGAGAAACAAAGAAATTAAGAACATTTGAATAGGAGAGGAAAAGACATGAATAGAGTGACAAGATCTAACAAACATTTGGTTAGAGAATAAAATAGAGAGACTAAGGAAGGGGAAGTGCTTGAAGAAGGTATAATTTGGAATTTTCTGAAACATAAAGAAGACAAAATCTTCAAATTCAGAAAGCCTAATTAATGGCAAGCAGGATAAATAAACATAAATCTACACCCAGACACATAATGGTGAAACTGGAGTAAAATTCACATTATAGTAAGAATATGGATCACTACAGACTGACACAATTGCTTTAAAGCAGTGTGAGAGAAATGAGAGACTACCTACAAAACAGTACTAATTGTCAGGTAACTTCTGAGGCGCAAATATGCTGAGGGAAAACACTTGTCATCTCAAAATTGCATAACCAATGACACTACCTTTTGATAAAAAAGGTAAAGTTCTTTTCAAAAAAAATTTGTTTACCAACAGATCCTTATTACCAGAAATTCCAAATTGTGAACTTCTAGGAGACGGAAGTTATCTCAGATCAAAGTTCTAAGATGTAAAGTAGAATGATAAACAGTAACCGAAAAAATAACCAAATGAATAAATAGTGACTGTGTAAAACAAAAGTGTTTTAGCAGGATTAAAATAAAACAAAGCAAAGCAAAAACACATGGCAACGATACCATATATAAATGGATATGAAGGATCATAAGATATTGATAAAATTAAGACTTTTGTAAATTAAGTATGCATGTTAAGTTTCTAGAGTGACTGATAAAATAATAGAAATATGATAAAGAGTAGAGAGAAAAAATAAATGAGAAAAACAATCAATTTAAAAGTAGATAATAAGAAAAAAACAGAAAAGCCAGGTCAAAGAGAATGTACACAATAATATTATAATAATGAATTCAAATAAATCATTGCTATGGTAAAAGTAAATGACCTCAACTCCCCATTTGAAAGACAAAGATTAGGAGAATAGCTCTACTAACAAACTCAAGATAGACCCTGTTCACACAAGTCATATCCAAAAACATATATGTGAAAGATTGAAAGTGAATGGATGAAAAAAGATAAATCGACAAACATAAAAATGAGTCTAATATCCTTGCTTCTTTCAAATATTTGACAAAAATTACTCCAAAAATGACTTACTCCAAAAATTACTTACTCTACACTGGATACTAGATTCAAATATGCTCCCTGTCTTTAAAAATCTACCTAGCCAACCATTTACTCTCACGATGACTGACCTTTTTCCATGTGTGAGGTAGCAGTGTACATTGTATTGAGAAGCAGTTATTGGGCATTAAACTAGGCTTGCTTATTAGATTGAGGGACTCATTTCTACACATTTGTCCTACAGAGCACATAATTTGGGTTCATGAGTTAATAAAATAAAATTTCTTTGTACTAGGAAACTTGCAAGTCTCTTACAAATAAGTGAAAAATGATGTAAAATTTACAAATGTTAATGCTGTACTGACACTTTGCTGCTTCTTGGTTTTTTTGGACTCTCATGTCACCTTTCCCAAATGATTTCCCCATTTTTTTCTTCCTTCTTTGTTGAATCCCACACTTTTCTATAGCAAAGTTCTAATTATGTCACCATTGCCCAAAACCCTTTTCCAAACCAATCAAGAGGTTTTACCTAAACCTCTGGAAAGGGAGGTAAAAGAAATTTGTTTGCACCTTTTTATATGTGTATAAGATATGTGTTGGCTTTTGCAGACAGCATGGAAAACTCAACATAGATTTATATATTGTCTAGGAGGCTAAAGGAACCTTTTATGAATGGGTTGCTGCAAAATTTACTTACATATTTAAAATTGCTAAGTACTCAGCTCTTGTGTGCTATTGGTAAAATGGGGCAGGAGAAGCAGGGTGTATTAGTTTGGGCTGCTATAACAGAAGTTAAGACTATGTGGCTTAACCAACAAATATTTATTTCTCACAGTTCTGGGCTAGAAAATTCTAGAAACGGAAAACATGCTAGAGTGTAGATTTTAAAAATTCTTAAAGATTTCTATGAAGAGTTCACTTTTTCGCAGTAGTTTTAACCAATTTCTGTGTCCTCTTATGTTGCCAATATTATTCTCTCTTCAGAGATTTTACAAAGAGAATATTCATCCGATATTGGTAAAAGCACTAAATTATTAGACATAATTCCTGCATATTTTCTATTATTATAACAACTACTAAGGCATATTTAAGTTTCTATGTCTCAGTTGATCTTCGTACTACCCTGAGAAATTGGTAAGGGTATTCTCATTTTTCATATGAGGAAACTAGGGGAGAAGGAAGTAAAAATAACTAAAATTATAATGATAAAATAAAGAAGATAGCATTTAAGTTTTGAATTACATGTTTTATCCTTATCATTTTTTGGTTTTTATGTGCTCATCCTATGTAAAACATAGAAGTCAGAGAAATATACATTTATAGAAAGAATAGTCAGATATGAATCCGTATGGTCAATTATAATCAGGTCCAGATGGCTAGTGCTCTGAGCTACTAGAGACCCCATTTGATGCCCCAGTTACCTACCATCAGCACGATCAGGATGGGCATCAGCCGACACTTAATAAAGGAGACGGCATCATTTGGTGGAAATAACATGAGCTTTGAAATCTGCCTTGGAATCAGTGTTCAGCTCTGCCACTTACTAGCCATGAAATGTGGAGGAATAAGGAATTAAATCCTCTGAATTCCCATCTCCATGTGTGTAAAATGTGAATAATAGTAATATTTATTTTATGAGGACTAAATGATATAGCAAACAGGAAAGTCCCTACAATTATCCTTGGTACAAAGCAGGCACATTGTAAGCATTCTCTATTCAGATATTTTATGAAGAAAATCAATAAATGTTAATTGAATCTGAATTGTACTGTATGCACTAATATCAGTGTAAAAGTCAACTTCTCCATCATTGGGGTTTACAAACTAATTGGTGAGACACTAAAGAATGACAGCATTAAGGAAACAAAAATCAAGTGCCAAATTAAAAAAAAAAAAATTATGGCAGATCAATGGAGATTCTTGAGGGCTGGGGACAGTTAGAACAACTGAGTTCTTTTAGGAGATTAGGCTTCTGAAGAAAGGCAAGCTCTTATTTAGATAGAGAGGGAGAAAGGGAGAAATGACTTCTAAAAGTAATGTGAGTAGTTATGAATGGGAAGAAGAGTCCACATTATGGGTGGAGCAGAGACACTTCAAGGTGGGTTGTGTATTGGGCGCCACAGTTTACAAAATATTTTGCCTCATTTGCGCCTCTCCTCAGATTTAAGAGGAGGAGAGGACAAATTTCACCATCTTCTTTTGAAGAATAGATAAAGAAGAACAGAAACTTTGAGAGGCAAAATAACTTGCCGAAGTACTAGAGTAGAACCTCAAACTTCAATATGCTGCCTTCTAGGTCTTAGGGAAGTGGCAGGGGAAGGAATAAGACTAAAGAAGGTAGAGAAAAAATTGTGACTGAGTGACAGCCTTAGGGGTTTGGAGTTTTTATCCTGTAAGCATAGAAAACCACAAAAACGTATGACCAAAGTACATGCGCAAAGTAATATTTTTGAAGGTTAGTCTAGCAGTAAAAATGGGGGCGGATGTCTGTTTCTCAGACAAGACAGTATTCTTCTAGAATCCATCTCTTCAAAGACCATTGTCCAAATGAGTTTTAGGGCAAAGAGGGCTCTATTCTTTATCCCATCTTGGAGAAGTCCCTCTTAATCAGGGAAATGGAGCTATTAGCACACTGGCAGCCTTTTCTGTTCTGCATTTTAAATTGTTAATTCAATTTATTTCTGGATAAAATATTGGTTTAAATCAAGCCAGTTTGCAGAATTGACAGCCCCAAGAAAAAAAAATGTTTTGGGGAAAAAAGATCATATGCATGACTAAGCTATATTTTAATTTAAGCAAGTGTTCTGATTAAATTATAAAGAGAATAAAAATGGCATAACGGGAACATCATAACTCATTGAATTGGGGTCAGGTTCATCTCGCCAGACAGCAACAATGCAATAAAGCATTGGGTTGGGTGAAAAGATTAAAATTTTGGAAGCAGGTCAGATCTGGGTTCAAATCTTGAACGTAAGCTCCAAGAGGTCCAGAACATTTTATGCACTGTTACAACCTCAACACCTATGAAAGTATAGGGCTCAGAGTAGGTACCATACAAATATTTTCCAAAATTAAATGAAATGAGAATGCAGCCCTACCATTGAGTAAGTGACTTCCCCTTACTGGGACTCTGTTTCTCATCTGAAAATAGAGATAATAATACATTATAGAATTATTGTAATGGTTAGCTATAATGAAAGAAAGCATGATCTTGGCTTGTGGAGTGGGAAAGTTTAGTTGCTGTTCTATGAACCCAGATTATAACCTGAGGGTTCTTTTTATGTCTTTCCCAGGATGCTTTGCTGGGTTGTGATAATATCCTAAAGGGCTCTGACTGAGCCATATGGTAATCAGGTTTATATTTTCTCCAGGGATTAACAGTGCACTTTTACTAATAGGGGCTCAAGTGTTAAAATTAAATTTTCCAGGATGGTAGAACTTGGAAACAAATTATTCCTAAATATCAATTAGTTAATTTAAAAACTAGATGCTCACATAATGGACACATTTTTAATATTATTATCCTATGAGCTCTCCCACAAAGATATACTGTATTCTTTACCTCATCTTTTAAATCCCTATAGTAAAGTACCTTCTAAAGTATTCTCATTTTGAAGATGAAGAAATAGACTTGGAGAAATCAAGTGACAAGCTCACAGTGACACATTAACTAAACAACAGAGCTGACATTCGAACCAGCACTTTTGGATTTAATACTAAAGCACTTTATAGAGGTATTGCATGTACATTTGTTGATTGAATGAATAGGCAAAGCCCAGTCATATCCAGCTTTAACTTTCCTTCAGTCACAAGATGTTCTTTTAGCTCCCACCATGAAGATATTAAAAATAAGGAATCTGGCTTTGGTACAGTGGCTAAAAGCATCTGTAGTCTGAACTATTGGGCCTTTCTTAGACTACACATAAGTATATATCAGTCTTACAAGAGCAAGGGCATCCTTTCGATTTATTGTGTACCCTCTTGTTCACCAAAAAAAAAAAAAGAGAGAGAGAGAAATGAAGTAAGATATGATGAAAAGGCTATGGTAAAGAGGTTATGAATTTAATGTTCATAACAGCAGTAGCTAACATTTATTATGTACCAGTTATGTAACAGGCCGTGTGCTATGTGCTTTACATACATCATTTCACAATGACCCTATGAGGGCATATTGTTGTCCACAAGTTATAAAATAAGAAACTTCTCAGAACTCTCCACTGGCTTCCTCTCTCATTCAGGATAGTACCAAGTGTTCTCACCACAGCTCACCAAGCCCTCCATGACCAAATTAATAATCATAAAGTGAGTATAAGAAACACAATATTGTGAGTGGGATCAACACCTGTAAAGTCTGCACTACTGTGAATATTGGGACACAGTGGAATGGCACAAAAATATGGTATCTCTACTTCTGCCCCTTATGAAGAAACCTACTTCAGGCTCCAGCTGGGAGAGAGAATAAAGAGGGGAAATTTTTCATCTCTATAGTGATTTTGAGAAAACCCTCCACGAAAGGGTAGAACATTTCCTTCGCATTGCTCAGGGTACAGGGATAAAACAGGGTCACAGTGCCACCAAAGAGATGAAGACATTTCCCAGGAAAAAATGCTAACCTAAGTTGTAGTCACTGTTTGGGGCATAAATGAAGACAGAGCCTTCCTTAAGGATATTTTGATAAAATTTAAACAAACAAACAAACAAACAAGCAAAACAAAATAAATTCTTTAATTAAAATGGAGAGGTAGCTGTTACAGACAGAAATCTTTCCTATCGGTACAAAAGACAAGAAGGTGGCATTGCAGCTGCGAAATGCTCATATTCCTCGAGGATGTCAGTTTTGTCTTTATCTCTCTTCTGCCCTTTGAAAGATTATTCTCTAATTTGCAGGTTGGCATTCCCAGTGACATTTGATATGAACTCTTACTTTCTTTGATGGCCATGGAGTAGGGAATATGAGGGATGGAAAAGTAGAGCATCTCAAGAACTTGTGGAAGTGTGTTACCTAACCCTCTACTTGGCAGATGACGGGCTGTACTCCACAAAACCATCTCTGTATCTCAGTCAAGGACTGTGCCAGGTGGTCATCAATCCTGGGTATGGGCTTACCACCAGCTCTCTACCCCTATCCTTTACTCACTTCTGACAGGTAGAAAGTAAATTTGCATAACAAACGTTTTAAACATTCAATTTTTAACCACCTCCCAAGAACCCTTTGTCCTCTGCAGTTCTAATGGTTAGTGACCCCTTCAAAATCAACATCATTTGTCAAATCAAATTAGGTTTGTTAATAACTGTAAGGCAGTGACATTCATCTTTCTAATGCTTTTAAACCAGTCTGAGGTAAAGTTCTTCTATGGAATCAGGCTTGGTATGCTGAATGAGTCACTTCCCCAATGAGGCAATTGTCAGAAAAATAGGAGACATAGCTCGAAGGTAAATACTGTTGGGTCACTTAAAATGTATGCAGATTTGACATTTTCCTTCTGATTAGCATGTCTACACATTAAAGGGTTTTTTTGTATGTCATATTTGATAGTTCAGATGCCAGTGTAATGTCAGTGAGCACTTGATAGAAACTTAATTTTGTTTCTGATAAAGAAAATGGGAAGATTAAGGGGAAAAAATAAGATGGGGACCTCATTTGTAGTGATACATGGAATAATATAGGGGGTATTCAGAATAAAAATAAAATACTTTGAAGGGGAGTAACATTACTGTATGTCGGTTGCTATGTATATAACCTAATTTAATTCTTTTAGGGATTAAGACTTTTGAATAAACAAGGGAGGTAAAGCAACAGGCCAAACAGATAGCAGAATAGTAGAACTGAAATTTCAGATTCATGCCTGTTTGATGCTGAAATCCATGCTTCTCCCACTGTAGCATGTTGCCTCCTTAAGTTGCAAAATATCCAGCCTGGCCTGACAGGAAAACATAATTAAAAGTGGCTAAGCATTCTGTCTTTATCCTTAGCTTGCAAATATATAATCAGAATTTCAGAGCATTTCCTGATCCAACATGTTTCTTTTATAAATATTGAGTATTCGGACTTCACTTGAACCCATCCAGCGGCCAGGAGCTCACTATTTCACTATTCATTCATGCCCATATTAACTTCCGTACTGCTGTGTTTATCCATATACCAATGATTCTACCAATGACCTTACCAGTATCTACACTTAGTTATGACTTTAGAGTCTTTGCCCTGTTGGAGAATATGTTATGTCTTTCATTTGTGATATCATTTGATCATGACAGTAAGCCAATAAGATACGTTCTATTATTATCCCCACGTTATAGAAGAATTTAGAATGAAGAAGCTAAGTAACTTGCCCAAGCCACATAACTAAGGTATAGTACATCTAAGTAGTTTATCGCGCCCCAGTTGCAAACTTTTCCTAACACAATGGCAATTGATAGCCTGTAATATGCGTCAAAAGCATTATCAGGAGAGAAAATGTAGGCTTCACCTTTAGTTTGAAGTTGGCTCTTTAATCTTACTTCCTTATTTCCTGCTGTCAAAATCTTATAAACTATAGCACTTTTCTAAGAGCAATAAAAAAGTGGTCCAGATAAATTCAGGCTTTCACTATCATCTATCTGTATACTAGAGACCTTTCTCATATCTTACACCACACATTAGATGAGGAGTTGGCAAACTATGGCCCACAGGCTAAAGCCTGTTCACTTTCTCATTTATTAAGTAAAGTTTTATTGGAACACAGACATGTTTGTTCATTCACATATTGTCTGTGGTTGTTTTCTCACTACAAGTGCAAAGTTGAGTAATTGAGACAGAGATTAAATAGCTTGCAAGGCCTAAAATATTTTCTCTCTGATCCCTTGGAAAAAGTTTGCCAACTACTGTATTAGGACTTGTGCATAAATCCTTCATGTCATCTATAGAAAATGTATACAAAGGGAATGACAGGTGTCGGGGCCCAGGGTAGACCACCCCAAAATATGCCACAATGGCATATTGATTATTTCTAATTAAAGTTACTCGAAAAGCAGCTGGTGCAAGAAGGCTACGTTGATCCTCCTTTGTCTCTTTGAATGTAGGAAATAAATCTCCCCTGTGAAAAATGTCCTCCTTGCTTTAGGGACAGAGTGGGCACTGAAGGATATATCCTTCTTGCCAGAGTTTAGGAATTCAAAGCCGAAAACCTATATAAACAAACCTCGTTACTTCTCTATTAATTTACAACCCAGGCCAAAGCTTTACTTAGATTCCTTACAAATGAGCACCCAAATCTAAGTTTCTTTTGTTCTGTCAAATCCTTACAAATTTATTCTTTCTTTATCTAAATCTCATAAAAAGCTTCCTTCTTTGATCATTTATTCGAGCATCATTAATGATCTACCATGTGCACGTATTGTGTTTTTCTCCTGGTAAGCTGGGCTCATGTCAGTTTTATTAGTAGTACAGCCATAAGAACTCTAAAAGTGGGGGGAGAGGGGAGAGGCATCTCCCTTCTCGACACACAGGATTGTGGAGAGACTGCATATACTGTATGAGAAACTGCACACACTATTCCAAAATAATGTTTTAAGCTGGAGAACCAAGGCAAAGAAATTATATCCAAACTATATTTTAGTTTAAGCCCTCTACTATTAACACAGGGATTCTAAAATAATTCCTTCAATTCTCGCTGGAACACTAGAGGATATTAACCTTATTCACTTATTCTATTATCTTGACTCATCTTTTTAAGCAGGGTTTCTCAACCTCGGATTCACCTGGGGAGATTAACGAAAACATACATACAGCTTATTGCATCATAGATAGGAATTTCAGAACTACTGAGTCAAAACCCTTGTAACAGAACCACAACATTTATATTTTCAAAATGCTTTATTGGCAGCCAATGTCTGGGTATCTATCATTGCCACAGACAACTACAAATAGATCTACTTCATCTTTCTGTAAGCACTCAAAGATAGTTGCCATTCCCATGGCTTTACATATTTTTATTTCCACAACTTAACCTTGACCTTTTTCTGAACAGCAGACATATTTATTCCACTGTCCATTTAGTACTTATATTCAGCATCTCAAACTTTACCTGCCCCAACATAAACTTGATTTTTCCAGCAAACTGATCTCCATCACCACCCACCCAGTTGTTTAGGCCCTAATTATGAAATGTTTATGTTCATTCTTCTGTCATCCATGGTAGTTTCATGAGTGTTCTTTCTGTTTCTTGAACACTAAGCTCATTCATTTTTTTGGGAACTTTGCACTTATTATTCCTTGAACCTGGAAACTTTTTCATGTCTAGTTCCTCTTATCAGGAAAGATTCAGTTCAGAGAAGCCATTCCTGACAACCCTATCTAACAATATGTCATGTTTATTGAATCACCTTGTGTTTTCCACATAACTCTTATCTATATGAAATTCTTATATTTATTGACTTATTATCCATCTTCCTTCAATAGAATAAAAAGTCCACAATGGTATTGCAAGTGCCTATAACAATATGTAGTGCATAATTGTAGCTTAACAAATATTTGTTAAATAAATAACTACTCTCCTTCATCTTTTCTTTTTTAGTCTAAATCTTCCTATTCTTTCAAATTCTTAGTAAAATATACATATGAGTACAATGTGAGTTCATTAACTGTAATCTGTGCCATTGTCACAAACAATCTATTCTAACCAACTTTCTATATACTTCCTCAAAGCAGAAACTGGGCTTCACCTTCCTTTGAAAGCTTTCTATTCATTTAGTACAATATTGTGTACATAGTGGGTATTGAGTAAATGTTGATGAATGGGCTACATAATGGGCTTTTGGCTCCATACATCAAGATTTTCTTGAAGGACAGATAATTACTTCTACTTTATATCTGACATCTCAATATAACTGGTTGTGGTCATTATCCTTTGGAATTGCATCTCAGTCAATTCTTTCAAAAAAAGAAGAAAATAAGGCAAAATTACCTCGTGAGCAAACCACAATTGGATTTGCATTTAAAAATTGCCGAGTGAGCACTCCTGCCTGATGGCCAAATGAAATTAATCTCTCGTAACTCAAGGTCTCATCTATTTGAAGAGACGGGGGCTGGACTCAAGGAGGCTGCATGTTTTCGAAATGGTAAAAGTCATCTCTCTCATTATTTATATTTATAGCAGGTCCACAGTGTTCTCTCACTCTGCTAGCCAGTGGGAATACAAAGGTGGTTAAGATATTGTCTCTATTCTTGAAGTGCTCAGTCTCTAGTTTATGTGATCAAGGTCCCTGTCCAGTCTGCACAGCCCTGATGAAGGAATGGATATAGCTGTTGCTTGATGGGTAGACACCCGATCCAATGGAGCCCATTTTTCTTTATTAAAAGTTTGAATTAAAGGACAAAATACCAAGGGATTCAGCCCCCAAGTTATGTAAATGGTAGAACACAGATGTCCATGAATTCCTGCTGCTCTGGTCCCTAGGAAGGACTACCCCTGAGGTCCTGAGATCTGATTGTTTATTTCCATTTTTAGATTTCAAAGTGACCTTAAGAAAATTTGAATAGCTTTCTGTTTCTTGCAAGAGAATTTTCATTAAAAACAATTATGTAGATGAAGAGACATATAAACCAAAACTTATACTTCAGTGTGATCAGTGCTATGATAGAGGTTTGGGAAGGTTGCTATGGAAGCAAGTAAGGAGTGCCTTCATCCTGACCTAAGAAGATCAGAGAAAGCTTGCAGGAGGCATCACCTTAAGTGAGTTATGAAGAGTAATAATTATCTTGGCGAAAAATGGGGAGGAGGAAAAAGGGAGGTTTATGCAGAATGAACAAATCCAAGAAATTGTGAAACATTAGTTATATTTTGGGAAATTCAAGTTTAGTATAATTGGAGTAGAAAGAAGCCAGACCATGGGGTATCTTTCCTGAGATACTAAAGAATTTGGGCTTTACTTTCTAATCTGCTGAATGACCAGTTTTGATCCTTTTTCTGAGGAAATCCAAACTATATCCTCAGGCACTCTCTAGCTGTTTCATGACTCCTTCTTAGAAGTGACCCAAGGCAAACTTATGAAAAGAAACACATGCCATGTGGAAAGAAGCCAAGATTCAAAATCAGTTGTTCAAAGTTTGAGCTTCTGTTTATTGGCTCTCTAAATGAGTAATACTGAACAAAGAATTTAATCTCTTTGAGCTTTGTTTCCTCATCTCTAAAACAGAAGTTAAAAAATATTAACTCTGAGAGTTGTAGTTCAGATCCAACACATGTATTTTAGTGCCCTACTGGATGTCAGCTTCTGATCCTACTCTTTCATAGATAGAGTCCCAATGAATTACACACATTTCTTGAGGTAGATGTTATCTTCTCATTCAAAATGGGGAAACTCAGGCTCAGGGAGGAAAAGTGTCATTCAATTTCATATCAGCTAGGTGTAGAAGAGCTGGTATTCAAAATGATATCTTTTGTACCTTAAATTCAGTGCTTTCACCCCAGACTACAGTTCCTTAATAATAAGGAAGAAAATGAGGATTTTAAAAATAATAATTTTAACTAAAAACTGTTTTACACAGACTGGTTGTTGTCCTTCAGAGGATGAAGTCAATGCCTACTGAATCCCCACCTCCTCTTTTTGGAGCGCTTCTCTCACTCAGGTATCCTGTATCTTCTTGGGCTTTCTTCTTATTACAGAAAAATGCTTCCACATACCCTGATGTACCCCCTAGGCTGCCCACCAAAATGTCACCTGGGTCCAAGGGCCTCACTGACTGTCTATCCAAATTGACCTTATTCTAGTGTTTTATTGCAAAAGTCTTGCTAAAAATCTAAAAATTCATCTGATTAATTAATTTACCCTAAAGTATAAAAGACATTTAATAGCTTATTTTAATGTCTTTTTAATCCATCATTTCTTAAAGTTATTTTTAGAAATGTTAATGCAAAGAGTTATTCCATTAAAAAAGAATCCTTGTGAATCACTATATTGGTTAATATATTAAAGTCTCCGAGGAATCCTGAGGCAATACAAATATGTAAATATTGTAGAAATGTTATCGATTATTTTTCATTGTCATCATTAGTAGCTCCATGGGCTCTGCCACCACCATCATCTTCTCCTCCTTCCCTTTCTTCTCTTCTTCCTCTTCCTCCTTCTTCTTCCGCTTTAATAAGGACAAATCTCATATGATGCAGCAAAAAAAAAAAAGAGGAAGCCAGCAAGCATTTATAAAATGAATATTAGATGCCTGACGCAGGGCTACTCAATATTCACGATAAACTCCAAGATGTATATTTAATGTTCCCATATTTCAGATAGGAAACTGAGCAAGGTTTATACGTTTAAGCTCACACAGTTGATAAGTGATAGAAGAAGATGACACAAGCCTAGAGGTGTCTGACTCTGTTCTTCACCAGGTGCATAAAACATGAGCTGGTCCTGTTCATGAAACAGCCCACTTTTGTCTCAGGAATATGGAAGGGAGATGGAGAAAGAGACACCTCAGCTACATATGCATGTGAATAATTGCTTTTATTTTATTTGAGAAGCAATGAGCTTATTCTCTCACATAGTTGTGTGTATGTTTCAAAGAAAAAGATAAAGAGGAGAGAGGGAGAGAAAGAAAAAAAAATCCCATCAAACCCATATTGCATGTTGGCTGCCAGCAATGTTTCTTTTAAAAATAAAATAAAAATGTTCAGTCTTAGATTTTTTTTCCCTTTTGGAGAGATACAGGAATCGCAAAGAGTGCCAGACAGCACTAGCATATGCTTATTTTTCTAACTCAATGTGGGCAGCCTTTCTTAAACATTTTGTATAAATATATTTATTCTCCCACTGAGACCTTGCCTGCCAGGTTCAGGAACAACTGAGTAAGCAGATGAGTTATAAACCAAGGAAAGAAAAGGAGGGGATTGCCATGGAAATGCTGATGGCCCCTTTATTCCAGCTGAGTACATTGCCCAGGTATAATAAATTAGTGGCTGATGCGTTGATGATAAATCTACAGTGGTTTTCACATTCAAAGTAAAAAATATTTCATTCTGTCTTTGCTGGAGATATAGTAGGAAAGCAAGGAAATGTTGACATCCGGTGGGCAAGATTGAAAAACACACACACACACACACACACACACACACACACACACACACACCCTTTGGTGCACAACCCACATTTGCAAGCTGTCTGCATTTCTTCTATTGGCCTCAGCTTTGACAAATGTAAAAAAGTCACTAATATTTTGACACTCTCCCTGCCCAAGTCTGATACCAGCTGGCTGCGAAGCCACATACTCATTGTTCCGCTGGATTTTAAAGACTGGGTCCCAGCCAAAGGACTGGACTGGATCCATTCATTCATTTTCAAGATTGAAGTTGCAGCTTAACTGTAATGACCATTTCTCCACTCAATCTGGAAATCTCTTCCAAATCCAACAGATGCCTGAGAGGCAAATGTGCACTCGGATTAGAAACTACTCTCTCAGATAAAGAAACAAAAGGTGGATCTGAAAACAATTCCTTGTTTTGAGAGCAATTAATATTCTATATATTCATTATGTCTTACCAAAAAAATGCTCATGCTTTTAGAACCTTTTTAAAAACTCTTATTATACAATTTTAAGTAAAATGAAAATTTAAATTGCAGATAGAGTATGACAACAATCATGAAAAATTATGCCCAGAAAAAAAAAATAGAAGAAAACACCCAAAGTGTCAAAAACATTAAGAGGGGGGAATCTTTAAAGTTATAGGAAGTTTTTTCTTTCTACTTTTAAGTAGTGTTCTTCTGTAATAAGTTTTAAATTTATAATTGGGGGGGAAACTATTTGTTCCTTGAAAATGTGTTGTTTCTTGTAATTTTGCTGTATTTTCAACTCTGATGACCACATTGTTCTGGTAATCGTAAGCAACTATTCCTAAAGTGTGCTACAGCCATGGAAAATAAAACCACTCTATAATCTACAAAAATATCTTTGCTTTCTACTTTGAAAAAATGCTCCCCTGCTGTGTGTTCCTGTTATCCCTTTTTTTTTCCAGTCACTTAATATTTGGAAACATTAACCCTGATAACTTGCAAATTTTCCATTGAAATTTATTTTCACATGGACAGAAACTTGGACAAACTGCCACCACAGAGCTGCAGGAGAGGGGGAGTTATAACTTGATCCTGAAATCATTTGAGGGGATTATTTGCAAGGCATGATGAGATGCCTATATTTTTTAGTGTCAGAGTAATCTTTGAGAAATTATCTATATTATTATTTTCATATAAAATATAATTCGCTATGTCCTTCTATGTGCCAAAACTCTGAGAGGGACTTACATGCACTATTTGCATAACCCTCGGACAGTTTTATGAATTATTTATCTTCATCATATACACTTCAGTTGAGGAAACTAATACTTAGGTGGACTAAAAATTTGAACCTACATCAGTTTGATTTCAGCCATGCATTGTGTATCATTAAGCTATTGGGTTTGCATTAAAAAAGATTTGTCTTTTGATCTCAGTGCCTCCACTTAGAAGCTGGTGACTTCAGCCAGTCACTGTGCCTCTTTAAGTCCCAGTTTCCCTGTCAGTAAAATGGGGATAATAAAGTTGAAGACACAGATCATTTGCAAGGATTAAAGTAGTTAATTTCAACAACATCGGTTGGAGGAAAAACCTCTGATTTCAGAGGATCCCATCCAAGTAAAAACTACTGAAAATGAACACAGAGATAAGTTTCTTTAAAACTGTTTCTTCATGCTGCCTGTAAAAATTTGACATTGTTTCTCCACAGCCTGTAGCCATATTCAACCCTCTGGCTTGTGCAGCACTGATTAAAAAACAGATTGCCAGCAGTCATCTGTGATTGTCTACCAAGGAAGTGCCCCTCTTCTCTTCCTCCACCCAATTGTCCCATGAACTATTCATGAGTTCTACAATATTCCAAACTTTAATTTCCACAGATTAATTTTCACTAATTATTCACCATATGAATCTTCACAGGAGAATTCCATGGGATGCTCTTCCATCCTGAGGCAGGGAATGCAATGTCGAATCGTTTTCTGATTTCAAGTGGAAAACAAACTAATTATGTGGAAATATGATAATAGATTGCGCTGCAGGGACTGGTCCTCTGCAGGCTTCAAAATGTTTGCTTATGATGGCTCCTTGTGTTATTTCTTCCAGGAGAAGCTGTCCTTTCATAATGCATCAACATTATTGACTGGCCTGTGATTCCTTACTTGGAGTTAAGGTAGTTTGCATAATTATATATTACTTCCGTCTGGGTGGAAACCGACAAGATGTTCAGGTGCTAATGATCAAGCAGGCAGCAATGACTGCTGGGAAAAATTGCATTAGTATAGTCCAAAAAACCACAAATAGCAACTTCTCTCTTTGGCATCTTTCACCACCTTTCTTTAATCTTTCTTTATTCCACTTGGCCACAGGCATTATTTTTCTGTCTGTCTAAGTACAGGAGGTGGCCTGAAATAGGTATATGTTCCAAACCTGTAAAAATAGAAAGCATCCTAAGGCTGTGAATTTTCATACTTATTTATATTTGTTCAGGTTTTTTTTTTTTTCTGCTTACAGTATCTCCCTTCCCTCTAGTACAAAGTGTCTTATCCTTCTAAATCCAGCTGAAATGCTCTTCTCCTTTCGACGTCTCACGACATTCCCACTTAGTGTGCATTGTTCTCTAAATCAGGGGTCCTCAACCCCTGGGCCTCAGACCTGTAAAGGTCAATGGCCTGTTATGAACTGGACATCAGCAGTTGCTGAGGGGCAGGTGAGCAAGCAAAGTTTCATCTATATTTGGAGTCGCTCCTCAGAGCTAGCATCGCCACCTCAGCTCTACCTCAGATTATCAGGCATTAGATTCTCATAGGAGTACAGGTCCCTGGTGCAGAAAAGATTGGGGACCACTGCTCTAAATGAGTACAATAGGTGTTCAGTGAATTCATCTCATTCTACTGCTTAACAAACAGTTCTTTATCTTTACAATTTGCTCTTTCTATTCTAGGGATTCTGGATAGAGTGAATAAACAAGAAAAAAACCCTTTCCTACCACTCTAATGCTCCTCTGCAGCAATTTGTATCTTTATTTAGTGATTATTTATTTTGCCTTTTAGGACACACGATACACAGGGTCATAGCTTACTTCTCTCTAACTCCATGACTAGGTATCCAGTAAATGCTAAATAAATGTCTGTTGAATAGACTTGAAGTTTCAAAAGATCATGCAAACTCTTTGATGAGTTGCATCAGGGATGTAAATGGGGTACCTTATTCGCCAGCTCCAAATGATTTGTAGTAGATGCGTGGAGTGCTGAGAAAAGGATTTTGAGGCAGCCTATGCTTAGTTGAAAAGTTTTCTGTGATTAATTAGTCATGGCTGCAATGAATATATTAATGGTCTAGTAGCAAACCACTTATTATGTATTTACATTCTAGTTATAGAGATTTAAGCTTGGGCATCTTAACAGTCTCAATGGGTATACATGTGTATGTTTTATGAGTAAAGTTGATAAGTTTATCAGGTTGCCTAGAGTTCAGCTGTTTAACAAGTTATTATGTTCTATCAAGAAGATTACAATATTGTGGTTTTGAACATTAAACCTTTGAAATAAAATATTTTGATTTGTTTTTTATGGAAATAATATCTGCCATTATGGTGCTAGACACTTTCCATACATTACTCAATTTCATTTGTCACAACACCTCACATTATGTTATTTTAATCCCATTTTACAGATGTAGAAACTGAAGCTCAGAAACTTGACCAGGAAGAAAAGTTGTGAATAGCAAATTCAAAATTCAAGTTTGGTTTGTCCTGACTCCAAAATTTGTGCTATTTCTCTCCCCCCCCCCCCCCGCCGCCCACTATTCTCAATGCAAATTGTCATTTAGTTCTAGTCTAAAGCATACTGCTTTGCATTCTCAGAAAGGAGCCACTTTGACCAAGTGGATAATAAGCCAAACATATGTGAAGCAGCCCAACGATTGTGATCTTTGTATTAGAGGAGCAGGGACCTTATATGAGAGTGTGCGTGCAGACAGATGGAAGGGAAAAAGTGGCTTCAAATGGGAAGAGGTTGAAAATGGAAGAAAACTTGTTGAGTGTGTTTAGCATGCCAAGCATTGACTTATATGCCGAATGATTTTCTTGAAGACCTTTTAGGATGAGCATTATTAAGTCCATTTCTCAGAATATGAAAATACAGGTTCAGATAAGCTGAGTAACTACATTAATGACAAGAAAGATATTGTTTATTCTACTTATCCAGCATTACGTATCTATTTCAATAGCACGTCTTCTGCCTAGCACAAATTAGACTCTAAACGAACACATAAATATATATAAATATACTTTTGATGGTTAATAAGCAGTAAACTAAATTTTAAATTTAAGTGCATTCGACTCCAAAGCCTATGCTATTTCTATCATGACAGGCTGTCCTTGGGAAGTTTAAAATGCACTTGGGACTTTGAAACTAGTTTCATTTTTTTAAAGATAACTTTTTCATACAACTGCCTCAATACAGCTGGTCTTTGGGGAAAAAATATTTATAAGAAGGCTTGGCAGGTTTCTTGGACATTAAATATCTCTTACAAAATAATATTTTGATGAGTTACATGTAAATGAATCAGAAACATATGGCTTCCATTTCCTTTAAAATGAACACACAGAATGATTTTATGTGTTTGGCAAAATGGATCTTCCTGAATGCCACCTCTAACATGTCCTTCCCCTTTTGCCCCAAGTGCATTGTATCCAAGAGGACTGGAAGATCTAAGAATACTACAAAAACCCAGAACTTCCCATCTCTGCTTCTGACTCTACAATCACACATAGGTCATTTTCTCTTTTATTTCCAGTAGTAGAAGTGACCGCTGTTCAGTAAGGCAAGCTGATAGCCTACGTGTAAGCCTTCCCCAGAACATGAGTTTCTTGTCACAATGGATACTCATTTACCTATCTTGGGAATATTGAACACTTGGTCATTGCAACCAAAGAGACATGTGTCCTCTTCATTGACACAATTTTAGTCATGTAAACTTTATAATATAAATGTGTATAGATTTCAAACCTTTTTAGGAAAGAGACTTTGTTCCTTGGGACATTCATCTGAAAAATCCACTGGACTGGGCACAATCAGATATTTCTTTAAAATGGATAAAACCTATTATGTCCTTTGGAGTATAAAATGCACCCATCTGACTTCATAGCAAGGGCACTAATCATAATATACACACCGGCAAAGCTGCAGAACAGACCAATGAAGAGCTGGATCACAAAGTCAGGAGTGCTCAACCAGGTTTTTAAAGAGCCTTTTACATTTATTCTCAAAAGCCAGTACCTAAATTATAATGGTTGACCTTAATATTCAACTTAGATCAATTGAAAAAAATGAGATATCTATAGTTAGTCATTTATTATAAAAGGGTTATTGTAACATTCCCACATATAAGTTGGAGAGAACAGGGTTAGGGCAGAAAATGTGACCCTATTCAAATTACGAAAGCAATAATTTCAAAAGGAAGTAATGTGTACAGGTTTCATCTAAGTCTGTAGACATCACAAATACACATGCCTCAAGGATCAAGGTAAATAAGTGAACGTAGTTAGGATGAAAGTCAACCATGTTCGTTGAGGGCTTTGTGAAGCAGGAGTGAGCATGACCCCCCTGTAACATTCAAATTTATAAATTTAAACCACCAGTTGAAGATATATCTTTGAATCATAGAAGCAGTTATAACTTTGCATACCTGGCTTTTAACCTCTGTGACTAGTCACTTCTGAGCAAATCTTATTCTCTTACATCTGCAAACATTCCTTCTGCTTTCTACTCTCAACTACTTCCTCCAGCCTGTCCTATCTATAAATGGAGCGGGTGGATTGGCAGTAGGGAATTGGCCTGCATTTACTCTTGAGAAAACTTATCAGTACTATAGTAAAATTCTTCCAGATTCACTTTCTACCACTTTTTCTTCTTATCTTTCTCTTCTTTGATGGAATTTTTGTTTACAGGAAATCAACCTGATTCTGTTTACAACAATGTGTTTTATGCCCAAGAAAGGAGTTTAGGTTGGAAGCAAGATAGTACCAAAGTCATGTTTTCTGATTGGATGGGCAAGGCTGGAATGTATAAGAGAGCAAGAAGAAAGGTCAATAATAATAAAGGTGAAGGAAGGGAGCTGAGTACTATTGGATCAAGTAAATTTAATATAAAGAATATATTTTAGCTGTTTGATTAGGTTATTTTCAATTTATCATAGGTCAGTTGTCAAATATTCTTGTTTATACACACACATATATAAATATGTGTGTATGTGTGTGTATTCTGATTCACTTCTCCTTAGAATAAATTAAGTTCATAGCAACAAAATAACCCTATGACTATAGTTAAATTACATGAAAAATACATTGAACTGAATATTTGTGTCCCCCTAAAATGCATGTTGAAGCCCTAATTTCCAAAGTGATATTAATAGGAGGTGGAGCCTTTGGGAGGTAATTAGGTTTAGGTAAGATTGTGAGGATGGGGCCCTCATGATGAGATTAGTGCTCTTATAAGAAGAGGAAGAGACAATGGAGCTTCCATTCTCTACCATGGGAAGGCACTGGGAGAGAATGGCCATCTGCAAGACAGGAATAGAGACTTCACCAAGAACAAAATCTGTCATAACCTTGATTTTGAACTTCCCAGATTTCAGAACTGTGAGAAATAAATTTCTATTATTTAAACCACCTGGTCTATGGTATTTTGTTATATCTAAGGCAGGCATCTTGTAAAGTGTAAAATCCCTCTGACTACTAAAATAAAAAATTTCATGAGGGAAGCAAATTTATGAAAATAATTAAATAAAAAGTCTATAGTGAAAAATGTAAGTATTGAAATTAAAAAGTTAATAGATTTAACAGCATATCGGACACAGGAGAGAGTAAATGAGTAGAAGAAAAGTCAGTAGAAAAGATGAAAAACAATAAAAAAAAAATGAGGAATGAAGAGAAGAACATAAAAGAATATGAAACATGGAGACAGTGTTTTACATATGCATAATTAGAGACGTGTTAGGAGAGGGAGGAAGATGAAGGGAAAGGAATGTTTGAAGAAATATGAGCTAAGAATTGTCCATAACTTACAAAAGAAATCAAGCCACAGAAGTTGAAAAACTCCATAAACCTCAAAAAGTATCAATACTAAGAATTTTGGTAAATATTTCATGAATATTTAATAGCAAACTGCTGACAATCCAAAGACAAAGAGTAAATCTTGACAGCAGTCAGATGACAAAAAAAAGAAAAAAGAAAAAAGAAAAGTAAAAACAAAACAAAAACACACATTACCTTCAAAGGAATAAGACTGATGGTTAATTTTTTAAAAATTTATTGAGGTGTAATTAAAGTACACTACATTGCCAGTATTTAAAGTGTACAATTAGATCAGTTTTGACATATGTCACATATACCAGTGAAACCTTCACCACAATAAAGATTCTGAATGTTTTTGTCACTTCTAAACATTCTTTTTGCCCCTTTATAATCCAGTTCTCCTTCCACCCCATCCTCAGGCAACAAGTGATTTGCTTTGTGTCACTATAAATTAGTTTTTATATTCTATAATTTTTTATACTGATGGAACAATATAGTAGTATTCTTTTTTGTTGGCTTCTCTTAAGCTGCATAGAGATTTTGAGATTTATTCATGTTATTGCATTAATTCTTTTTATTGCTGAGTAGTGATTTATCGCAGGATTATGCAATGGTTTGTCTCTTCACCTGTATATGGACATTTGGGCCATTTTCAGCTTTTGTTCATTACTAATAAAGCTGCTATAAACATTATATAAAAGTCTTCGTGTGGACATATGTTTTTGATTGTTATCAGTAAATACCTAGCAATAGCATGGTTTGATTCAATGGTTGGTATATGCATAAATTTGTAAGAAACTGTAAAACTTTTCTGAAATGGCTTTACTGTTCTTTATTCCTTGAATCATTGAAAGAGAGTTCCGCCTGCTCTACATTATCACTAATGCTTAAATGGCCATTGAAAATTTGTATATTCATTCATGAAGTGTCTGTTTAAATTACTGCCTATTTTCTTAATGGGTTGTTTTTCCTATTATTGAATTCATTAAATATTCTTGCTGGAAGTCCTTTGAGATATGTATCGCAAATATTTTATCACAACTTATGACTTGTGCTTTGTTTTTCTTAATGATATAGTCTGAAGTGTAAAACCTTTAAATTTTGATAAAGTCTGATCTATCAATTCTTTCTTTTATGGCTCATGTTATGGACTAAGAAAACTTTACTTTCATTCAGGTTACAAAGATTTTTTTCTTTGCTTTATTATATGTTTTATAGTTTTAGGTTTTACGTTGAGTTCTATGATCTGTTTTGAGTACACTTTGTGTATGGGGTAAGTAAGAGTTGATATTTACATCTTTATGGGTATCGAGTTGATCCAGCACCATTTGTCGCAATGACTTTCCTTTCCTCATTAAATTGCCTTGATATCTTTGTCAGAAGTCCATTGGTCATATTTGTGTAGATCTATAACTTTATTCACTATTCTGTTTCTGTGATCTAGATGTCAGTCTTTTAACCAAAACAAAACTGCTTTGAATACCGAAGCTTTGCACTAAGTCATGAAATCAAATGGTTTAAGGTCCCTAATTTTTTTCTTCATTTGCAAAGTTGTTTTGGCCATTCTGGGTCCTCTGCGTTTCCACATAAATATTAGAGAAAGCTCACTGATCTCTACAAAAGAAGCCTGATGAGATTTTGATTAGGACTGTTTTGAATATACTGATCAATTTGGTAAGAATTAACTGATAGAATCTAGAAGATAATGGGGTGACATTTTTTTACCTTTTTTTTAGGCAAGGCAACCCTTGGTTGACCTCACAAATTACAAGGACCTTGTCAGCTTACAATCCCTTATTTTTTATTTTTTCTCATTTTATTTTTTCACATCTAAGTGCTGACCAGGCCCAACCCTGCCTAGCTTGCAAGATGGGATTGGGCTTGTTCGGGGTGCCATGGCCGTAGATGACATCTTTTTAGTATTAAGAGAAGCTAATTGCCGATGTAGAATTTTAATCACAATGAAAATATGTTTCTAAAATAAAAAAGAAAGTAAGACATTTTAAATAAATTTATTGAGATTATTCATTGCCAGTAAATTTATCAAAAGAAAATATCAAAGTGAGTTATTCAGGAAAAAGGAAAATGGTCTTAAATGGAAGTTTGGAAATTCAAAATGAAATAGTAAGTAATTTAAAGGGTGCATGTGTGTGGCAAATCTACATTAATATAGACTATATTAAAGTAATAATTGCTATTGCATTTAACACTTATTTAGAATTTATATCTATAACAACAGAAGCACAAAAGGTAGGATAGAAATGAATTGAATTAAAATGCTATAAAGTTCCTAAATTTCCTGTTAAGTGATAAAAGTACTAATTTATGGAAGACTCTGATAAGTGAAGATATATATTGTGATCTTTAGAATTACCATAAAGAAAACAATAAAATGATGTATACTTAACGCATTCATAGAGAGCAAAAATAATAAAATAATACACTAGAAATCCAAGGAAGATAATGTAAAGAGAAATAAAAACAAAAATGTAAAGGACAAAGAGAAAACGAATAGTATAGTAGATTTTAGCCCAAACATATCTGTAAGCACATTATCATATTAAATGTAATCAGAGTAAGTATTTCAATAAAAAGTCAATTACATCAAGCTTGGTATTCAACTACAGGCTGTTTATAAAAGATGCACCTCAAATATAAGGATTCAAGAAAGTTTGGAGTTAGAAGTATGGAAGAAGATGTGTCATGCAAATATTTATCAAAAGAATGTTAGTATAACTGTACTAGTGTCAGCCAATGCAGGTTCGAGGCAGAGAGTATTGATAGAGGTTTTTCATAACTACATAAAGGGGTGCAGTAAATCCACCAGGAAGACATACGATTCTAAATTTCTATATAGCTAATGAAAAACTACAGAATACATGAAGCAGAAACTAACAGAAATAATCAGATTCACAATTCAGTGATAGATTTTTAATAAATACTTCTTATTAAATAATAGAAACAGACAAAAAATCAGCAGGAATAGGGAATAATCAAACAATACAGTTATTAATATTACCTAAATGACATGCAACAGATTGTGTAGAGTCCATGCGCCCAGCAAGGAATATTCCTAACTGTTTCAGCCTAGAGGCCCCTGCCAAAGTCAATCAGTGTTCACAGAAAAGTTTATCTAATTGTTGTATGTTTTCTCTCATTGTAATCTCTCCCCGTAGGTGGCTGGCAGTAATACTGTGGTATTTGTGTTCTGTGCAGAGTCAAGACACAGTCTTTTAAGCCTTTGTGGGAGTCTGGGGATGAATACAAATGACCTCTGTGAAATCACATAATAGTAATCGGTAGTAGAAAGTATTATTGCCAAGACTCATGTTTCAGTTGGTACAAAAGTGTTAACTAAAGGCTGCATAATGCAAACAACCTGATCTTGGGAGTTAGACACACTTAATTCAAGCTCCAGAACCACCACAGCCTAACTGTAATGTCAACTACTTAACCTTTATGGGACTTTTTTTTTTTTTTTGAATCATGAAATAGATATAATAGCTGTAATGATTACCTGCAGAAAGATAGGCTGATCAGAAAGGGCTGAGCTCTAGAATGTGCTAGACCAGCCTAGTAAAGATATTTGGTGAGATTAAAGATAAAGTTGATGCTTTCACTGATCTTAAAGACCCAATGCCCTGAGATCAGCAATCTGACAGTTTTAGCCTATGAACTGCAGATATAGCAGAAAAGTAGCAAATTAGAATATATTTCTATAGTAACTTAGAAAATTCCAGGCCAGATACTAAAGCTTTCATTAAAGATGAGTTCTCTGGAGATGACATTAATAAGATGAAGTTTGGATGTTATAGTTGCGGTAACATGGACATTCAGTCTCCCTTAAAAAGCAATGACTTTTCATACCTCTGTGCCTTTATACCTACCTGTCACTCTGCTGAGAATATTTTTTTCTTCTCTACTTGATTAACTCCTACTTGTTCTTGAAAAATAATGTTACATATAGCTTACCAGGTAAGTAGTGGTACTGTATGTAAAGCATATTACATATAATTTCCTAAGTGTGCTGGTCAGGACTATTGATTGCAAGTGATAGAAACCCATGCCAAACTGACTGGGAAACAAAACAAAACAAAACAAAACAGCTTTTAATGGTTCATGACACAGGGAAGGTTGTTGTCCCTTAGGCTCTCAGGCCTCTGCCTCCTTTTCTGTCAGCTTCGGTCTCATGCTAGTCCTGCCATGAGCAGCTCGAGGCTTATATACTACCACTTTAGCAACCCTGAAGAGAGATCTCTTCTTTCTCATTCATTCAAATAGAAGTTTTAGAGCCAGTTTGGGTCATATGTACATAATTGTTACAGTACTCTAATTATACAGGCTTCAGTCCTGGGCCAGCCCTAGGGCCCAGGGTAACTTTATACTTCATGGTTACTATTTGTCTGTTTGTGTTTCCCACTATACTGACAGCTTCGTAAGTGTTCAAGGCACTCGTTGAATTCCCAGGACCATGTAGAGGTAGCACAGAGCTGTGGTTAGGTTGGTAGGGGCAGACAATGCAATGGATCAAGAAAGAGACTCTGGGATCAAACTGTGTAGGTCAGACTTTAGAATCTACCACTTACCAGTTCTGTCACTAATTGCTTATTCTTTCTGATTCTATTTCCTGATCCTAAAATAGGAATAACAATTGATAATAATAGTACCTATTTCATGCGGTTATAGTAAGTATTAAATTAACTATACATACAGCATTGCAGAGTGCCTAGGTCTATACACACGTACACAATTGTTATAATCTTCTTAACTCACTGTTCACTCACTATTCTTGGAATATAGCATAGATCCTGGTTATGAACATGGTATGCACTTACATGTGTCTAATGATTATATAACATTTGGTCTTCCTAACAATCCTGTGAATTTAGTGCTGCTAGAGAGCATAGAGAGGTTAAAATCCTAGTTCGAGGTCATATAGCTACTGATTTTTTAAGCCTGGATTGATCTTACGTCTGTCTGCCTGCAGAATCTGGGCTCATAAACATCCTATTAACCAGCTCTAAAGATGTAGCTTAGCTATTATCTTTTTTGGGGAGAATGTCCTTAATGCTGGTATCTACTTACCTGTGTCTTGCTCATCTTTAAATCTCTAGTTTCTACCACATTATAAGTTTTTAAAGTTAATTGTTAGTTAAATAAATGAATGTTAAACAATAATATGGATGGATTCTGGGAGTACGAATAAACGAAACCCTCCTCTTACCTGAAAGATGGCTTGTGGCAGATGTTTCCTTTTGGGAAGAGAATTATGAAGGAAGTAGTGTCTCACACACATTTGCTCACAACCAAGAAGGTTGTGCAGATTGCCATGCAGATCAGCTGGCAAGGATCTGAGAAATTCTGAAACGAATTCGCTTTAAAAACAAGGATGCTGAAGTACAGAGAGTGAAAGGGACTTGCCCATAGTGGCATAAGTTTGGAGATGGCCAAAGTGAGAACCCTGTCTGCTGAGTCCTCATTACAGATTCTTTCCACTATCTCATATGATGAACAGTTTGGAGAAATAGGACAGCCCAGGGGAAATAAGGAAAGAACCACTAGCCACTAGCCTTATGGAAAAGGTCTGAAAATGAAAATACATGAAACATGTGGCAAATGAAGAAAAATGCACCAACAACTACAGCAGGAAAAGAGACGGGGAAAAATTTATTAACTTAATATATATCACGCTGAGGCCAGCCTGGTGCTGAGTCTGACTTTGGAAAAGGAAAGAAATTCTCAGCTTCTTTTGAGTAGAATAGATTACTTTGTTACTCTGAAACAAATGCAGGCAGGTAACAAATCATTGTGAACAGCCCAAGAACAATGCAGATCCCAAGACTCTTGGAGTAGAGGCTAAATGTTTGCTAAGGGCAGAGCTCCTCTAACCTTGCCGGGTGCCATGAATGGAACACAGGCACCAGGTCTCACTTGACTTTACCATTCATTCTCTAGGTCCATGGCATCGGGCAACCTACTTACTTGTTCTCTCGAAACAGAGTTTTCTTACTTATAAAATGGGGCTGTTAATCTTTAAATAGAGCCTGGTAAGGATTAAATGAGATAGTCTGTGTAAAGTTTTTGTGATAAAGCAGGCATTCAGCAAATGGCAGTTATTGTTTTTACTTCAAAGATGCAGGTTCCCATAGACAAGAGGGGAACCCATCCACAGTATAAACTAACCAGCAAATGAAACTAAAGAAAATTAGCCTCATTCAACATTTTCTATTGTTTCTTTTCTTTTCCTACTAAAGTTTCTATTTGGTAGGAGGAGGAGGAGGCATCGTGTTATGGTGGTCCTACTTAGGACATTTTATTTTCTGTCTGATACAAGAGGGCTCCTTGAGGTGAGATTAAGAGTTTACAGAGGTAACTGTAATATTTTTTTGATAAGCTAAAAAATTAAGTGTTAATTAGTCTATGCTAGTTTTTCCCCTTTGATTCTCTAAAATACTGACAATGTCATATTAGAAGCAGTAAGTACTCAAAGCTACGATGAGAAGAGAAGAAAGATGATGAAAATCAGCAGCAGAATAATGAAAGCACAGCATTCTGGGCTACTTCGTATGTGGTAAAATAACCAAATATATTTAGCTCTTAAAGGCATAGCATAATTGTTGATGTTCATACAGATTTTCTTAAATTATCAACTAAAACATCTACTTGTCTACATACTGAAAAAATAAAAGATATTTTATGAAAAAGCAATGTAAGAGAGAACCAATTTCATATCTATGAGAGATAACCTGATACAGCATGTGTGTGTGTGTGTGTGTGTATATATATATATATTCACGTGTGAAGACCTGGGTTTCTTCTTTTAATATGTACTGTGGCTTCACAGAAATCACAATGTTTTCTTTACCTCAGTTTCCTCATCTTGGGAAATAACAAGAAAGCAAGGATCAAAAGTTAAAAGACCTAATTTTCTGGTTGGATTTTATTTTTGGTTGCAAATGATAGAAGCCTAACTCAAATAAGTTTAAGTGAAAAAAAAGTATACATATACATATATATGAATTAATATCTTAATTAATATGGACACTGGAACATAGAAACTAGCATAGAAATAAATTGCAGAAATCATACCACTAAGGATCAAAAATACTAGAACCAGTGGCTTGAATGCCATCAGGACTCTATCATGAATGCTTTTCTTTGCAGGTCTATTTATGTTCTCTCTCCCCTCTTCTCTTTACTCTCTCTCCAAACCGGTCTCCTCTAATCCTCTGGTGCTCATCCTGGGAAATAGAGCCAGAATTAGGGTGAGGCAGTGAGGCACGTTGGGCCCCAAATTTAGTGAGGCCCTCACTTTCAGAGCTCTGCAAGTGCTGACCCCTAAATTGTGTGTCCCAGGTGCCTTGCTTGCCTCATGCTTGTACCTGCCCTGCTGGGAAACATGGCAGCCAAGACAAAACTGAACTTAAAAAAAAAAAAAATGTTTCTGTTGATTTTCTCTCTTGACCCCAGCCAAAACTTCTTAGGGAAGGTACATCTTGGATTGATTCAAATTAGTGGGTTTATTTCACATGGTGAGAACCATGTTACCCATTTGGATGAGATTGGGGAGGAGGCAAGATGAAAAGTTCTAGGAAAGAAATGCTAGGCAGAGTATGTATTACTAATACTCCATATACTGACTCATTGCTTGCCATTGAGGCTATAGTGCTCTGAATGGTAGTCCCCCAAAAGATATGTCCTCACTTAACCCCTGGAACCTATCGGTGTGAACTTATTTGGAAAAATGTCATCCCGGGTTAACCAGGTGGGCCCTAAGTATGATGACAAGTATCCTTGTAAGAGACACACAGAGGAGAGACAGAGAGAAGAGAAGGCCAGGTAAAGATTGAGGCAGAAATTGGATTAATGCAGTTACATGCCAAACCACATGGCCTGGAGCCACCAGAAGCTGAAGAGGCAAGAGGCAGATTTTCCATTGGGGCCTAGGGAGGGAGTACGGCCCTGCTAACATCTTGATTTTGGATTTCTGGCCTATAGAACTGTAGGAGATAAAATTTCTGCAGTTTAAAGCCATCAGGTCTGTGGTAACATGTTATGGCAGCCCTAGGAAATGAATATAGGTGCAAAATAAGAAATCTTGGTCATATCATGATTTCTGTAGTCCTCAGGGCAGGACATGTAATATAATTATTAAGAGCGTGGGCCCTGGAGCCAGGCTACTGGAGTTTATCCAAACTGGTTCTGCCATTCACCAGGTATCTTCCTGGGGCAATTATTTAACCTCTCTGGGCTTCAATTCCATATTATTATCATAAGAAAAATATTAGTTAATTAATGCAGAACTGAAAACAATAACTAGTACATACTATATACATACTGAGAACCATGGTTATTAATGTGTAAATTTAGGTGATAAAAATAGTTCTCCCCATCTCATCATGTTGTTAGGATCATTCAATGAGAGAGTAAATGTGAGTTACATTCTAATCAAATGATCTACATGTACTAGGAAATAGTCTATAAAATGCAGGAGACAGATAAAATAAGGTAAATAAGGTATCTCTCCTTTAGGAGCTTACAGTCCTATTGTAGACTATTGTACTGCCCCCAAATTCATATGTTGAAGCACTAACTCCCAATGTGACTATATTTAGAGATAGAGCTTTTAAAAGGTAGCTAAGGTTAATAAAGTCATAAGGGTGGGACCTTAATCTGATAGGACTGGTGTCTTTATAAGAAAAAGAAGATACACCAGAGACCTCTCTCTCTCTCCACATGTGCACAGAGGAAAGGCCATGTGAGGACACAGAAGGAGACATTCTGCAAGCCAGGAGGAGAGTTCTCACCAGAAACCAACCCTGCTGTCACCTTGGTCTTGAACTTTCAGCTTCCAGAATTGTGAGAAACAAATATCTGTTGTTTATGCCACCCGATCTATGGTGTTTTGTTATGGCAGCCCTAGCAGGCTAATATTACTCCATTAGTGGAAATTATAAAGCAATACACATTACAATTATTGTATTTAACAATTATTAATCCTAACAACAAATTCTTCCAACCAATATACTATTTGTGGAATAAAAAAAGATACCCCTTAGGTACAAAACTTTTTTTGTTTTACATTCTGACTGGAAGAAGTTTGTGCAAACACATGGTGGAATTCAGGAAATTTGACAGCTTTGAATGAAATGCTCCCTTGTAAGCAGAAAAGAGATTAGGATAAAACAAAATGTTTTTTACTCAGGAAAATCTTTTGCATTTGCAAAATGTGTTTTTTCCACTGTCTCCTCTTCTATGCATTTACCTTCATTTTGAAAGTCTTTTAAAATGTTTTCTTCCAATACAGATGGAAATGAGTCTAAGGTAGAATATTATTCCCTTACTGGAATAAGAAAATATTTTTCCTTCCACATATTAAAAAAAATGGTCATTCTTCAAATGTCCTAGCCAATAAAATTTCTGCTCATCTTTAAGGTACACTTAAATGTCACCTCTTCCTTATTGAACACCACTTCTCTCAAACTAGAATTACTTAATCCCTCCTCCCTCTGTTACTGCCACTTCTCACTGAATGACTTGGGTAGGCATATCTCACTAGAGCATGAGATCTTCAAAGTCAAGGGCAGTTACTTTTAGTCCTATACTTATTCCTTCCTCCATAGTCAATCCAGTGTTCATACTCAGAAGAATCTGAATGAGAGTTGAAAGGAGTCTCACCTATTACTATTAAAACACATGCACATCAACACACATAAAGAATGACCATTTCTGTTTTGAATTATTTACTTTTGGTGAAATTTGAGTTTACTCTATAACAAAGAAAGGAACAGCAAAAACGAAACATTCAAAAGTCAAAAACTGGTATCTTGCCCTGACCACTGTAATTATGTACATTTAACCCTGATGGACCCATTCCAACTTTCTATCTCTAGCAGTCATTCAAACCGCACTGTGGGAAGTTTGGATATGCCCACAGCAATCACCTCAAACTCTTTGACTTGGTTCTTCATGCTAGCTCCATTCCAGCTTTCTTGGCATGGTATCCAGTTTTCTACCCTGCTCTTGCCTCTTTGAGCATAATGACGTCTGTGGCTTTCGTGGCTTTGACTAATAGCAATGATGTCTCATAGTCTGTCAAGGCTTTAGACTTCAACACTGTGTGTTACATGCTAGAAAAGTGCTTTTCAAAGTGTAGTTTCTTGACCAGCAGTAGCAGCATCACCTGGGAATAGTTAGAAGCGCAGATTATACACCCCCGTCATAGAACTGCTGACTCAGAAACTCTGGAAGTGGGGAGGTCTTGCCCAACAATCTGTGTTTTAATAGCCTTCCAGGTGATTCTTATGATGCTAAAATCTGAAAACATCCACTACAGAAAGCTCACCTCCTCAACTCCCAACCATGTGGGTATGATTTCCATTCTGCAAGATGATTTCTGTAACTTAATAAGTCCTGAAGTCCACTAGGTTCACCTGGAAGGCGCGAAGTAAACAGAGTTGAATCTGAACTCAGTAGTCCTGTGTTAGCGCTGTGGGTCTGAGTAACCACAATTTCATTTCACAGGGCCTGCTATTCACGTGGGCTTTTGTGCACCTGCTTAACACAACAGCAACACTCCCACCCGCACTGTGGCAAACTCTTCATCACCTGGCGCATATGCTGCTCCTAGTCTCATCACATCTTGGTGAAGGAACACATGGGCCCATATGTCAGCCTGCATGTTTATATTCTTTCATACAAAAAGGGGAAATATGTTTCACAATAAATGTTTGCATACTTTGGAACAGATTTATTTTTTAATGAGAGAAAGAAAAAGAAAAAGAGAGAGAGAGACAGAAATTATTTTGGCTGGAGCAAGTCGAATCTTTGTTCCCCTGCAATGTTTTTATTACCCAACTTGAAAAGAACCTGTCTGTTTGCTATGAAGAATCTGTGCTGAGCTTTGAATCCCTTGGGGGCAGAACAAGGATGCAGTGTTCTAGTTGAGACAGTTAAGAGGGAAGAGTCAATGGATTAGTAATAAGAACTCTTAGAATTAAGGCGAGAAAACCAAAACTAAGAGATACAAAGTCTCCAGGCTAATGGGCAGGAATCAGGACCCAGAAGGATACAGGAGATATGTCGTAAATGATTAACGAGCTTGCTAGATGATTGCCAGAGTGTCTATAGCATGCTTTACTTGGCTTTTATGTATACAGTGAGGGATAAATTGCTTTTAGGAATAATAAAATTTGTTTATTAAAATAATTATAATTTATCAATAATGATAATAATAGTATGTGATATACTGGTGTAGTTTTATTTCTCTTTTTTCTTGTGTGTTTGTATTAAACCCTGTGATATTCTCCCATTCAGGCTAAGAAATAAGAGCAAGTATTGATGTAAAGATGGAATGTCAGTGAAGAAAATGAAAAGTAAGTAAGTAAATAAATAAAATTATTGTTTTTATGTTTCAGAAATCACCAGTTTAGGTGTAGAAAAAGAAAGATATCAAAAAAGGGTAAGAGCAAAAAGAAGATTTCCCCAACACTTCTTTTCCATCCTAGCCCCTAAGAAACATATACTAGAAAAATATGATTCTCCAAGCAAGGGAAGAGAACATTTGAAGAATGTAAAATACAAAAGTTAGTCACCACAGAAGGCTTGTCCTATCCCCCACTCCTCCAGCCATGATAAGGAACAGAAACTATAGATAAATGTGAAAATCTAAGAGTAGAAGGAATCCGTCCTCACCTGTTGCTCATAACCCTGAGAGAGTAGATTCACAGAGGTCTCTGCAGCCCTGTCACAGGAACCACAGCATGCAGAAGTTTGCCAAATTTGGTGCTAGGTTCTCTAAATATATTTTATAAAAACAACCCTTTATTATTAGACTGGTTTTTTTAAAGGAAGAAATGAGATTTAGCTAATAATTTCATGATTGTACAGCAAGTATGTAGGAGAGGTGGAGTAGATGGAGAAAAGAAGACCTTAGTTATCTTCAGAGTTCTGCCTCCATACAACTTATGTGAATGTAGACAAAACACTCAATCTTTGCTCATCAATAAAAATATGAATATTTATTTTGGCTATATCATAATTTTTGAGAGGATAAGCAAAATGGACTATTTAGTACTTATCCCGCTTCCATTTCTCCAAGATTCTTGGAGTTGTGGTTTGATGTCATTTGTGGGTTTGTTTTTGTTTTTTTGTTTTTTGCATAATTCTTGGCCTTATTCCTTCAAATATTTTTTCTGCACCATTATTTCTGTCTTTCTTCTCTTTCTAAGACTCTAATTATATATATGCCAGATTGTGTGATGGTGTCACATAGCTTGTGGATACTCCGTTCTGTTTTTCTGTTTGTTCCTATGTGCTTCATTTGTTTTCACATTTTTCTCTTTATGTTTCATTATGGGAAATTTCCAGTTGATGTATCCTCGCATTCACTGATTCTTTTCTTGACTGTGTCAAATTTAATAATGAGCCTGACAAAGAAATTCTTCATCTCCAGTACATTCATTTTTAAAAATTTCTCCCATTGCCATTTGCCTCTTATGATTTCCCTTTCTCTGCTGAAATTTTCCACTAACATTAATATATTTTCCACCCTTTCACTAGATCCTTCACATATTAATCACAGTCATTTCAAAGTCCAACACTTGGAGCCTTTCTGATTTTGATATTGTCAAATTGTTTTTTTTCTCTTAACAATGGGTTGTTTTCTTTATGTCTTTGTAGTTTTTTAATTGAATGTCAGACATCGCATGCAGAATCAGAGACTTGTGTAAATGCTGTTTACTCCTGGCAACTAACACGCATCTTGTCAGGTCAATAACTTGGGGCTTTGAAAAAAATCTAGTTAGGATTTGAGTGGGACTTGAGTTTTGTTGTTGATATCTTTACCTTCAAAGAACCCCAGGCTTTCCTCTAAAAATTCCTGGTGTGTAGGACAGGAGTTGGGGTGCTTAAGGGTTTTTCTCAATGGACATACTTTATCCTCATTTTTTATTTTTCCTTATGACCTGTGCAAGGCCTTTTCACTTTACTCATATATTGTTGTTGCTTGTTTTTTGGTGTGTATAAAGCTGGTAGAAGAGGGGCAGAGTGATTTCTCTTTTTCCTGGCCTAGCCTCAATCTTAGGAATGCTATCTGCCTGGGCCTTCCTTTCCTCTCTCTATGCCCCAGAAAGGGCCTGCTCTTCAGTCTGGATAATTGCATGAAGATAAAGTAAACAAAGCCTGAAATGACACACAATAGACAAGTAATGAGAGTGGAGAGTACATCTTTGTCATCCAAAGCCAATAGAATTTTGGGGCCTTCTAGTACTGAATAGTAATTTAGTTTAAGCTGATTGATATAACTCTAAAGCACTAATTTTTAAAATAAATTTAAGTAATTAAAACTATTTATATCCAATCAAAGACTTGTAATGTTCAGGAAAATGGTGCAGTAGCTATTCAAGTATTCTCATTATTTGAAAAACAGACCTCTTTGTAACCTGTTCTGTTCAAATGGTATAGGTGAGGAGTGGAGTAGAGTCATATAATAGAATTAGTCTGGATTTTAAGTCAAAATATATGGGTTTGATTTTTTACTTTATTTTCTGCATTTATGAAATGAGGGAGATTTGACTAACTAGTAATTTTCAACTTGTGGGCTTGGGAATGTAGAGTGGTCTTGCAGAAGATTTGCATGTCCAAATAAGCCTGGGCATTATTCGTAGCACGAGCAACTACTATCTTTTATACAGTGTTGTGGATTGAATTGCTCCCCACCCCCAGAAAAAAAAAGGTATGTTGATGTTATAACCTCCCAGTACCTCACAATGTGATCTTATTTGGAAAGAGGGTCATTACAGAAGTAATTAATTAAAATGAAGTCATCAAGGTGGGCCCAAATCCAGAGGTAGCAGTGTGACGACACACAAGGAGAAGAGCAACATGTGACTGGGGCGATGCATCTATAAGCCAAGGAACACCACAGGTTGCTAGTCAGCAGCAGAGGCTGGAAGAGTCAGGCGAGAATTCTCCCATAGAACCATCAGCGAGAGAGCACGGCCCTTCTAGTGCTTTAATTTCAGAATTCTAGCCTCCAGAACTATAAAACAAAATATTTCTGCTATTTTACACTACCCCCTTTTTTTTTTATACTTTGTTACGGCAGCCTTAGAAAATTAATGTAAATTTTGGTGCTAGGAAGTAGAGTGCTGCTGTAACAAATACCTAAAAGCAGCTTCGGAACTGCTAATGGGTAGAGAAGGGAAGAATTTTGAGGGACTTGATAGGAAAAAAATCGTCATTATCTTGAAGAGATAGATTATTGGCAGAATAATGTTAAGGTTGAATGTTAAAGTTGCTTCTTGTAAGGTCTCAGATGGAAATGGGGAACGTGTCATTAGAAACCAGAAGAGAGGCAATTCTTGTCGTAAAGTGGCAGAGGACTTGATGAATTTTATTCTATTGGGTGGAAAGTAGAACTTATAAGTGATCAATGCAGGTAGTTAGCTGAGGAGATTTTTCAGCAAAGTGTTGGAGGTGCCTACTAGTTTCTCCTTGCTTATAGTAAAATGGAAAAGGAGAGAAGAAAATTAAAGGAGGAATTCTTCTTCAAGACTGCAATACAGAAATCCTGAGGGTTTCTGCCTGCTGGCCTTCTTGTAGATTTCAAACTCAAGAAATCAGCTCTTACCTGAGTTTCAAAGCTATGTAAATCAGTGCTAATTAACTTAAAAAATTAACTTAAAAGTTTTATAGTTGCTTTTTGTCTCTATACAACAACCGAGTCCCATGGTCATGGACTCACTTCTTAACCCCTTTCACCATAAAGTGATTTCTTGTCAGATGCGTTCCATGCCTGTGAATCAGACATTTCAGTAGTCCCTGGACTGCAGTACTGGCTAAAGCTCTGTAAATTAGGCCCATAGAATAGATGTCTCCCTAGAAGGATGGATTGCTGGTCAATCTAGGATGGAAGGGATCCAGTTTCATTAACTCACTATGAAATGGCTGGTTGGGTTGTATATTCAGAGTCAAAAGAAGCTAGGTAAGCCTTGGTAAAGGAGAATCCAGGTAGATTAGCTCACGCTTGGTCTTCATTTCTGTCTCTGTGGCTGCTCCATTCATGTGTTCACCATATAAGTCAGGGTGGCTGACTGGAAAGGCTGGCTTATGTCAACTGGCTGAATCGTTTTGTCTACACTGTTCTTCAATGCTTCTTTCATGGTTGATATTTTTGGTGTGCTTTAATATGTGATAAAAAGAAACTTCATACTCTGTGCAATCTCACAAATATCCATTCACTTACCTCTCTATCCCAGACCTCCCTGTTTCTAATCTTCCAGGCTTGCCATTAAGGTCCTTATGATCTGATTATATGATGAACTGTTAGCCCAGGAAGATGTATATATTTTCACTGTTGGCCACTTTTTCTTCTACATAATGTAGATGAACAGGTTCACTGCTCATAGCTCAGAATGAAGATTTTTCTCTTTCTACTATCTTTCAGTACAGTCTGAATTTGGCTGTACTGAAGCTACACATTTTCGCCAGTGTACCCCTTGTTCGTCAAGTCCATTTTGGTGTTTGTTTCTTGGAGGCCTTAAACTGAAAAAAAAAAAAATGGTAGCTTCAAGAGTGTTCTGAGAAAACAGCAATTTGGCACCTGGCTCACTCACTGACTAGTTGGCAACGAGGAACCCATTCCAAGTGGAATAAAGGAGGAGAGAGAGTTCCTGGTACCAGATGACACTATAAGTGCTGATGGTTTTACTAGTGTGTACCTAAGAAGACATCTTAGTGGAAGAGAATGCTCAGGTCACAGTGGGCATGGCTTCTGGTATTTCAGTACTGTCACCTGAAGTAATAGCTCCATTATGACCGTAAGTATTAAGGAGCCCAGCTCTGAGACTACTCTTCTGCTGTCAGCATTGGCTTTTCTAGAGGGCCACCCCTGCACATTTTAGCGATGCTGATGGTCCTCTCATCGATGCATTCTTGATGGCCTTGAGGTCATTCTTGAGATTCAGGCTGCAGTACAAGCAACACTGTTGCTTGTGCAGAGCGTATGAAATTGTAAGTGTCAGTGGTGGAAAAAGATGTAATATAGAATTCATTTTAAGTCCTCTTGGGGGAATCACGGAATAGTATGCTGAGGTTCTGGAGTAAGGTCATGTCATCAGTACACATTAAATCACACCAGATCTATTTGATAAATAGTTCCTTATGTATTATTTGGTCCTAGTAAAAACACAAAGCTTGTTCATGTGGTGCCAAAAGAGCATGCTCTAGAACTACCCATTCTGGGCTGGATTATGTCAGAGCCACGAATTTTAAATCAGATGGCTTTAGGAGCAGTACATCGTAAGATGAAATCGGTACATTATGGATTGATCTAAAGTGTGCGAATGATAAAATCTAAGAGAATAGAAGTAGGCACAGTGCCTTCAAATCTCTATGCACATATCTGAAAACTACAAGAAGAGAAAGGAAGGGAGAAAAATAGGAAGAGTCTCAGACTACAGAGTAATTTTGAGAAAATGTTGGCCAGGCTGATGGGAAGCTTCTAAGTATAGGTTGCTTGTTAGAGGTGTCTCATGTCTAGTGGGAATGACCTGGCTCTAGTACCCCTGTCGTGCTTAGTCGTCGGTTAGGAGAAGCCTGGTAAAAACCTTGACTCAATATAAACACTTTGCTGGAACCAAAATGTGTTGGCTGGAGGCACCAGTTAACCATGCTTCTCAGACAAACTTCTTTTGAGTGGAGATCTAAGTGGTACTCCTCTATTGCCACAACATCTACTAAGTTGTAGAAATTGATTTTCCCTTCTTTCTCTTTCTCCAAGTTACACTGCAGCATCTTTGTGCTGTGTCTTAACACATACTGTTTTCTTATGGTTGAAAAATTTTTCACCTCCTCTCCTATTGTTCAATTGACTCTTCAGATCAAAGCTCAAATATCATCTCTCCATGAGGCTTTCTTTGAAACTCCAAAGAGTTTGAATTCCTTAATGGACGATTTTATAACTCACTGTACTTTTTATCCATGGTACTTAATCAGAGTTTGTAATTATACATTAGTATAATGACTTTTTAATGACCTTACTAGGTTGTAAGCTTTGTGAAGCTATAATCTTTTCTATTCTCCATTCCCAATACCTATTACAGTGCCTGGCATATAGAAAGCACTCAATGTGTGTTGAATGAACAAATGAATTAAAGACTCGATTGGCCTCATTAATTTCAACTCATATTTTTCATAACTGAGGGACTCTGAGAGCCTTAGGTTCATAAATCTGGAGATAAATTCCCATCATCCTATATATAGATGAAAGTACAGAACATTTAAAGAAATTGATGCCAGGAAATTATTGTTTACAAAATACAAAGATTGTTTTGGCATTTTTTCCTGACTATAAAGTTAAACAGTAAGAAACATATTTATTTGGGGAGAATTTTGCTTATTTGGCATCTTTGTCTTCAAGATTTTATAAATGGACATTTAATTAAATAAAACAAAATTCTAAGAGTAAAAGTAATAATGACATCATTAGAATTCAGTCATTCTTCATTATGTACCATATATTGTACTAAGTCCCCTAGAAGAACTATTTCACTAAATAGTCTCAACATAATGTGTTAGGTGTTATTATTATTCTCATTTGGCAGATGAAATTAGCTCTTAGGGAAGTTACATATTTGCACAAGGTCTCAGCCATGGCATATTATGCGTCTAGGTTTAGGTCCATCACATCAGTCTGATTCCAGCGAGCATGGCTTTATCCACAATCCTATAACTGCTTACATTTTGAATTTCTGACCCAAATACTGAATTTTGTATTTCTTTCTGGGAGGTTATCTAAAGAAAAAAAAAAAAACTCATGGAAATTGAGCCCTAATTCAAGTCAAATTTGCGCTTCAGATTCTCTTCAGCAGGTCAAAATCTCCCACCCTGTTCGTCACCCATTTCTGTCCCTGTATATCTTTCTTATTTATCCTTAATAACAATATGTTCAAGGCCAAACTTAGCGCTTGAATTGTCATATCAATCCTTTTCTTTGGTTCTCTTTTCCAGTGGTGTTGGTAAGCATAGATGCCTTTCTTGATTCCCCTTTTTAATGAACGCCAGTACCATGTTCCCATGCATGTAGGTTTGAAATCTCAAAGCTACTTATTCCTTCCTCAGACAACACTTAATGTGAGTTTTCTGAGGATAGAGATCTTGTTCTGTTATCTCTGTGTGTATCCTACACAGCATCTGGCAAGGAATAAATGCTCAAGAAATAATAGTAAATTGTCTCCTTCTCTTTGGCCCCAGGCATCCATTGGAGATAAAAGAGTATTAAAGGAAACAGAGCTCTCCAGTGAGGACTCAGTTCTGTTAACTGTAGTACTTTTAAACTGGGGGTCAATGGATATGTCAGTCAATCCTTTGAAAATATTATGAAAAGTTTTCATGTCTGGATACACATGGTCATTTTTGTAGGAAAGGGCACATGCTTCAAAGTGTTTAATAATCACTGGTTCATGGAATTTTGCAACATGGAGATCATCATCTTTAAGAGCAATTTCAGTGAATTGTACAGGCAGAATCAGATTTAAGAGTGCTAAGTGAATTGGAAATTTTAAAAAAATGGAAACAGAGAAGTAGGCTCAAAGAAAAAGGGAAAAATAAAGATGGATGTAAGTTAAAAGCATATTATGTTTCAGGATGGAAGAGGCTTGAACTGGAGAAAGAATATAAGAGCTACATTTATTAAACACTTACTATATCATGACTGCTGAATCGTGTCCTTTACATAAATTAGATATTAGTTTATTGATCAAGTCACATCTAAAACATGACCTAAAGAAACAAATGGAACAGAGGGTTGGCCGCAAGACTTGAAGAAGGGAGGGAATAAAGATATAAATATAAACAAGGGCAAGCAGCGCCTAAGTTGACTCATACAGGTGGCCTCAAATTTCTCTATCACGTGTAAGGCAAGTCCTCAGACAAAAGGAGTAGAAGTTGGATGTGGGACTTGAGGAAATTGGGGGAAATCTTGAAACATTACAGAGATGCTTCTCTTCTTTTGGTAAATATTTATTAAATACCTACTATATAGGTACTGAGAATATATGGTTCTTGTTCTCCAGGAAAGTTCCACATTTAATGAATTATAAATTCCTGAAGGGTATGAAACATGTTACAATTATTTTGCATATTTCTCAATAGTGCCTAGCCTAGTGTTTTGAGCACAGTAGGTAAACATTAAAGTTTTAGGCCAACCAAATTGAACCCACAAGTACTCTTTATTTTAAGCAAAGCCTGAGGCTCTTAGGCCATGGATCATTTTGGTGGGAGTCCTTTACAAACAAACAGCAGAGATCTGCCAGTTGGAAATACAGCTTGCAAAACTTAGTAACAGAAAACACGTTTAGAGCAGTGTTTCTAAACCTCAGCACTATTGACATTTAGACTGGAAAATTCTTTGTTTGGAGAGCTGTCTTGTACATTGTTGGATATTTCATAGTATCCTTTGTTTCTGCTCTCTAGATGCTAGTAGCACCTCCCAAATCCCACCCAGTCCTGACAAAAGTCAGAATAGGCCCAGACTGAGAACTCCTGACTTAGAGTATTGATGATTAATTTATGTATAAATAATTCTGCATAACAAACACCTCAGTTCAGAAAATTCAATTATCAGGTGGTGATTGCCAAGGCTTGGCTGCTCCTTCCTTGTCTACTGATTGATGTTTGAACAGTTCCCATTTCTCCAAAAGAGAGAAGTGAGAGGACCCTCAGGTGATGATTGTTCCCTCTTCTTAACAGCTCTGAGAGTTCACCCATATTTCTTTTCTCTTTGCCTTCCTTCCGTTAGGATTGTAGGTGGGTTATTCTTATTGCTGATACTTTCCAGTGATTATATGTAAGTTCATTCAGCATGTCTAATGCATGCAGTGCAATAAATGTTAGCTTTGGAATCAAAGGTCTTGAGTTTAAAACCAACATTGGCAAGTCAATTCATTACTTTGTTCTTTCATTATTACAGAGTTGTTTTGATAATAATATATGAAGGATAGAGCTTTATAAACTATAAAGCACTGTGAAAAATTGAGAATTAACATTTTTTGCCCTTGTGCTTACATCCAAGATGATTCCTTATTTGGAGATTATGGGTTAAGGAAATGATTTAAAGAGAAAACTAAAAATATTTGACATTTTTAATGTGTTGGGGATGACAAGAAGTCAAAGATGTTGTCTAATTTTCAAGTTAATAGAAAATGCTAAATATGGTTGTTCTTGCCATCCTGGACCTTATTTATTCTAGGGTTCTTTTTTTTTTTCTTTCATACTTATCGAACACATTAAGCACCCTTCATATGATAGGTGCTTTTACTGAAACTGACTTATTTACTTTCCAAAATATCTCTATGAGACCTGTCATTTAATTCTAGTTTGACATAAGAAAAAAATGAAATTCAGAGAACTTAACTTGACCCGGTTCATAGGACTAGTAAGAAGTAAGATTTAAGCCCTGGTAATTCAAAATTCAAGTCTATTCCACTATGCTAGACAATCTCTCCTATGGGAAATGTTTACTAATGAGATTAATCCATTTATTAGCTTTCCATTAATAAGCTCTTTTCCACAATGTACAAAGTCTTGTGCAAGACTACCTATAAAATATTTCCAAGCTATATACTGGTCACACTTCATGATGAGACATATATTTTAGAAAGAAATTTTTTAAGTTTGAATTCTTCCTACTCCAACATGCAAATCAGAGTCATCAGGTGGTCTGAGGCCACACAGTTCCTTGAGGGATCATGGGCATTTCTGGCAGAGGAAAATAAACCCCAACAGTTGGAGCTGCAAGCCATCTGTCTTTAGCTATTTCACATTTTGTAAAAAATCATTGGCATAGCTGGAAAATAGTTGGGATCAACTAATATTATTAAAATGTAAAGTATGATTAAATGCAACACAAAAAATTGTTTACTTAGAGATAAAATACATATCCTTTGAAATTTTGGAAAAATTATGGAAGATATTCATGTTGTGAAGTTATTACAGAATATTTGCCAGTTTTTTGGAAGAAAATGAATTTATATACAAATGTTTTATAGGTACTGAATCCTAGTTTCTTACAGGAGAACTGTAATTGAATTTAGAAACCATTTGACTGAACTTCATTGTTTTATAGGTAAGAAAACTGAGACCAAGGGAGGTTAAATGGCTAGTCCAAGATCATAAAGTACTGAAAGAACATGACATCTAAAATTTCTCACTATAGGAACAGAGTCAGACTATAATTACTAGTACTTATATAAATAGCTCCAATTTATCTAATGCTTATGATTTTGAGAACTTTACATATATTAGTTTATTTAATTTATGCAGCAAATCCAGATGGTTAATATTATCACTGCCATTTTACAGAGAAAGCACCGAGGCTCATGAAGGTTAAGATACTTGCAAAATGAACTCGCTACAGATATACAGAATGGCATAAATAAATAAGCAAATAAATAAATGAGGAAGTAGCAAAAGCTCTTCCTTGGATTATTCCTCTTCCATCTAATAAATGATGGATTGAAGAAATTAGAGAAAAAAATCACCATTTGGAAAACATCACGGTATTCACTGATTGAGAGAAAAAATCATAAATAGATAATAAAACTAATGGGTGAAACATTGATGAGACTAAGATATTTACTTAGACTCAAAAGTTTTGTCTTATAAAATAATTATTATTTACAAATGAATTAGACAATATTATGGTTCTCATGTACTGAGAAGGACACAGCATCATCTTTGGAGTATTCCTGTAAAAAATACAAAACCTGAAACTAATCATGAGAAAACTAAAAAATGAGGGACATCCTAAAATATATCTAACTTGTTCTCTTCAAAAATGCCAATGTCATGAAAGCCAAAGACTGAATGTAACATGTGACCTAGGATTTTCTTTTGATATAAAGGACAACGTCAGGACAAGTAGAGAAATATGAATGCAATCTGGTTAGATAATAGAATTAGATCAATGTTAATTTCCTGGTTTTGTTATTGTACTATGGTTATATAACAGAATGCCCTGTTTTTTAGAGAATACATTTTGAATTATTAATGGTCGTCATGTCTGTAACTTACTTTCAAATGCTTCAGAAAAAAATGTGTGTGTATATGTATATGAATGACAAAACAAATGTGAAAATGTGTTAACATTTAAAGACTCTGGAAGAAAGTATAGAGGATTTCTTTGTACTATTCTTGTAAATTTTCTTTAAACCCAAAATTATGTCTAAAAGAAGTTGAAAGAAAAAGAAACGAAATTTGCAACAAGTCTCATCCTTAGCTCTGGGACACTAATCACAACCTGCCTGAGTTCAAAGGCTATGCTTTCACTCCTGCAGCATTGGAGGGTACGGTAAGTTCCTGTGGATGCTATGCATTGTCTCATCTTGACAGAGGAGCTCCTTCCTCATCCACAAATTCTCTATTTATTATTGCAAGTCGAGGAGTTCAGTTTACTTAGATTTATATTTCCCATGTAATTTCATTAACAGTGACTCTTACCTTCATCAGACAATGTAGTTCAGATGGGAAGTCCTGAACCTATTAATTATCCTTTGTAAATTTCAGTTTCCATATCCAAAAAAGGATATAATGATACCTACAAGGATTGTTGTGAGGATTAAATGGGATCATGAGGAGAAAATACCTATATTTTGAAAAACATGGTGGTATTTCAAAATGATGTCAATTGTATTTTTCTTTTCACTTTGGCCTCTACCATGGCATATAGGTTAGGCAGAGAGGGCCTAGGAAATTTAATGGATACAGACCAAAGCTCTTTTGAAGATTGAATTAAACTGTACCAAATTGCCTCCTCTAGTTTTCTAGTTCTATAAGGAATGTTTTGGTCTACTTTATGTACTCTGTTGCAAGTGTTGCAAGAGGGAAGTAAGACTATTTGAATTCACAGAGCAGCAAAGGAACTACACAGTAGCAAAGGGCTTTTCTCTTCTAACATTTCTTTATACTTATATTGCACATCTACAGGATGCAAGAAGAGAATAAGAATTTGTTCTCCGATAGCATTTTTGAGTCAAGAGCTGCTATGAAAAACCTCAAGTGGCAACAGGCCTGCCATTGAAAAAGGAATACTGTGTTTGGAATTTGAGATTGTTAAAAGCTATCATAAAATACATATTCTTCAGTGAAATAAACTAATATATTGGGGCATATCCTTAAAGTTCATTTATGCAAACCTACATTCTTTAAGGAAGGCAGACCCAGAGAAGGAAAATGACTTGCTATGGTTATAGAGTTATTTAGTGAAAAATAGTATGAGATTGGTTCTCTTGACATTAAACCAACAGAACTACCACAGACAGGTGGTTTTGTGATTTTTTTTTTTTTTTTTGCCTTGGTCAGTTTCTCTAAGCCATTGAAAGTGAATAGTGAAATAAAGACAATGTAAAACAAAATTCTTGAATATATCATTGAAGCAGCTAGAAAATGAGAACTCCTAAGAGGCTGAAAGAACGTTAAAATAGGAATCCATAAAATTAAGCTAGTAAAATTTCAAGTCAAAACTATAAGGAAACTATAAAAGATGATATATTATTTATTTCTGTTGATCATTGAATATTTTGAACTCTCTGACTTCTAGGCAAATAGTAATATTATACCTCCTGGATTGCTATGTGAACAATTTAGACCAATAACTTGTGAGGGAACTGACATGTACTTCTTCTGGGCTAAGCATTTAATTCTCAATGAGACCCTCCAGTACTCTCTTTTTTCTTGGATGATTGCCAGTATTCTACAGAGTGTCTTCTTTGTCAGCCTAGGTCATGGAGCAAAACTGACAAGCAATAGAAATGGAGTCAACTCTTATAGGACATGTGGTGGAAGTAAAGAGAAGTACAAAATCAAAAACATATAACTTTGTTTCGTAAAGCACTAGGATTTTGTTTTGCTACTGCAGCAAATCCTAGTCTTCCCTAATATAGAAGTAATAATAATGGGGATAAAAATAATGTATCTGTTAATATGTGTCAGGCACTTTTCTGGGTGCTTTACATATGTCTATTAATATAATTTCAACAATAATGTGAAGTAGATACTGAGACACAAAAGGGTTAAGTAATTTGCTTAAAGTCACATAGTTAGAAAATTACAGAACTGGCATTTCCTTCAATAAGGAAAATTACCCCTTGGAAGGTCTAATAATATGCAATGGTATGACATATAAAGAGATTTATACATATTAAATATATAAATAAAAATAACTACATATATATACAAAATAATTATTAGAAGGTTATAAAAATAAAATAAAACTAAAATACTAAACAAAAATAGCATATAATTTTGAAGAAGATGGAAATTGGAGTTTAAATGTTGTAATATTTTACCAGGGTTCAAAAGCAGAGGAAAAATGTATATAATTTTAAGCTTTGTAAGACAGTTAATAAAACATTTCTAGAGTAGCCACTACTATTCTATAAGGTGTATAATTATATGCAAAGTTAGTTATAAGTGTATAATTTCCACATATGAGAAGTTTAAAAAATAAAGAATAGAGAAAAAAATCACTTTAAAGGGAAGCAAGAATGGAGAACAGTTGAAAAAGCAGGAAAATAAATTAAAATTAGGTCGTAGAAATCAGAATACATTAGTAATTTCAATTTCATTTAAGTAGACTTACTCTCCATTTACAACACAAACTTTTTAATGTCTATCATTCTCGATATTAGAATTAAAGATATTAGAAGAAATAGGAATATTTCTACTCACATGCTACAATCCTTAACAAATTATTGACAAAATAAATCAATTATCTAAACGTATGTAATATATCATGGATGATTAGAATTTCCCACACTGCTAAGTACGTTTAATATAAAACATAAATTAGCATAAATTCATAATATTAGCATATGATTAAAAAAGGAAAATGCCTAACCTTTTCGATGGGTATAAAAGAAGCATTCGCTAAAATTAAATATGCATGAACAAAACAAGAATCAGAGGAACATTTAATAGAAAAATATTAAAATATATATGATACAAAAAGGCTCACCATAACCACTTCTTTTTAATGATTTCCTGGAAGTTTAGAACAATAAAAAGACATAAAAGGCATAAATATAGAAAAGGAAGAGACAGTTTTGCCATCATTATTCACACATACACTGATTGTTTCTATATAAAGTGCAAAGAATATACTAATAAACTACTAGATATGAACAGTAAATTTTGTAGTGTTGATCAAAACAATATCATCTTATCAAATTCATCCTATTTCTGTGCATTATCATTAAGTTAGAACATTTTAAATGATATAATAACAATAAAATATCCATCCATATGCATACATGTAAGAAAATATCTAAAAATACTGTTAAAACTTAAAGAAAATTATAAAATTTAATTTAAAAGTATTAAGTATCTAAACCGATGGGAAGATATATCATGTTTATGAATTGAAAGATTCAAAAGTTTAAAACTGTCAAGTTTTCTCAAATTTTGTCTACTCTTATGAAGATCTTACCCAGGCTTTTGTGCACCTTGAAAAATTGATTCTAAAATTTTAATGAAAAGCAAAAATACTCTTGAGGTGGAGGGCAGTAGAAATTGGAGGACATGACCTATTGGATGGCAAGATTTTTATATGAAGCACTAGTAGCTAAAATTATAGTGTTATTTGGGGACAGACAAATAAACCAATGAAATTAGGATAAAAACAACAGAAACCCACCCATACAGAAATAATATATAATAAAATTTTCAGTGCATATCGTCGGGTAAAGAAGAGACCACTTAATTCATACTGTATAAGATGACACCTATATTAGGAAAAATTAAGTTGGATTTATATTTTTCTATATAGAAAAATCAATCCCAGTTAAACACTCAAATTCGAAAAAGAACCATCAAATTTTAGAAGATAATATAGGAAAATATATGACCTTGGTGAAGGGGAAGATTTTATATATAAGACACAAAAGTACTACCCAAAAAATAAGTTTTATACATTTAACTATTTTACAAAATACATCATTTTGTATTTCCTAAAATGGCCAAAATTTAAAAGTCTGCTAATATCAGGTTTTTATACAAATATAGATTATAAGAACTCACATGACTTTTGGTGAATGTACAGTTTGCACTCTATTTAGAAAACAATTTAGAATTCTCTCCTACCTTTAAGATACACCAATCTATCTTACAAACAAGCAATTCCTCTCCTGGGTTTATATTTTAGAGAAATTTTTGCACATGTGCATGGAGAGTCAATACAAGCATGTTCGTTAATTTGTAATAGCCAAGAGAGAAACAAAAAATAAAGCAACAACACCAAAGAGGAAACAACTCCATTGGCAAGAGGGTAGATAAATAATTATTATTTACTAATGCAATGAATTAATATACATCAGTAAAAAGCTACATACATCAATATGATTGAAGAACTCATTAACATCATATTTATATGAAATGGTAACAATGTATTGTTCAGGAATATGTAGGTAATTTGAAAACAACAACCAAGGAAAGAAAAGAAATATTGAATACACAATTCAAAATAGTGATTGCTATTAGCTAGTAGGGTAGGGAATGGGATCAGAGAGAAGCCTGGGAATTTTCAAGTCCTTGTACAATTGTGTACCACAATGTGTTGTTTACTCAAGTTGAATGATGATTATGTGGATGTTTATTTTATTTTTTTAAACATATATATTTTTAATAAATATTCCATTTGGAGCAATTACATTGTATTTTCACCTAGATCTTCTTTTTAAGTGTAGATTTCACAAAGAACCTGAGCGAGGTTTTGTTCTGTTAAAAAGTCATGCCAAATTATATTTCTCATTTTGTGTTTATTCAAGATTCCAGATGAATGATAATGTCTTATAGATTCAGCAAATTTATCTTTTACTCAAAGTTATCTGTCTTTGATAATTTAAAAACAGTACATTTCAATTACCTGTGAATTGAAAGTAATTTAGTATAACCACATTGGAAATGGAATCTGAAATTCGTTGGGTCTTCTAGTACTGACTTTTTGGTGAAGTTTCTCCTTGTTCTCATCGGCTTATTCTCACTCAGCTATGAATCACACCAGCCACTGTGCATCAGCCCCACACTATTCATTATCACATCCACCTGTGAGTTGTTGATTGCTAAGACCCCCAAATCAATTCATTTGCAACCAGGTGATATGAATTTGTGGTTCTACCTATCCACTTACTATTTACGCGACTTAATCAAATTTGTGTCAGGTGGAGGGAATGGACACTCAGTGGTCAGCTAGAAGAGAAAAATCTAACACACATTTATTACATTCCTATACTGGATACTTGTACTAGTTTTTTCTTCTTCCCTGTTCTCGTCCCTGAAACTTCCCTCCTGCTCCCAAAGATGTCCATGTCTTAATCTGTAAAAACTGTATAGATGTTATCTTAAATAGCAAAAAGGGCTTTACAGATGTGATTAATGATCTTGAGATGGGAAGATTATCCTGGATTACCAGGTGGGCCCAATGTAATCACAAGTGTCCTTATAAGGGAGAGTTAGCGTTGCTACAGTTAGAAAGTATAATGCCCTAGGCGAGATCAGAGTGGTGCCATCGTTGGAGGGGGACCATGCACTAAGGAATGAGGATAGCCTCTAGAAACTGGCAAAAGCAAGAAGCAGACTTACTCCTAGAGTCACAGAAAAAAATGCAGCAATGCCGACACCTTCATTTTAGCCAGGTAAGAGCCATCTTTGAACTACTGACGTTTAGCCCTATAAGATAATACATTTGTGCTGTTTCAAGCCACTAATTTTGTAATAATGTGTCATAACAGCAACAGGAAACAAACGCAGACTCATCCTGTACGTCACTAAAAATCCTTGTGAGCTGCATCTTTTTGTTCAGCTGCTGCTGTAGTAACCAGTTCTGACTAGCTTTGTGCAGCTGCAACCAGAGGCACCTTGCCTCTTATCTTGCCGAGGGTTTCTTTGAGGGCTGCAGGAACTCCTTAATAAATATATACAACATGGAAATACATGCCCTAAAATTATCCTTGGTTAGTGGGGGATAAATGCTTTCTAATAGATACCTCTCCCTTTTTTTCTTTCGGCAAAGAGTCCTAAATTGCACTTCCTGGTACTTTAGGACCTGAAGGTCAAGCACCAGTCATTTGCACTAGTGACCATCTTGATAACATCCTTGTACTAGCTTTTTCTTCTTCCCTGTTCTCTTCCCTGAAACTTCCCTCCTGCTCCTGAAGATCACTTCCAGAATAAACCATATATATGCCCCAGGTTCTGACCTCAGAGGTTCTTAGACTAAATAGAGATATATATACTATGCTGGTTGCTTTACCTACATATTTTGTTTACTTAAAATATCTACTCAGATATTTATTCATTTTCCCATGACTTTCTGAAGTATCTTTAACTTGGAGAAATAATTTGAGGGAGGTAATTCAAGTAACACAACAAGCAATTAATTGATGAAACCTGGATTCGCTTTCCAAGTTATAAGTGAGGCTGGTTGCAAAACCTTCATATTTTCTGATATAATACTCAAACTCTTAAATCCTTTTGGGAGAGATTGAAATTCTAGGTATAGTTAGTTCTCAAATTAAAAAAAAAAAAGTCTTCACTCTGTAGAATCCATTTCCTGTATTTAGGAATGGAAAATGTTCCATACTCCACCCTCAAAGAAACATTTAAAAAATCAGTGGAGACTCCAAATCTCAAGTTCTATGGAAAAAGAATATTTTGTTCCTATGGAAAAAGGAAAAAAAAAAAAAACTTCAAAAAATTTATTTTAGTCAAAAACATCGTAAAGGAAGAAATCAGTCCATCATATTATGCCCCAAATGCAGAAGAGCAGCTGAGTATGATTGCCCCGAATCTTAAGTGCAGTGAAATTCTGGGAATTGGGATCATCTGTCATTTCAGACTTGTCATATTTTGCTGAAATAAAACATTGTCTAATTTGCAAAGTTCTCTTGTGGAAAGAGTCTTAAAAATATATATATAACCTCTGTCCCAGTAATTCCATTAGGAATTTATCCAACCCTAAATCTAAAATACAGAAAAATACCTACATATTGGATATTTGCAGCAGCATTCTTTAAAATTATGAAATTTGGAAGCAATCAGAGTCTCCAAAAACAGACCAATGGTTAAGCGATATAATATAATCATACTATGAAATGTGGCAATTAAATATTCAAAATATATTTTACATGAAAAATTATTTGGTATTTGATTAAAAGTGGGATAAATTCAGTTATATTTTGTAAAACAATACCATCATTTTATGAGCCTGAAGGACAACACAGTACATTTTAAACTATTTTTCTTTAATTGTTGGAGCTATGAATGAGTTTAATTTTCTTAAAACTTTAGATCTGAATTTTTAATAATCTCTAATAACTTACAGCTAACAAAAATACAAGTTTTAAAAAGTACCTTTTTTGTTTTTTCCTCAAAGATAAAATTATGTGTCAACAACACTTCTTCAATACTCCTAAAGTGTTATTGAATCATTTAATTCAGGTTGATATCTGAGTCTGCCTATTTAATGGTAGAAAGGAATGATAATCAAGTAGATCTAGACCCTGTCCTTTGTCTGTAGGAGATAGTTCAAGTTGTAGAACTGGGTCTTCAGTGCTACCCTAACTTTCTTCATGTAAGTTTCACATCTACCATATCTTGTTATTTGTCTGTGAATCTAGGCTTTATTTTCTACTACTGCATTCAGGTGTTCCCTGTGTGGTAGGGAACACCATTACTCTCAGCCCCAGATTAGCAACTTCAACAGAAAGGGAGGGCTGTTTTCTATCGATGTGTGCATACTGTACTAACCTCATAGGAGGATTCTGATTAGACCTGTTTGCTTCACATGCCCACTCCTAACCCAATCTCTGTGCTCTAAGGACTAGAGTACTGTAGCCAAGCCTGGGAGTGATAAGAGTAGAAGCCGCCTGCAAAGAGAAGGCAAGTGTGCTGTGACATACGAAGTAGCAATTAAGGTATACTAGCAAAAAAAAAAAAAAAAAAGGCCTTTATAAATAGACCCCTGCCTACTTCTCAACTCTTACCTGCTGTCACACTTTTTCTGCCATAAGAACTACAGGCATTCTAAAATATTCTGTGCTGGTTTATAATCTGTGCTTTTGCAAATGGTGTTTCCTCAATTTGGGAACACCATGAATTATCTACCTTCCTCAGCAAGAAAATACTCGTGATTTTAGTTCTCCTTTCTCTAAGAAGTCTTTCCTGACTCCTGCTGGTAGACATTAACTTGCTTTGCACATATTTCCACTGTAGAGGTATTCTGCTTTCCCACTATATTGTAAGTCCCTTGCCCCTTTAAGGGGATGCTGGGACTGACTGAATCATTTTGTTTATCTCCCCAACACTTAGCAAGGCCCTTAATACATAAACATTTAAAAATGCATTGAATAAATGTTCAATAAATCACCAGTTTGCTAAAAAATATGATAGGGAAAGGAAGAAAGAAATTCAATAAATTGGACAAAATAGCTATTCACTATATGTGAATAAGTAAATCATTGGATCCCTACTTCATACTATATACAAAAATCAACTCCAGAATAATCGAAGACTTAAATGTCAAAAGCAAAATTTTTATAGAGAATTTTTATAGAGAATATTATAAGAATAAGAATATAATATCTTTCTAACCATAGGGAGAAAAATTAATAGAGATTTTAAAAAAAGGAAATCCATATAAGACGGAAAATTTTCTATACTAAAATTAAGAAGTGTTCATCAGATACATCTCAGAGAAAGTCTTTTTTGTTTTGTTTTTAGGCGAGGCAATTCTTGGTTGACCTCACAGACTCACAGATTGCAAGGACCTTGTCAGCTTACAATTCCTTATTTTTTAGGCCTATAGCACCTGGTCTTCCTAGGTAGTCTCCATCCAAGTACTAACCAGATCTGACCCTGCTCAGCTTCTTCCAAGATCAGATGGGATCGGGCTTGTCCAGGATAGCATAGCTGTAGACTCAAAGTTTCTTAAATTGGATTTCCTAGGAGCAGGACCTAAAATAATTTTGTCTGAGTAACTTATTGAGAACATGCTCTCAGGAGGAACCTGTAGGGAAATTAGGCCACTATAGGGTGGGGAAGGAGCTGAGCAAGGATATAGCTTCAGCCTAATTTCTTGGTAAGTTCTAAAGAATGAATTTTGTATCACAGAGCAATCTTTGCCTTGAGGAAAGGGACTGGCATCTTGTGTCTTTATGGTATTAGTGGCTGCAGGCTGAACCCCCCCAGGGTTTGGGTGAGGCGGATCTATTGCTATTGCCTCAATTCAGTTCTTTTGAGAAGAATGTAGTTGTAAACTATCAACAGTTAACATTCATTCACAAACAGCATCTACTAAGAAAGTCAACAGACAAGATATAAACCAGGTAAAGATACTTATAATGCATATAAATGACAATTTGTATCACAAATAAGTTCTACAAATAAAAAGAAATACATATGATTAGTGTATAAAGACATTTTCAACCTCATTAGCAGTTGGGGAAATGCAAATCAGTGTGAGATACCATTTCACATCTACTTGATTGACAGAATTCAAGAAGCCTGATAATTATTGCAGAGAATAAATCATGAGAATCTCTTCTCTCATAACCTGTTGATGGGTTTATACATTGTTATAATCCCTTTGTAAAAGTAACTTAGCATTTTTTCTTATAAAGTTAAATATTTATATAACTTACAATTTAGCGGTTCTACTCCTAGGTATATACTCAAATGAATGTTGAAATATTCATGGCAGCATCATTCATAATAGTAAAGAGAAAAAATGAAAATGACCCAATTTTCTGTGAATAGAAAAGGTTTAATTGTGTTATATTCATCAATGGAATATTATTTAGCAATGAAAATTAAGGAATTAGAACTATACAAAATAGTGTGGATAAATATTAGTAACGTTTAATTAAGAAAATTAAGTTCTGTAAGACTATAAACAATAAAATTTTAATATAATGTTTAAAAATAAGAAAACTATACTAACTGTGAATGAGTAGTAGATTCATGGGTATTGGTAATATTAAATTATGAACACAGAAAAAGGATGTGTATTAACTAGTGATGACTGTGATAAACCTAGGGATGTGATTAACTCAATTTTGAACACAGCTCTATTTAAATTAAAGAGTAAATTTATGAGCACGTAGCTCTGAAAATTCCACTTAATTGAATACAGTACATTAGCACTGAAGCCAAAAGAAAAATTGATTTGTCTCATTTATTTTCCATAGATTACTTAGAAAAGACTTCTGAGTCTCTCTTCTCACCTTCCTTATCTGAAAAAATGGGATTAAAAAAAGCTGGTCATATGTGGTTATCCTGTCTCTTAAGATTCAAGAGACCATATCTGTGAGCTCACTAAGTAAATCAGAAGCATAGATAGGTACATATAGATATGGGTGGTGATAGTCAAATAATAATCATGTCATAACAAAAAACATGTACCGAATGTGTGCTGTGTTCCAGGTATTAAGCTAAGCACAGTCCAGCTATTGAGATATACATGTAACTGTAGTAAAAATAAATGTTCATATAGGGATATGATCAAAGAATTGAGGCACAGTGAATTGGAGATGACTTCACAAAGGACTAAGCTGCGGCATTTCGAAGGATGAGTAGTTTACCAAGAAAGAAGAGAGCAAGGCCTGCTAGGTAGCTTAAACAGCATGTGACTTAGATGGGTTTAGGAAATGTTGGGTTTTTGGAGTTACAAGGCAGAAGGCCAACATGAAGTTCATCTTACGACAGAGTAGTGACCAGAGCTAAAATTCCTGAGAGTAAGAAATTTATTATACCCGTCATGACTTTTTAAAAAATTCATTGTTTAATTTATCCTAAACCAAACACTTTTCCAAAAAAATCAAAGTCCCTTTCTGGAGAATAAGTAAATTACTGAAATAGATGTGCTTTCTGAATCTACAGAGCTATGAAATCCGTTTATAATTAACTTTAAAAAATGAATCATATGAATATTCTTTGTATTATCACTGTGAGATCATTTCCTTCATGCAGAGGAGAATGAACTTCAGAGCTGTATCAACTCCACCCAATTCATTAAAACTTGACTTTGATTCTTAAGAAACATCCTACAGTTTTTCCACACTCCAAAATCCCAGCTAAATTCTTTAAGTTAGCCCTGGGTCTCATTTATTAAACTGTCCGAGAAAAACCACAGGGCCCACATCATTTGGAGATCTTTCATTCATCAGTTTTAAAAAAATCAACAACAAACAAAAGATGTTCATATTACTCATTACTACTGTATGAACAGGGCCTTTTTGTGTCTTGTTATATTGTAGTTATGTTGGACATGGATGACTATTTTCTTGTATAAATAGAGCCTTGTATTTTGGATGCTTAATTATTTTAAAAGAAAAATGAAGTATCCCATTGTCCCTTATTGTGTTAGAGTAAAGATGAGAAGTGTCATGTCAAATAGTAGTCACCAAAGTTTTACTTCTATTAATTGCTTTTTTTCTCTGTGGACTCAAAATTGCTATTTCTTTTTGACTTGGATGGCTTCACTTTGGCAGAGAAAGTAAACTTCTGGAAGGATACAATATAGGGATAGTTCAGGGTCTTTCAGTGTATCTAGGGCTTCATTTGGTATATCGAAAGATCAATACCACTTAGGTGATTGACAGGAAGATAAATCATCTTTCCTCATAAATGTTGTCATTCCCTGTGCTTCCTCCCTTGTCCATATTCTCATTTTGCTTTAAAGGCTTTCTGTGGGTTATCTCATCCACTCTTATATTACCATTTCTAAGTCAATTCCTAAATTTCTACCTCACCCCATCCTCTCTCCTTAGCTCCAAATACATAAGTCCAAATTTGTATATCAGTTTGAATATCTCCAAACCATCTCAGTATCAGCATTTTCAGAATAAAATCATGTCCTTCTCCCGTCTTGCTCTTCCACCTGTATTCCACTATTTACTTAGCTACCTCTGAACAAGAAACTTGGGATCATCCTTGACTCCTGCTTTCCATGGACCAATTTCAAAGTCTTAGAGATGGTTATCCCTAAAGCTTTTTTTAAAAATGTGCCTTTGTATTCATTTCCACTACTACTTCCTTAGTTCTACCCTTTATTATTCCGTGTCCTCATTACTATAGTAATGTCAAATTGAGAGACAATATAACTCTCTCAGCTGCTTCAAATCTTTCAGCGGTTTCATATTGCTCTTAGGAAAAATAAATTACATACTTTAGCATGGCATACATAGGTCATCATTGTATGGCTAATTATTCTTCAGGCCTAAGTCTTGGAACTTTCCTTTTCACATCCTAAGATCTAGGCACCCTGAGTTTGCTATACTCTTTTGCCTCAGTGACTTTGAATGTTCCTTTAGTTTGAAACATCTTTCCCCTTCTTCCCATTTGTCATATTCTTTCTGTAAGAATTAGCTCAAGCTTCATTTTAGATGTCTTATTCCTGGAGAGAATTGAAAATTTTCTCCTCTGCATCTACAGATTTTTGTACTCTACGGTAGCATCCATCATACTGATGGCTTTTATTTATTCTTACATTTATGACCCCCATTTAATTATGAGCATTTTAAGATGAGAGATTACATCTTATAATACTGTTTCTAGCACCCCAAGCAGTGTCTGACTCAAAATAGTCTAGTGAATATTAGTTTTATAGTTAACTGGATTTCTTAAAGAAACAAACTGAGCTACAAAATGTATAATTTTTTTTCTCCTGTCCTCATTTCAGTCCAAGGATTAAGTTTTTCCTAGGATGATTGTGGAAATGCCCACATTCTTTATAAAAACTTCATCTTTCACTGGCAGAAGTGCTGTCTGGCTTCATGGCCACAAGACAATGACACAAGAGGGCAACAGTCCAACATCAATACTGTTTGAAAGGCTCAGTTATTTACCTCAAATCCTCCATTTGCCTAAGGTCACAACACTAGAAAGAGATGAAGCAGAGATTCAAATCCAGTTTAGTCTGAGTCGTGCCAAGCTCACACAGTTGTCTTTCCTCTAGTTTCTCTTCCATCTTGAGGTGCTGGGCCTGCATCTCTTTTCATACCATCATAGAGTCTCTATTACTAAACTCTTTTGATCAAATAAAAGCATATACCTCTTGGTCGAAACAAACAGTAATTTGCAGCCTAAACTACTTAATAAAGAAATATTTCTCTCAGAGAAACAACAAAGTGTGCAAAGAAATAGCTTTGCTAAAACATACATTCAATTTGCATTGGCAAACAGCACATTTATCCATTTAGTCTAAAACATGCATTCAGGTTATTCACTATTTTCTCCAAAAAGAGGGATGGTGGTGGGGTGAGGTGGAGAGTAGTTATGTTACATTTGCATAGCTAGGTACACATATCCAGATGCTGCTTCCCACAACAAAGAAATGATATGCTCCAAAATTTAATTAAAGTACATACCACTTGTAAAACAGAAAAGCTCTGATTTTTTTAAATTTCTACTTGTTCAAGTTTAAAAAAAAAAAAAATCAGTCAAATTATTCCAGAACAAATGTATAAATAAAAAGCACACTAGTCATAACAATAACATCATAATAACAATAGCAATAGTAATAATATCAACTAAAGCTAAATGCCCAATTTATTTTTAAGCACTTTTATTTATGTTAATCTATTTAATCCTCATAATTACCCTTTATAGTAAATATAGTTATCTTCACTTTATAGATAAATGAGACATTAAGATAATCTTTGAGATGCAGAGATTAAGATACCTATAGTCACACAACAATAATTGGTAGAGCTAGGATTCAAATTCTGGAAGTCTGGTTTCAGAATCTATGCTTAGCCACTATAATATAATACCTAAATTACAAATTCAGATTCTATATTATAAAACACATACATGTGTATGCATGTACTCAATTTTCAAATCAGTGAACATAAATTTGTATATACATTTATATGCGTACACTATAGAAACATTCTCACATGTGTTACATGCATATACACAGAAATGGAGGCATATATACATACAAACATGAAAACATATAATGTGATAAATATAAAATAATAATATAGCAATAGCTTTAATAACTTGCTATAATCCAGTTGGGCCTCCTAAATCCAACAACATAAAAAGAAAAAAAAAATTCTTTACAATTATATTTAGCAAATGTATTCCAGAAAATATTGTTTAATCACTTCAGGGAAGCAGAACTTTCTAAGGCTGCAGCCAAGTTAAACTTTTGAAAATTGTTTTTGTAATGTTTACCCAATGAGATCATATTTTCATTGCCCTGATGAAATACAGGTGCAAAATTTAAATACATCAGCCCCCATAGTGCATTTTCCTGTTGAGTTCTTTTCTTAGAATGGCTGAAATCCTTTTACCTCTTTTCTTCTACCTCTGTCCTGTGGCCCCAGAATTTATTTGACTCATGTGATTCTAATAATATCCACTGAAAGAAAAGAAAAAGAACATATTATTTACTGAATACCTACTATGTGTCAGTAACTTTAACAAGCATTATTTCATTTAACTGACTCAATGACATGTGGTGTGTATTATTTTTACAAAAGGAGAAACATGGGCCCAGAGAAGTTAAGCAACGTACTCAGGAAAACAAAGCTATTAAATGGTGAAGTCAGAAACTTGTGTTCCCTTGAGTCATAGCACAAAAAAAAAAAAAAAAAAAAGTGCACGTGCTGACACAGTATGCACTAAATAGCTGTTTATTTTTTAATTGACTTAAAACTATATTACAATACTCAAGGACAGATGTGTGTCCAACATTTTGCTATCTTTGTCATATACTTTCCCTCCTTTAATAACTCTAATATAGCCTCCTAACATTACATTTGTGGAAACTGAGGTCCAGAAAGGTAAAGCAGTTTATCCGGTGATACTCATTAATTTTGAAAGTGACCGTTTAGAATTAGTGTTCTGTGCATGCCACAGGAAATAATTCTTTATTACTGATATGTTTGTGTTTAGATGATTTGAACTAAACAGATCGGACTATACAGAAAAGAAAACTGTAGATTCCTTGCCCATCTGAATTGCGAGTGCCAGTTCAGACCAGATAGAAAGAATGGTTACTCCTAATAGCACTAGATGGTTACAGCATCATTTCTGTTTTTCATAAGCAGAGCGGCAGCACCCTTTAGCCAAGAGGTCCCCATGCTGAGGGCCAGAGCTGCCAACCATGAACTGGAAGGGTAACAGTCTCAGCTGGGGATTCAGACCCACATATCCCTGCATGAAAGATAATTTTTTATTCCTTCTTACTTCGATCACATATCCAACTGGCAATCTTGCATATCAAAATGGGAATCCTTGGAGGCTGTTGGAATATGCAGATCAACAGAAGCTAATTAGCATTAACTTGCAGCCATCCCGAACTGATTGGCAGCACAGCTGTGGGGACCCAACAAAACATGCTGAGTCGCATGTTTGTCAGGCCACCTGCCACTTGGCAGAATCCAAAATAGTGCAAACCACCATGCCATAATAATTCGGTGACCTTAGTTTGGGAGGAGTAGAGAACAGACACATTTGGATCATGCAGTAATTAGTACTGCCTTCACCTGACACGAATTCAACAATAGGCTTCATGGCAATACCTTCCTCATCTGATATGTTGACATCTTAATTGAGATTGACAGTTTCTTCCGAGGGCTACTGGTTTTCTGTGAAGTTTACAATCTTAAGATCAATATAGGCTGCCGGCATTGACTGGTACAATTTCATTTCCAGCCTCTTGCAGCTTGGTTCTTGTTTCTTAAATCAAGGGCATTTTTTGGAATAAACATAATAGACATTATGGCAAGTATAGAGAGCACGGGAACTAGAGATCTGGCTGGCTGACCTTATGTAAGTTGCCTAACTTCATAAACCTTTGCCTTCTCATCTACATTGTGGCACCTTATGGACTTATTATGAGCACTGAGTGAAAAGCCCCAGCACAAAGTAGAGGCTCAATAAATGGAAGCCATTGTTCTTTTTATAGTGAATAATACATATACCAGAGAACAAGGGGGCTGACCATTTGAATCCAATTTGTATGACATGTTAATGGAAACCATTGTAATAATTATGAATAAAATCACTATTGTTTTTATTTGGGAAATTTGCAAAGTGATTATAAACCTTCATTTTCTTTCCAGGTCTCCATCACATACATATTCATATATGAAATATGTATTAAAGTTTACTTTCTCTGTCTCTCTTTCTATATATATATACACATATATATATATATGTATAAAGTGAACTTTAATAATGAGGGCAATTGCTAACATTTATTGAGAAATTACTATGTGCCAAACATTGTAGTATTACATACACACAATCTTATCTAATCCTTCCATGCCCAGGAGATGAGTACTACTGACATTTCAAATTTAAGATGAAAATCCTTAGGCTACAAAGGTCTAGTAACTTGCCCAAGGTCAACTTTTTTGTCATCCTGCACATTTTTGTTGTCATCCTGCAGGTTTTTGATAACCCAAGTAATAGTTATATTTTTCCCTTAGGTTGTACTTTATCCTTATTACAAAATTGAGCTCCCTAATAAGAAAGTCTTAAAGGAGAAATTGAATTCTTCTTTGGTTGTAGAAAAGGTGCATGCAGCAAGTGCAAGCTTGGATAGAGTTTTAGATTTTGACTTGATAGGTTCTAAGATCCATTCCAAATCCAAGAGTCTAATTACATTTTTATTATAGTTAAGTAAAAAGTTGTCTATTTTGTCATTCTAGTATGTGAGGCAGGTAAAGTAATAGCAACTTCATTTTTAACAGAATTTTAACAGCGATAACCCTTGGAGAGCAGAATTGAGTGGTCTGAACCTTGAGAGAAATAATCACTATTTTTTGATCTGAGAATATTAGTTCCACTGATCCACTCCATTCAGATATTCTGAAATATTATGGGTTTTGCTTTTGTTAGAATTTCAGGGTTTTTTTTGAAAATCCAAAATCCCCCTGACTGTCCATTAATGAACCTTGCAATTGCCTGCTAGAGTTAGTTCACTGTGCCATAAATCCTCTTAGTCACTTTCAGGCCCATCCCTAACTACCACTGCTGATAACCCCTGCTATCTTTACACATAGCTTGTGAAATGTAAAAGTAGATGAAAGACCAACTCTGAGGTGGCCAAATAGTTTTCAGCTTGCATTTGGCTCTCATCTATTGGTAGTGGCAGCTGGAACGTTGGATGGAGATGGCTTTGAAGCCCCATTCTAGCTTACTATGCAAGAGCGACAATAAAATTAATGAACCATGACCAAGTAAATGTCATTTCTACCCTAAATTTCTCTCAACCACTGACTGCATTCTTCAACTAGGTTTAGATTGGAGAATGGCAGGCAGAGAGAACATGAGGGCACTCTTTTCCAGGAAGGGAAAAATAATCACACAGATAAATAGGGTAACTTGAACTGGGGTGTCCCTTATTGGCATTATCAAATGAGAGAGCAAAAAATAAGTAATATTCTGAAGCATCTGCATTGTTTAAGGAGCTCTAGTATATATTATCGTGGTCCTTCATTTGACAGATGAAAAAATTGAAGACTCAGAGTTGGACAGGGTAACAGAGGTAGTAAATGATGCTGAGAAGATTAGAGCCCAGTCTTCATTTATGTTTATGCCTTTTTTGCTAAACAGTTCCATCTCTTAGCTTACAGAGGGTTCTAACTCCCTCTCATTAGTGACCCTGGACAAGTCACTTATCCTAACAATATTAAAAGCTACATTTTATTGAGTCAGGGTATTTACAATAAGCATTTCGCATAATTGTTTATTTTTCATGTTGCTCTATTAGGAAGATGTGAGTAACTCTATTTTTCAGATAAAATTCTGGGAGGTTAAATCATTTTTGTAAGATATATCTGGTGAGTACCTGGAATACAAGCCCAGGTCTGTGAGGTTCCAAGCCCTAGCTCTTAACAAATTCATTATGGAAACTCAGTTGTAAAGTAATAGTTTTCAGAATGAATGAATACTTTAGTGAAATCAATGCTATAGAAGTAATATGAAAAGGGGGTGATAGGAATCTGGGGGGCTGATGATAAGGGTATTGTGTTGGTAAGAGAATGGATGGCACTTGGTCACGAAGGTGAACTTTGTAATATATCCAATGTGCCTTTAAAAGGTATATAGTGACTAATTCTGGGTTCTGCGTTCATCTTCAGCTCCATTGTATGTCCATGAAATTTTGACTCACACTACAAGGGACTATCAGTTCTGAAACTCAGTCCTAGTTCTTTGAGGGCTCCCTACCTGGTCAGCTCAGGCTGCTATAACAAAATATCATATGCCAGATAGTTTATCAATAGCCAGCCCTCTGGCCTCTTCATGCAGAATATAAGCATCTTTACGATGTCCATTGACAAGACCGCACTTCCGCAGGTAACGTCGTAGAAGGAACCAGTGCAGCATCAAGGAAGACCTTTTATAGTTTGTCAAAAATCCTTCCTATTAAGACTCTCAGTCTCATTCATGATTTTCTGGAATTCTGATTTCTAGTTCCTCCTAAAATACACCTCATTGTGATCTCCATTATCAACAGCTTTCTAACATTTGATATTAAGCTTTCTTTACAATCATGGACCAAACCTGGTACCTGGTTGTTTAGCTTTGGTACTGGTACACTTTGCCTTTGGACTCTATTTCTGATTTATGTTAAGAGTACCTGATATTTCTAGGGAGAATTGGGGTCTCAATGTATTTTTATTCAGGCTTTTGTAATCTATGAGTGCATGAGAGCAGAATGGAGCCTAAAGCCTTTCTTCGTTTGATGCAGTATTCATTTTTTCCCCCTTAAACAGCTCCACTGAGGTATAATTTATATGCAACTCTCAATACACTCTAACTAGAGAACATATCCATCACCTCCACAAAAAAAAATCAGATGTACCCTTTGTACATCTCCCTCTTCCCACTCCTTCCCACCACAGGCATACACGAATCCTCTTCCTGTCTCTATTGGTCACCTTTTCTAGGCACTGTCTGTAAATGTAATCAATCATACCATATGTGGCCTTTTTGTCTGGCTCCTTTACATAGCATGTTTTTGAGGTTCATTCATGTTGTAGAACACATCAGTACTTTCCTCCTTTTTATTCCCAAATAGTATTCTGTCAAATGGAGTGCTACATTTTGTTTATCCATTGCCCAGTTGATGGACATTGGGTTGTTTCCCCTATTTTTATTGTGAATAATATCTACTATGAACTGCTATTCATGTACAAGTTGGGGTGGACATATGTTTTCATTGTCTTGTGTAGATCCCAAGGAATGGAATTACTAGGTTGTATGGTAAATCTATGTTTAACACTTAAAGAAACTGCCAAATTATTTTCCAAAGTGGCCACATCATCTAACATTCTAATTTCCAGTTTGTCCACATCCCTATTAACACTTGTTTTTGTCTATTTCTGATTACACCCATTCTAGTGGGTGTGAAATGATATCTCATGGTTTTAAATTGTATTTCCTTACTGTCTAATGATTTTAGCCATCTTTTTGTAGACTTATTGACCCATATATCTTCTTAGGTATAATGCCTGTTAAATTTTTTTGTGCACTTTAAATGGGTTCATTTTTTTTTTTTTTTATCATTGAGTTATGTGGGTCCTTTTTCTGGATACAAGTACCTTATCAGATACATGAGTTGCAATTATTTTTTCTTGTGACTTTTTTTTTCACCATGGTGTCTTTTGAAGCACATAAGTTTTTAATTTTGATAAAGTCTAGTTTATTCTTTTATCCCTTTCTCATTCGATGCCATATCTAAAATATTTACTTGCACACGGTCAGAGAAATTTGCTCCTATGTTTTTTAAGTTTCAGCTCTTATATTTAGGTCTAGGATTCATTTTGAGTTACTTTTTGTGTATAGTGTGAGGTAAGGAGACACATTTATTCTTTAGTATATGGATATCCAATTGTCGTAATACCATTCCTTCAAAAGACTATCCTCTCCATATTAAATTGTCTTAACACCTTTGTCAAAAATCAACTGATCATAAATATGAGAGTTTACTTCTGGGCTCTCAACTCTCCATTTATTTTTGTGATATTGTTATGCCAGTACCACCCTGTCTCACTTGTTGTAGCTCTGTAATAAATTTTGAAGTCAAGAAGTGCAAACCCTCGAGCTTTATTCTTCTCTCTCAAGATTGTTTTGGCTATTTATACCCTTTGCATCTCCATGTGAATTTTAGGATTGCCTTGTCAATTTCTGCAAAACTACCAGCTGGGATTTTTGACAGGGATTTCTCTGAACCCTTGAAGCATAGCATTTTAAACCTTTGGAACTTGAAATTGATTGCTTTTAGGAGGGACAGTTGCTCTCCAATTGCCCAAATCTCCCGTTTTTTATTGCTTGATTCCAGATTGTTTCACACACTAATTGACCCGCCTGGACCCTGAAGCATTTGAACTTTCAACTCCAGGTCACCACTTACAGATAGCAAAATGAGAAATTCAGTAAGAATGATAAAGATTGGGGTACTCTAAGCTTATTATTGATAGTTATCAGTAAGCACTGATATGAGCCAGAAAATAAGCTAATGTTTCCAAAGATTTTTAGGAAGGGTCCAAACAAAAGCTGGCAATAAATCCTCAAACATTTGATAATGTTTTAGCACATTTACTGGGCATCAGTTTACTGGGTTTGATGATATTTAAAATCTTTTACATATACATTCGCTGATCCTGATCCATACAACACATCAGCAAAGCAGGCATTAGTGTTCCTGTTCTACAGATAATCGTTAAACAAAACATTATATTTTCCCCCCAATAATTCTGATGCATTTTTGCCTTTCCTAGAATGCAGTGTTTTTATCCCTCGGAATCCTATGGCATTCTCTCTGGACCTCTCAAAACATACAGAAACATTTCACCTTTTATTTTACCTATCTTACGTACGTATCTTATCCCTTACTAACTGGAAATTTCTGAGGGGACATCGGGGTCATCAGACTGTGCCTTCTACAGTAAAGATGAAACATTATGGTGCATTCATATTTGCTGCACGAGTCAATATACCAACTGATAATTAACAGGTTTTAGTATTAGCTTTTTTTTCCCCCCCCCAAAGAGACAGGATTTTCGGTCTCATTTTACATTTATTTCCAATAAAAATTTTTAGAAAATGTAAAACATTTTGGAGAACTCAGGCTACTGAAAAATATCCTTTGATAGGCTGATAAGCGGAATCAAATAAGTTTTAATACATAGTTTTAGAATTCATCTACAGATTATAATTGTTACATAAGTGTCCTTCATTAGTATATTTAAAACTTCTTTTTTAGAATTGTTTTTGAACTCCTTAAATCTTCCCCCGCATAAAGCCCATGCATTACCCTCTTTTCTTGGTACCATTAAATCATGAGTTCATGAGAATATTTCATTTGTCTCCTTGTCAAATTGGACAGATATAACTCTGCTTTGATCACAATTTGATCCCATTATCAAAACCCTAATGCAGAATTTGTTTTGCAGTTGTCATGACTCTTTGTTCTGTGTTTTGTGATTGATGTGTAGAGTGGAACAATTTTGTCCCTGATGTTGCCGAGTTCTTGTTTTTCTTCTGAAGAGCAGTTTAGGAGTGAAACCATGATTATGACATTTTGTTTTATTGACTTGCTTGCTCTACTGGTAAATCAAGAGTATATTTTATGATATTATAAAGCTAAATGAACACTAAAATTGAACATCAAGTTGCCATAGTCTCAATGATCAATTTTAAAGTGTGTGTGTGTGTGTGTGTGTGTGTGTGTGTGTGTTTTTCCTGCTCTGAGAATGTTTTGAGATTGTGGCAGGAAATACTTTAGAATTCCACAGACTCAAATAATATGTGAGCCTAGCCATGGAGCTCATCTTATTCCAACACTGAATCCTGAGCATCTAGCATACTACCTGGTATATGTTTGTGCTTAAATAGAAGGCAATTTTCCTTCCCATATCTAGCCGTCTGTTCTTCTTTTTGGCTTTTTTATGTCTTAGCTCAAAGGTATCTAAACATCTCTGAGCTTATCAGGTTTCACATGAAAAATACAATTATTGGTAGATAACACCAGAGATCAGAGAGTCCCCTCCCTCCATAGGTAGATTTGAATGTTCCAAGGGTACTGAAATTTAAGCCCCTTTCTGGTTACAATGTTGCTACTATGCAGTCAAAAGCTAACTCTTTTGGAGGTGACTCTAAGGTTGGATGTCAGACAGCTAGGCTGACTGGACATGTAAAAAGTATTCAAATATGAGTATCACAAGACATTCTTCTATTTGCTCAATAATTCAAGAGATAAATATGGAACATCTATCATGTGCCAGTCTTTGTGTTGGGGATAAAAAACAAAGACACAATCTCTGTCCTCAAGAAGCTTACAGTATAATTGGGCAGGGAAACACAATAGACATGGACAAGCTGTGCTGAATGCTGTATTGTAGAGGAATGAATAATGTACTCTGGGAGAGAAGGGAGTGAAAAATGTTGCCTGGGGGTTGTGGAAGCATGTTTACTTTGTTGGTGTGCATACTCTTTCATCACTGGAAGCCTCGAGGACAATTTTTACACATACTCATTTGGCAAGATAATATTTATAAAATATTTTACTGCCCTCAGATCATAAGGGAAACGATTCATATGGCATAGCAGGACATGAAGCACCAGTCTAACACTGGATTAATACTTTCAAAGTGTTTACAGTCGTCACTGTAAAATGACCTAGAGAGATTCTAATTATCTTGTGACAATGATGCAAATTGAAACTTGCTGGACAAACAACTGTTTCATCTAATCACGAATATCTGCTCCCTAATTTGCCAGTGTTAAGGAAATTCTTTTCTTCTCTTTTGTCTTTCTCCTTCCCTCATCCTCTCCCTGACACCTTCAATTTTTTTTTTTTTTTTTTTTTGAGCACTTGCCATGTGTTAGACCTTATACCAGCTTCCTAGCATACAAAGATGGCTAAAACAGTCTAGCAGGGAAGAAAAATAAACAACCCTATTTACTAGGACACAGGCTGCAATAGTAGTGTGCACAATGCTAGAGATGGTTCAAGAAACAATTCTGTTTCAGGGGAATCCAGCAAAGCTTCTGAGATGGGGTGATGTTTCAACAGGGTCCCAATAGGCACACATTATGTTTCATTTATAAGGTCTTATGACCTAACTAATGTCTGGACAGTCGTAGCAATATATGCACTTATAAGTTGAATCTTCATAAGAATAATATATAAATTATAAATTAAAATTCTATTCCTGAAATCCATACATTTAATATAAAAAGTATTTTATGAATATTCTTTATAAGCTTTTTTTTTTTTTTTAATGAAAGCTGGATTGACTAAGGCTCCTTGAAAATAAATTTGATGAAATTTGGATTAACATTCCTGGTCCTCAATGTCCTTTGAAGTATAAAAGGCCACTAAATATTTTTGAAATGTTATTCTAATTGAGTACTTTCCATGGCAATCACATAAGGATATGCAATCCGTTCAGGTCCAATTCTAAGGGGCCCTATTCAGAAAGAAAGACTGTAATGTGAATTTTCTCCTGTGAGTTGGGCAGTGTGATAGTCCTAATAGTCTCTAAGATGCTCTCTTATTTGGATCCTCTTCTTTCTCATAGATATTTTTGTATGTACATATACACATATACATCTGTGTATATATGTTTGTGTATATATACACATCTACATCTATATATACATATATGTGTATGTGTTTTACATATACACATATATACAAGTGCATACATGCTTATTTGTACATATATGTGTATAGACATTTTTCTATATTATCTATACTTACATACATAATACATATATGTAAGTATAGAAATGTATACTTAAGTATGCAGTTCATTCAGCTATCACAAAATGAACAGATCCATGCAATAACCATGCAGACAAGAAACAGAATATTACAAGAATATTATCATAAAATTCCTCTTATGTCCTTTTATAGTTGTTATTCTCTTGAAGTTAACAACTATCCTGATTTTGAATAGCATTGATTAGTTTTGTGTGCGAGTTTTAATTAGTTCTAGCTTTAATGTATGCTTTAATGCTTGCTCTAAAGTTTGCGATATACGTCTTAAACTTTATCTCAGTCTGTTTAAATAACATCATTCCATTATAACACTAAAACTTTACAGTAGTATGCTTTTTCTTCTGTCCTGTATGCTATTATTAGAATTTTTATGCATACATATTTTAACTCCCAAATACATCATTATTTTTCTTTAAACAATTATCTTTCTTTAAAAAATTAAAAAATGAGAAAACAAATATCTGAGATTTGTCTCATATTTACCCTTTCTTTGTAAAGATTCTAATTTCAATTATTATTTTCTTTCAGCTTGAAAGATCTTTAATTTTTTTTGTCATGTAGGTAGGCTTATGATTCATCTTTTCAGCTTTTGATCGTCTGAAATTGTATTTATTTTGCCTTTATTTTTAGAGGGTAATTTTTGCTAAGTATAGAATTCTAAGTTAATAGTTTTAAAAACATTTTTTTTATAGCACTTTAAAAATATTGTTCTGTTGCCTTGTGGCTTCCATTATTTCTGATGCAACGTCAATTTTAATTTTAATCTTTGTTCCTCTATATGTAATATGTATTTTTTCCTCCTCAAGCTCTTTAAATTTCAAAGACAAAACAGGGAGGCCTCCTGCACTCTTTGCCCAGTCTCCTCAATGCTAAGATTTGCTATAACTAAAGATCACACTTAAAACCAGGAAATTGATATTGGTGCAGTCCACAAATCGAGCCTGATTTTATAATAATTTCTAAGTGCTCCAAAAGTTATGACACAGAAGAGTGAGACAACTTAGTTCTTTTTTCTATAGATAGAAAAAAAATTACCTTAAAAGGAGCAACAGAAGAGAGTACTGTAATTCTAGAAACCAAGTCTTTATTTAGACTTAAAAATGTCTACACAGGTGTGAAATATGCATTACTAGTGGAACTTGCCAGCAAAATGTTCTAATATAGTATAACTTCATTACATGGTAAAATCTCAGTTTCATAAAAGATGAGTTAAATTGTGAATCTGTAGGAATATGGACTTAAGTTCTCTTCAGTGCATGAAAGCAATATCCATGTGATATCCTGAAACATATTGCAAGAGTATTGCTTGTCCAGTATCCCTCTTAAAACTGATAACTAGCCTCTTTCTAAAAGTTTTCGATTTAGCCTATAGTAGAAAATTTTGCTCTGTGGCATTACAACTCAAAATCTTTTCCTAAATTCCCTACAAACCTAGGTTCATTGTTCAGAAAGAATGTGAAACCACTTAGCCTATAATGCAGGAGAGAGCTGTATTTGCTCTTTTTAGGCCCTAAAGTGCTCTCACTTAGGGTACTCCAGTAACTACAGCTGTGTGAGAATGAGAATTGTGCTATGTTCACAAAAATCATTGCAGCTTTTCTTAAGACTGAGACCAGTTGTGCATTCCTTTCAAATTTAAAAACCACATTCTAGCCTCTATTTAATCTAGAACCTATGGTGTTCTGCCCAGTCCATCCACTTATTTATTTTTTACATTTATAGAGGAACTTTCTTCCAAAGCAGCATCTTTGTCAGAGCTGGCTTCTGGAAGAAAACTAATCACAGGGATGTTGTAGAACCCACAGGGTAAAGAATATCGAACACTAGAAACAGAAGTGGCCCTTCAGAATCTTTATTGTGAAGATGCTGGTTCCACTTATGTATGTATGTATGTATGTATGTATGTATGTATGTATGTATGTATGTATTTATTTATTTATTTATTAAAGCTAGTTACTATAGGGAATTTTTAAAATCTTGAAACAGGTAAAATTCTGCTTTAACATATTTGTAGCCCTAAACAGTAATTCTTTTATTGCTAGCTTCTCCATAGCTTACTTAATATGATAACAAATTAAAGTAGGAAAAGTTTCATACTTGCCAATTTAAACAAGATAGGAAAAAAATAATGGAAATGTTTATGGGTCACTGGAATCAGGTTTGAGCAGATTCGTAGACATCTTGATTTGTAGTTATATCTTTATCTTTCCAAGCTATCATACCTCCAAAAATATTTCTCAATACACTCCAAAAAAACATCAGGAAAAATTCAAAACTTTGAAAACACACTACAGATTATTTTTTTGTGTAATGCCACCTATATGATAACGTGGTATTAGCATAGAGCTACAAACATTCCGATCTCTCCACTCAAGTCTTAATACATTACCACATTCTGCATGGTGTATAAATACAGAAGCACTTTAAACATTGCCAGAAGAGGTTGCAGGGACAGGTGAAGAAATATAGGTGAAAGAGCATTAAGCTGAATCAGGAAACTTGCTTCAAGACGCAGTCCATCATTACTTGCTTATGTGACTTTGGGCAATTCATTTTATATCTCTGGTCCTCAGTTTCCTCATTTATACAATAAAGTGAAAATCCTAAATGATCTCTTAGGTCATTTCCCCATCTAGCCTTCTAGGAAACTCAACTTATATTCTTACAAGTCTTGGTGAAGATAAAGCTGTGATAGGATCAAATATTGTGATTAAATTTTCATATTGTAAGAGTGGAGTGCAATTCAATTCAGTCAACATGCAAAAATACTTGTTGCATGTGTTTATTGTATACCCACTACATGCCAAGAGCCATGCTAGCGACTCAAGTCTATAAAAGATACACCAGCCCCTCAGTGAAAAAGACCTCATAGTCTAGAGAGATAAACAGAAATTAGAGTGAAAAATACACTTAATTAATTACAATTGCGATAATAGCTATGAGAGAAAAACACAGGATGATATTGAAAGGTTATACCAGAATTTCACAGCGTAAGCTAGCTATATGCTTTCTTGGCTTTTGTTAAAAATTCTCTTTGATATTCCCAAGGAGCATTTTTTTTTCACATTTGTTTTAAGAAGAGTCAGTGAATATAGAGCTGCGATTTGTAAAGCATCATTTATATCCCGAAATACTAAATTATAATGAGCCACCTAAAATGATACTAGGCCTCTTCGTGGCAAACATGGAGCATCAACATGGTTTCCTGGTGTATTTTAATGTCTTTTGTTCTACACTATCTTTTCAAAGCTGTTGGGATAGTGAAAAGTCTTGGAGGGTGGAGAAAATGTTTCTTTCCATGGCAAAAGGTAGATTTGCTTATTGCCTCAGAAGAGAGAGAGATTGTCTCCTCGTCAAGTAAAGACCGGCATGCTTATTGTTAGTGTAATAAAGATTCTCCCCCACTCCTTGAAGAAAGGAGAAGCACATTTAATGCTCATTTTAAAAGATTTGGGGTCTCTAGTCTTAGGGTTCCTCTCCTGTGACACAGTCCACTGTGTTAATCTAAACATGCAGGTAGTGTTTGACCCTCTCCCTGTCACACCATGGGAGTTAGGGCTTTGAGGCACAATGCAAAAATTGCTCATACTCCCACTTCTGATACTGCTGTGAGTAAGAAAGTGTTCTTTGCCTCAGATCTTCAAATAGCATCTATGAAATTGTGACAGGCTAACTTTGTAGTTTGCAAGTAAAGTAAAGTTTTAGACCCGTTAAAGTTCTCAAAAGTAGCTAACAGACGTGGGAACAAGAGTTTTTGTTTTTTTTTTGCCTTAGGATGACAAATATTAAAGTATATACAAATATATTGAGTCTTGCTTGAGAAAACTGTGATTTGGAAGTGTTCAGGATCTCTGTTTTAAATAAAAGTTCTTTTTGCAAAAGAGATGGTCTATTCTGTAATAATAATTACAATTCGTATTATCTATTTAGTAAATATTACTTCCCTAGCACCCTGAAAAACATTTTTCATCACTTCTTTTCATTTTCAAAATGACCAGTGAAGTAGGACACATCAAGTTCATGGTTTTGACAACCCTACCTGTCTCTTCTTGTTCTTGCTGCAGGCTTTTTAGTCTTTCCACTCCTTATCCGCATGGTAACTCTAGCTCTCACCTTATTTATGTAGAATAGCTGTGGCATTTGGGGTCTTAGAATTACCTGGATTTGAGGTAAAACTTCATGCCTCCATCTTTCCTCCATTGATTGTGGCATTTTGTGGAAGGACGCTCCTTCTGTCATCATGACAGAGACCAGGTTATACATTATTTAACCTTAACTGTCCTTAAGATGTCGGGCCAAAATAAGTCCATGCTATCCCAAACAAACCAGAGTCCCTCTTTCCCAAGACTCATGTCTTGTGGCCGCTGTAGAGTAGAAGTATTGTTCTGAAGCCAAGTATATTTTGGGGTCAGTTTTCTTGATTTTAAGTTTGAATATTACTAATATTAAGTATTTTTATTTGTCTACCAATTGCCACAAACTGGGTTAGGTGCAATACATCATTTCAATTAGTCTTCATGATAATCCAAAGAAATGAAACTAAGATTCACAAGAATTAAGCAAATTGCAGTATAGGATAAACAATATTGATTCAAGTTCTGGCTCTAGCTCCTGCTAGCTTTGATGACTCAACCTCTAAGCCTCAGTTTCCTGTGTGTATAAGGAGATCGATAGTAGTATCTACTTTATAAGGATATTGTGAGAATTTAAAAAGATAATGGTCTCGTATACTTCGAATAATGTCCGGTGAATAGTAACTGCCAATAAATATTTGCTGTAATTGTTAAGTACCCCCATTTAAGGTAAAAAGTGAGTGATAGTCCAGTACTTGAACTCAGGATAAGGTTACCAGATAAAACACAGGGCACATAGTTAAACTAAATTTCAGGTAAAAAAAAAAAATGCATAATTTTTTTAGTATAACTAAATTCCAAATCTTGTATGGGTCATCCATATGCTATAAGTATTCACCCTTTTTCTGACATTCAACTTTAACTGGAGACATTATAGTTTTATTTCTTAAATTTGATAACCCTAATTCAAGGTTAAGGATTTGTTCCAAATCCCATGCTCTGTCCATTGTACAGCATTAAACAAAAATTAGATATTTCTATTCTGTCTACACCCTGTTTATTTTTTTCTTATGAATTTATATTTCCTGTTTTCTTCATTCTTAACAGTCATTGCAAAGTAGTTGAGAGAAGGGAGATGTGAAGAAGTTCAAATCACACAATATTATTGGTAGCAGCCCTGGAAAAATTTAAGGAAGTAGATCAAGCTGAATTAAGTGATAAAGTGTCAAATACTAACTTTCCTTGGGCAGCCTGCCTTGAATTCTCCATGTTGGGTTACTTGGCCCTTCTGTGCTCCATACAGTGCTCAGACACATCCCTCTACCAGAACACTTCTCACACTTTGAGGGATCTCAAACATGAGCCATCATCAGAATCACCTGGAAGGCTTGTTAAACCAGAGACTGCTGAGCCCTACTCTCATATTCTGATTCAGTAGGTCTGGGGTGAACCTTGAGAATTTGCATTCTATAAGCTTGAGTATGCCAATGCTGTTAATCCAGGGGCCACACTTTGAGGACTTTGCTTCTACTGTAATTGTAGCTTTACACCTTTGTCATTTGACTAGATTGTGAGATCTTCGAGGGTTACTCTAATGTTGATTTCCTAAAATTCAATTTTCCAAAAATTAGTTCACCAAAGATTAGCTCACCAACTCATTGCAGGGTTTACCTCTGCCCCATCTCTGTTCTGCCCATGTTTTTCTGTAGCATTAGCCCTGGGGAAGAAAAATGGCTATAGTGAACTCACCTATATTCTGTATTCATCAGACAACCTCTGTGACTGGCCCAGAGGTAAGAGAACAGGGTGAGGCAAAGAGAAAAAAAAGTGGGTAGGGCATATATCCACTATTTAGACGTTAAAATAACACACACACTAAAGGGAAAGCACATTCGAACACCTAAATAATGGCAGAGGCAAAAGTACGTACAGAAGTAAAACAAAAATGAGTTTTCTCATGTGTGTATGTGTGTGTGAAATAATTTAGTCACTTAGTGAATTAATATAAGTAGACTTTTGTTGTTGTTCCTCTATTACTATATGAAAAAATTGACTTTGATCTTTCCTTGGGGAAAGAATTGTCTTGTTTATACAGCCGCATAACATTAACCAATACATAGTACTTCTAAGTAATTTTTTGTGTGACTATTGAATAAATAAATTTATAGAGCTCAGTTAGCCAGGATATTCTTGAACCTTGTGACTTATGAAGAGGTATTATTTAAATATCCAATTGGAAGGAAATTAGCAGTTTTTCCAGTAAGATGGGCCAAAAAGCGATCATTATAAATTCAGTGTAATATCTCCAAATGAAAAGTATGTCTTCTGGGAGTAGCTTCTGTTCTATGAGAATATGATTCAATAAATTCTAATTTTTCTTATGGCAACAATTCTTTTATGGATTTGAAGTGCAAAGATTTTATAGAAGTTAGAAATAGCATTGAGAGAAGTTCAAAATCAGGTTGTCTACATTAGTGCCCTGCCTCCTGAAGCTATCGCAATGTGGGTCTTTCTGCTGAACTGGAAAATTTATCTTTAAAGAAAGATGTGTCAAGCCGTTACCATATCATATAGAAGGAAAGTATTATATGATCTGGAACTTTTAAAAACAAATATCCTTTATATGATATGAACTTTTCAAAACAAATATCTCTTTCAAAGTCATCTCATACAATCTTATAATTAGAAGGGATTTGAATTAAGTGGTTAAAGTACACACTTAAAATAGAACTTCCTTTTATATTGTCTATTTTTCTCTCAGGTGGCAGGCAGCTCACAAGGCACCTATAAAAGAGGTTTTTTTGCAATAGAATTCTTTTGAGCTAAAATCCAGTTTTACTAATACTGTCAAATACTTAAGTAAGTTCATTAAGTCACTAATTTACTTATCTCTTAATATGTACAGTCATAATCATTTCCTGAGTTGGGCATTGAATACAAAGTTGGAACGCTATGATCTTTGCTGGCAAAGATCTTACAGTTTACTCAGAAAAGAAACATGGAAACAAATAATTGCAATACAAAGAAAGATTGATTTGATGATGGTACATACAAGTGTAGTGAGGACTTAGGAGAAGGAGTTTCTAAATCAGCCTTGGGGGTTAGAGAGGCATTGTGAAGTAGGTCATATTTTATTTGATATATAAAGTATAAGTTGCATTGTAGGCAAGAAAACCGTGTACAAAGGCCAAGATATATAGAAAGTTCACTCTGAGTTCTGGAGCATAGACTGTGTGCATATGTGTTGGGGTGGGAGAAAGGGGAAGTTAAAAGTGGAGAGTTACGGAAATGGCGAAACGTGAAGTAGGACACATACGTAGGGGTAGAATATTAGAATGAATTTATTCTTTACACTGTAGGAAGCACTAAAAAGCATTAAGGAGAAGTAACAATCATATTTTCATATGAAAAAGATAATTTTTGGCAATGCCCTATAGGATATATTAGTGTGAAATGAGACCAAATAGCTAAGTGAGATGCTCATTGCAATTGTCCACATTAAACTAGAAAGAATGGAAATAAGGAAAGATTTCAGATTTATTAACAACTATTTAGAATAACATAAAATTTGCTGATTATTTTTTAAGGAAAAAGGAGATGAAGCAATATGTCATATATATTCAAGTTTTGTGACTTAAACCTTTAATCTTCATGGGCTAGCATTGGCATCATCAGGAAATGTCTAAAAATTCAGATTCTCAGAACTTGCCCCAGACCTCCTGAGTCGGATTCTCTATTTTCACTGGATCTCCAGGTGATACTTTTGCATATTAAGTTTAAGAAGTGCTAGCTGAAGCCAAAGAGTGGACAAGAATGACTTTCATGGAAGCACAAAACTCTGGAAGAAAACATAATAGGCACATGAGGTGGGTGGGTTGTTCAGAGTGGAAGAAGAGAAGGGGTCATTTTAGTTCAGGCATATTGAATAGTATGATCTGTCTTGGAAGATACAATTTTTAAAAGCCCTTACCATAGGATGCTAGAGCTCAGAATGAATACCATTCCAACAACCATCAGCATAGGAAATAGTGAAAATTATAAGATTAGAGGTGACTGCCCAAGAATGTAGGCAGACTAGCAGGATATTACTCTATAATACTGATTTTTAGAATCCTAATCATTGGAAAGGTAGAAGATATTCAAGTCAGTTTTCTCAATTTGAAACATTTGAGAACAGTGCCGGCCAACATCATGTGAAATAGAACTGCTGAGCTGACGTGATTGAGTCAACTCCTCGTGTATATATTAAGATAGTTGTGGTTTTAGGCAACTGAGTATTGAGGGTGGTTTATAATGCAGCAGTAAATAATAGAAATAATATATCTCCTGAGAATCTTTTTAACAGTCTTATCTTTGGGCAGTTAGTTGGACACAGATGTCTATTTGAAAATTAATAAACATGCTTACATAAATGTAAATACATAATGAATGAAGTACCAAATTATGTTACATTTTTCTGTGGAGCACATTTGTTTGAATCCTTAGTAATCATTAAAGTTCTGTCCCCCACTGGATTTTAAGCTCCTTGAGAGTTCCCACAATCTCTGTACTCAGCAGACGCTCACTATTTCTTTGCTAAGTGATTTGTTAAATTGAAAGAGTTTAATTCAGGTTAGTGAGGTATACATTTTAAAACACTTGTATGCCTTAGTATGAGATGCCAAGAGGGAGAAAGAAGAAAATTCGTATCCAATGCTTCCAACCTTACAACATAATAAAACTGGAAAGGGAAGACAGATGTTACTACCACCCCACTGGCATAGATGGAGTTAAAAAAAAAAAAAAATGCTCTACAAAACTTTTCCAGTTAATCACTCTCTATGCAAGCATTTCTCACACATTTTATGTTCCTTCCATGTTAATGGGGACCAATGTTCCCAAAGTTGATATGTGTTGCAACAACAGGTGTTACCCAGGAAAAGAGGTACTTACTGCGTGGTAAAGCCTAATAACAGACAGTTTATTCACCTGGCACTCACTGTGTTAACATTCAGGATGAGCTCATGTTTTGGCAGTTGGCATGCTGCTACTCCTAGGGAAAAACATCACACTCCTATGTCTCTTATTTCACACTCCTCTGCTTCCTATCCTCCATTCTCATGCACTCTCTTCCTCTACTGCAGTGGAAGTACTAGCAGTAACAGTTTTACCATTGTGAGGATTATACCGTAAATTACCAAAGGAAAGAGTACATTTGGGTAGGATACAGAAATGATGAAAACAGCAATACCTCAAGGGTTTTTCCATTGTCTTTACCCCAGATCCCATCTTCTACCCACCACAAAGAAAAGAGGATGTAACTTGCAGATCTTCTCCTTGAGAAATATATCCATCAACAATATTTTAATATTCCAGTGGAATGTTTCATGAATTTCCAGGAGATCCAAGGACTTTCTTTTTATGAGCATAGTCATGGAGGGTTAAAAAAAATTTATTTGCATAGCGTAAGAAACACTTCCCCCTTCCCAATCTATGCACTAACCACTTGTTCTGAGTCCTCTTTGGCCATGTCTCATTCCTCACTTTATGGTCCAGCAGTTTCTGAGCTGTTTGGTAGATCATGGAACTTCATGGCCTCTCATGCCTCAGTGCCTTTGCATGTTCTTATCTCTCTAGGGTTTGCCTGTAACTTTTAAGACTTGGCTCAAGTATTAAGTCCCCTGAGAATCATTTCCCACATTTCAGGTCAAATTAGGCTTTTCTTTCTGAATATTTCTAATAAAAGTTATAGAAATGATCATCAAATTGCACTGTAATTGCTAGTTTATGTCCTTAATAGTATTCCTTAAGGGCAGGAACTTTGTTTGTATAGTTTTTGTATTCTTATGACCTACTATATAAAGACTTGCAAACTTTCTGTTCAATAAATAGCTGTAATATAGCTATTTTAATAGCTTTGTGGGGTCAGATTTCAGATTATGCGGGTTGATACCCTGGTTCTACCATTTATTAAGTTGTGTGATTTGAGGCAGGCCACAGGTCCCTGCAGCTTCCATGACTGACTCCAACCAGCTCTATATCTTTGTCTTACTAAAGGTACAAATGCCTGGAAGAGAGCACTGAATTACCTGATTTTAAGTCACCTGGCACCTACTGGCTAACCTGGGCAAGGAGATGAAGATCTGTAGTGGGAGGCAGCCATTTTCTTCAGGAACACATGGCTTGGCAGTTCCCACAAAAGGAAGGTAAGAATGCAAAGAGGGTGGTCGACAGAGGCTAGGGAAGGGGAGAAGTTATATAATGAGTATAGAGTTTCAGATTTGCAAGATGAAGAGTTCTGGAATTTGATGGTTGTGATAGTTGTACAACAATGTAAATGTATTTACTGCCACTGAACTGGACACTTTAAAATGGTCAAGACAGTAAATTTTCTATTACGTGTATTTCATTATATTTTTTTAAAAAATAAGATGAAAAAAGAATGCAAATAACAAGTTGGATATTAGCAGTCCAAAAGTGGTAAATGTCCATATCATGGACCAAAGGAAGAAGTGCTAGAAATCACTTTTAGCTTTGGAGAATCCAGGGTATTTTGCTGCTGTGTGGCAAGTTTCTTTACCTCTCTGAGGCACAGTAAAAACAGATTGTTCCTGGTCAACCATTACTGTTTCTGCTGCCTGATCCTGTGAGGCTCTTTTGTTTTTCCTTTGTTTACCAGGCCTACTTTTTCAAACTTCTGTCGACAGGGTGGGGTCTTAAAACTTCTCAGTAAATTCCTTTTTTTTTGCTGAAGATTGCCAGAGTCTGTTTCTTTTGCATGTAACCAAGAACCCTGAGTAATAAAGACTTTTATTTAACCAAGTCTCTAAGGAGACAGCATGTGAGAGACAAAGAGGAGAAAACACCCAGAAAAAGATTTAGGACACTTGTGAAGTTTTCTCATCCCATGTAGAGAATTTCTCTAACAGAAACACCTTTAATTATTTATTGGAAGATCTGAAATTTTATTTAAATAAAGTTTGTGTAAATCATCCTTTAAGATTATTATATTTCAAAATTTTTGTATGCCTTTGCCAACATCTTCCACCAATCTTGGTAGGTAACAAACTTGTCTGCAGTGTTGTTTACACTCTGTGTCCCTGACCCAACTGTAATTTCCATGAGAAAATAGATCACATATTAAACATGTGTACCCTTAGCACCTAGGAAGTTGCCAGAATCTAGTAGGTCAATAATAAAAGAATTAATGAAGGAAGAGAAAACTGAATGAATTGCTTAATACAGTCCCTCTGGTCTGGAGAACTCTACCAGATTCTGTTCACCTCTTGATTGATTTCTCTTTTCCCCTCAAGCTTTCTGGACTGCAGACATTCTTTTTGAAGTCCCATAACCACAGTCAACATTTGCACCATGGCTAATAAATTAGCATCACTTTGAAAACAAAAATGATTCCAGTTTGCAATTGGAATGTGGTTTTGAATTAGAAAGGGCAGGGGTGTTACTTGCCCTGAGGCCTGGAAATTTTCTTGGTGTTTTATTAGGTAACAATTTCTGTTTTTCCTGGATTTGCTGGTCACTAACTAGCCCCTGGGAGCCTGAATGAATGCCAAGAGTTTAAAAACACACACACACACACCCACCCACCCACCCACCCACCCTGCATCCCGCTACCTAGAGAGCTAACAACCTCTAAACCAAGAAGTATCTACTATTGAAATTAGAGGCATCTATAATTGTAATTCTGAGCATGAACTTCTTAAAGGAAAAAGGCAAGCAGAAGTAGGTTAGTGTTAATGACGTGGCTAAAAGTTGGTACCAGGTTTCCTTCCTGCTGGGCCTTCTTGTGGGAAAGTCCTAGAAATGATGGAAATAGACATATTTGTTTCTCATGATGACTCTTACCTTAAAAACATGTATTTCACAGAGTCAACCAAAAAATGGGTTCTCTCTTCAGTGATTGTATAAAATCAAAAAGGAGCACTAATTTTCAAAAACTTTAGGAGTGATTTGATGCTACAGTCTTGTTACTTCTTAAAACCTGTATTGAGCTTCCCCATGAATCATCCCTCCTGTTTTGGAAACCAGAGAAGTTCTGTGTCCTGAAATGTGGTATAGTGGTCAGAGCATTAACTCAGGCCTTAAAAGATTTAGGTAGAGCTCCTATCTCTACTTTTTACAGACTGATGACTCTAGATAAGACAGTTAACTATCTCAGAGCTTTGGTTTCCTGGTTCAAGGATGTTGATGGCTGTCCTACTTAGCTACCTACCTACCTATGCTTTTAAAAGCCAAAGAGGATGCAAAGTCCGTCAAAGTGTGTGACAGGCAGAAAGACATCACAGTGGAAGAGATAATAAGAATATAATGGGAGCAAGGAAAGGCTATTTGTCCTTTTACTCCCCAGTTGACCTAACAACCTCCAGAAAACCATTGCATCTTCACAGTGAGCTACAAGGATAGAGCAGAGAAACAAACCCAGACTTTGATGACAGACTTTGTTTCAAATCATTCAAGGAATCTATCTCTTCTCTGAATCTCAATTTCTCCATTTGTAAAATTATTGTGATGATAATACCTACCTTAACAGGGTTTCTGTGGGGGTTAGAAGAAATAATAGAATGAAACTATGCCTGAAACATGGGAGGTCATTGGTTTTAAGTTTCTCTCTCTCTCTCTCTCTCTCTCTCTCTCTCTCTCTCTCTCTCTCTCTCTCGATAAAAAATGGTGGAAATTTTGGTATGTGTTACCTATGATCTTTAGAGAAATTTGTCCAAATGATGTTGACTGTTACTGGTTAAAATTGAGGAATACCAAGAAGTTTCTTGGTGAAATCAGAAATGTGTCTATATATATATATATATATATATATATATATATATATATATATATATATATATATATAAATAAAACGTGTCTATATATATATAAAACGTGTCTATATATATATATATAACGTGTCTATATATATATAACGTGTCTATATATATATATTCTGTAAAAGAAAAATAGTAACATCAACAACGAATTAGATGATAGTTTTGTAAATTCTTTTGAAAGATATAGCAGTTTTCTAGCTGAAGGCCCTGACTCTAACCTGATTAAATGTATTCACATAGTTAAAAAAAAAAAATGACCCCCATGTTAAAAAATATTGGTCAGGTAACAGAAACAGAAAAAAAAAAAGAGTTTTATAAGTGGCTAGTGGCAGAGACCATTTTAGCTTTTCTGTCTAATGAAAAGTTCTTGGCAAAGGATTATAAGTATTATGGCCCCATTGGCAAGGTCAGCCCTGTGTTAGTCTTACAGTAGGCAATTTAGCGTAGTAATTAGTAGCACTGCTATGTTGTAATGCAGACTGAGGTTTAAATCTTGGTTCTGGCATTTACTAGTAGGGTACCCTACGCCAGACTATTTAACTTCTCTAACCCTCAGTTCCCTAATCTGCAAAATGGAGATGTAATATCATACCCAACTTATAAGGCTATTATGAGGATTAAATACCAGAATATATTTAAATTATATAGCAAAGAATTGATATCTAGAAAATACTCATTAAACATTTGTCTTTTTATTATTTGAACATGCTTACATTAAACACTAGTATCATTCACTTTTCTGGGTTTGATTGATTTTGAAGAAATTTCTTGACTTTTCCAGGTTGGTCTGGCTATAAAGAAGAAATGCAATGATTATTATTAAGGTCTATGTGATAATTATACTTATTATAAATATAAAGATTGCCATTCTGGTTTACCTACCATTTTCTCTGATAACTTTTTCTACAATATCAACGCATGCTAAAAATGTAGGTAATAGCTGTAATAACATAGGGTTGACAAACATCAGATTTCTTAGTTAATATGGGTCAAATCCTGATCTGCGTTGAATTCACCATGGAAAACACCTCTTAATAGGCCTTCCGGAAGTCAGTAAATTGGCAGCTCCTGGCTGTACCCCATTAGGACAGATCATAGATGCCATCAAACAGCAGTTCAGAGGGGAAATTTGGTGAGGATATCATGGTTTTATCTCTCTGGTTCAGGAATTTCAATTCATTAGTTCATTAGACTAACTTCTAAACAAGTGTTTCTTGAAACTTAACATACATCAGAATCATCTAGAGAGTTTGTTAGCACTCAGATTACTGGGGCCCACCCCCAGATCTATGGACTCTGTGGGTGGGGCCCAATAATTTGCATTTCTCACAGATTCTTAGGTGATGCTGATGCCAGTCTGAGGACCACATTTTGAAAATCACTGTTCTAAAGTGAATGTCTAAGCGAATATCCATTTTAGGATTATTATTATTATTTTTATTAATGTATAAACATTTGAGTTCTACCGTGTTTAAACCATACTAGATTTTGGATATACAAGAATAAGCATCTACCAGGAGACAGACAGATAAATGAAAATGCCAGTAGCTGAAAAATTAGATCGGCAAGCCAATTAAATTACTTCATTTGGCTAGTATCTCTTCTCAAGGAGCACCTACATGGGAATTCAATCATTGAGTAGCTTGTTTGAGAATTCTAGGATGTTGAGTGGTATTAATGAGCAGGGCCTTAGTAGGAAAGTAATATTTATATTTCTCTATATACTTTTCTGACTTCAACCTGCTTCTTTCTTATTTTCCCAAAAGGAGCTCTTAGTTTCATTAGTCAGATTGGGTCCCTTTTGTGGGTATTGTGTGATTCAAAATCACATGTGTGGCTCTATTTCTGTTCCTACATTTTCCTTCCATGCATTTGAATTGATAAAGTAAACCAAGGCTTGCTTCCTTTGGACACGTCATGCCACCTTGATCTTAGGCTAAGAGAATGGAAAGCCCTTCTTTGTCTCTGAGGCTATATAGCAAGTGTTCCAACTCAGAATCACCAGAGCTTTACATTGTGACATTGCGAACCATCTCAGTTCATTATAACATATTTCCTATTATTTAAAAAATATATGGTTTGTTTTTTAGAGAAGTTTTAAGTTTATAGAAAAGTTAAAGTGTAGAGTTCTCATATATTCTCTTGCCTGCATTATCAATATCCTGTACCAGAGTGATACATTTGTTACAATTGATGAAACTGCATTGACATGTTATCATCCAAAATCCATAGTTTTACAATAGGGTTCACTCTTGATAGTGTACATTCTGTACACTATCAATATTTAAAAAAATGTAGCAGGGTCAGGCCTGGTTAGTACTTGGATGGGAGGAGATCACCTAGGAAGACCAGGTGCTATAGGGATAAAAAATTAAAAAATAAGGAATTAAGCTGACAAGGTCCTTGCAATCTATGAGGTCAACCAACTAACTCCTGATAATTACTGAGCTTTTTACAGTCTCCATAGTTTTGCCTTTACCAGCATGCCATAGAGTTTGAATCATCACTATTTTTATCTGTTTAGATGCTTCAAGAGCATTATAGGTGATTTTCAGAAAATATTGCAGGCATCTCTGTGTACCATAGATATGTCTTCCAGAAGAACATCTCCATAATGAGGAAAGATGCGTGGCCACTAGGCCATATCCAAAGGCCTTGTTGAAGAAAATATTGTCAAATTCTTACACTCCAGAGAAAATAACTAACCTCAGAGGAGGCCACCGGTGATCCTCTTCATGCTTAGAGCTTCCTTCACAATGGATACTATTTTTATTAGAGTACAACTTGGAAAATGGAGACTTTGAGGACATCTCTTAGATTTTAAGGACTAAAACAGTGTTTAATAATTTTGGTTTCATGGACTCATTACTAATATAAAGTTATGAAACCTCTCCCCAAAGAGATGCATATCCACAATGTCAAGGACTTCACTGAAACCTGAAGACCACTGGCCCAATATAAAACAAAGCAAATGAAGAAACTAAAACACCCCACAAGATCAATATCTGTCTCTGAATGGATAACATTGTCTAACTTGCCTGGAATGTGATTGACTGTCAATCCAATATGGCTGTCTTATCTCCATTAAAATAGATGGTGATTGGTTGTCTTGGTACAATCTGAAGGTCAAATAACTTCAGGAGAATTATAAAACACATTCTTAGCTGTGGCTAAAATAGTCATTCTCAAGTCTCTGATCTGGTGTACATTAGGGACTAGTCATTGAAATTTCTAACCATGCCAGAAACTTGATTTAAAAAAGAAATTACTTTTCTATTGTAGTAGACATACAATATTATGTTAGTTTCAGATATATAATATAGTGATTAGACATTTATATACCTTATGAAGTGATCACCATGATAAGTCTAGTACTCATGTGGCACCATACAGTTATTACAATATCATTGACTATATTCCCTATGCTGTACATTACATTCTGTGACTGCTTTTATCACTGGCAATATGTATGTCTTGAACTTTCACCCATCCCCCACCCTGTCCCCATCTGGCAACTATCAGTTCTGTATCTGTGAATCTCTTTCTGTTTAGTTGTTGTTTTTTAAGAATCCACATATAAGTGAAATCATATAGTACATGTCTTTGACTTATTTCCCTTAGCATAATGCCATCTAGATCCAACCACATTGTCACAAATGATGAGATTTCATTCTTTTTTAGAGCTGAGCAATATTCTATATACGTAACACATCTTTATGTATTCATCTATCGATGGACACTTAGGTTGCTTCCGTATCTTGGATATTGTAAATAATGCTTCGGTAAACACAGGAGTGTGTATGTCTTCCTGAATTAGTGTTTCCAATTTTTTTTTTTTTTTTTTTTGGCTAAATCTCCAGAAGTGGAATTGCTGGGTCATTGATTTGGGACAGGGCATATTCTCCAGAATGTGGGTGGGCAGAGACCAAGCCCTGCACTGAGAGAAGAGGGTCCTTTGGCGGAGAGTGTAGAAAAGAATTCAACACACATGCTGAAGTTAGAGTCAAAAGGAAAGTTTATTAGAAAAGGGGTAACACTCCACAGAGTGTGTGGTCTCCTCTCAGAGGCAGAGAGTGGGTGTGCCTGAGAGAGACATGGCCAGAGAGACACAGAGTAGGGTATGGAGAGACAGAAGGACCGAGAAAAAGACACTGAGAGGGACCCTTTAGTTCCTGTGAGTTACAGTTTAAATCATTTACCCATTCCATTCCTTTGACACCGACATACAGTGAGGAAAGGGAATGGGAAGAGTATGTAGCATGAAAAGGTGAGAATTTGTAGCATGAAAGGCCTGCTGGTGGTTTCCAGCCTTCATGCCATAGGTTTCCTATGGTTTTAGCCATGGGGAATGGATGATTTGTGTATGGCAGCCACTTCAAGACTGTTTTTTCCTGGTTCCTCTTTGACAGGGGTGGGGAAATGGGTTGTTAGCAATCCCAGCAGAAATCTTCCTTTGTTCTACAGGTTCCCTCCTGATGTGGCTGCAGGGCTGATCACCACATTGCAGTCTCTGAATGTAGCTTGATTGAACATTTTAATTATCTTGCCTCCTCCCTACATTAATATTATGCCAGAAACTTTTCAAGTGATTTATTAATATATTTCTTCAAATACTGGTTCTTGGAAATACATGAGTCCTCTTATTATTTATGTTGCTATAGAGCAACATACGCCATAATATAGTTCAGTTTCAACTTTCCTTGTTTCATGTGGTTCTAAGAAAATTGAGATGCTCTAGATATATGTATTAGTCATGAATGTTCTCTCAGAACTTCTCCAGGCATCTCTTTTGGTGATAACTGTTAGGCAGGTTTTTCATTCAACACATAGTCGTTGAGGATCCATTCAGTGCAGGCCCTGGGCTAGATGCTTGGGGTATGGTGATAGAACAAGCTGAGATAGTAGAAACAGAGAGGAGTGTGGAACTAGAAACATAAAAATCCAAATTCCACTTGTGGATCTTACTATTTTTGATCTTAGCCAACTTATTTAGTGTCTATCTTTGAACTTTAATTTCACCATCTGAAATAAAATGGGGTAATAATGAGTATCTGACTATCCAGTAGGGTGGTTATAAAGATTATGTTGTAGAGTCTGAACTGACCTATTTTATATTGGGTTTTTGGGGTTTCCTGCTCTCAAAAGGAAACATTTATTTTCTATCTTGTTCCACAGACTGAAAGTACCTTGGTGTAGTTGCAGTGAGAGTTTACTTTCACATACTCTCGTTGCTGTGAAGATACTCCTCCCTCAGTTATTTTAGGATTTTCCTCACATGCATCCAGTGTACATACTTCAGGGAAGAGTAGGATTCTGTTTTTATTATTACAAGTGAAAAAAAAGTCTTTTGCCAAGAATTTAGCTCTGATATGCTTGGCACAGCAAAGCAACACAGAGAGAAATGAACGGTCACTGCAATTATAAATGGGTTATTCCACCGTTCTTTGGAAGAATAGATTTCAGGCAAGGCTGCAGCGAGAGATTGGGGGAGGGGGCAGTGTACAACTGACTCCATTTAAACATGGGAACAAACCCTTCTAAGAATGACTACAGAATGAAACACCTGCCACCCAATTCTTCACATAAAAGTTTGGCAGAAGTACAGTGGATAATTTGGAACAACTTTTATATTCCAAGTTAAAGGGACTGAATGAGAGAACGACACAGATGAATCTCTGAGAATGAACTTTTATAACTCTAACTGCTACTTAAAACCAATAGAGAAGTCATAGTTCAGAACTCATCTTTTCTATTTTTCATCTCCAAAATGTTTTTCTTTTGTATCAAGATTTAGATTGGCCACTTGAAATATTACAAAATTCTCGCTGGGACCCTGACCCTTCTTTAGAGCTCAGCTCTCCTCTTTTCTCAGCTGTTGGCATCGTAATCTCAAACCATTGGCTCAGATTCCCCCAGTTCCTGGGACCATTATTTTTGCTTCTTCCCTCTTTTTTTCTAACTCTTCCTTCTTTCCCTCTTTTTCTCCTTTGTCCCCTTTTCCTCTATTTTTTTTTTTTTTTGGAGCATAATTTTCAATAAGAAAATGCACAGATATCAGATGTATAATTCATTTAGTTTTGGTGAATGCAATTACTAATGCACTACACACACCTATCAAGATACAGAACACTGTCAGCTTAGATAACTCATTTCGTTCACTCCAAATCTATCCCAGTTGCCCCGAAAATAACCAATGGCAATCAATGTTTTGGGTACTTTCTTCACGGATTCGCTTTACTGGTACTAGAGATTTGGATAGATGAAATTATGTTGCATATACTCCTTGTATCTGATTTATATTATTTTTGGAATTAATCCACATTGTTGCATGTATTAGTCTTTTGTTTTATTGCTAAATAATTTTATAATGTGTGTGTGTACAGCACAACAAATTTATCCTCCTATCAATGAATATTTGGGTAGTTTTCAATTAATGTGAATAAAACTTCTGTGAACTTTCTCTAAATATACTTTATAATCACATGTAATTTTTTCCAAATGCTTATTAGTATAAATAAGCAATAATTATCCGTATTCTGAGATTTGCTCTATTATTTAGTATAGTTGCTTTGTAGATTCCTGAAGGCTTTCTACGTAAATATATTGTCTGCAAATGATGACAGTTTTATTTCTTTCATTCCCCAGTGCAATACTCAGTAGAAATGGTGAGAGCCAACACCCTTATCTTGCTCCTTCCCTCAGGGGAAATAATTCAGTCTTTCTTTATTAAGTGCGATCATTTGTGCCTTTTCTCTAGATGCCTGTTATCAGGTTTAGGAAGTTTCTTTATATTCCTAGTATGAGTTTTTTCTTTTTTTTTTAATCATGAATTAGGGTTGAATTTGGTTAAATGTTAAATCTGTATCCATTGAAATAATAAAATTTTTCTTCAATATGTATCACAATTTTATTATTTACAGTGATTGATTGGTTTTTAAGTTTTAAACTACCTTGCAATCCTGGGACAAACACCCCTTCTTACGATGTATTAAAATTTTCCTGTTTTGCTGGATTCAGTTTGCGAATACTTCGTTGATGACTTTTACGCCTGCTTTCATGAGGGATATTGGTTTATAATTTTATTCCTTGGATGTGTCTGGTTTTAATATCAGATTTATGGTAGCCCATAAAATGACATGGGTTCAATTTTGTTCTCTTTAATAAAAGACTGTAATATATTAATGAAAAGACTGGCATTATTTTTTCCTGAAAAATTTGATAAAATATATAACAGTGAAATGATCTGAATTGGTGTTTTCCTTGTGGGAAAATTTTTGTTAATGAACTTATCTAATAGATTAATTTTTATTGTCATCGCCTTATTACACAGGTTTTAATTTTTTCCAGAGATTTGTACATGATTTCCTAGTTGTCAGATTTGTTTGTATAAAATTGTTTCATAATAGTTCCTTATTTTTCTATCTGTAGGAATTGGATTAATGGAGTAACAGCCTGACTTTCATTCATGGTGTTGATAATTTGTGCCCTCATGCTATTTTTCTCTCTTTGAATTTCATCATTATAATTAGGATCAAATATATAGATATTTTCAAGGAAATAACCCTTGGTTTTGTTACTGGACAGTGGGGTCCTCTCCCGCCGTTTTGTCCAGGTTCTTGATGTATCGAACAAAGAATTGAGCAAGACACTGAAATACAGTAGAAAAGGAAAGTTTTATTAGAAAGGAAAAGAAAAGTAAACTTTCAAAAGTGGAAGTGGGCCTGAACAAGAGAAGCATGCCTCAAAAAGGCTGGTAAAAAAGACTTTGGGGTTTTTAACCCTTTTTGCTGAGGATGGTTACTTTTCTTAGAGGAGTGGACTTCTTTGATAGACAGCTAAGATTGACAGGACTCAGTGATTTATCGTTTTGCTTTCTGCACATGTTTTTCCCAGAATTCAGTCTGTTATAATGATACTAATGAACTTCTGGGGATATGCATCATATTATAATGATGGTATAATGAAACTCAGGTGAGTTGAAGGTCGTTGGGGGTCTTATTGAGCAGGTGCAAGTGACTGGCTTAAACTGGTACCTAAATCTCTGCCTAAAGGTTTCTTTGTGTGAGTTAAAAAAAAAATGCCTCTGGCTTGCTTAATTGTGGGCAAATTAGGGTGGACCCCTTCTAAAATAGGATGTCCTCAATGTCTTTGCAGGCAGACCCGAAACCCCCTAACTTTCCTGCCTACCTCTTTTCTAAGAACCATGAACTCCCTTATTATGGATGTTGAGGGAGGGGAGGTTTCTTCTATATCTGCTTCCTGCTGAGAATGGCCATAGTCCCTGCCTACAGGGGTTTCATGGAGCTCTTTCCCTTCCTGTCTCAGTCAGGGTAGGGTCTTGGGTTTCCTGCTAAAGTGCCAGCTCAGTCCCTAGACAAGGAAAAGATACAAACTTGTTATTTAAATCATATATCTATTTCTAGTATTGGTTTGCCTATTAAGTAAGTAAAGGGAAACAGGCTTGGTTAATATGTTTATTAAAGAGTAAAAAGAAAGACCTTTGGCTTAAAGTCCCCTCCCCCCTCAGATTCTAAGGGCCCTGCCTCACCTAACACCATTTCTGCTTAACAATGGGCTGATGACCCTTATCAATAGCCAGAGGATCTGAGTCACCAGGGCAATTATCAAGATTTGAGGGAGAGGGCTTTTTCCCAAAGAAAGTAGAGAAGAAAATTTAACTAGGTTTGCTAAAAAGAATAATTCTGCAAGAGTTGTCCTATTTCATTTACTGTTAAAAGATTAAGAATTTAAAAGTGATGTCCCCTTTCAGTTTTGTTGGTTTGTCTATTTTTATATCTTTAAATTTTGTTCATATCTTTATTATTTCTACTTTACAATTGCTTTAGGTTTTTAAAAAAACTCTAGTTCTCTAAGTAGATGTTTAGGTTATTAATTTTAGAGCTTTATTCTTTTCTAATATAAGATTTAAAGGTATAAGTTTCTCTTTAAGCAATGTTTCAGCGGCTTATTACAAATTTTGATGTTTTATAATTTTATTATTGAGCTACAAATATTTTCCAAATTTCTTTGGGATTTCTTCTTTGATTCACGAATAATTTAGAATTATGTTGTTTAATTTTCAAGTATTTCAGAAATTTTCAGACTGGCTATAAAGCAAATATCAATACCTTTTAGGAATATTAAAATAATACAAAGGATGTCCTCTGATGAAAATTAAATAAAAGAGGAAATTTTTTTCGTCATTTTTGTCTACTTTCTTCATCAAGTATTGAAAAAAGAGTTTTGAAATCTTCAACTGTGTGGATTAATTTCTTTTTTTTCCCCACTAAGTATTTTTTCATGTATTTTGAAATCTCTGTTAAGTTCATGCATATTTAAGATCGCTCTGATAAATGGACACTTTTATCAAGATCTCCCTTCATCCCTAATAATGGTTTTGTCCTGAAGTGTCCTTAGTCTGTTTTTAATATAGCCAATCCAGCTTTCTTTAAATTAGTGTACACGATAAAATCTTTTTACATTATCTGTAGCTTTCTATTTTTTGTGCATTTTTTTCTTTAATAATTTTTATTTTTCAATTATAGTTGGCATATGATATATTAGTTTCAGGTGTACAACATAGTGGTTAGACATCTATATAACCTTACAAAGTGATCACCCCAATAAATCTAGTAACCCTCTGACACTGTACTACATAGTATTACATTATTATTAACTATATTCCTTATGTTATACTTTATATCTCCATGACTATTTTGCAGATACTAATTTTTACTTCTTAATCCCCTCTCTCTTTTCACTGATCCTCTAACCTTCCTCTCATTTGGTAACCCTGAGAATGTTCTCTGTATCTATAAGTTTGTTTGAGTTTTGTTTATTTTTTTCTTTAGTTTGTATATGTACATGAAATCATGTGGTGTTTGTCTTTATCTGACTCCACTCAGCACAATACCCTCTAGGTCCATCATGAAATATCTCAGGGCACTTCTTGAACACAGTATTTACTAGAACTTTGTTTTTCATACAGTCTGATAATATCATCCTTTAATTGGGGTGTTTACCTCATTTTTATATAATATAGCTGTGGATACGATTGTGCTTAGACATACTCGCTCATATGTTTTCTGGCAGTCCCACCTTTTTGTTCTCTGATTTTTTCTTGCCTTCTTTCAGTACAATTAAGTATATTTTAATATTTATCTTCATTACTGGCTTTTTATCTACTCTTTAATTTTTTAATTTTTTGGTGGCAATTTTTATTTTATTAAAAATTAGCGACTGATTAATAAAATTTCATAACTTTCAAGTGTACAGTTCAATGGTATGTCGCATAATATTGAATTATGTGTTCACCACCCAAAATTAGATTTTCTTCCATTGCCAAATATTTAACCCCTTTTACCCCTATCTAATCCCCACTTCTTTACCTGTGGTAACCACTAATACACCTCTTTCATTTTAGTTGGTTTTCTAGGATTTCCAATATATCACTTTATATATAATACAAGAACCTTATTTTACACTTGATTCCTTTCCATTGTTGTGGTGCGATCAAATCTAAGACCCAAGGAGCCAATTGAGGTGAATCGTGAGCCTTTATTAGCTGTCCAGTGACTGACTCTCTCCACCACGCAGTGTCAGAGAATCAGCCCTGAGCATCCAGAGGGGATAGCTTGAAAAGCCCCAAAACCCCCTCCAGTAAGCAAGCAGGTTTACAGAACCAGAGGCTGGCCATTAACACATCTTTACACAGGATAACTACACCCTTAACATTAGCATATCTTTGCACAGAGTATCTCCTAGAACTACACTCTGTTTAACGTTAAACAATGGAAGCAGAAGTTGGCCATTTGAAAATTTTCCACCCTTAACACCATCATTTGCACTATTCTAATTATACACGTTATTTCTGCAATTATTATAAGTCCCATCATTCATTGTTATAATTTTTGCTTTAGATAGTCACTAATCTTTTAAAACATTTAAAAATGAGAATATTTTTACTTTTACCTACATGTTTAGCATTTTCAGTGTTCCTTTGTATAGACAGAAGTTCCAATTATTATTATTATTTTTTTTTTTTCTCTTAGTGTGAAGAACTTCCTTTAACAGTTTTTGCTGTGTTGGCCTACTGGATAGAGTCTCTTGAGTATCGTTGGGCTGAAAAGTTTTATTTTCACCTTTATTTTGAAGGATATAAACTTAGTTCTAGGTCCAGGACCCTGAGAACTGCCTCTTACTGTGCAGTCTCTGTCAAGCTCCTTTAAGGACACAATCCCTGCTCAGTGTAGCCACACCATGTCATATATGAGGAGCTCACACCTCCTTCAATCCACTACATCCCAAGCTTGCCTTTATTGCAACTGTTATTTAATTTAGTCTTTGTAATGTCACTCAACTTGTAGAATTCCATTAGCTAATTGTCCTTACTAAATATCATTATTCAGTATAAATTTATGCTTTGATCAGTAAATCTTTTTGAGTTCCTAATATGTGTAAGACTCTGAACAAATTGCCTAGTCAGCATGGTAAAACTAAGGAAATAAGAGCCATTGAACTTGTGTATTGATCTGGGTGCTAGTCCCACATTTTTCTATAACTAGCTTTAGGTTAGTCCCTCAATATCTCTGAGCCTTTGTTTACTCATTCTTTCCTCATCTGTAAAATGGAGATAATACATGTTTTATGAGGTTGTTGTGAAACTAACTAATGATATAGAAAAGTGCCAAACCCACCACTTGAACCCAATAAATCATTGCCAAATCTGAATGAGTCACATAAACATAGTGTGAGAATGTAAAAAGTTACTTATATAGAAGGTGTCAAGATGAATTATAACATATTTACCAGACTTCTATACAGACACAAACAACTTCCGGGAATTTATAGCATGGATTTAGGAAAAACAAAATATGATTTGAAAATGGTAGTTTTAAGTAAAATCCCAATAGGGTGGAGATGTAGAGTGGTGAAGCTGAGAAGAGTTTAAATAACATCATTCAATGTAACTTCATTCTGCTCTATTTTATTTGAATTCCTTTGAAGGACCAAATTCTAATAATTCAGAATTTAAAAAATCCTTTCAAAGAACTCACAAGTTAATGAGAAACAAAGTAAAAGAAAAAAAAATTAGTAAAACAGTATAGCATTATATCTAGATGTTCAGACTCTGGTACTAAACTACCTGAATTAGAATCCTTATTTTACCACTTACTAGTTAAATGAACTTGGCAAACTGCTTTACCTTATTGAGTATTTCTCAAGGTAAGGCTAGATACTGTTAAAGACAAAATCTCAGTGGTTTAACATAACAGAATTTTACTTCTTATTCTTATGAAATCCAAACACGGGTGTAGGTTCAGTGGGATGGGGAAGCTCTGATCTACACTATCACTTGGGCCCCTGGTGAATGACGATTCCCAGGGCATTGGCATCTAGCTAAGAGATGGGGGAGAGAGAAGGTGAAGTATCAGTCCAGAGGTTTGTATGGGTCAGCCCTTGGAGTGGAGGACATCATACTTACATTCTGTTGGCACAGAGGACAGGGAGACAGGAAAAGGTAGTTCAAATATGTGCATAGGCAGAAAGGAAAATAAGATCTGTAAACAGCCAGCCAGTCTGTGTTAAACCGTGTCTCAGTTTTCCTATGTGTGAAATCAAAATAACATCTATCTCAAAGAGTTATTGTAGGAGTTCAATGAAATAATGCACATAAATTGCTTACTTAGCCCAGGGCCTGATTCATGATAAATGCTTGCTAAATGTTAATGGTTTCTACTCTAAGTGCTATGACAAAGGTAGATGGTAGATTCAGCATAAAACAAAGGAAGGTGTAAGCAACTGAAACTAGGATATCAGGTAAGACTAAATCCAGGTTGATGGGGCTGTGACTGTCAGGTGAGCGGGTTTCCTGAAACAACCAGATGGAATGCACACAACTGCGTGGTGCAATTACAAATCTTCAGGGTCAGCTGCACCCCACCAGCTATCTGTTCTGCAGGACCTTCCTCCTGCATTTTAGCTCATTTTCACCCCCGGTTAAATTTAAAAAAAAAAAAAAAATTACTAATTCTGAAAAGACCTTTTCAGATAGGAAGCAAATTTTAATCATTGTGGATTATCTGCTGATATGTTGAATTTAACTTTTGTTGAGATCCAGCCTACAGTATTTATGTAGCAAATGCAATATTTTCAAGCCAGTCATGAGTATGCAAAACTTGTAATGTGCTGTATTTTGCTAAAGTTTCAGTTACTGTTATTTTAAAGCCCCATTCTCCCTTTTGGCAGAATGTGCTATCTTAGTCTATTTCATGTAAATTCAGCCATTTCAGGTTTAAATTGAATCTATTTAAAATTACCTCCTCTTTCCTTGTCCTCTAGGGTGAGATCTAAATTTCGAGGGTGCTTAAAGACAATTCTGGCATTGGGAGAAGCAACTGAGCCCTTGTGGCTACCAAATGTATATTTGTCACAGCATATGATACTGTCCAGATCTTGCGTGTTACATCTCCCACATTGGCATCTGCTGGAGTTGGGGGGTGGGGCAGGGGGGTTATCTGTTCCTGTTTTCCCAGGCCAGTGCCAGTTAAATCCTACTATCTTCACATCCTGCCTAGTTACTGTCACCTTTTACTCTCAAAATTTCCCTACCTTGGAAAATAACTTATGTAGTTACTCTAGCTGAACGTCTGCGTTGCCACTTGACTTCTGATCAGCAGTCTGTGGCCAATTTCAGTTCCAAATACTTGCTGTGACTTTGATACCCCTTAAGTTCCACCTGTTCCCAACTTTCTACTTCTTAGGAAGACTTGGCTGCTTTCCCACTCCCTTCCATCCACTCCAGTGCAAGGGGATACTATATCTCAAGGACCTGAGCTCTCTGAGCTCTAAAAACTCAACACAGTTATCTCCAACTTCCTTGAGTCATTTAATTTTTGTCAAGCCTCTACTTCTCAGTGTTCCAAGTGAAAGTGACTCAGAGTTCCATCCTCTCTGAGTCCTGTTTGAAGCACATGGGAGCAAAGATGAGATGCTCCTTTGAGTGAGGCCCTCTAGTCAGTGATATCATTAGCATTTAATTTCTTACTTCCTCTCCAAACTTACTCTCTCCTCCCCTGGCCCAAGAAAAAAGCAGGAACCATCTTTATAGGGAGACTTTAAGTATAAGAAATGAAAATCAAAGGTATTTCTATTATAATCAAAGCAGATATAAGCACCACAAAACAAACCAAATGAAAATTGTATTCGTTTTATTGAAAGTAAAGAAAGATAAGTTAAAATTTTTTTTTCATGGGGAAAGTAGTTGAAAGTCTTGAAGTAAATTTGGTTTGGATCTTAGTAACTGTCAAGTAATGCATTCTTGGTCATTGTGAATAGATGCAAGGCTGTCAGAAAACACAAGATTTGTTTAAATGAAGGGACACAGAGTATGGCTGAGAAATCAGAATGGGGTTTAAATTGATACAAAAATCAGGTTACGTTGTACCTCTGCCATTTATCAACTCCGTGACTTTGACATTACCAGAAGCCTGGGTTTCTTCATTTTTAATTGGGGGTTGTAATATTTATTGTGTAGATTATTTCTAAAATTAAATAGCTAATATAAAGCACCTAGAATATGCTTGGTAAATAATTATTTTTTTAAATAGGAAATTGTTAATAGGAAATGATAACCAGTTTTCTTAGTAGTTGTAGTTTTGTTGTTAATGGTTGGGTAAAGGTAGATGTTAGTAGGAGGATAAAGAAAATGATTTATTAAGTTTTGTTTAAACCGAGTCTTAACGGTCCTTATGACCAAGAATCTGGACTCTGCTTGCCTCCTAGGGGCACTGTGGTTCAGAGCTCTGGGTTAAACGTGAAGCCACGGCACATTTTCCTGTCACTGGTCTCTCATGATTATCTTTTCCTGCAGGAGAGATGAAAGACTCCTTAAGTGAATCCTAGATCCCTTTCCAGATAAGCTATGAATGACATTTATTCTCCCAAGTGTGTCTTATTGACTAACCAATGCCTTCAGTCAGATCTAAATTTGTTGGAAAAATGATTAAAAAGGTCTCTTATGTCAGTGTGGAAGACAAGATCATTGGCTTATGTAACAGCACTCTGGATTCCGGACCAGCTTTTGGTGCTAGGAAGCTTAGCTTTCATGGTTAGTGCACAGCCTATGCTGGTATAATGTCTGGTTTAGATTATAGTTCTGCAACTTTGAAACTCTGGGGTTCGGAAATCCATATGATAAAAATATTCTACAGACTGGCTGAGAGGAATATGTATAATTTTGCTCTGTGCTTGGCCAACAGTAGTAGTTCAAGGAATGGTGGTTGTTATAATAATAATAGTAATTATTATTATTAGCTGAGAAGCAGTGGAATTTACATGATCTTTGGAGTAAAGTGATGCAGCTGCAAATTTCCCCTAGGATACTCAATGTGTTTTTTAAATTCACCTTTGTTTTATCTATAATAAACAAGAAGATGTTACTCCATTAGACGTTGAGTGTATTGTGAAAATAAGAATTTTTCGAGCTTCTGCTTTGGGTCAGATTCTTGTCCCCATCTTGTTTCACCTTGCCAATAATGCTGAGAAGTGAAGTTTATTATCCACCGTGAGAGACTGGATAGACAATTGTAGAACCAAGATTTTAATACATAAGATAATGTGTGAAAATAGGTAAGTTATATAAAATGCCTCACACAGGCCTGACAATGATAAACCCTCTAAACCATGCTAGTTAAGGGAATTTTATACTCACTTTCTTCTTCTAATGACTAGAGGCGACAATGATGAAGGGGAGTTGAGGACTTTGCCCTTCTCTGGTGGCATGTATGAAGGCTCTTCGTTTTCCTGCCACTGGCAGTAAATGACTCGCACCCCAGGCCTGGGTTCCAGATATGATTTCCTGAAAGGTCACTCATGCTTCAGAGAGTCTGACCAGCCTTGCTCCTCCAGCCTCATTTTCTCTAATAATCCAGAGGTTTTGATTGTCTCTCTTGGTCCCTTGGCCAGAGTCCCTAATCTAATTTCCATTAGTGACCTTGTTCTGCTTCTGGCCATGTCTGCCCCTTTTCCTGAAGGATGGCTAGAGATGCCTTCTCACTGCTGGCCCTGGTCGGACACCAGGCTCTCTGCTGCCTTCATATATTTACCTCCAACTTCTCTTCTTCACCTCGGCTCTCCTATGGCTGCAGAAATTGTTGATCTGGAATGAAGCGCTGGCTCCACCCCTCACTAACAGTGAGCCCTTGTCTGAGTTGCTTAACTCCATTGAGCCATTAAGTACCACAGGACTTCATCATTGACTATAATGTCTGTTTTATTCAGTCACCTCCAGACAAGATTGAAGGTGAAGTTCAGCTCAGCCACTCTCCTTTCCCATCTCAACAAAAGCCTGTTTTCAGCATTGTCTTCATGCTCTGCTGCCCGTGGCATTCCATCTCGCTGTCTCCCAGACGTGGCTTACCGAAGGATGAAAACCCTGGCTTCTACTGCACTCTTCTCTGCTCCATTATCCCTTCCACATTTATATATGCCGCTAATGTTTTATCACCTCCAAGACTTTCTGGGTTTGAAAAGCCTTGCTGGAGTGGTTTTTTACTGTTATATCACATGCCATCCACATGGACATTTGAAGTCCCCAAATTGAACTTACTCTGACACTTTTGACTTCTCCTCATCAGCATTTAGTCAATAATAATCCACTGTGTCTGTCAAGATTGCATGCAATGGAATTTAACAGGGGCCCATCCACAGTGGATTAGCTAAATTGAGTTTTCTTTTCCTCAGTAACAGGTTTAAGAGTGAGCTATCAGAAGCAAGTGAGTGTTGGTCTGAGTCACCAATGACTTAAAGTTCCTTCCAGCTTCTTTCTCTTCCATACTTTTAGCATGTACTATGTTTCTTAACAATCACAAAATGGGAAGAAATGGGGAGAACCATGAACTAAAGACACATATCAGTTGGATCTGTCCTTTTTTTTTCTTTTTAATTAGGAAGACAGTAGCTTTTTCAGAAGATGTCCTTCACCAATGGCCCAGTGCTTTTTGTGTATATTTCATTGGCCAGAACTATATCACTTGATATTCTCCAACTTCAAAGAATAAAAGAGTTAATTTAACTCCTTGTTTTTCCCCCTAAAATTGGAGAAAATTCATTATATCGTAGGGAAACTTGACATGTTTGTCCCAATCCATTACGTATTTTATTTCCTAAATATTTCTTTGCTTCATTACTTCCCCTCCTCTCCTTTCTCTTTACTACTTGACCGGATGATTACAATTGCCTAGAAAGTGATCCCTCTCTATTTCACCTTTACCCTTTTAAAATTTATTTTCCACCTGTAGCAATTTTTCTAAAATGGAGATTCAACATGCCAGTCCCTGTGTCATCTCTGCAGTAGCTCCTTATCACTGACAAAATTCATACTCCCGAGGATGCCACCCAAAGGCCCCCATATTCTGGCTCCATCCATTTTTTTATTGTCACCTCCTGTATATCCTATTCCCTGCCCTGGGCTTCCCATTCATTTACCCAGAAAGGCTGGAAATCCTTGCCTTATCAAGCTCTTTCACACCTCTTTTTAAAAGTAATGTCCTCTCCTGCTTTCCTCTTGTTTTCCATTCTTCCAAGGGCATCACCTTTCCCTGAGCCATTTCTATCAACATCATCATTGGCAAGGAGCATATTTTATGTGTAGGAAAAGCTCCATAATTTGTAGGGCCCAATGCAAAATGTGGGGCCCCTTGTTCAAAAATTAAGAATTTTAAGATAGTAACAGCAGAAATTAAACCATACAAGGGCCCTGCTCAGTGTGCGGTCCTGTGGGACTGCACAGATCCCATGCTTCTGAAGCTGGCCCTACTCCTGTGGCCCATGCACCTCATCTTTCTTGTGTTGGCCTGTCTTTCCCACCAGACTGTAAGCCTCTTGAGGACAGTTACTGTGTCACGATCATCCCTGTATTACAGTGGCACATGCATGTAGGAAACAGAATACACTGGATTTTGTTTTACTTTCATTAAATAAGCAACAAAACGTTTTCAAAGAACTGGTCCAGTGGGCTTCCCACCCACTGCTCCATGACTTAAGGTAAAGCTAATTAAAGGTCAGGAATGAGAATCAGCTCTTTGAACAGAAGCTCCTGCCTGTTGGACATTTTCCAGTAGTTTTGCATTGGTCGGGCTCCCTAAACTCAGGTGGGGGACTTCCGCACCTTCTTTAGGCTGTTTTTGTTTGTTTGTTTGTTTGTTTTTGACAGTGTAACCATTGAGCAAGAACTCCTAGGAAAAAAAATAGATCATGAAAACAGTGCAAATTGTAGGAATTAAACACGCTGGTAACAGCAGGACTATGACAGGCAAGAAAGGAGGAGACTTGTAGGAATGTGTGCCCAGGCTCCCTGCAGCTGCAGACTGGGCGCTTGTTTGGGTGTTTTCCTGTGTGACTTTATGTGAGGAGCACTGACCCTGCATGATAGGCCTATGTTTGTGTCCTGAATCCATTGCTCACTAGCATGCTGATCCTGAGAAAACTGCCAAGCTTTCTCAGCTTCCTAGATTCCTAATGTATAAAATCAAGACAATGATACTGTAAGTGAAATGATTATATTAATAAAACAAGCTAAGCTGCATAGCGTTACCCAGAATATAGAAAGCACATAGTGAGTGTTCTCCATTCTATGTATTTTGGTTACACACTCAAACTACAAGTTACCTGAGTTCAAACAACATTCTTCCATATATTTTCCAACTCCCATTTGCTGGAAATTCTAACTGTACATCTTCTTTTAATGTGGCTTACGAGTGTCTGTCCCTGTCTTGATCTGCGTCCCCCATGTTCACACGAGTGAGAAAGGTCAGTAAGAATGTCCCGGGTTTAAAGATAGAGACTTCGTCTTCCCATTTAAAAACTGTGCATTGGGGCAAGCAGTTGAATGCCACTGACCCTCAGTTTTCTCATAAATTTTAGCACAGATTGTTTGAGTTATTGTGAAGGTTTAATAAAATAATGCTTATAAGCCCAAATACAATGAAGTACCTTGCCAATAGTAAGTGCTTAATGATAACTAGCTTTATTCTGTTACTCTAGCACCCAGGTAATCCTGCACTAGAATGGCTGCTAAGAGGAGTGAATTCTAGTCCCTTCCAGTTCATCTCTGTGTGACATTGGGAAAGTTGTCCTCCATCTCCAGGCTTGTGGGAGGAACTAGACCCTGCATAAAACGCTTGCCCCACAGCAGTCCTAATACACCAGCTAACATTTAAGTATCGAAATAACCGTAGGTACTATTATGATTTGATTTGTTTCATGGACAAGGAAAATAGACTTAGGGAGATAGAATAAGATACACAGAGTGAGGAAATGATAAAGCTGAGTGTCTACCCAAGCCTTTGGCTTCCACAACCCTTGCTCTTCAACTATGCGTATCGATATCCAAGCAGTTGCCCTATGAAAAGATCCTTTGGTCTGCAACCTTTCACTTCTTTTTCTCAGTGTTTCAACACCTGTCTATTATTAGCCAGAGCTTCTGGAATCAACTAATGGTTCCCTGAACCCTCAGCAAACATAACCATTACTCTTTTTTCTACAGAAATAAAAAGAAGAGTAGGCATAGCTATTGAAGAGAAGGCTTGTCCTTCTGTCTGGGAATGAAATCTACCTCTGTTCTCTTTCCAAACAGTTTGGCTGTGTAGTAGCACTTCATCACTACCAGGAGCCTTTGCCCACCCTTTGTGGCACTGAAGCTGAAGGCGCAAGTATCCTGTTGCCAGCCTATAGAGGGTCTGGAGGGCCGATTACTAGTCATTGCAGAGGGAATAGGAAGAGCATCTATAACTTTTGCCTGCTGGGCATCCATTTTCCTCTTTCTCTGGACACAGCACTTTGGTTTACTTTTGAAGAAACACTCCCCTCGACTCTTAGTTTATGTGACTTAATTAGAACTGACCACATACGCTGACTCTGGGCATAGGCACATGACCTGGTTTATTACTCTCAGAGCCAGTCCTGGGATTTTTTTATAAAACTAGTGAGGACTAAGATTTTCTTTCCTTGAGTGAGAAACTTCTCTCTCCCATGGGGTCCTTAGCTGTTAGCATGTATGCTTGAGATCGCTGTCCTGTCCACCTGCCCAAGAATGAAGAATATTAGAGGAAAGCAAAGTTGAAGGCTTAGAAAGGGACACATTCCTGGTGTTAGAGTGCATGAACTCAATCAACTGCCTACAGCCAGCACTTCTATGAGCCAACCCATCTACCCCCAGCTTTTGTTTAAACCAAACGCTTTTTTTGTTTGTTTATATGGCGTTTTTATCATTAACAATCCAAAGATGGCTATTGTACAATGAAAGGAATGGGTACAAAGCTTAAGATGAGCAAGAAAGGACACAATTCTTTTTTCTAAATGCCCTTCTAAACATAAGGTACCCCTGAATCCAGCAGTTATTCTCTCTCAACTTGCGGTAGGCAGGACTTTGGCAGAAGGAACTTTACAGATGTAGTTAAATCAAAGAACATGAAATGGGAGATTATCCTGGATTATTCTGTAGATCCAAAATAATCATAAGAGTTCTCATAAGGGGGATGCATGGGAGTCAAAGAAAAAGATGTGATGACTGAAGCAGAGGTTAGAGGTATGAGACTGCTGGCTTTGAATACAGAATAAGGAAGCTGGGCAGACTTTAGAAATTAGATGGAGTCAGGAAGTGACGTCTCCCCTAGAGTACGCAGAAAGAAATGCTGCCCTGTGGACACCTTGATTTTAGCCCAGTGAAACCCATTTTGAACTTCTAAACTACTATGATAATTATAGTAGCACTAGGAATCTAATATACTTAATGCTTATCTTTCAAATAATGTGAGCAATGATTACCAATTATGAAAGACTGATCATGTGCCCAAAAATGTTTAGGGTTTTTTTGTTTGTTTGTTTGTTTGTTTTTTACGTAATTTATCTTGTATCCCCATAATAGCTCTGAAAATGATAAGGATAGTCTACTGACAGCACCTGCTACAACCTGGTCTGCCTGTGACACAATGCCAAGTTTACATCACTCAGTGTGTCCATTTTTTTTGTTTGTTTTGAGTTGCAAGTAGTATGGAAAAATAGAACAGACTTTGGAGACTTTATCTTATGTAATAAGAATTTTGAACATCAAGATTTTCCAGGGTTTATTAAATCAATAGCCCAATGATCTCATCGAAGGCTCATGCTGGTTTTGTCCTGGGCTGTCTCTTCATGATTTTAAATCCACATCAGGTTTAACCACTACCACTTCCCTCAGCCCCAGAGGCAGAAATAAAAAGCTTCTCTTCATCCATGCATTTTAATTTCAAGAGCAAAATCTCTTTTCCCTAATTTCTTCCACCTAAAATTTTTTTTTGCATAGTTTTAATTTACATTGATTTTTCAAGGAAGTGCCACTACCTTTTATATTGAACTAAAAGTATACTTAGGGTCTCCAGAACTTTACTAAGATTCCATCATCATTTTTGAAAAATACTGTCATCGATGGCAATGATGCTCATGAAATTTGAGTTGCCAATATAATATATCTGTATTAGTTTGCATTCATATCTGTTGCAGTCACTGTGAATCTTTGCATAGATATGAACGAATAGCTACTTTATTATATATTCAATGTGGTTATACCTGGGAAGTAGTTGTGTACTGAAATACATAATATTTTATTATAAATTACTTTTATTTCTTTCCTTATATTACTGTCAAGACTCTCTATATTTTATATAATATTAAATGAAATACATATTTTTATATCTACATTTATTTGTGAGATGTAGATTATAATATGTCTTTTATTTCAGGGTAATTAATAAAGGAGGCAGTATAATGTATTTATTAGAAAAGGAGAAGCTTTCTTAAAATTAAGAGTGATTGCCATAACTCTTCATACAGTTTACCATTTCAAGAATATATTAGATTTATTAACATCTCTGGGACTTTATAGAAATGTTCCTTCTGTCTAGACAATTCTTTCCTGCTTGTCTGCATGAGAAACTTCTTATTCACCTACTGAGAAGTATAGAATCCTTTTTTTTTTTTTTTTTTTGACAACTCTTTTTTCTAACATAACTATCTATTTACATCATTAGGACTCATTATATGCCATTATGATAATGTTTGAGTGTCTACCTCTGTATTAATTACCTATGGTTGTTGTAAAAAAAAATCAAACCCTTTGTGGCTTAAAAACACACATTGTTCTGTGGTTCAGAAGTTTGATATGGGTTTCACTGAGTTAAAATCAAGGTCTTAACAGCATTTGTATTTGTTTCTGGAGGATCTAGGGGAGAATCTGTTTCCTTGCCTTTCTCCAAAGTTCTACTTTCCACAAAACACTGGAACATTCCACAAAACAGTAGAATGCAAACAAAATTCATCCAAGTTCTTTGCTACTGAGTTTACCTTTTGTCCAATTTCCAATAACATTCCTTATTTCCATCTGAGACCTCACTAGAGTGGCCTACATTGCCCAACATTTCCTACTCACATTCTGTTTGTCATTAAATTACATATTATCTAAGAAGATGGAAGCTAGCCACTTTTAAAGCATCCATTTCTAGTCTGTATCTCAAAATTGCTCTAGCCTCTACTCATTGCCCAGATCAAAAGCCGCTTCCACATCGTTAGGTATTTGTTACAGCAGCACCCTGTTTCTTAGTACCAAAGTATGTCTTCCTCAGCTCAGGCTGCCATAACAGTGCCACAGGCTACTTGGCTTAAACAGTGGACATTTATTTTCTTACAGTTCTGGAGACTAGGTGCCATCAAATTCAGTTACTGATGAGAACTTTCTTCTTGGCATATAGACAGCCACTTTATTGTTGTGTGTACTTGTGGGGTGGGGTAGAGAGAGAGTTCTTCTCTCTTCCTATTCTTATAAGCCATTAATCCCATCATAAAAGTCTCACCCTCAAGACCTAATCTAACCCTAATTACTCCTAGTCTCTATTTCCAAATACTATCAATTGGATATTAGAGTGTCAACATATGAGTTTAGGGAGGGCACAAATGTTCAGTCCCTAACACATAGCATCTGATAAAGCAAGCATAGAAAAATGTTAATTGTAGAATTTTAGTGGCAGAAATATGGATGTTCACAGTAAATTTTTTCAACTTTTCTGTATGTTTGAAAATTCTAATAAGATGTTGGGAAAATGTTAATCCAGGCCTTAGCGTAGCAAACTACCTCTATAAATTAATTGTTGAAAGACAGGTAAATTTAGTGGAAATCTGCTTGCCAATTAGCTATGAGGTTAAGACAGAGATCAAGACAATCTGGCCTTTCCGTGGTTCTGATGCACTCATCCTTTTCTGAAAAGTATTATGCAATATGATCAACACTCCATTTGGAGGTTCTTGAGTGGTGAATGAGTGGTCGCTGCAACAAGCTTGGGGATTAGAAGCCTGTGCAGCTAGTTCCAGCAATTCGAACCATTGCTGAACGTGGGCTGTAAAGCAGCAGGTGTCTGGTCTGAAGAAGTCTTCCGGGAACCCTCAGGTTACTGTGTATTACAGATGATGGATTTTATCCAGTTATGTATATGGTACTCAGATGGAAAGAGAATGAGTGGGAGGTTAGTTCAGTGATCTTCAAGTCCAATAACAAATATTAAGTTATATGGTTTGTTTTTTACCTTGTTTAAGAAACAAAAGATACTTTTAGACAGGGAATAATTCAGTAATTACTTCATTTAGTCATTCAACAAATATTGTCTGAGCACCTACTATGGGCCAGGCCCCGGGTTAGGAACTGTGAAATACGTAGACATAAATCAAGGATCCGCGTTGGTGTGCGTCACCCACTCTAGTCACTAGGGCAATATCTGGCCTAAAGCCGTCCTTTACTCCTTACCTTCTCAGGTAGAGGAGTTATTTTGGTTCAGGAACAAAGCAGATTTTTTTCTTAAGGATGAACAATGGAACAACCATAGGAAGTAGTGCACTTTCTGACAGATGTGGAGTTAAACTTGAATCCACTTTGTGACTCATCCTCCACTCTCTTAGATGAAGGTCATGGTAAGATGATGTTTGGAAGTGCCGTCTTATGAACTGCCAGTGTCCTTGGAAGGACAAATGTAATAAGGGGAGTCCCAGCCAGCGGAAATGCCTTAAGTGGATTTAGTTATGTTCCAGATTAAAGTGGGGAGATGGAAAAAGGAATTAAAAATCCTTCAGTTATTTAACCTAGCATTGCCCAGTAGAAGACCACCTAAGGACTGAGGCTGAGAATGATACTAATAATAAAAAGAGAAAATTTTTCTTTATACAGGTTTATATTCCTGAGACCAAATTATAGTCTCTGTAGAGATAAACGTCTCATCAAGACTGAGAGTCAAATCTCTACCCATCTTTTCTCAGGAGATATATTTTAAACTTAGCTCAAGTAGTTTAGTTTTAAAAGGAGAAATAAGATATGTATTTTTACATAATGACTGATCATGCAGATTACCTCTTATTATAATAGTAAATATTATTTTATATTTCTGTCTCCTTTATTCATTTTTGAACCATTAAGATCAGGAACTATTATTTATTCATCTTTCTATTCCAAGTACCTAGTACAGTGTCTCATGATTGCTTAATAAATATTTTGAATAAATTATAGAAATAATTAGTAGGTTGTTTTTATGGACTGAATAACACATTCAGTTCATAAATTCATATATTGTCCCCCTAAATTCATATTGCAGACCTAATCCCCAGTACAGCTATATTTGGACATAGGACCTCTAAGGTAGTAATTAAGGTTAGATGAGGCCATAAGGATGGGACCCTGATGCAATAGGACTAGTGTCTTTATGACAAGAGACATCAGAGAGCTTGTCCTCTCTGTATGTACTCAGAGGAAGGGATCATGTGAAGGCATAGTGAGGAGGCTGCTCTCTGCAAAGCAGGAAGAGAGCTCTCACCAGAAACTGAACCAGCCAGAACCCGATTTTTGATTTCCAGCTTCTGCAACTGTGAGAAAATAAATTTCTGCTGTTTAAGGCATTCATTCTATTGTATTTTGTTATGTCACCCTGAGCAGACCAATACCAAACTATCAAAGTGCAGACGTTATAGCATTTAAAACAATAAAGATGTCAGTTCTAGCTGAGGGAAGGTGGATTATGTTAATGAGGATATGGCATGGAAAAGCCATGAAACATAAAAGATGCTATTTTTAGTAAGGGGGAACATCATGAACACAAGAAGTGAGAGGGGAAGGATAGGAAATCAGATCACAAATAAGAGATGACCTGTTGGAAAATGGGGTTTGAGAATTTCAATATAATTTAATGTCCAGCTAAGGACTTTGAGTTTATTTTCATCAGAACAATCAATGTTTGAGCATGATAGTAATGTGGTCAGAGCAATGCTCTGAGAGGAATGATTTCTGTGTTCAGGTTTCCTGTCTGAGGGTGACTGATACCAGGCATGACTTTATCCATGCTCCCAACAGGATAACCCTATCTTGTATATAATACATCAGCCCCTAAATTCATATGTGGTACTCACATGATTATAGGAGAGTCATTGCTTGCATTACTACTAATACAAAGGTTAGTTTGGGGCCAGCTCTTAATCAAAGCAACTTATCTTATCCATCCAGGGTCAGAAGGAATCCACTGCAGAGGGAACCGGTAGCTCAGGAACTGCCTTAAATTCACCACTGGATTTATTTTCAATTCCTTTGTAATCTCTTCCTTAGAGCAGTAAATTCTTAGCTCACAGGGCTTTGAATTTAATTCCAGTATTTAGATTGTGAGAGCTTTTAATACCTGTGGACTTGGCAGTTGCAGGGAGTAAAATGCATCCCCATTAATCAGAACTAGACTGAGTCATGTTACACAAACCATAGATTTCTACAAGAAAATTAAAAGGCAATATCATTTAACTTCTGCTAAATGTTTTATTATGATTCAGGGAGAGAATCAGGACACTCTATATTGTGTCCAGTGATGCTGCCAAAAATATATCACCCTGAGACACGACAAATGAATGTATAAATAGGAATTGCTCAGAAGGGGTTAGTCATAAATCACGGAATAAGCCAGATCCCAGGCTTCTTTTTTTTGTTACTTAAAATTTGAAATGTTATTGGTAACTTCTAGAAAAACAATTTGGTTTTTGTACAGTACATTAGCAATCTGTGGGAAGTAGGGAAGTATAATTTCCCTTGGTGAAATCAAAGGCAAGATATAAAATTTTCTGGTGACTCTAGGAACATATAAACTACTTTGAAAAATGAAATGGAGTTTGTTAAAGAATAGCAGTGGTGTGGTTTCTAGAATCGTGAGTTTTCATCTTGAACATTTAGAAATCTGGAGTATGATGGGCTGGCTTTGGGTCAAAAATGCACTATAATAAATTGAATTGAGGTAGCAACAATTGAGACTCTTCTGTTGGGATTGTGTAATTCCTCCATAGTATTTCTAGAACACCTTCATATTTTAAAAGAAACTGCTTTATGATGTCCTGAGTTATAGTCCAAACAATTTTATTTCACTAAAGAGAAAAAAAAAAGTTCCTGTTTGTTTTAAAGATATTAAAGTGGAAACTGGGGAATTATGGCTAAAAGACTCTAAGACCAAAATAGATACAAAGTGCTAAGGATTTTGATAACACTACAGATGCTGTTAATGCTAAATATTTAAAATTTTCTTTACATATAATACTCTTATTATACCAGTTACCTTTTTGGTTAAAAGTATTACATTTCCTTTTGCTTAAGAACACAGTGGTTTAGATTACTACTTTTGTTTTCATAAAACCTATAAAGAAGTTTGGAGAGTAATGTTTGTTCAATCATCAATCCCAATACATAATCCCTTAGAAGACGCAATAGTTGAGAAGGGTAGAGACTGACTTTGATTCCCTAGGTACTATAACTTTCCAATGGTCCAATTTTAAATTCCTTTTTGATATGTAAGAAACTACTCTAAAACCTAGTGTCTTAAAATACTCATTAGTTCACAATTCTGTGAGGGTGACCAATTGGTCTGGGCTCAGGTGGGTGGTTCTTTTGCAGGTCCTATCAAGGCTCATTCATATTATTGTAGTCAGCATGTTGGTCTCAGATGGCCTAACTCACATATCTTGAGTTTGGCTGGGGTAACAGAGGCAAATGGACCACATGTTTTCAACATCTGGTAAGCTAGTCCTGGCTTCTTTCTATGATGGCCAAATGCCAAAAACAGCAAAAGAGGGTACATACCAGTATGCAAGCACATTTCAAGCTTTCGTTTACCATGTTTGCTAATGTCCTATTGGCCAAAGCAACTCACATGGCCAAGCCTAGATGCAGGGAGTGGAAAAATGAACTCCAAACACAATGTTGTTTGGCTTTCCTCCTTACAGATTTTCTGAAAATATTAGGAATTTTAACTCTTTTTTTTCTGGAAGGAAGGAGCTGCATAATATTGTGTGTGTGGGAGGGGGGCAGAGGGGTGGTGTATGTTTTGGTCAATCTATCATATCCAACTTTTTCTTTAATGATATTCCAGTGATGGATACATGTCCTGTCTCTACTACTTATTAGTTACATGACATTGGGAAATTTCCTTAGCTTCTTCATTTCCCAGTTTCCTCCTTGCTGCATAGGTTTATTTTGAGAATTGAATGAGTTAACAATTATAAGTCTTGGGAAAATGCCTGGAACACAGTGTGTACTTAATGAGTATTAGTTATTACCAATTTTGGTCCTGTACTTTGCATTAGTTTCCTATTGCTGCTTTAACACATCATTACCAACTTAGTGACTTAAAACAACATAAATTTATTATCTTACAGCTCTTGAGGTTACTAGGTGACTTCTATGTTTCACTGGGCTGAAACTAACATGTCAACAGAACTGTGTTAATATGTTTCCTTGTCTTTTTTCAGCTTCTAGAGGTTGTATATATTCTTTGGCTCTTGGGGCTTTCTTTCATCTTCAAAGCCTTTCATGGCCAGTAGAGTCTTTCATTATACAACTCTGACCTATCACATATTCTTCTCTGATGAACTCTCCTGCTATACTCTCTGACTTGTAAGGACCTTTATTATTATATTGGGTCGACTTGGATAATTCTGTATAATTTCCCCATCCCAAGACCCTTAGTTTAATCATATCTGCAAAGTCCTTTTCCCCCTGTAAGTTAACATATCCACAGGTTCCATGTATGAGAACATGGACTTCTTTGGGGGACTATTATTCTATTTCAAAAATACTTCATCCTAGGACTTGGATCATTTATCCAAAAGAAACATTTTGGGAAGGCTATGCTTAGCAATGACTATTTAGGAAATTGTTCTGTAACAGTGAAGAAATTCTGTCCTCTACAATATTGAGAATCTCTCTTTTCACTCTAAATTGCCAGGAGGAAAAATAGATAAGTAATGAGAAAAAAATGGTTATTTACCACCTATCATTTAGAAGAGCGTGATGGAGAAAATACCATATGTTCACCAAATCCCATTTATTTTCCTCTGGCATTCAGCTGTATCATAGTTCCATTCCTATTCCCTCTAGGTATGATCATAAGACAAATTCTCACCAGCAAAATGGCAGTGATCATTGTCACATCTGAGATGAGGCAGTTAAGAGCAGCTGTGTCTTCCTCATGGTAATTTCCTTGTTGGGTGGCTGCAAAAGGGAGTTTATGAGAGAACTCTGAGGGCCTATGGATGGTCAACACACAAGATAGAAGGATCCTGGGTACCTGAGCATGTGGTTCACAGCCCCCCCTTCCTGTTAAGTTTGCTTCCTTCAGCGTACCGTGAATAATACCAGCAGTTACCCAAACACTGGTCTGCAGAAAGACTCTTGATCCTCAACCCTGCACCCTTAGTAAATGGGGATATAGGTTGTGCTCCCTTTTGACCTCATTTATTTCATTCTCACTCCTGGACTGCAAGCAGAAACTTTAGAGAGTTTGCAAGGCTATAATATAATTTAGATTAGGCATTACTAAAAAAGGGTAGTGTCTGTTGACCTTATCATGTTACTAGCTAGAATAATTTTTACAGCATTTCAGAATTTAAAGAGTTCCAAGGTCTTCTAATAATCATTTCATTTCATCTTAGGCCCATAGAGTTTCAGTGACTTTCTAAAATTTTCTAGTGAAATTCAGCAATGGAACTAGGACTTGAATCAATGCAGCACTGAGGTCAGCACTCAGTATAGTGCCTGGTGTACCAGAGAATCTGTGAGTTGTTTTTAAAAAAATGAACGGATGAATGATGTACTCATACTTCAGTGTCCAGCTCAATGTCACCTTCTATATGGAGCCTTTCTTAAAAGCCCTCATTTCAAAATAACCTCCCCCGTTCCATCTCTTCCTAAAATAGAGTATTGATCCTTTATATAGCATTTAATAAAATCTGCCTGAAATGTTAATTTGCATACATCTATCTAACCCTCAGTGACAAATAGATTTTATTTTATGTGCCAAATTAGATTGGTGGTGATGCTTGGATCACAATATTGAAATGGAGTATGAGATCTTGTCCAGCTCCGTATCATAAATGATTAGTAATCTCTGTCATGGGAAAAGGATTAGAAAATAATGGAACATGTGTCATATGTTTATCAATCCTACTCTATTCTTTATTAGAATAAAAATTTCTTTCAAACAGAGGAACATTGGCTTGTTCTTTGTATCCTATACAGTGCTCAGTATCTTGTATATAATAAAAATGCTTAATAAATATTTGTTGAATTAAATGGAAATGAAATTTACACAATACTGGATCTATAGGTCTCTTAAAACCTAAACCTTCCATATACCTCTCCTCCACTTATTTTTCTTCTTCCCATGTATTTCAAGGTTTTTTTGTTTTTTGGTTTTTGTTTTTGTTTTGAGAAGCACTCTTGAGTTTCTGTGCTTTGTTTACACTTAACGAATCTCTTGGAAATATTAATTAACTTTCTCTTTTCTAGTCTTTATATCACATAAGAGTATTCAAACTAGTTTATCTTTTCTACAAGCACATAATAGAATTAGGAACCTGAAGGAATGAATACCAGTGTACCTCTAGGAACTTTGCCTGCCAAACAAATTTATTTTAAGCTGTATCTTAAAAAAGAGAGAAAAGGAAAAGGAAAGAAAGGAAGTGGTAGATATGAGACAGAGAAGATGAAGATACCAAGTAATGTTGCCTTAGACACAAAGAAATATTTCAAAAAACAACAAAATCTGAGGTTCCAGCCAAATATACTATCTATATTTGAAAATCAGAAGAGATAGGTTTATGCCTTGGTATCCAATTTATATGCTCTCTTGGGGAAAATGCAAATTATTGGTCAGGATGTTCTCTTTAAATAATTACATTAGGAAAGGAACTTACTTGAAGGCCCAGGGCTGTGGGGGAAACACACTTGAATGATATAAAGTATATACTGACTTTCCACTTAAAAGCAAGAGTATAGGAGAAGCTGGAATGCATTATCTGGGGTGTTCAAGAATTTAAATGGTGCTTAAGCACTGAGTTTCAACTCTTATATAGCCGCCTTTGAAGGTTAACTCCATACGCCCATTTTTGTAATCCAAATTTAGTCCTCAGGGCATTTGAGAAAATGACACTGTTGCTTTAGTTTTCCATTTACAAGGGCCTATTGAACACCCTCCCCACCAGATGTCCCAGGGGCTACTCAAACTCACCCTGCAGAGCGCTGAACTCATCCCTACCAGAAATCAATTCTTCTCTATTCTTGTGTTCCCACTTCTGAAGAGGTTTCCGAGCTCTAAATTATTCAGGCACAAAGCTTAAGGTTTTCCATTGGCTGTTTCTTTTTGGAGTTAGCCTTACAAATATTATTATTATATATATTTTTCAACCCTCTGAGGTATAATTGACAAAACAGTAAAATTTAAAGCATACATCGTGTCTCTTCTTTCTCCTTCACCTAACACACTCTTTTAGAAGCTCCGGAAATCTTGTTCATCCTACCTACAAGGCATGAAAGCAGGATCTCTGAAACTGGTCAGACTAAAATTCCAGACCCAGTTTTGCCATTTAATAAGTGTATGACTTGTGTAAGGCACTCACCTCTCTAAGCCCTAGTTTTTGAATCTATAAAGTGAAAATACCTCATAGATTGGTTATCCAGGTTTTCAATGATTTAATGAATGTATACCCCAAATATAAATGATAATTGCTGCCATTATATATATCTCTATTATTGATATTGCCACCACCATCTTTCCTGTCCCCTCTTTCCAAATCGCCACTAATTTCATTTGGGACCTCGTGACCTCTTACACAGAATCTTTGCACTGTGCTCTCCTCTGGCCTCTCTGCCCCAAGGCCGTTGTTCCAATGGATCTTTAATATCGTTTTTGCTCTTACCTTGTTGGCGTTTAGTTCTGACCACCTCTTCTTCCATTCAAAAAGCTTCTGTGCCTCTTCACTCTCCTGTCTCCTGTACCTCAGATTATAAGAGTCCCAAAAAAGTAGGAAAGAGCATTACACAGAAAACTGTACTTCTTTGCACTTGATACTGCCTCAGCAACTCCCACTGAGACCTCAACTCCTTTGAAAAATAAAAATCAGAGTTATATTCAAGGTCAAATCTCAGCCCTCTGAAAGGAAGAGACATGAGTCAAAGCCCTCCTACAAGGAGCAGAAGGGGTGTGTGTGTGTGTGTGTTGGGGAATGGTAATAATAAATTGCCTATTAAAAAATAGTCTGTCTTTCTTTGATATACATTTTCTATCCATTGGTCCTATGAGATCCCAAGGGTCAAGGCAGAATAAATGTGTTAAATCTCAGGCGAGAGCCAAAAATGTCTTTGAACCTCACATATTCAGCCTGAGTTTCTAGAGCAGGTGTTGTAGGTCAAATCCCTATGTAATAAACACTTTGAATTTCGCTAGGCTATACTGGACCTAATGCATCTCCTTCAGGTATCTTCATTGCTGGAAGGAACTAGCTGAGAATTAACGGTTTTGGAGTCTGAGTCAGGTGGCTTTCTGATTGATCACAGGCAACAAAGGCATTTTAGAGCACTTCCTCTCTGTCAGCTTCAGCACATGGCCTGGGATATAAAGATAAGTAAGGGTCAGTTTTTGCGTCCTTGAAGCATTAAAACTTGAGAGAGACATAAATAATAAAGATAAAGCATGAAGAGCGCTGTAAGAGAGGAACATATAAATTTCTATGGAAACATAAATGAGAAAGTAATTAATTCTGCCTATGAGGAAGGTTGTAATTTCCAAGAAACTTAATCAGAATGCATGAAGACAGGAGAGTGAAAATTCAAAAGAGTGTCTAAGAACATGGAGAATGCCTGTGTTAGGGGGTGAGAGAAGTTAGCTAAAAATTAGGCATAAGTTAACTGAGCAAATTGGTATGCATTGCATGTGAGTTTCTACCTTATTCTAATGCATCGTTTAGGCCATCTGCCTAAGATAACCTTGCTATTAATTGTGGGAGTCTTGGACCCTTTTTATGTAGGAAGCATTGTGGCCAAATTGACATCTTAGAAAGATAAAATTAGTGGCACAGTGGGAATCAACTGTGAGAACACTTGAAGGTTTTTGTACTAACCTAGATGAGATGATGATGAAGGCCGAAAAGGGAAGTAATGGTGGGTAGCAAGAAGAGGAAGGATGTGAAAAAAGTTTCAGTGGTATCACTGCAAAGAGTCGATAACTGATTGGCTGAGAGAAGGATCATGAACAGCTCGGAGATTTTTAATATAGACAGTTGGGTTGGATGGTTGGAGATGATATAAACTGCATAGAAACAGCAGATAAATAAGCAAAGATAGGAAGAAAGATGATGGTTTGCGAATATTGAATCCGATGAGCTTTTGTGTATCTTATCAGAAATGCTGTGTGGGCAGGAGGGAATGGGAAATATGAAAACAGGTTAGGACTTGGAATGTAGACTTAACATAAAGGTGATTCACATAAAGGAAAGCTTTGAATGAATGGGGGTGGTGGAGTTCAGCTGAGGGAGTATTTAGAGTGCAAAAAGAAACAAGTTTGAAACAAGTTTGCGAAACTTGGTCTTTCAAGGATGGCACTCTTTGTATTCTTCCTTCAGCCTAGAATTCTACTCCTGGCTTAGCATGTTTCCCAATCGAATTGAATACATTTTGAATTTCATGCACTATTTTGTTTTACGAAAGGTTATAGCTATTTTGTAAAAGTTCTGTAAAAAGCCTATTTTCCTGTCCCCTATGAAAAGGCTGGTAAACTCCTATGTGGTAGGTTTGGAACAGGACATAAGTTCACCCACATTCTCACACAGACATAATTTAAATAGGACGTATCCAGAGGCCACACCATTACAAACATGCAAATGGTGCCAGGTACAAAGTGCATAGTGTGAACACACAAACAGCAATTCATTGGTTTGCTGCACATGAAATACTGTCATCAGGCAGCACTGCCAACTGCTCAGAGGTAACTTTTCCACCAACCCACTCAATACTGGAGAACAATAGAAATGCAGGCAATTGTTGGGGTGGTTTTCCTTAGACAAAAGACTAATTCTTAGGCAGCCAAAGGGAGGGGATGCCCTCCAGAAAAATGGCTGAGACTTGAGCTGGCCCCTTTTACCAGCTCTCCAAAATCCCCATGTGCCTTTGGGGATTTCGAAGAGATGGCAGTCTTCACAAGCGAGAACAGGCGGCTCCTTTAGGAGGGGAGGCATCTTCTGAAAATTTCAAGTCAATAAAAACTTGATAATATTCATAACATCTCATTATAAACATCTCCCAAAAGGCCAAAATACGCCCATGTCACTGTGGCACCAGGCCTTAACCCTGCACTCTAAAATGTGTTATCATTTGGGGGTCTGAGAGAAACTGGTGCTCATTTGCAAACGGATGGGATATTTTGAAAAACAGCCAAATACTGAATCCAAAGCAAACAAACATCCTCTCCTACCTAATGGCACCAGAGGTAGGGGAGCTAAGCAGTGGTATTATGTGTGCCTCTTGCCAAAAGCCACAGGATTTCTTTCTCATTTATTTTAAATCATCCTTTCCAAATTCACCTCAGAGTTCCGATTGCCAAAGCCCTTAAGTTCTAGCGGTCTGCTTTCCTTTTCTCACACCCTTCTAAAATATATTGTGGTATTTGATGTAATGCCAAAGATGGACCACTGGGGAAATTTAGAAATGGAGCCACTCAGTAGTTTGTAACCAAAGAAAAGAGTGGAATATATAATTTCAAAAGTGTTGCCTACCCAGACTATTTCATCTGGTTGTTGTGGAATCTCTGTACTTCCAGAGAAATGCATAGAAGTATAAAGAAAAAAGAACAAAGTCATGTCCCAAAATCCCACCCATAATTCCATCATCCTGAAGTAACCATTGTTGCCATTTAGTCATGTTTTCTTACAGTCACTTTAATTTTCGTTTCTAATGTAGTTCAGATCTCCTAGTTATTTCCTTCATATATATTTTCCCAAATATTTAAAGCCACAGAACTTATTATTTATATTGTATTCTCACAACGGTTCTATTTTTATTTTGTAAATGATGTTAGATGAGAGCTAGAGAGGTTAGAAGACTCACTTAATATTACACAGATAATGAATAATCAGGCTGGAATATGAACTTAGTGTCCCTGGATTCATGTTTACAGTTATTTCTCTACAAACATAGCAAAATTGTGTTGCTAGAATTGTTCAGGTTAAACAGCCTTAATTTCAATTGGTATGTTAATGAATAATGCTGCCTGAACAGATTAGTTTCTGCAGGTGTTGAGCTTTGGTAATGAAGCTCTGGCTTCCTTGCCCCCAGACAACTTTGATTCGGAAGAGTATTCCTTTCTTAAAAGGGTTACTCTACCTTGCTTGGATCCCCAATTTCCTACCACTGAGATGGCGAAATGTATTCACTGGTGGATCCTGATGCAAACTGAAAGCAAGATTCATATCTTATCTTGAAAATAGGTATAAATTAGTTATTGGGCTTCATGAAGAGAAGTATGCTGTCTTTGTTTTATGAGCTATAATTTATACAACTTTAATTTTAGATCTTGTTATTTTAATCTGCTAGTATGGTCGACCTGTGTTTGATACTTTAATCTTGGTTGATGTTTGCTGAACACTTGTTTTCCTGGAATTAAAGCAAAATTAAACATGAATTTCAAAACCATAAATAAAATTTACTTATTTTTCAAAAGTAAAAGTGCTTTCTAGATCAAGACAGAATGTCCTGTTCCAAATTCCAGTCAAGTCTACATATTTGTAATTGAGTTATGACTCCGCAATAGCTGAATTTTATGATGGGAAATTCAGAAACCACCTTTTCATATCATATATCATGTACATATTTTTAAGAAAAAAAATGTTAATTACCTCTTTCCTCCCTGGAATGTCATAGGTACACTCATCATCACTCATTAGAATTGTTGAAAACCACTGGTGAGACCATAAGCACTTCCAAACTCTTTTTCCTGTTCTGGCTCAAAGTTTCTCCATTGAAGTTCTCAATATAGCTGAAAATATGCCTTTTATCATTCATCACCTAATTTGTGTCTACTAGAAAAGAGTGTATCTCCTGACAACAAACTCTTTTGGACAGGACACACTGAGAAAGGGAGAGCAAGGTATTTTTTTTTTTTTTACCTACTGGCTTTCCTTTCATTATGAATGTATAAAAAAGGCTAGGAATTATCCCAGAATCACTCGTTCAAATTCTGCTTCAGGTAAAATAAATTACAATAATATCTATGCTTATAACTATTTTGTCTCATTTTTTCAATTTCATTCAAGTTAGCTTTATCATTGAAATATCATGCATAATTTTATATGTAGCACATTACATACATAAAAACAAAGCTAAATTAATTTTTCTAATTAAAAATGATAAATTTTATTGTAGAATGCTTGACGAATATAGAAAAATAAAAATAATGTTATTTATAAAAAATCTAATTTTTAATGTATTTCTATATTCATATGTGTGTGTGCATGTATGTTTAGAATATACTGCACTTATGTACATTTTTGTATCTTGCTTTTTCACATAGCAGTATCATACAAGCATTTTTATATCTTTAAAATGTTGTAAACATAAAATATTCCGTGGTTTAGCAAAACGTAAGAAAACAAACATTGGATTGACAGAGGCCTTGTGTTTTATGTTGCTTAAGTTACTGTCCCTCTCAGGACACAATGTTTAAAAAAATGGATTTGAAGTCAAAACTGTCTTGGATCCTGATCCTGGTTCAGATATTAATCGTCAATGTGTTAGTTATGTGACCTTAGGTTATTAAAGTTCTTTGAGTTTATGAATCCCCTTCATATACAAAATGAAGTTAGTTAATAATACCTATTCGATAGAGGAGTTATGATGATTAAGGAGATGATGCATGTAAAGGGGCTTATTAGGAGTGATGTACAAGACAGATACATAGGCATTACAAAACAGCTTCATAAGTGCTAAGGTAAGATGAGTACAGGGTCTTATGGGACTAGACAAGAGAAGGACCTGATTCAGACAGGAAGGTCACGGGGCAGAGATCAACTCAGGAAAGGCTACCTGATGGACAGTAGGAAGTAGCCAGGAGTAATAATGGAGTTAAGTGTTGTCCAAAAGGCCACAGAGAAGCAAGAAAACAATTTTATGAGGGGAGGACTTAGGAAAAGAGGCATAAGATAATAGGTGCTTAGGGCATGAGTTGAGCGAGGAGAACCACAGGATTAAATAATGTATGGGAATCAAGGCTCCAGATGAGGGCACTGATAGTCATGTATAACCTACTTTATGAAACCATCTTGATCTCTTCTTGTGGCTCCTATAGAAACACAGAAGAAAATTTTTACCTATAGTCTTAAGATCTTAATATAACTACTCTCACATTTTGATATGTTGAGGTTACTTTTCTGCACATGATTGTTTTTATATGATGTGATTATTCTATATATATAATTTAGCATCTTCTCTCAACTTCATGTTCTACTGGAAACATCTTCCTATATTATCGACTCTTTAGAAACATCAATTATAGAGATTTAATCCTTCTGTTTAACTTCTCAGTCTGTTACAATTGTTTCCTAGTGTTAATAATGTTATGGCATCTTTATCATCTTTTTTCATATTTTACCTTAAGTTCATAGGACAGATACTATGGACCAAAATTATTGTGTTAATTAATGGAAAAGAAGATTTTATTCAATTCCTCAGGGTCCTGATTTGCACATGTCATTCCATCTGTGGCTGAAATGGGCCATTTTGTGGACAATTAACTCATTTTGAACCAGCAGTATCTTACCTTCAATGTACTGCACAGCTTTGTTTTTTACCCCAAACACCAGGAGACTAGCAAGTGCTTTATCAGCCTGTGCACATGTGAAACTTAGCAGTGTGGGGGAATGAGCACCCCAATGGCAACCTTTGACCAAAGCTTTGTTTCAGGTTGATATGATAAATGCACCCATACTCTTTGGATAGACAGTTTAGTGTAGAATTTTGTATGTCTCTTGGGAAGCTCTGATAGAATTGATCCTCCATTTCCCACAGTGGTAACCTTGATACTGTGCCTACAGTCTGTTTTATCCTTTTATCTCCCTCTACCTAGCACCTTATTTTTATTCCCTGGAAACATTTCTCTATAAACTATGTTTTAGGGGAAATCCAAGCTAAGGCAAACACTTTTAAGCATTGTAATACATTCATGTTGTAAAATTACTTTCCAAAGAGATAATCATTCCTTAAAACTTTATTCTTATGAAATTTGATTTTTTAGCTTTTCCTGAGGGTGGAACTCCTAAATTAAGACTATACTTTGGTTATATCTGAACAATAAAATCCTACCTTACTCCATCCAAGTACCAATAATAATTTGTCCTTTTCAAGTAAAGTTGCACCTCAGCTCTAAAAACAAGAAGAGCCAGGCCTCTACCAGTAGACAATGGCTACAAAGGGTCTGTTGCCATATGCCCAGAGTCCAACGACTAGAAGAAACAAAGCAGAGTGCCTTTGCAAGCACAAGGTCCCAACAATGTGACCTGCCACCTGCTTTGAATGTCTCAATCTTACATTCCACTCTTGGCTTTGCCTTAGTCCTGAACTCCAGAAACTCACAGAAGGCCCAACACTGTTGTTTGGGCCTTGCTCCTTTGCCACATGGTGCTGATGGTTCAGCGACTACCCCTGAGCAGTATTCTGCTTCTGGCATTCCCAGCATTATTTCATCCACATCTTCCTAAGCTAGGATTTTTGTTCTCTTCTAATTTATGACCCCTTCTGTTATTGCTATTGGTTTGATTAGAATCACACTCATCAATACGAAATATGTTAATTAAGCACCAAGCTGAAAGATTATTATAAAAAGTTTAGAGGATGAAAAGGAGACTAAGATGGAAGAGAGATACGAGTCTGGGTGGAAAGCTGAGGGAGTCCAAGAGTAAAAATTGTTAGATCCTAGGCATGGAGTACCTTTGGTGTACACTTTGTCACTTAGATGTCCAGCTTTCTTCACCAATGCCCACTTGAGCATAAGAAGCACAAGCCCTGTATTTCTATGGATGTCTAAATTGCCATAGTTTAAGAATTTCTGAAGAACAGTTATAAGTTACACACTATACCCTTTACATTTTACTGAATAAAAGGCCATACTTAGTTTAAACATTATTGTACTAGCAAAGATGAATAATCTTAATTTTTTCACTCTTTCATCATTCATTCATTTAAGAGCTGCTCAGGAAAGTATAAAGAGGTCACATTCTTTATAGAGATGCCTCTTATCTGATTACATTTTATTTAACTGCAGGTACATGTCCTTGCTGGGTCCTGACCACCCTGAATTATTCATAGTTAGAATTTAAAACTTTCTTTATCTAGAAATCCAACTCTTGCCTTGCACATATTATATAATCTGTTTGTGTACTTTAGAGATAATGATATTTTTTATTATGCCAATACTACCTGCAGTCCATACCATTCACTGCAGCTTGTGAATATACTTACTTATTCTTTGATTGTTTTCATCTAATTATTTTTTCCAGTGAGTAATGAACTGGAAAAAGAGGGAGTTTCAGTTGTCATTCTGTGCCGGGTAATCTCAAAGCTGCGATGTTCGCTGGTGCCAGTGGAATTCTCACCATCATGAATTCATTTGTTCGACAAATATCCATTGAATATTCCACCAGACAGAATACCACAGTAGAGAAAATAAATGTGGTCCCTGTTCTCATAGAACTTGTGAACAATTCTGGACATATCTAACTCCAAGTTTGAGGGGAATTAATTTAATTATGGTACCAGGTAGAAGTTGGGAGGGGAGTTTGGAACCAGCGTTTAAACTTGGAAATCCAAAAGGAATGCTCATGCTTCTAAATATGTGGACAAATTGTCAAGGGATTGGTAAACTCCAGTGAGTTCAAGGCAGAATATGAAGGTTTCCAGTCACGTTGGGGAGAAAAAAGTTTTTTTCCTGTCTCTGTCTCCTTGGGCAGTCATTTTATCACCCTGTATCTCACTTTGTCTTGAGTATAAAATAAGGAAGATAGTTATTTCACAGACTTTTAAATATTAAATGACTAAATACGTATAAAGCACCCAGAATAGGGAATGGTACTTAACAGGCACTCAGAAATATTAGCTATTGTTATTGTTATTGATGCAACATGGAGGCATGAGAAGTCAATATTTTGGATTTTGAATTCAGGTATGCAGTTTTCACCCATGAGTCTTATTTTGAGGTAACATGATATTGGCTCTGTAGCTCAACTAAAAGGTTAACCAGAGTGACGGGAGACAATGAGAGCCTGAGAAGCAATTCAGTGCAATGCTGAAGGCAAGTGCTATAAAGGCACTATGAGAGAAAGGACGCCTACCCCAGAGATGGTGAATAAGGTTTCATAGAAGAGGTGACAATGAAATGAATTTCAAAGAATAAGGAGGGTTCAGTCATGAAGTGATTATAACTGTTAGGGAACAGAGTAAGGTGTTTGAGAAATAGCAAATAATTTATTCTATCTAAGGTATACTGTATATTTGGGGTAATGGTGAAAGAAGATATCTAGAGAAGCAAACAAAAGCCATGTATGTAGAGCCTTCAATGAAAATTACTAGTTAGGGGAGGCAACTAATACTAATAATACCATACTGTTAATAGATTAACCCAAAAGTTTATTTTTTGATAATTTAGCTGTTTAATGTAGATATTCTTTGAGAGATTTTCCATTCAGTGATGCAGGGATCCAGGATCCCTCAATTTTGTTGCTGCATCATCTTGGATACCTTAAGTAATGAATTTCTCTTCTGAATCCTTGCATGCAGGCTAAAGACAAAGGAGAGAGAAAGTATGGAGGGTTAGACTGAAGGTTTTTATAGTAAGCCTGCGAGTGGCGATCATCACTTTAGGCAACATTCTATTGGCTAAAACTTGGTCACATGGCCACATCTGATTGTATGAGAGATTGAGAAATACAGTCATCCTTTCTGTCCAGGAGAACAAGAAACAGATTTTGATGAGCACATAGTCTCAGCCACAACAATGTATTTTTTTATTTGAAAATATCAGGCAGACTGAAAATTTTATTGATTGGGAATGTGGGCCTTAGAATCAGACAGAGCTAATCTTAAATCCTGCTTCTGCTATTTACCAAACCTCAAGTAAATTACTCAGCTTCTCTGACTTCCAGTTTTTTCATCTATAAAGTTGAAATAGCTATAGTACTCATTCCATGAACATATTGAATAAAAATGACTTGATGTAACTACCAGTTTATTGAGTGTTTTCCAGGTTCCATGCACTAAGATGGCTCTTAGGAGTATATTATTTCCCCTCATTTGCTCAAAAAACCACAGAAACAATAGCTTTGGGGGCTCAAAGATGAAGCAATAACATATTTCTGGGAAAATAGTAGGAAGGAAGAATTTCTAACCCTTGCTTTGGTTCTTGTGCATGAAAGCTGAGTGTGAGTGGCCAGACCTGCAGGGGCAAAAGGGCCCTCCAGGCAGATGGAAAGGCACATGCATATTCATTAACTTATTCATTCATTCAGCAAATATTAATTGAATGCCAACTATGTGTCAGGCATGGTTCTAGACACGGGATATTTAGCAGTAAACAAAATACACATTTGCCAACATTATGGAGCGTAGATCCTAATGGAGAAGATAAAAATATAAGTGAATATATCAATTATTAATTTTAAGAAAAAAATATAATTTTGATTTATATGAATTGATATGGAGGAGTGTCCATGATAGATTTTGAGGAAAAACCTAACTTAAACAGTAATCTAAGAAATATGGTCCTATTTTAAAATAAAATTCTTTAAGGATATGTATTTGTTTATATGCACATGGAAAAAAATTGTCAAGGAATGGACACCAAGTTAACATTAGTCATCTCAGGGAGCTGGAGTTGGTGAAGGAGAAAGGAGTAGAGTATTAAGTTTTTAAAATATTGTCTCAAATAATAAAACTTATTATCGATTTTAACGGCTAGTAAAGTAAATCCAATCATTAAAGATCTATGCCTGTGATATGTGAACCTATGGATGGTCCATCTCCCACAACGCTGTGCCATCAATAGTCTCACACAAACAAGTAGCAGCAGATGAAGTCACAGTGGGGTTAAAGTCATGGTCCTGGATGTGTCCCTGACATCGTATCCATCAGCAGCCATATTGACCTGAGTAGTAGGACTGATAGTGTAAGCTGTTATGGAAGGGGAATGTGAGTGGTTGGTGACAATACATTCTTCCTTGTCCACTACCCTCTGTAAGTAGGCCTGTTTTGTTATTTTAAGGGTCTAAAATCGGCAATGCACTCCGTTGTCCCTTGTGACTTAATTGAGACTTGGATCTATGCCCTTAATTTCAGAATCATCACACTGTACATAAAAGTTAAAAATCTAGGTGCTCATTCCATTCAGAGTAATGTAATGGAAATATCTCAGGTTTAGAGCTTAATCTATGACTTTTAGCACTTTAAGAATTTATACTTCACCTTTAAAGGCAACACAATAGTACAAATACAAATTGTAGTTTTTAGGGTAAAATGAGAGCGGTAAGGACCAAGTGAGCATATAGCACATGCTAACGACAGGTAATCTCACAGATTTTGGTCTCTTTGGGGACCATTAACCATCCCTTCCCTTCGGCTATTGCAGGGCACACAATAATAGAGACACATGCCTTGGAACAAGGCATTATGCTATAAGCATTTTGTTAATGTTTTCTCTTAGCCAGCATTGTCCCTGGTGAAATAGGAATGGTTTCTCCATTTCTTAGATAGGGTAACTGTGGCTCAGCAAGTTCAATCACATGGCCAGAGTCACAAAGCCAGTAATTACATCTCATTCTAATTCACATGAGCTTTCCATTTAGTCACAGACTTCTGTGTATAGAATGCCATTTCTAGGATTAAATTCATGAAGCTTGCATTTCCTAAACTGTGTGCTGAGGCACCCCAGAGTTCTGCAGCTAACTTATAAAAGTGCTTTTAAAATTTTCAAGAAGAGCTCAGGGATATTTGATATCTTTCAGAAATCATGTTAACTACTATCTCCAGATAGTACACAGTTTCAACGTAAGGTCACAATACATCATTTTTGATGATGTTACATCTTTGCAAAGTTAGGATTTTTGTTTAAACGCAAGCACGAGGTGTGTGGGAGGAGGAGGTATATGGGAACTCTCTGTACTTTCCACTTAATCTCTCTGTGCTCCTATAACTGCTCTTAAAAAATAAAGTCTCTTAAAAACAAAATAAAACCAAGCACCACATGAAAACTAATGTGAAACATAAAAGTGAGAGTGGTGGTGTTTTCAATGCCATTCCAAAGTTTGAGAGGTTATTCAATCAGTGCTCAAGAGTCATACACTTCCCATTAGTACTTTTGGTTATATAAAAATGAAATAAAATATTTTCTTTTCTATATATTTTGTGAAATAATGACTAACAGAATATGAATACTTATTAAATTGTTTGTATCCAACTACTTAATAAATAATCGTGGTATTTCTTTTGGCTGTGAAAAAAATTACTATGACACAAGGGTGCCATGAACAAAAATCATTTCAGAGACTCCTTACTTAGCTGTGTTAAACCTGCTAAACCCTTTCAGGATTATAAGTCTCTGTGACATATTTCTTTCTGTCCTATTTGAATTTTGAAAGCAAAAGCTGCTAAGTGTAATTTAGTCTGGGAATGACACATGGTGTATCATATATCATTCCTTTTGCTTGTACACACAATTCATCACTTAATTTTATGTTTTATATTTATAATTGTTTTTCTATTTATTTGTGGCTATCTACATTATATAGCTCTTGATGACATTGAATGGCTTATCTGTTGTGCATATGTGCATATATATATTATACATAAATTTGTTCTAAGCATAGAAAAAAATTAGATATACATTCCCTTGTTAATAATAGTTACTTCTAGGGATGTTATTTTATATAAATGTTAAGTGGTCAAATTACGAATGGGTTTTATTGTTTTTCTGCATGTTTTTCAACATTTTTCAAATAGGCAGTTTTTAAGACATTTTGACTGATAAATATAGCTATGTAATGAATCCTATTGCCCTTTGCACAGAAAGATATGGAAACTGACTCTGGAATAAAGATTTGGGTTGGGTTCCTTAGAACTGTTCTCAGAGATTAAGTCAAATTTTATTTAGCAACTTCTGTATGCCAGGCACTGTGTTACTTGTTTTCACATATTATTATTGTATTTACTTCTCATAACTATCTCAGTAGGCATTATTGTCTTTTACAAATAAGGAAATGGAGGTTCAGTTCAAAACTCTTGGATTCCTGTCTGGTGACCTTAACATTTTAACTTAAGCCAATCACAAAAACCACATATTGTATAACACCATTTATATACAATGTCCAGCATAGAGACACGAAAGTAGGTTAGTGCTTGTCTGGGGCTGTGTGTATGTGTTGAATTAGGATAGCTGAAGAACCCGTAGTGTCTGCTAATATATATGGGTTTCTTTTTGGGACATATCTGTAAACATATTAAAATTCAGTGAACTGAATATTATAAAATTTGAATTTTATGGTATGTGGATTATATCTTAATAAAGCTAATTAAAAGATAAAAACAAACTCAAACTCTCCATTGTTTAAGCTTCAAGGACAATTTTAGCATTGTCTAATAAGCCTTCATGTTATAGTTTAATCCAAAGAACTTAGAAGGATCCCAGAAAATGCTTAAAGGCAGTAAACTCTACCCTGAGATGATATTTTCTTGTTGGATTAACTATTCCTCTTTGAAAATGAACATAGCAGCTTCTAAATATATAATTAGAAATTGGAATATTTTGAGTGCAGCGAGGCCAGGCAAAGGGTGTTATCCAAGTTATTGCATCCCACATCTAGCATGGGGCCTAACACATAATGCCTACTCAACAAATGTTTGCACAATTGAACATGTATCAGTGACATTCAGTGATGATAGCCTCTTCCAGGGAAGAAGAACCCTTTTATAGAAAGAGTGGTATGTTTCCCTGAGATAGTTTGAACAAGACACATTACCCATTTGTGTTCCTAACCCACCCTTTGGGTTCCTATACGTGACTGAGAATCTTCTTTGTCATTACTGTTTAATTATCATAGAACCTCTAATCCAGGCCAGAAATTCCTCACTGCCTACAGTTCTTTCTACTTCAGAATGTGTATCTAATAGCAACCAATTACTTTTCCTATTTTCTCACTTTGGAATCTGTTTGGGGAGCTGGGAATTGCTATCGAACAAAATCAGTAACATCTGTGACGAAGGCTACACGTGGGGAGAGGTAGGGGGCTAGACAGATTTCCTTCCTGGTTAGGCTCTTTTCTTCCACAGAGATTGCTCTGGGATAGTTACTTGTAAGGCCTCCTCTGACTTTTCCAATGTCTTTCTATCTCTCCCCACCCTCCCTTTTTCTCTGAGGGGAAAAAAAATGAAAATTTGGTGTTTAAGAAGTCAAGTGAATTAAAGGAAACACTCCAGCCTTCTGAAACATTTCCGTTTCAAACACATAAAAAATAATTCCAAAAGAACAACCCCACTCTGCTTTGCTTCCAGGTATGGCTTTGATTTTCATGTTGGCATGCATCTTACACTTCCAAGAAACAAGGCTCAATGCCTGAACACTAGTGCTTTTTCAGATTTGGCCATAACAGAGCTAATGCTGGAGCTTGAGCTTCAAAAGATTAGAAACCACGTTCATTCTTGTACTCATCCTTAAGCTACATGGATCTGTCTTTTATCATATGCAGAAACACAATTTTGTACTCAGAAAACATCCGAGATGGAATGGTGTCAGATGATTTTTTAGGAAAACAAGGGAAAGGAAATGATCCTTTAAAATTTATTAAATAATTTGTTCTGGATTCTTTACCTTTATTTTTTTAAGACAAAAGTCTATTCTGTATTCTTTGGCTCAACTGGTGTCTTGATACATTTGCAATTCTCAGGAAAGGCAAGTTCAAGAGTGGAAACGATGGTTTTGTTTTTGGGGAACTAATTTTGTTGTTATTGAACAGCTTCTGCTCTTTAGAGCAGACAACGAAAGTGTTATTATCTGGTTTAGGGAGCTGCTGATAAATTATTCATACCACTAATGATGAATCTGAATCTTCCTGGGGAATACTGTGACTTATTTATTTTCCTTGTAAAAAATGAAACCACTTTTGAAGACATTTCTGGCACACCTGCATGCTTGAGGCAATCAGGTGTGATGTGTTCCTGACACACATCCCTTTTCCCTTCCTTCTCCAGGCTATGGATTTAAAAGAGAAACCTCTGGATATTTGGTCTTCCTTTATATGATAGACATACTTTCTGAAGTGATTTCACCAGGCTGAGAGAGGAGGAACTTATCCATAAGCTACTTATGATTAAGAATATGACACCATGGATCACATTAATAACTAAATTGCCAGTTGCAGATGTACATGCCTTTGAAATTGTTAGGAGCTTAGACAATATTAATAAGGAGACTAAGCTATTAATGTGAAACTCAGTGAGTAGTCTTTATTGAGAGCTTACTCTATACGAAGTACTTGGTGCATGCTATCTCATTTAATCCTCATAACAGTTTTATTTTACTAACAAAGAAACTGAGTCTTAAATACGCTAAGTAATTTTTTTTTGGGGGGGGGTGGAGGGGTTATTGCTTAGGTAGTAAGTAGTAAAATTAAAAATTGAATCAAGACTATTACTTCAAACCCCATGCTGTTAACCACATAGCCGTTTCCCAAGTCCTACTATGTGGCAAGCCAGATGCTAAGTGTTGGCAGTATAAAGGCAGGAAAGTCATTGCTCCTGCCATCAGCGAGTTTGCATTTTAAACTTATATCCTTTGATTATACTATTCATTTACTGGAGAACAGTGACTGAGTGCCCATCCTTCTGCACTATGCTATGTCTATTTTCATGCAACAAAATTTGGGATATGTCATCTGACGTAGAGTTTAAATAATGAGTTGGAATACAACAGGAGAGAATATTTGAATTGGGATGTTTTGGTACTGTTTGTAAAGAGGAAGAGGGAAAAGTAGATGGAAGAGCCAGTTATCAAAAGAGAAGCTACTAAAACTGAAGGAATAACACTTTTGGGGTTTTCATTATGAAGAAAATTATGCCATGTCCAGCCTTATGCAGAAAATAAAATCTTCATTTGGACTCAAGATTGGCAAGTAGAGAAGTTGCAGGACAGTGGAAGCCAAAGCTCTGCCAAATACTTTTAAAAGATGCTGAAAACCTGGCAGTTGGTTAGCAAGGAAACACGGAGGTGACAACCAGAAAAATCCCCTTCTCCTTTGCCTGAGACATCTGTAGAGTGGACTAACTCAGGAGTGAAGCAGAGAGAGGTGAGAGGATAGAGCTCATTACAACTTCCCACTCACTTCTTCTCATGCCAAATAGCTAGAGGTGGCAATATCTATTCTGTTTTGGCATCGTGTATGATCTCTGTAACAGGCAAAATTTTTGTAGAAAAATTGTTGGCAAATTAACTTCGCACAAATGTGAATTGTTTCTGCCCTTTGGTGGTAGGAAATGTCACTTTCTTCCATTGTTAAGAAAAAAAGTTTTAGGTTCCAGTTTTCAATCCTGACTCTTCCATGGCTTTTCTTGGAAGAGGAGACCAAAAATGTCATTCGGTAAGAGGTCTTTTTTACGTAGTCTCTGCTGCGGTGTCATTAGTCAAACTGCTCTTTTCAACAGGATGTAGAAAATTAGGAGAGAAATATTTCCCTCTCTCCCCAAGGAAGGCAGAGAAAATGGACATAAAAAATTAGAAACATTTGTATAATAAATCACAAGAGGCAGTTGGAGGAGAGGCAAATTTGCTTTAACTTAAATACACGTAAATTCAGCCCGAGGTCTTCCTTGTGAAGCTAGGCCCTTCAAGGAGATTAGTTCAACTCATTAGACTTTGAGTTGTTACCCACTCTGTGTCGGGCCCTGTGCAGGGTGACATGTGTGTTAATTAGACTAGGTTATGCTGCAATAAGAAACAATCCTCAAGTATCAGTGGATTAAAACCAAAAGTTTATTTTATATTTAAGGTACATGTGCAATATAGGTTGACAGCAGATCCGTGCTCACCAAAGTCACTCAGGGATTCATCTCTACATGTACTGCCCTAGTCACTAAAGCAGGAAAAAGAGATATTGTGAATCAGTAACACACAATCTTAAAGCTTTTGCCACAAGTTATAGACACCTCTTCTGCTTCTATTGCCTGGTCAAAGGAAGCTATCTGCTACTATGAGGTGGTGAGGGAGTAAAATTCTAGCACATTCGTGGAAGGAGAACCAGAAGTATTTGGCGAGAACTCTGAAGATTATTAGTATAGGCACACGTGACGATGCACACACCCCACCTCCAATATAAACTCACATGTGCTATAGGATAAAGAAAACGGAGGTGTGCATCATTCCAGCTTACCTGGAAAAGAAGAAAACTGAAGCTTGGGAGGGAGGAGCGTCTGCAAAAAGTTGATGAATTGATTTTATTTTTTATTAGTTTTAGGAAAGTACTGATGAAATCCTCAATTCATCTATTCCTTGTTTAGCTAACTTGTGTCATATAGTTACTATGTAGATGAGAACTGTACTAGAGGATTTAAATGTATGATTTCATTTAATCCCCTCAAAATCTTTATGAATATATACTATTTTTATTTATATATCTGGTATCACTATGGACTCACGGATTCTTTTTTCATTCAGCTATTCATTTTTGATTATCCTATTGTCCTAGATTGAACCAAAGGAACCACTTCAGACTGACTTCTATATCTTTTTCTTTTTAGTCAACTTTATTGAGATTTAATTTACATTCAGTAAAATGTACCCACTTTAAGTACTCCTAAGAACAGTTAAAGAATTGAGGACATGGTATTAGAAGTTAATATCATGGGGTTGGTGTTAATACTAGTTTTCAAGAATGCCAAGAAACTTGAGCTATATTAAGTGAATATCACAACAGGTTTCAAGTAGTCAGAAGACTTTGAGGGATAGGAGGAAAATTTGAGTTTACATTCTTTTCATCATCTTACAATTCTAATCTGTCTTCTCTAATGTCATCTTCTCTCTGGTTTTACCCTATGATCCAACTATTCTATGAATTTTTGTACCTCTGGGCCTTTGCATGTACCATTCTTATGTGGTACCAAATTGCTTGTCTTTATGGAAAAGTACAACTTTTTATTTTCTAAAGACTCAGTTCACCCACTCTGGGAAGCTTTCCCTGAAACTCTTTCTTATAAGCCGCCATTACATGTTTCTATCAGAGCAATAATTATGCTATGCCATAATTTTTAGTCTCTGAACTCTTACAGAGAGGGACTGTTTTCATCTATATTTTCGGTATCTTACTAATGGTTGGATTCTCAATATTTGTTGAATGAATAAATTGGATGAATATTTATGCTAATGTCATGACTGCACATTCCTTTTTTTTTTTTTTAAGGGGGGCATCTATAAGTACAAGCTCTTGATTTCACAAATTTCTTATTCAAAAAAAAGCAGCCAACAGACTAAGGTAGAGAAGGTCAAATTGTTTAAATAAATGTGAATGCTCAGCATAGACTTTCAGGTCAGAGGCATACTTTAGAGATCTAGTTTTGAAACTGAAAGTGTTATCTTGGCTCAGTTTCCTAATATTTTTAATATTAGTCTTTTTAAAATGGAGATGATCAGGCAGGTTTTTTTTTTTGTGAAGAAGAAAGTTAATATATATAAATATCTCAGCTTATGTTAGTGCTCAGTTAAAACCAGCTTTTGTAGGTGGTCTCCTTGTACTTTTAGAAACTATCCAAAGTCACTGTTCTGAGACGTCTTTCTAGTTTCATGAAGTATTGTGTGTAATATATTAAAGAATGACTTTCATGCCTTAAAAGACTATTCCTTTGAAGAACTGGGCTGGTGACCATCTAGTTTAGTAAACACCACACAAGTGGGTAGAGCATACGCATGTGAAAAGTTTGGGCAAAAGACACAACTATCCACCTTTTCCAGTTTGGAGAATGGATCAAGGGTCCAACAGTTCATTTCTTCCAGCCAAGCCTGACATCAAATATGCCTGCATTTATTGCTTTCAGAAATAATTAGGTGTTGAAAGCTCTGACTAGAAGGATTAGAGATATGAATAACAACTTGACAGATCAAATCAAATACATTCTGATTTGATTACATTACTAAGTCAATTATTATTTCTTGTCACATTAATTATGGCAAGAGTTATAAAATGTGTCTTCCAATAATTCCCTAACTAAATCATAATGGCCATATCTTCGTGGCAAATCTGTGTGAGATCAAGGGTATATCTCTGTGCCGACAGTGAGGAGGGGGTAAAAAGAGGGAAGGATTTCATTATTAATTTATTGAATATTTGTTAAGCACTCTTTCTGTGTTAGACACCGGGCTTTGTTGTTCATTTTAGGGACACAAAAATAAAAAGATTAAGTCCCTGCTACCCTCTAGGAGCTCACAGCTCTGAGTGTAAGGTAGGCCTATAAATAGACAAATTGTTTTTAAGATGCAGGAAAGAGGTAGAAGGCACTGTTAGAGAGTAGAGAGAGATTTAATTCTGATAGTGCGTTCAGAGAAGTCTTTACAGAGGATTTTCTGTGTGGATCTCATGTTATCTTGTTTCAATTCTACCCAGAAACTGGCTAAAAGATAGTTTGCTGAATATTATTGCTATTAGAATAAATGACCCAGGAACATATTTAAAAGATGCACCAAGAACAATCACATTGTCACTCTGCCCCCAACAACCTAGTGGCACAGTTGGAATTCAAACTCCAAACACACAAGCTGCTTCCAAGTAACTTTATTCACTGTTTAACTACATAATATAGCACATACATGATAACAAAGTGAGTGCGGAGCAGACCCAATGGTTTTGAGAAGAATCCAACTGCTCTATGCAGAAGTTCTACAAGAATTTACATAATGTTAAATTCCAGACACTAACTTTACTTTCTTTTTTAATTTTTGGAGTGGCATTCGTTAATAAAATTATATAGGTTTCAGGTGTAGAATTCAATAATGCCTCATCTGTATATTGCATTGTGTGTTCATCACCCAAAGTCAAGTCTTCTGTTACCATATATTTGATCGCCTTTACCCTTACTACCTTATTTTCTTGTTTAATGGAAAAGAGTAGGAGAAAGAGAAGGGGAATCAATTATGTACTCTGCTAAGAACAATGGTATTAGTTACAACGATAGTGCAATGCCATAATAGGTGTACGCTGTGAACCTGGCATATATTATAAAGTATCGTAAGCATTTTACACTAATCAACATGTTTAATCTTCATTAAAACCTTAAGAAATAGGTTCCATTATACTTTATATTCTATGGAGGTGAAAACTGAGGATCAGAGAGGTTAAATCTCTAGCTTTAGGTCACAAAAATAAAAAGTGGTATAGTAATCATTTAAACCCTCACACTCATGCTTTACAAATGTCTCTTATTTAACAGTGGATGTAATCATAAATTTTTTATTGCCATTTTCCAGATGAGTAAACCGAGGTTCTGAGAAGGAGAATGACATGCCCAAGGAGTCACAGAGAGCAAATGGCAAAGGTAGGATTTTAAAACTATAAGTTTTTTTTTCAGCCCTTAATAGCCTGCTAGACTAGAAGTATCTTAAAAAGTACATTTAAATATCAACCAGATCTTCATGAGATCCATATAACACAGTGGAGACATAAAGGCTTGCTGCTTTTGAATCTATTTGTTAGTTCCCTTTTGTTCCTAGCTTCTTTCAACTATGACTGATGACTTCAACCATGGGACAAATCCTATCCGTTATATGAATTATCTTTAACCAAAACAGACAAGGTCATATCAGCCTCATACTCACCAACCGGTTAGAACTAGAATTTATCTCACTCCTTTTAAATGGTAGCTATAGTGTTAACTCTATACTCTAGAGCCTATGATGTAAAACCTCTACAGCTAATTGTGTTCAAATCTTGGTTTAGTTCATTTCTTTCTGCGTGATCATAGGCAAACTATTGATCCTCTGGGATGCATCTTTTACTGGTGCCCATCATAGGTAAGGGTAAAGTCTGACCTCTAGCCATGGCCTCAAACCTTGATAAGACCCCTAAACCACTCACTGAAGCCTATTCTCTTTCTGGTAAACTTCCAAATCTCACTTTTTCTGTGTACTTAGGCCATTCGCTGAGACAAAATTGCTCATCTAAAATCATGATGGGGCAATCCTCATGACTTACAGAATCAGCACAGATCCTTATTCTCCATAATTATCAAAATAAGATAAGACAAAGCCCAAGCTTTCACATCTTACTGACCACAGGATACTGATTCTTGTCGAATCTGTTCAAAGAGGAGGCCAACACTCTGAAATTCTACCACAGCTCTGCCCTAACCTGGTTTCCATCTCTTTCTCAGCACTTGCCCCCAAGATACAGTGTTGCTTCCTGTTGATTATGTATGAGTTATATATCACTTAAAGTATGTTCATAAGTAGCAAAAGACAGTGCAGAAGACATTTGTTAGTGTTCTACTCTTGGACTTCTTTTATCCAGTATTTTGAATAAAACAGTTCTATCTCTGGCTAAGATTATAAAAGGGATAAACTTAACATTCGAGGAGATATCTTCAGGTAACTTAATGTACTGGATATAGATGGAATTTGGATGGGAATTAAGTTACCTTCTCATTGTAGGATCTCATTTTCTGTAATTTCATTCGTTGGGATTTTTTGGGAATAAGTTATTTCATTTATAAAATAAAACTATAAAACCTTACTGTCTGAAGTTAGACCAGTAAAAATGATGTCTCAAGATGTTATCTAGTTCTAGGATATATGATTATGGGACCGATAGTTGTACATTTTGTGTTTTTTAATGACTACTGTTGGCCCAACCTACTCCACAATCCAAGATTATACAGCAAATGCTCACTTGCTTTTTAGCATTTACATAATTGGTCCCTAACAGAATTCATTTTCCTCTAATTTTCCAAATTTTATACATTAATTCTGTATTTTGCCAAATGTTGAAGATCTTTCCAATAATCTATACTCAAGAGAGAGAGGCAGAGCTTCCTACATGTAGTGGCTAAAACAAGTTGGTCTAAATGGTTGATGCCACAGGCAAAATATCCAAAGATTGTTCACTTGAAAATTATGGCTCTTTTTCAGGATTTCACATTGCATTATTTGTTTTATGGACTATTCAGTATGCATTGCACCAACACTAATTACGACACTAATAAGTCAGCATGTTACCAAGATGTTTTGCCGTTATAATTACAGCCACATGTTGTTGTCCTTCCTCAAATAGTCCAGGCTTAATTGCATCATTTTTCAAGAGAATTTATGTGGTGCAGCTTAATTCAAAATTAGTACATGAATAAATGAAGTGCAAACTACTTTCTGTATTGATTCACATGCAGCATAAATGTTCTAGACAGGAGAGTAGCCAAAGCTTTTATGTTTCCAGTCGTCGGCAGTACTTCCATGATGAAACTTTGGTACTGATTTATGAAACGACGGTCACAAAAGGGCAGAGAAATCTGGGTGGATATGTGTAAAGAGTGCTGTGCCAAGGTGTTAGGAGCACAGATCAGAGTCTCTGCCATTCATTTGCTCTATTACTCTTGAGAATTATTTTCCTCTTCTGAGGCCTCAGTTTCCTCACCTGAAAATTTAGCGCAAGTTGTGCAAATGACCTCTGGTCCTATCCAGCTTTCTCTTCTAATCATTTTTATTGTAATAATACAATTATATAATAAAATTTTCTCTTCTAAAAAATTAGCATAGTTCTGTGGAGGTCATAATAAAAGTCTACCTTCCCTTAAAAGGATTACTATTCTTTCCTGTGCTAAATTAACAATGATACCTGAAATGGAAATAACACAAGCCCTTTGAATTCTGAATTCTATGAGCCTATTTCCAACATTAGCCTATAGAACCTCTTCTTCACACTTTGATTATATTTTTTTCCTTCTATCCCTTTCTTTTTCCTTTCCTGCCTGCTAGTAAAGTTGACCATATGTTTATGGATATTTCCATAATGCTATCCTGGTCTTTGGAAGCTGGGCTTCCACTGCTGATAGCCTGAAAGTGTGAAAGCATGAAAGAAAGGTCATTTTATGTCCCCTGCCCTGCACACTGAGATTATTCTTTAGTTGTGACATTAAGTTCTAATATTTTAAACTAAACTGAATGTCAGATGGTTTAGAGCTTGTCCCAGAAGGCAAACTCTTCTCCTTTCTTCCATTTTATATTCAGGCAAAGCAGCAGACTGTGGTTTGATGAGGCAAATAATAGCAGTCCATGCCCAAGAGCTCCTGTTAACCACTCATGTTTTATTTCTGCAAAGAACCTGGGTTCAAAAGAGATTTATTTTTTTATCTCAGAGGTCTGAGTAGAAAGACAGGAAGGATAGGAAAAAACAAAAAACAACAACAAAAAAAACGATTAACAGCTATGTGTCGTTGAGGGCCTCGAACTGCATCCTGTTTCTTCTTCATTTGGGCAATCTCTGAAATTTGGTTTCCTCATCTGTAAATTGGAGATTTTCTTACATGATGAAATAAATAACATATAAAGCATGTGTTCCACAAAACCCTTAAAACATGTTAGTTTCCTACGTCCTTAAAGGCAAGCCAATAAATATATATAGTTGGTGGCAAGAGCATTTTATGTGATGACACATGTGTCACCAAAACTGCAGAGGTGGAAAAATAAGTCGTTCTTAGGGACCTCAAAAATGAAACTGATGTTTTATGAAAGTGACAAGTAAGCATAGAATGGTAGGCGAGGCCTAGATCTCAGATGGCTTTGGATATCAAACTGTAAAATTGAGCTTTATTCTGGTTCTGTATGGGAGGATAAAGTAACAGATTTTCGAATTCACAGTGAAGCATTAGCAGGGTCTCCACTAGCCTATTAAACACTTTTGTGCAACATATTAGAAATCGCATCTTTGTCAAGACACTCTTTCCTTCAGTCAGAAGTTTGTCTTTATGATCAGTTTACATTTCTACAGCGCTTATGATATGAATTCTGCTCTCCTGAGATAGGGCACCCTTGTGCACTGCACCTGTACAATTCTAGGAGACACTGAGAGCCTTTGGCCTGTGGAATTTATGACTCCCAATGGTGGAGTGGAACAAGGGGTGATGGATTCATTCATTTTTTTCAAAAATATATTCAAAGGGCCTCTTAAATGCCAGTCAGTGTGTTAGGCACTAAAAAGATTAAGACAGGATAAATCATCTTGATCACAAGCAGCAGAAGTGATGACATTCACGATGAGTATCGGACATTCTTTGCTTAAAGCAGTGTTTTGTTGTTGTTTTGTTTTGTTTTGTTTTTAACTAGGGAGTGATTTTGCCCCTATGGAAACATTTGGCAGTGTCTGGAAGTATTTTTGTTTGTGACCACGAGGGTGCTATGGCATCTAATGGATAGAAGCTAGGGATATTGTTAAAGGTCCTATAATGCACAGAACCACTTCCCCCATCCCTGCCCCTGTTCTCACGCTCAGCCACATGACAAGCAAAGATTTGGCTCAAAGTGTTGATTGTTCTGAAGTTGAGAAACTTTGGTCTAAATAAATATTATCCATTATGCTATCATAAGAGTTCACATGTAAGACAATAGAACATGAAATAGTTCCAATAACAGCACTAAGTAGGAAATGAACATAAGATAGAGAATGAGATCAGAAAGAAAGAAAGAAAGAAAGAAAGAAAGAAAGAAAGAAAGAAAGAAAGAAAGAAAGAAAGAAAAGAAAGAAAATTATTTAACTGATTAGAAATGGAGGCACAGCAAGGAATAGGAGCCAAGGACTGGTCTAAGACTTTCAGGATAACTGATGAAAAGAACAGTAATAACATTGCTAGTAATACATTGATTTTGGAGACAGAAGTGATACATCTGGTTTTTTATATGTTGACTGGACAATCGGACACATGCAGAAAGAATCAGAGGGAGGTGGGGGAAAAGCCCAGGCCACTGGAAAGCCCAGGGTGTGGGAGGCCTTGGCAGAGTACTTGAAGATGTGAGAGAGAATTGTATTTTCGGAGAGCTACTCTGCCACACAACACACTTAATGAAAAGAAATGCGCCCTAAGGCTATGGTTTTGGTGGCCAAAGAACTTGGACCTTTCCTACCTCCTCTATCCCTTGCCCTCAAAGAACCACAACATCTTATTCCTTTCTATACTCACATTTACTCCCTTCCAGGCTAAATTCCTTTGAAGTTAATGGGTATAATGGACAGGGAGATGTGGGGAAGGAGTGAAATCTGTCCCACACTTCTTCAATTTCCATTAAATTACATGGATCTTAAAAGATAAAAGGAGAAGGTCTGGGGGCAAAACACATTTTAGGTTTCATTGAACCACATTTTGGGTTTCCTAATCCAGGGCTTGGGCGTTCCATTCAGCCAGCCTGTGAAGCAAACCGTTTCAGGGTTGGAACCAGTTGTGTGGAATCTGGGACCCATAGACCAAGGTCGAGGATTGTCTCCCTTCATCACAGTGGAATGTAGCAATTGCTTTTTATGAGTGTTTCCATTTTTATGAGATTAGAAATTTGCCATTGATGAGAAAAGAATAGAAGTAAACCTATCTGCCTGTCTTTCCTTTCTACCTTTTATCTTTTCTTTTCCTTCCTTTAATAAGCATTGCATATAGACCATTTGTCTATAGACCATTTTTTTCTGGGCCTCAAGGATAGAAAGATGATGTTTATAGGAGTCAAAGCAATCTTGCATTTTGTTGTTGTCTGCTCCTCACAACCACTCTTCATGAGGCAGTTCTCATTTTCCAGACAGGGAACTTGGGTTCAGAATAGTTTCATCTTGTAGCTAGTTGGCTACATACTTAAGCTGAGAAGTCAGGTCTCCTGATTTACAAATCTGAGCGTAGCAGAGGGAAATTTGCGAAGTGATCTATAATCTTTGAGAAATTTTACTGTAAAGCTAAAGCATGTAATAAGGAGGAGATGGGAGATGGTAGGAAAATAAGTCAGTGATGGAATCTACTAGCTATGTGAGAATTCTCTGGCCTCGCTTTCCTCATTTGTAAAATGGGAGTGCAAGATGAAATAAGTGGCTTCCAAACTTTTTTTAACAGCTAAAACATATTTTCTAATAAAACATTCTTCAGAACCTCGACATGTAAAACAGCCTAAGATGGCTCTTCTTTGATTGAGATGGCAGTAGGTATCACAGCACAGCTCTTCTTGGTCCCTATCACTCTCATTATACTATCAGTGGCCACCTCGGCACCTGGAAGTCTTAGGATTCTGCAGAACACAGCATGAAATCCCCTGGGCTACACTTCTAATGTTCTGTGTCTCCAGTCATGATCATACCTTGTCTAGTATGCACATTGCTTTCGATCCATCATGTCATGCAAGGAAACTGGGGCATGACAGGTTAGGCAACTTTTCCAAGATTATTAAATTAATGTAATATGACTCTAATACCTAGGCCCTTTGTACTTTTTGGAGCTGTCTCTGGTGGATCTGAAATGTCTTGCCTCTAGAGAAAGGAACTTTTGCACAGCAGCTGTGGTGTAGGGGAATCTAAGTCCTTAGGGAGCTGGTTCTCTTACCCTTCTTTCTCTGTGAAGAAGAGGCTCTCCGCATTATCTCCAATTGTGCAGCATGGCATGCTGGTCTCTCCCAAATGTTATTTTAATCATATATATGTTATTTTAATTATTTATAAACTGGAAATATATTTGGGTCCTTTTGTCAGGCTTGAACTGTACAGTTATGACAGTAGAGAAGGAGCGATGGGAGAATTCATTTATTCTTTTACGCATTCATTCCACAAGGTGCTATGTGCTAGGAACTGTGTCCTAGGTGCTGGCAATATGATATTAGGCAGAAGAATATAGGTCCTGCTCTCATGAAACTTACAGTCCAGTGGTGGAAATAAAGCATTAATCAAATTATTGTGAGGTAATAAATTGATAAGTGCTGAGAAGAAAACATATTGTTTCTACGAGACTACTGAGCACCTAAATAAGTTTGATAGATCAGAAAAAGTCTTCCTGAGGAGGTCACATTTGAGATGAGATATAACAGAAGTGGGTAAATTAAAGATTGAGAGAAAAAGTGGTACAGGGAGAGGAAATGGCAGGAATATGGGAGAGGAGACAAGTGTGGCTAGACTGAAGACAACAAGATGTGGATGGCATGAGATGGGCTGGAGAGAGAGTCAGGGTCCAACCCATCAACTATCTAGTAGGCTGTGTGAATGGTCTGGATTTTATCCTGAGTACAGTGGGGAACCACCAAAGGGTCGTAAACAGGGGATGACAGGCTCAGGTTAGGGTTTTAAAAAGATCATTCTGACTGTTGCATGGAGAATAGGACATAGGCCTGAAATATTCTGGATCCTTCTTGCCTTAAAGATTATCGAAAATCACCAGGCAGCCTTTTGAGAAAAGTCAAAGAGAATGTAATCTAAGATTTGATGAATGCATAATGAAAGTAAACTTTTGAGCACTTGAGAAGTTGACATATGTCTGTAGAATTGAAAAAAAGGCTTAATTTTAAATCCAAGATCACTAGTGATGTGATAGACTATTTCACTTCTCTGTGCCTCTGTTTCCTTATCTGCCCCCAAAGAGGTAACAATATCTACCTTACAGAAATGTTATAAAAACAATGTATAAAAAGGACAAGGCATCCTTATATTTATAATATTTTTAAACTAAATATTAATTCAGGATATATTAGAGAGTTATATACATATTTTAAGTTTTTGGTTCTGATTTATATACACTTTTAAGTTTTTAGTTTATAAATAAAGTGCTGCCTGACTCCTAGATATTTAAATAAAAAAACTAAACAGATGATTAAAAATTGCTTAAACAGAACAATTGATGTTACATATGTTAACAGGTGCTTAATTACTATTTTCTGCCTGAGGAACATGTTCCTAGGAGCAGTCTGCTCCAGCATGTTCCTGAGGCTGCACAGGTGAAGTCCTTTCTTGAATACCTGGCCTAGAAGTGCTAAGTGTGTATTTTGGCAACCTGAGCCCGAAGTGCCCAAACATTTTCAGCAAGATTCCAAGCCAGAACAACCAACTGAGTTTAAAGCTAAAGGCTATGTTGACCCAGAAGAAAGGCAATACTTATTTGGCAGCCGGAGCATAAAACCAGTTAAAGCCAAAAGGCTATCGCCCCATCCACAAAGAGGTCTGACTATTGTATCCTAGCTCTGCCAGGAAGGATGCTCTTGATACTTTACATAGGTCACCTTTGCGAGGCCAACACACCCATCCATTGTTGCTGTGAATACTGGTTGCTAATCCCTTTCCTTGGAAGAATGCCCTTGGTGTCTAGGACGTTCTGCCCTCTCTTACCCTAGGGAAGACTGCAGATAATGAATGGTTGACATAAACTACCGGAGCTGGCCCCTTGCCTGAAGATGGGGCTAACTCGGTCGTGTAATTCATGCTCCAGAGCTCACTGTAGGGTCAGGTTGAAGCTAATCTTTAGCTGAGAGCACATTCTTAGCTTTTTCCCCTCTGCCAATTGTTACACTCCCTTTCTCCTGGCAATACGTCCTTCAATAAATCTTTTACACACTAATCTCCACATCAGACTGTTTCTAGAGAACTCAATCACATTTAAAGCATTGAATTGTCTCTTGGGGGCCTATCAAGGAGTCATAGTTAAGAGCAAGAGCTTCTGGGTCAGACAGGTCTGGATTTGGATCCAAGCTCTGTCACTAACTGGCTGTGTGACCTTGGGAAGATTTCTTTGCCTGTCTCAGTATCAATTTCTCCATAGGTAAAAATGAAATGGGTGAACCTACCTTAAAATTCTGTTGTAAGAGATAACAGTTTAAAAAATTCTTGGCTTTTAAAATTCTCTATCATATCACATTGTACAATATAGTTGCTCAATAAATATTTCTTTATCCATTCATTCGACAAATCCTTACTTATAATCTGCTTTATGCCAGGAACTGTGTTCAGACTGGAGATAGAGACCAGTCCTAGGCACATTGACAAAGTTATGAGAGAGTGAGATGTTTCCCATAGCAGTGACACTGAGGGAGGGTGACCAACTATGCTTGGGAGATATGGGAATGATAGTGATGAGAAAACGTGTAAATATTTTCATTTTTCTGCATGATCATAAACTTTCTGAACAAAAGTCACTGGCACCCTGGGTTAAAGGATGACTGACTAGTAACCCTAACACAGAAAAATATTCTGGAGAGAGGGAGCGTGGAGAGGGTGAGGGAAAGAGTGTTATAGGTTTATCACACTGGAACTAGGTGTTCAAAGGAGGATAAGGAGTTATTTGTTTATATTCCAAAGTGTTGTAACAACCTCGGGATCTTTACCAGAGAGGATTTGTTTATACTAAAGAAGAAAGATTTCTCTCCCTTTCTCAGAAAGAAAGAGGGGGCAGCTGTGTAGCGGATCCTACATAAGTTTCAAGATTCACAATTTCGGGATTACTCTCTCTACATGTAGCGTGACATCCGCTTTCTTCACTTTGCCCTGAGGGACAGAGTGCGGGGCATAAGGAACCAATGTAGTTATTGCTGTAACTAATAATAAGCTTAGTTTTGATCCACAAATCGAATAAATATGCATATTCAAAATTTATTAGTGGTATAAGTTATTAGATTTAAAAAATCACAAATGGATTATTGATATAAGTAATGAAGAATGGGGTTCACCAGGCAGGAGTGAAGAAGGACATTTCAGGCAAAGGAAGCAAACTGAGTTAAAATATAGATATATGAAAATATAGTGATATCTTAAGTATATAAGCATTTCAACTGCCTATCATTTAGGATCAGTGTTCACTCCCCATTATGCACGGCCCATCTCCTTTTTGCTCTTGTAAAGTAATAGTGTTTGGCCCTCATTAGTAATGTCTCAGTGATATACTATTTTAAGGAAGAAAATATTAAGCCAATATTAACTTATGTCTTGAGGTGATATATTATAGAGTGTAGAGTATTTTTTCTTAAGTGTTAAAAGCAATCCGAACTGAAATAGAGACGCTTTGTTTGCTCAGGGGGGCATTAAAAGCCAGCAAGGTGCCAACCCGTACACATGCATGGATTGGAACGGATTGGTTCACACAGTCCCTATAGAAGGAAATTACCATCTATGTTAACAAGGGAGAAAAATCAGGGAGCATGCAGAGCACAAGGACTGAAGAACCCCATTGATATCTGGTGTCATTTTTCTCCATCCCAGTCCTAACTGTAGTTGCCCAGAACTCCTAGCTTCCCAGGGGATAACTCTGTGGTTAAGAGGTTTGAGGTATTTAATAACATATTTGGAAAGCTTTCTCAAGTCCACTTTAAGTGAAAAACATTAACTTAATGATATAAGACGAGAGACTTTACTCTTTGAATAAGTTATGATGTTGGCAGACACAGTCATAGAGATGCCAGAAGGAAGTTTCTTACCTGCAGAAATAATAATGCCTTTCATCTAAGTAGCACTTTCAGTAAAAATACTGCCACAAACATGGCCTCATTGGATTCTCCCACAGCCTTATGAGGAAGGGAACCTGAAATTATGAGGAAAGTAGGGGCTTTTGAATGGGACAGACATGGGTCCAGATGCAGACCCTTCCATTGCCATGCTATCTTCAGAAAATTTCCTAACCTCTCTGGCATTCAATTTCCTTATTCATAAAAACACCTTGCAGCATCAGTTGGAAGATTATACCACAAATGCACACATCACCTACCACAGGCTAGCATAATAGAGTCTTAATAATGATTTCTTTTTGTCGTTAGGTGTAAGTGGATTATGATAGTTTAATATTTTTTTTCTCTGGAGAGAAAATAAATATTTGCATAAGTGACACCCAAGTGGAAAATAAATGAGTTTAAAACCAACCTATTATCAAGACAAGTCCTTTTCATGACACTGTGCTGCTAAACATTACTAGTTGTGTCTATTTTTGAGCAGCTCATTTGGGAGCAAAGGAAGTGAGTTTGTAAGATGAACCTGTGGAATGTTGAATAAAGCTCCCTCACCCCATCAAAGATGACCACTTCCTAGTCCTCGTTTGGAGCCACAACCTTTGAATAGCTGGTGAGGTGTTTCTAATTCCAATCTAATAGACTTGACCCACCTTATTGTATTGGCCTCCAACATTAGGCAGTGAGCTTAGAATGAGCTCTGACCCATCTAGGACGCTAGTACCCCAACTCATTCTTTATTGATTTATTTTTGTCTTATTTGTTTCTATTGGCCGAAATATCTTAAAATGATAATTTTAAAGTATTTTATATATCTATTATTATTTGTCTCTATTGAAAACTATGAAATCACACTGATAAATTCAATTCCAATTCAACAACAAATAGTCATTCTATTTTAGACCTGTCTGTTTGGAACTCTCTTCTCCGACAGAGTTACCTGCTTCCTTTATCCTTAACATGTTTCCATATTTAAGAAGTTCACTTGTATGCTGTCAGTCTCCTTTTGCCATTCCTCCATCAGCTCCACAAAGAGCTCTTCTTTACCCTATGTGGGCTTCAACACTCAGTTCTGGGTCTCTGCTACCTCCCATTCACTTAAATCATCTCCTTATCCTCATTTTGTTCTGACACCTGTGTCAGACTCTTTCATTGTGTAGAATCCCTCATTATACAGATTCCAACACTTTTTTTTTTAGCTGTCCCCTCCCCATTCTCCTTATTATTCTGGGTCTCTGATACCTCATACCAGGATGCAGTCAGGCGCTGATATTCTGCACTACACCATTACTCTGTGTGGGACCTCACCCCACTCAGGCTCTCATACTCTATGCAATGCTAACTCTTTAAAGGAACAACTTCCTTTTCCTGATTGGGCTCTGACATCACAAATGAAGCCATACACCTGCATGCAAGGACACCCTCTTCACCACATGTGGATTCCTGCTCCCTATGCTAGGTTCCCTCCCATGCATATTTCCTTCCAAACCTACTTAGCCTTGAACGCCCCACACCATTCCACAGCCCAGTGAGATGCCTTCCTTACCCTGCTCAGCTTCTGACCCACAACACAAGCTATTCCCAAATGCAGATGCCATCTTCTCCTGGCTCATATTGAGTACCCATGCAGCACCATCCCCCATTACATGACACTCTCTGTACCCTCTCAAGCTTTGATAGCCATAATCAGATATACCCTCACTCTGCTTAGGTTCAAATTCCCCTATGTGGGTCAAATTTCCCTCTCTGTGTCAGTAATAAGGATGTTCATTTTACCTGCTATGTTTCCATCTAATAGTTACAGGAAAAGAGGAAGAGAGAAGTGGAGAAGCCCCACCCTTTCAGTTGATTATGGAGCTCTGCTCCACCTAGGAGGTGATGGGCTTTGGCTCCCTGTCTCTGCTATGGCTCTGAATCTCTTCCTTGTTTCTTACAGCTGGAGAGAGTACAAGCTAAAGCATGTATTTTCAAAAAAAAATTAGAATATGTTGAATAAAATATAACAATGTGTTTTGAAGAGAAACAAAGGCTTCCTGGATCGACATGCTCTGCTGTATTGAATATAATGATACTTGAGCTGAAATCAAAAGAATGGGTGAGAAGTTAGGTAGATAAAGTGGAGAGGAAAATCTGTTATAGGCAAATATGGGAGCAGAAGTCAGAAGCATTGCGATTGAAGTAGAGAGAGAAAAGGAAAGAGAATGATTCACAATGAGGCTAAACGGGTAGGAAGGAACTAGGCTACACAGAACTTTAGTCTTTAACCTGAAATCAAGGGAGGTGATGGAGTATCTCTAGCAATAAGGTTTTACCTTGTTCTACTGGGTAACTAGGCCAGTGAAATCTGGCTAAAGTGGGAAAACTCACAGATGATGGTTATGCCAGATCCTCAATTTTGTTTTCAGTTCTCATTTACTCTTGGTTCTCAACTTTGCCTTGCTTCGGGAGCTCAGAAGATTTCTGGCTTCCCAGCATCTTGTCAAATGAACTCCCAGTGATGATGTGACTGTCTGCCTGTATTGCTTCTGAGATTTCAAACAATTTGTTTCCCAAACCCTCATTCTTACTTTAATCAGGGCTCCTACCAAGTTCTGTTATATTTAGATTAAACTTCACTCAACAAATTTCACATTGAGAGATATATCTATAAGGAGAATTACCTTTCTTGTCAAATTAGGGGGTTTCCATCATCATTTAACAAATACTTTTAGTACCACATGAGGTTTACCTCCACCAAGATTCTCCATGATGGCATTTATGTTGTGTTCCTTTGACTTTTTCTGCTAATTGGAACTTCAAGTCATTGATGGTGCCTTTGCAAAGAGTCTTTCTACTATTTTTCAACCAGAAAGGTTGACAAACAGTTCATAGGGAAGTGTGGATCATGAGAACATTGAATCTCATCTAAAGACAAATTTAATTAATAAGCATCTATAAATATCAGTGATGGTTAAAATCTTTGTAGGCTATGCCATGGTGCATGAATATAATTAATTACAGAAGAATTTTTTAAGAGAGATGAAATTGGGAAATAGAATAATGACCAGCTTTGTAGCATCTCAACTGTGTCCATATGTTGAAGTCTTTAGTGAAAAATTTAGACGAATTTTTCAAAGTAAGATAAAAACTCTAAAGTGGGTTATAAAAATTTCTAAGAATCATAGACAATGGATTGAGCTTCCTTTAAAAGAGGAGGAAACACCAACTATGAAGTCTAAGAGAATTTGATTTTCCAGCCCTGGTTGGTAGGTGGGTGATTACAGGTAAATTACTTAACCATGCCAAGTCAGAAAATATACATGTAAAATATGGAAGTATATTCTAAATGCTTAGCAAAAATGCCATGGAAAAAGCACTCGAATTAATATTAGCCCTATCTCCTTTGTGTGTGTCACAACTGAAAACCGACTTCATCATATTTACAGTCTAAGTTGATTCTTGAAGCTATCCTTTGAGAATGGATAAACAATGACTTTGCCCGATTAATTCAATAAAAGGGGACAAGCCCCATCAGTTGCCAGAGGCTTTCCCAGGTCTGGAAACTCATTTCGCCAAAATATATACATAAAAGGTACATTAAACAATGGTATCTTTACTTCTCCAAATGGTTCGCCTCATTATGCCCTCTCCCCTATTCGAAATGAAGACTTATAGTGAGCTAAAATACAGTCACAAAATTGGAAAATGAGATGTTATTGCCCTGTCATTCCAATGTGGCACAGCACAAGCCACAGGCATAGTGGTTTCTTTCCTTTTCAACTGTACAAATTTTGTTTTAACATTCAGGAAACTTTTTTGGGGGGTGGGGGCATGGGGAAGAGTAGGATCTCATGATGTATTCACTCATTAAGCATAGTTTAAAGTGTTATTGTTTTGGATTATATATATGTAACATTCACTTATTTTAGAAAATTTAGAGAACATAGAATATCCCCCAAAAGAATATAATTAACTAAAATCTCACCACATAAAAAGTTTGTTTTCCTGCAAAAATGTTCAGGGAGTACTACTCTATACCCACACTTTGTTAGGCACTGGGCATCAGCCATAAACTAGACAGATAAGGTTGTTGCTCTGATGGACTTTATATTTTAGCGGGAAAGGAAGAAAATACGTAAGTAAAAAAAGCCAACTATAAAAGGTGGTAAAATGTGTGAAGACAATAAATAAGGTGGTGTTTTAGAAAGTAATAGATAAGATCAATAAGATGGGCTTTCTAAGGTGACTTCTGAGTGAAATCTGAGAAGAAGAATGAGACACCCACAAGAAGAGTCATGGATAAAACCTTCCCAGCAGCGCACAGGCTAGGAGATAGAACGAAGCTTGGTGGGAAAGTGAAAGGTCAGAGTGACTAGAATGTTGTGTGTTAGGGAGGATATGATAGAAGATATGATGTAGGAAATATTTTGGTGTATATCCTTCTAGTGTTTTTTTCTATGCATCAATGTAACATTATGTGGATTATTTTCTCATGACAATAAGTTTATTTTCTAAAATGACAAAAGGCCTTAGCCAACCCATTGGGAGCTCCAGAAAAAGTATTGACTGTCAGAATTGTCCTTTGTGGGCTCCAGATGGTCTTGCCTCTCCTGATTTGCTTGGTCACTAGATGTGAAATACATTGGGAAGATTGTGACCTTGGATGAAGGGACCCTGCAGCTGAGGAGGCCCTTGGATACTTTTAATTATACTCAAGCATAGTTAAGAGAATCAGATGAGGTACTATATAAGAAAGTGTGTGATGCTAAAACTTTAGACACATAGTAGCTAAATAAATGAAACAGTAAGAAAAGCATGTGTGTTATGCTCAACCTTAAACTTCTTTTGGTATTAGTCAAAGATGTATCTCTCAGCTTTTTCTGCCTTACAACCCCTAAAAATTGTGATTCAAAACAACAACAACCCTTTATATCCTGAGCCTATGGCTCAGCTGAGGTGTTCTGGTCTGGGCTAAGCTTGACTGATTTTTGCTAGACTTGCCTGTGTATTTTCCATCAGCTGGTGGGTTTGTGAGCTACCATATGGTGTGAGATAGCCTTCTCACGTGTCAGGTAGTTGGCGGACTAAATGATGGAGTGGTGGGAATGATTGGGCTATGTGTCTTTTGTCATCCAGCAGACTAGCCCAGACTGTTCACAGGGTGGCAGTGACAGAGTTCCCAAGACACAGTATGCAAGCACTTTTCCAGTCCCAGCTTACATCATGCTTGCTAATCTCCCATTGGCCAGAGCAAGTCACAGGACCAACCTAGATTCAAGGAAAGGAGACACAGGCTTACCTCATAATTAAAGTAGGAGGATTGAGAAGAAATATATTTTGTAATACATCACAAAAAACACTCTTTACAATGAATGTGCAGAGGCTAGTTGTATCATTCAGGATCCTAGCTGGAAGTCAGTTCACCACAGATGTTTCCAATGAAGAGAATATAATAAAAAGACTACTTGCAGAGATGTGGGCAGGGTTAAGGAAACAAATGAGGGGTAGTGAGAGACCCAGAGAATAGCAACAGAAAGAAGCATTATCACCTCTAGAGCTGAAGGGACAAGAAGAGAGAATGAAGACACTGCAGGCTATGGAGAGAATTGAAGTCCTGGAGAGACACCACATCTGTTTTAGAGGTGTCTCACTGATGCAGGGTGGAAGCAAAAAAGAAATATTCTGCCTGAAGGTGGTTTTCTTAGAAGTAGAGTTCAAGACAGTGAGCTGGTTACTCTTGATTTATTGAAGGCATGCTCTCAAGAGAAAGAGCGAGAAGTAGCATGAGGTTAGTAAGCAGTTGAAGGAGGATATTCTTAAGTCCAGCTTCACTCTGATCTCACAGAGTTCTAGAACATGAGAGTTGATTCCACCTTGAGACATGACGCTACTGTGTTAGTAAGCTATTGGATGTGGTGTAAACAACAGGTGGGATGTGACCTCTTATACCAGATGACTCCTCCTTCAGCTAAGGATGATGCTCTTGATGTTCTGGAGAAAGGAGCAGCAATGAGTTACTGGAAGCCAATCCTCACAGCTGTGTGGGAGCTCTGCCCATGAATGAGATCTGACCAGGTCGCAGCAGAGTCTTTCCATTCTGATTTTCTGCTAGTGCCTGTCACTGGCTGAACCCAACTGGAATCACCCAAACAGTAGGGATTTGCCTCCCAGTCATACAAAGTCAAACATAAAATTTAACCCAAATGTCTAGAAATTCAGTTCAGGACCAACTTTTTGTTTGGCCTTGGACGCCATACTTTCAGAGGGATGTCGATACAAATTAGACTGTGATCATAGAAAAGTTGTTTTTAACCAGTGTCTTCTGCAGTGAAGATACTACTGAGATTCATCTCGAAGAAGTGAATATTTAAGAGAACAGAAAAGAGCTTTTCTTTCTACACCCACCCCTCAAGGCTATCACATGAAAGAGAGTGGTCCTATTCCCTGTGGATGTGCAGGTAAAAGAACTAGGACCAATAATGAGAAAAAAAAATTACAGATTTCTGCTCCATTTTGGGAAGCACTTTTGCATAGTCATAAAATCTTAAAATGGATCCATTTGCCAGATGAAAAAGTAGGCATCTCATGCCCTAAAAATATGAAAATTGGGCTTAGGACATTATAGGGATGTGAAATATGTGAAGGGATTAGACCATATTTATGTGTCCTTTCAGGCCTGAGACTGTTTTCTAGTATGGAATCCAATCTAGTATTATTCTAGTATGCAGAGAGTAATCGGCATACATGTGTATATATGTGTAGAAACTGGAGGGGTACTTGGGTTTTGGAAGGAAGGAGTTTAGCTTTGCTTTGCCAAGAAGAAAAAGGAAAGGGCTAGAACACGGCACCAGTGTCAAAAGGGATTTCTATAGATTTCTAGAGTGGAAGCAAGGGAAGGAAAGAAATTTAGTTGGCATAGAAAGTCCTACTGCTCCCAAATCAATTTAATAGGATCCTCAGTGACTCATCAGAGCAGAGCCCCATAGCTTATTTATTTAGGTTATCTGTCAAAATATGAATGTGAAAACTAGTTGTCTTAAAATTATGACATATGACTTTTACTAATTCTTAAAAATGTATACCTGTTTCTGGCAATTCTAAATTATAAAAACTTGAGAATTTTATTTGTTTCTTATAAAAGAATGATAAGAGTTGGAAGAAGCCTTGAAGTTAATTTAGTTAAACTTCCTGTATTGCCTGTTTCCTTTGTAAATAGCAAACTAGCCCCTGCTCACACATTTACATGATAGGGAGATCCCAACTGCCTGAGGCAATTGCTCTAACCATACACTAAGGATGATCTTTGTAGCCTGATTTATCATTCTAGATTCTACCATCTATTTGAGAATGGTCTTTGTTTCAGTCAGGTCGTTTTAAGCTGTAAGGCAGTCTTCTCAATGTAACTTAGACAATAAGGACAATTATTACTTCCCATAAGAGATATCCTGGAGAATGGCATCCCCTCCACCCCCCTTAGTTATTTTAGCCATTCAACCATGTCATCAGGATCCAGATTCTTTCCATCTCTTGGGTCCCTCATCCTGAGGGCTGTTTAATTCTCAGGCTGGTAACAAGATGTCTACCACAGTCTCATTCAATATATCCAGCTATAACAACATACATGGGACAAGTGGCTTTTACAGAGCATGCAAAATTCTTTCCCAGAAGCAATCAAAACAGATCTCTTACATTTCATCCATTGGAATTAGAATTGCCATGAATGTCTTAGACCAGTCACCTCAAAGAATGGACACAGAGAAATCAAACTCATGGTCCCTATTTACCTTTCTTCTCTCTCAAGTCCCCTGTATTGTTTTACCATACATAGATGGATTTAGGAATGAGCATATATATGAAAGGAGATAAAGGGAAGGGTAATTAATTAGGGTCTGTTTCTTCAGTTCAAGTATCAAGGGTCATTTCTTCACTTGGAAGTATTTGGTGTGCATTAGGTACAGTGTCGTGGTTTAGACTTTGGCTAATAGACCCTTCCAGTCTGATTTCCAGTTCTACTTTTCTCTAGTCAAATGATGTTAGATAAGTTACTTAACCTATCTGTGTTCCTCATCCCTCATTTGAAAAATGGAAATAATAATCGTACCTATTTCAAAAAACAGTTCTGAGGGTGAATACATAAATGTATGCTAACGTGCTTAGGTATTGCCTGCCATGTTGTAAAGCTTCAAGAAGTGCATTATTATTAAATAATTGCCTTTGCCTCTATGGAGAATTAGCTTTTAAAAACAACCCCTGTCATTCTCATTATCTTTTTAATAAAATAAGGGCAAGATTACAAGTACATTTCCTTCAGAATGGCTTTAAAGATTACATATATTTAAAGCATCTGCACTAAGTTCATGATCAGTAAACTTAGATAGTGTTATACAGTGGGACAAACATAAACTTTGAAATCTGATAGATGTAAAAGAGTTCAAACCCCAGCTCGGCATTTTTGAGGGGCAAGGCACTCCTCACTGAGGTTCAGTTTCCTCATCTACAAAATGGTGGAAGCAGTTTTTCTCTCTGTGGCATGTTCTGAAGGATGAATGAAATCATGGATCACAAGCGACTTCCTAGTGGCACACAGTGGGGTTATCAAATATGACAGGTGACAAAGCACATTTGCTTACACTTAGGTAGGGATTTTATCAACTCTCTTGCTGAGTACCTACAAAAGTCCAATCGCTTTCCTAGCCCATGTGAGGGACACCAGGAAACAGAAGACATGGAAGATATGAGCTTGCAGAGGGACAGCTTAGTGCTAAACTGTGGACACAGTTGCTTTGCAGATGCTCTGACTGCATATTCCCAAGGAACCCTTAACCCCTATCTGCAGGCACCGTTTCACAGATTTTGAACTTTTTATCATGTGTGTTAAATAGTGAAAATCAAAGAAGTATTTTTATTTTTTCTCCTTTAGCATGGCTGCTAGAGTTCTCTTAAACTACAGCCTGAATGAAATTTAACCCAGTTTTTACAGAGTTAGTAAGTATGTGAACATGTGATCTTCCAAAGGGACACCATTTTCTACCCCTTTTGAATTCTTCTATGGCAAAGTGTTTGGGAAAACCTGGGCAGGTCCTTGTCCTCTGACTGTCATATCCTTGTCCTATCTTCACATACACAGATTGTGAGAGACAGGTCACAGAAAGGGGCCCTTCTGGTCTCCACACAGCTCTCTGCTCCTGTCACAGGGCCATGCAGCCTGACTTTCTTGTCATCTCATCTTAGAAGAGAAAGAAACACACTGCAGAGAGCTCATCTCTTCTGCCCGAAGCCAGTTACTGAAGATGGTAAGCTAGGAGAGTGGCAGAGCCAGAAAAAGAAGCCGCCTTGACTCTGCCAAGCCTGTGCTCTTGCTGCCAATCGCAACTCTTTGTGTAGACAGTCTGTGCAGCAGATTAGGACCCGCTTCAAGCACTGCATCTGCCCGGGGCTCTTTCCCAGTATAGTTAACTGCTTGCCATCCCGCCCCTGCGGATATCACCTCCCCAAATCCCTCCCAGCCCTCTGTGACAGCTTCCTGTCAATTGACTCTCCCCCACAAGCCTTTTTTGACAAATCTCAGAGATGCAACAGCTGGTCACCCTTCAAGACTTCCACATGTCTCTGTTGCCACTTATGCAGATTTCTTTCTTCCTCATTGATTTTTTCCATTTCCCCTCTTCTGTTTGGTGGGTATCAACTAACAGTTTATATTCTCTTGTATTGCTCAGTTCTCTCTATTTAAAGTCTCTACCTTGTGGCAACTTCTGCACATATGGACTTTCCAATTATAAAGTTATAAGAAACAATAATAGATACTAACTTGTCTGTTTACATTCTGTTCTACTGTTCAAAAAGTTTTTGCACGAGCAGTCCTGTTATAACTTCTCTCTGAAGGAAGCACCTGATGCAGGGGTTTATTTTTTGACTTATGAAACACTAATGAGCTTCAAAATAATAATTATACTTTGTTTAATTAATAAAAAACCAAGCATCCATGCATCCACCTTCAAACTTGCAAAATAGAACATTATCGGCACCTCTGAGCCCCTCAGAACAAGCCCGCCACCTCAGTACCCACCTCTTGTCTTCCCTTACACATCACAGCCATCTGGATCTTAGATTTATCTTTCCCTTTTCTTTGTGGTTTTACTGGATATCATGTGTTCCTAAATAATGTAACATTTAGCTGTGCTTACTTTGAAGATGAAACTTAAAATTATGTTGTTTACATTTTTCCACTGTGCTGTTCAGTACGATGACCACCAGCCACCTGTGGCTACTGAGCACTAGAAAAGCGGCTAGTCCAAATTGAGATATTCTGTACATTTAAAATGCGCACCAGATTTTGAGGATTTACTACTAAAAATAATGTCCCATATGTCAACGTTTTTATATTGGCTACATGTCGAAATAATAACTGAATATATTAAATTGAATGAAATATATTATTAAAATTAATTTCATCTATTTATGTTTTAATATGGCTATTAGAAAATTTAAAATTAAACATGTGTCCTACATCATATTTCTGTTGGACAGAGCTACTCTAGAACTTGTATTTTTGCTTAGTACATTCTTTATGAGATTTAAACATGGTGGTGGCAGTAGCAGTATTCATGGTGTGTTGTATTCTACTTTATTCCTCCATCCTTTTGTTGGCAGACAGTTGGATTTGTTTCACTTTTTTCCCAGTTATAAACAGTGCTGTTTGAATGGGGAAAAGTTTCTCTTAGGTATAGCTACGTCCTGGGGTTTGCAACTATTCATCTTACTAGGTAAACAAATTTTTTCTGAACTGGTTATGACACTTTTATTCCTACCAGCAGTGTAAGACAATTCTCATGCTCCCTATCAGCAAACTTTTTCCGTAAAGGAACAGGTAGTAAATATTTTAGGCTTTAGCTCTTAGTGGTAAAATTGAGCAACTGTTTTCCATGAAAGACTAATAGTCTTTTTTATACTTTTTTAATTAAAAAATAAATAGACTAAAAAACATTCTTGATTTATGGGCTGTACAAAAGCAAATAGTAGGCTAGATTTGGTCCATGGGCTGGAGTTTGCCAACTCCCGCTTGACATCATTGTCCATACTTGATATTGTCACATTTTAATTTTAGCCAATCTTACGGGTGCAAATTGATGTTTCATTGTGGTTTTAACTTTTATTATCCTGCTTGTCAATGAGGATAAGCATCCATTCATTGGTTTATTGGCTTTCATGTTTTCTTTTCTATGAAATACTGGCTTAATTATGTTGCCCATTTGTACTGATCTGGTGTTATTTTATAGGCAATGGAACTGCCCTTGCCTGAGGAGATTGCGTAAATGTTCTAGGATCACATAGCTAAGAAGGAACGGCATGTGGACCCAGGCTTTTTCCTCTAATTAGAATGTCTTACATGATTTCATTAAAAACCAACATGCTATGTTATAATAACTTACACTCTTATTTAATATTGCTGTCCCTGCCTGTCAGGATGAGGGTAGCAACTTGTTTTTATGATTGAGATTGCTTTAAGACCATCACATTGCTGGGATTGTGTAGCTGGTTTTCTCAGTGCTGATTTCATAGAGTGTGTCATATCTGTTCTCTCTTCTTAATCATGAGAATCTAATTATACTTTGCTCAGTTGAGATGTTGGACTTTTCAGGTTGTCTTGCAGGTTTTGATGGCCATGTGACATGCATGGAAGTCCATTAAGTGGGCATTCTGGGAAAGTTATTGTTCTGATAAGAGGAGATAGATTCAGCTGGCACTGGCCTTCTCTCTACTTCTGCTTCAAATTTAGCCTCAATGCCCAATAGTGCAGTAGCCATCTTGCAATCATGGGAGCTAGAAAGACTCTGGGTTCTCAGTGACTTCCTTAGCCACCTGTATCACACTTACACTACCTCCAGATGTCTTATTACTGGAGAAAAATAAAACCTCCTACCATTTAAATAAGTTACTATACTCAGGTTTTTGCCAAAGCAGCTAAAGCCAACTCTAACTGATGAAAGCAGAAATGCAAACTCATAGAAGTTCTACCTCATGTTTGAATTACTTTGAGGGAATAATTCTTTCAGGAAAAAAAATTATAAATCCAAAAGAAGACACATCATAGGAAGTCTTTTAAAATTTGTTTAAAGAATTATTATATATTTCAGGAAAACTTTTTTTATTTTCCCAACATTTTATTCTTTAAAAATTGAGGTGCTAAGCTATAATATAATATGCTCATCATAGTATATTGAAAAAGCATACACAAAATCATTACTGTAATGAATGCACAAAAAATGTTAACAGTAGTCATTTTGGGGTAGTCTGATTTAAGGGTTTCCCTCTTCCTACATTTATATATTTCTGAATGATCCGTATATATTCCATTTATTTATAGTAGAACATATTTTATTTTACAAAAATAATGTCACCGACTCTGGGAAAACCAGACTTACAAAACCAAATTTGCCTTGGGACAATAGTGATCTAATTAAGATCCATTGAACAAGGTAATTAGCCATGGGATTGATAAGAGACCCTTCCCTATAATGTCTTGGGGACAAAAGGGGAATCTACGTACAAGGAACTATAGCTATGTTCTAAAACCCGTAGTCAAAATCCATTAAAGAGAGAAAGGAAACCCAAGGCTAATATAAAACATCACAGAATTTACCCTTAATTAGGACAACATGTGTTGGACTAGAATCACATAGACGATCATCAGAACAAATGAAATGCTACCGAAAAATAAGGTGGAAGAACATTCTCCATGGTCCTTTTCAAAAGTTCTAGGATAGATTCTGGCATTAATTGTGCTTTCTTTGTTGTGTTACTTATTGGAGCAGCATATGGCTGTTTTGTTAAAGCCACATAGACACATGTCTGCTTAAATAAATCAATGTTCCTATCTCAACTGGATGATTTGGCAGGAATAATACACTCACCAATCAATGTGTAGACTGACCCACAGGACTCCCTCACTAAAGGATCTAAAGTAGAATGTTGTATAACTGCTAGTAAGCAGTTAGAGGCAGTTCATTTTTCTTTTAAATATTTTTCATAGTAACGTCTATGGACCTTTACTTAGCATGCTGTATAATGCATGTATGTTAGAATTTGAAAATGTATAGAGAAATTGGGTAATGGCATACAAATTGGGAAGGTGTGAAAGAGGCAGTTTTCAAATGAGCAGGATAAGAGAACTGAAATCTTGCTACTTAACCAAAAAAGAGGACTTGGTTTGAAAGATAAGATCCGTGTGCATACACATACACATTCACACATTTTAGATACTATTTTTAAACTATCGAATTACCTAGAAAGTTTGGAAAACTTTCTGGGTCTATATAATTGGAAAATAAATAAATATTTTGGGTGAGAATATTTTAACCTGTTTGACTTTCTACACATTATTGCCAGAGGAAGCAACCCCAAGCACCCTCTGCTCCTTCTCTCAAGGGAGTGTTGAGGTATTTTGTAGAGATAGTGTTTTCAGGTTACCAATTCTACCATATTTCCAGATTGAAATGCATCCCTCTTCATTTTACATGTGAGGCACTATAAAAACATAGTTAAATATAATTAACATGTATAGCATATGACCTGAGAGGCACGGTCATATTTTAGAAACAGCAGAAATTTGGGTGTCAAACCACACCTATTGTAGTCCACTACAGGGTAACAAAGTGGCTAAGAAAGCAGGCTTTCAGTTCCTTCTGATTTTGGGTTCGAACTCTCACACCTTTCCTTACCAGCTTTGTGATCTTGGGTTGTCACTTTATACTTTGGGCCTGTTTCCTCATTGGTAAAAGGAAGATGTTCATACTCATTCCAGAGGATAATTAAAAAGGTTAGAGTAGTATTGTGTGAGCACTTTTCAAAATGCCTGCATGTAATGATAATTCAGAGATGGGTCATAAAGCCTTGTGGTGAGCACAGTAATTCAGAGGAGAGATGAGGACATATGTGCCTTGAAAGTTAGTGACCACATGTAGGGGTTTCAACTTTAAGATTTTGACTATCCTTAAACTTGGTTAACAAGCATTAAGGGTTTTGAACTTGATCCTACTTGTATGAAGCAGCTAATTAGGTATGTGCTTATAAAGGCTTTTTTTTTTTTTCAAGGAATATTGAAAAGTATCCAATGTATAGTAATGGGTTTCCAGGTACTGTGAAGTTCAAGGAAATCAATCAGCTAGGGAATCTTCCCTTAAGTTGTCTAAAATTCGGTTCTACCAAAATTCTCGATTTCATATTCTATTAACCATTTTGATATCAACTAGAGCATCATTTCTCAGTAGGTTTAGATTGACATTTTAAAGCCAGTCTTTGTTTTGGTATTATGAAAATAAAACACCTCTCCATCTCTGTCCCTGTCTCTGTCCTTCAACCCCTATCCACCCACAACATCCATCATGGGCTGCATGCAGTTTCCTATCCTCCATGCAATAAAACCAAATGTTTGCCATCGTCTTCAGCTGTTGATAATAATGTGGTTTTGAAATGAACTAAATACCTGGCTCTGTATACATTATTTTGCTTGAGATAACTGGTTTGGGACTGGAGGTTTGTGTGTGGGATTTTAAAAATCCTCACATGCTGTTCTGGTGCTTAAATAATATTTTATACCTTATTAATGCTTTAGACTCTGAAAGGTGAGGCTTGTGAGAAACTCTGGGTCATCATGATTCAAATTCAAATCTTTGGAAACTGCAGCTACTGAAGAAATGATGACTCTACCCTAGTAGATTGAGATTAAGCAGAAAAATAAATTTAGTAGAGGAAACATTAAGACTTGAATTCTTTTGAACTTTAATTAAAATGGTGACTTAATTTTTGGACTTCTATTTTACTATGAATTTAATGATTGAGTCATAATTGTTCAAATTAGGGGACTTTTTGTGTTGCTGTCACTGCATTACTTTATATTTTTTTATGCTGTCATTTGGAGTCATTACGTAATCTCTGATGCACTATATTGGACAATGTGCCTCTGCATAATTGGAAACAGGATTAAGAGCAGAGAATGAATTTCCAGCCCTCTTTGCAGTGTGCCCTTTGATCAATGAAATGGATGGACTATGCCAATCCATATCCACGATCCTTTTGGTTGAAAGGCTGCTGTATGAATTCTACAGATTTGGGGAGGACTGTCACGTGAATGATGCCACCTAAGGAAGAACCACAATGGTCAGCCCTACTTCTGGGGATAAAATCTGAATTGCCCCACCATCGTCCAGGAGCAGAGGCTGCTATTGGTGGGGAAACCACTCTAAGGTCATTATCGTCTTGCTAAACTGCCAATGTCTGCCTCTGAGGGAGAAAATCCTTTGGCCGTTGACTTGGGCTTGAGTGTTAAGATCGATGATTTAAGGAAACAAAAATTTGGCAACTATAGGAAACAATATTCCTCTTTCTCTTTCTTCATGCTTCAGCCCATTAAATAGGAATTCCTTCCTTCTCATAGATATTAGGAAGCAGTCTTATGTCTTCTCCCCATCCCCATTTTGTACACAGGTCCAAAATATTTTCTCCATTAGAGCATTATCTGTAATAAGACTGACATTTTTCTCATTAAAAAGCAATGCATATTGAAAAGAATATAAAATTAAAAATTTTTAAATTCCCTAGACACATTTCTTCCAGAACATTTCCATGTGTATAGAAGTACTTTTATACATATAAAATTTTTTTAAAAAGGTATGAGACTCCTTTATCAAACCTGTATCAAATACCATTTAGTTAAGATGATAATAAGAAGCTATTATTTCTAAAGGAGTCAATTTCTGAGATGAGATGTTACATAAACTAGAAATCACTTGAGACTTGTATAAGAAGTCAGGGCACTATTACTACTCCCACTCTAAAGATGAGAAAACTGAGGATCAAGGAGGTTAAGTGATTTATTCAAGGCTCACATGGCTGGTAAATGACTAGAACCTATGGCTTTTAAAGCCAGAATATTTTTAACTCTACTGCATTGCTTCTGCCACCTTTGTAGCTTCCCCTTGAATTCATGGAATAATCTGAGAGGCACAAGGATATAATTCTGATGTTATGTTTCAGATTTGGTTAAATTTGCATCCATGTGCTTTAGTTAGGTCCAACTTGAGATAGAGTTAAGCGATAAACTGTTTGAAGCTATTTACTGTTTTACATAATTCACTAAGTACAGGGGTTTTCTGTCACAACCTTTCTAGCATTTCATTAAAGGGTTGGGATATTTATGAGAAGCTGTTATTCTAAAAGAAGAGTTGCCTTTTGAGATCACAGCATTTTAGGTGCTTGTCTCCCTACCCAAATGGTTTATGCTGGAGCACCTGTTGGTAATAGAGCAGGAAACAGTTGGCAGTAAACTACAAGTGTAAGATTTTGAAGGTAACTAGGTCTTATTACCGTATGCCTGTATAAAAATATTATTTCCTTACTTGGATGGAGGAACAGAAGCCTTGCGTCTGCAAAAATATGAACATTTGTTTGGAAAATTTATGTTGATATATAACAGCATATGGTCTTTTTCATCATGGATTTATGTACAGGAGGCAGGCTTCATGTTCACAGTTAGAAGCCTTAAAGATGGAGCCACATGAGTGACCTAGTGTGTGGCTGTCTTGGCATCTGCAATGAGAATCACAGTGCTTGGCATACATATGCTATCACCTTCTTTCCCAAAGAGGAAAGGCCAAAACTCCTGGTAAGGAATTGGGTCTTTGAAATTATCAAAGGAACACTGACATCACCCTTGTATATGAACTCCAGCGAGGCCTGCATATCCATAGTGTAAAGGAGGCACTTTATTTCAGAGAGTCCTCAAGTTTTGTGGCCCAAACAAACCACACGAAGTCTAAGAGGAGCAAGATTACTATGTCTTAGTAATGTTTAGAAAATACTCTTCCCACCTGCTTTTGAAGCCAGAAAGTGAGACCTAGAAGACTCTTGGAAAAATAAGGCTACCAGTGCTTGAGATTAATAGGCTTCAAGTTTGGGCATTATTTTACTGGTTTCTAAGGTTAATGCTATGGTTTATTGACTTATTTTTGATTCATTTCACTAGTCAATTTAATATTTATCTTTTTTGTTTTTGTACATTTGTGCCATTTAATCCATACATATTTGTGGTACTAACAGATTGGTTTAAGTTTAGAGGGCACTAGGCTTGGAATTATTCTAGTTCGTTTCTTCCAGTGGTATTGGGGGTAGTTTATGAGCTCAAACCTCAGTTGTCCATGTGATGAGGTAAATGATTGACCTGCCTTTTTAACAAGGGTGCTGTGAAACTCAAATATAGTATATGCATGAAAGAGCTTTTCAATGACAGGGAGAGGGAGAATGAGAATGAATGAAAATTAATATATGAGTATGAATATAAAAGGATACCATGTTAATTTGCTCAGGCTGCCAAACAAAATACCACAGACTGGGTGACTTAAATGACAGAAACTTATTTTCTCATAGTTCTGGATGCTGGCAAAATGCCAATGAGATTGGTATCTTTTAGGGTCTCTCTCCTTGGTTTGTAGGTGACCATCTCCTCACTGTGTCTTCATATGGTCCTTCCTTTATGCACATATATCCCTAATGTTTCTTCTTGTCCCCAAATTTTCTATTATAAGGACACCAGTAATATGGTTTTAGGACCTACCCTAGCAGCCTCATTTTGACTTAATCACCTCTGTAAAGTCCCATCTCCAAATATCAAATTTTAAAGTACTGGGGGTTAGGTGTTCGACATACGAATGTTTCTGGGTTTTTATAGACTTTTAGGCTTTCCCTTTTCATCATTTATAATGTAGAGGAATTAGGCCAAATGTTCCCTTCCAACTCTTCCATTCTATGACTATAGGATTAAGTTAGTATTCAGAGATATGATTAAATGTTGAAATGAGGTGGTAGTTCAAGTTTGAAACAAATTATGGGAGAAAAGGAACACACACACACACACACACACACACACACACGTGCCCCATGTAAAATTATTGTTGTCCTTTTCAGTCTATTTTCTTGAAGTCCTGTGGAGAAATCCTATTTGGGGAAGCACACAAGAAATAGTCCAGCTGAAGTTTAGCATTAATAATTTAAATGATAAAGCAGCCCCACTTCCACGGTTTCACTCTGTTTGGTGGCACATAGCTAACTCATCGGCCTCTCATTTTAGTTCCATTCTTTGGTTCCATAATTGCGGCTTTCTCTACATTCCCTCATCCCGTATCTTCTGTTTTCCAGTTTCCCATATCACAGCGCAAGTCTTCTATAAATAGGCTAAGGCAAAGACTTGCTCCATCAGTTAGCACTAGTATCTTTCTTTCTGTTGTTTCTTCATTGCTATATTTTGTACACAGCCTGGGCACTGTTATGAGTCTACGTAATTTTCTAATGCACTGTTTGCCTGCATTTATACCATGTTGAAAACTCTCATATTACTGACGTAATACTCACCTGTACGCCCCTAGATCTTCTCTGACAACAATTCCTTCCCTGATTGATGTACTTATACTGTGTACCCTCTTTTGTAACAGTTGTCACATTGTGTATAGGTTCTTAGATCATCTTCCCTGCTGGACAGCAGCTCCCTAAAGATGGGAACTATGTCCATTCTTTTCACTGTGGTTTGCACTTAATTTAGCATACTGTCTGATGTAAAGGTATCAATAAACCTTCAAAAGACAGGGTTGTGTAGTGGTTTGAGCATTCTGAAGCCAAACTGCCTCCTTTTATGCCAATGCGTGATTTTAAATAAGTTATTTAGACTTTATGTTATCTCTATATGGAGATGATAGTAGTAATCAGCTGGGGAACTTGTGAGAATTCTATGAAGTAATATATTTAAGCATTTAGAACTATGTCTGGTGCATAGAAAACTTCAGAAATGGCTAGCAGCTGTTATTGCTATTAGCAGTTAAATAACTGAATGATGATTATTTGGATGAAGGGATGAATGAGTGAACAAAATTTGAAGTTGACATTTGGCAATGTTGTTAAGTTAGTATCACTAAGTTTGAAGCATGTTTTTTTTTCCTCTAAAAATGCATTAGACATTTGTCTTTAAAACATAGCTCATTTTTGCTTTACTATCAAGTTTGTCTTGTCAACAATGATAATATGGGCTCTGTCAGAGTAAATATTCTGACAGAATTTTTAAGAAGGAATGGGCTAGGATACAGTTTTTGCCTAGCATTCTGACAGCCTCTGAGAATGTATTCATATCACAAGACTTCCTTTTATTGTATGTTGACTTTTCATTTTTAAAAAACTGTCTTGCCTTACGGCGCTCTCGCATAGTAAGGCACTCAATGAATATTTGTTGAGTGAGTGAATAAATGGCATAGGGCAAACAATTTGATGAATTATTATTGTTCATGAAGTTCACTGCTATAAAAATGCTGGAAAATTGCAACTAGAGATTAACTGGAGACTAGAGAATAGATTCATTATGGTAGGATTCTTTATGTTGTGGTCATCTCTGTTCCTTGTCTTACATAAGACAAGCTCTCATTGTGATATAGTAGAAAAATTTCTAGGCTCTAACTTTTTGGATGTATGAGGTATGGAAGTCATTTAGATTCTATGAAGCTCAGTTTCTCATCAGTCAAATAAGGATAATTACATTCATCTTATGGTAGTGTGCAAATCAAATGATATAGTTACTTCGAAATACGTATGCATAGTGGTGTATGTAAAGGTTTTCATTTCCTTTCCTCCAGTTAGCCATCAGCCAAATGGGGGCATATTTTTCATATTTGTCAGTTTCTCATTGTCACAAGGGAATGGTGGCGATTAGTGGGAACCTGTAGTTACAAGCAATTTGGTGGGAAATACTCTGCTAATTCTCTGAAAGTATTTAATAAAAATAATTCCCAGTTTAAAATATCAACTTTATGATGGAAAATGAATGCTAATATCAGAAAGATTTTCTAAGTATTAGAACTTTGGACAAATAGAAGTTAGCCCTCAGTTACATTATGGATCTACAGGCCAAAGAGTATCTGCAAACTTGATCAAACCTGGAGGCCTCCAACTTGAAACAATAGCTATAGACATTTCTACCAATCATATAGGTAAGAAGTGAAGTTGAATTTACTACATTTGAAATTATATTTATATTTTGACCTATTTTTTCCTTAATTCTTTCTAAAGACTGTCCTTTAGTTATAAGTGTGCCTCTGTCAGTTCACAGTGGCTATTGGTGTATGTCAGTCAGAGACAGAGCACTGTCTTGGGAGGTCAGCAATAGGGGTTCAAGTTCTTGGCCTATTCTGTTTTGCCGCGCACCTTGGTCAAGTCACAACTTCCATGAAATGACCAGCATGAATCCCGGACAATATTTCTCCTCAAAGCTGTGGGGTTTGTACAAGAAAGATTCATCCTCACCTAATATATTTCCACAGCCTTTAAGGTGGAAAGGCCAGAAGAGGCAAGGCTATGAAAGCAGTGGTAATTCTAAAGGCAATCAGTTCAGTTCATTTGATGATGAATGACACAAGGGAGGAACCAGATCAATCAACCATTAATGTGCTTCTACATTTTTCATTTTGTTGTTGAGCTTTTTACTCTTAAAAGAAAAATTTTGATGTAACATGGTAAAATGGAAAACACACTAAACTAGAAATCAGAAGGCACATTTCCTTGCTGGACTCAGGTGTATTAATTCCTTCGTATGCTTCTCTGAGCAAGTCATTTAATCTCTGACTTTTTTTATTATTTGTAAATGAGAGTAAATTTTCAGCCTTATCTAATTCATATGTCCATTACAATAACCCAATTTAATTGGACTTAACAAATATTTGTATGTTGTTGCTGGGCGCCAGGCATTTTTCCTTTATGCATTTCTTATTCTTACATTCAACAAATGGTTCTTGAACATTCACCATTTACTAGATGTTGCTGGGTTCTAGTCTGCTATCATAGAAGCTACAATCTCATGGGGGATAATGCATAAGATATATTGATATATTCAATACTATGCAAGAAAGTATGACTATTACTCTAGGAAAACAGAGGAGAGAATAGTTATTTCTGCTTAGGGCAGTGGCAAAGTTACCTAGGGCTTCAGAGAGGGAGTGACTTATGAGTTTGGTCTCAAAGCATAAACAAGATTTCTATAGGTGAAGAGATTAGCAAAACAGAAAGTACACATAGAAATATTTGACATAATGTGAAATTGTGAGAGATTATAGCTATTATTTGTAACACCATTATGTGTGCTGCTGCAGCTATTGCAAATGGCAATGATTGTTAAATCTGTCTTGATTAACCACTGGTCAGAAACACAAGTGAGAAAAGCCAGCTCCTGTGGTCATTCTTTTTTTTTTCTACATTGATCATGTATGATCACTATTTTAGCTGCACCAGTTGGTTGCACCATTGTTTCCTTAATATTTATGAGGTACCCGATATATGCCTAGGCTTTGTGCTAAGCACTCTGCATACATCTTTTCACCTACCCAATGATAAACAATAACCCAATGATAAAAATAATAACATTTACAGAAATAAAGAGAAAAATAAATCCAGTATAATTTTTAATAATAGAAATGAAGATACAGAAAAATAAATCCACCATTTGGATTGATGTGATTTCTCTGATGATACAGAATTCATCAGCGTGAAATTCCAAATTGATATGTCTGAGTCTAGTGCTCATGCAGCATCCATATGTTGATTCTCTAACATATTAGATATATGAGGTTATAGCCTAAGACCTGGGACACATTTAAACCCATGCGTATGTTATCATACATAAACATCTCTAGCAAAGTCTGACACATTAGACACATCTTTGGTAGCTGATTGATCTGCAATGATTCCCTGTTCTCCTACAGTAGTTCCATCCATGGAAGTGAGATCTCACTGTGATCTCTGTTATATGATCATGTCCCTCTGTTCAAAACCGACAGGTCTAGGAATTGGTTCCTGATCTAAACTGGACCAATAATAACTTTTTCTCCCTTTAGATGTGCTTTGTTCTATTTGAACTGAATATAGGAAAGAGTCAGCATTTGGTGGTGAGATCCACAATATATATGACACTTTGAATTTGCCAGAGGCCATTGACCTCAATCCGGTGAGAAAGACATCTTTTTTTTAAATAAAAGCTTTATTGAATTAAAACTCATATATTATAAATTTCACCATTTTAAAGTGTACAGTTCAGTGGTTTTTAATATATTCAGAGTTATACAATCATCATTAATTCTAGAATATTTTTATCACCCCCAAATGAAACTATGTACCGATTAGCAGACCCCTTCTTTTCTCACCTTCCCTCAGCCCCTATGAACCACCAATCTACTTTCCATCTCTCTGATTTGGCCTTCTCTAGATATTTAATACAAATGGAATTATATGAAAAGTCATCTTTAGTAGAATTACTAAAGCTGACACAGAGAAGATAAGAAATAGAGAAAGAGGTAAAGAATATATATAATACTATATTAAAAAGCATTTGCATCTTTGATTTCAGTTCTAAAACTCAGTTACATTCCTGTTCTTTCTATAATTTTGTTGTTCAAACCTTCCTTTGTTTGCATTGCAGAAGATTAACACATTTAACTTAGATGTGCAGGTAAAGTTATCTTTTCCTATAAGTAATTTAAACATCCTCCCTAAACTTTTACCTACTAATCAAAAGGAAAAAAACTTGTTCAATATATTTTAAAGCTTACTCCAATCCAATAATGTAAAGTGTCAATTCAGCTAAAACCCAGATTATTTTGAAGAAGCATGTAAATCCTTGGTAATGTGAATCCTCCTTTGGTTCAGTGGTAGAGGATGTGCTTTGGAATCAGACTATGCCAGATTTAAATCCATGTTCTCTCACCAACCAGCTATATCACCTTGGGGTAGTCATATCCCCTCTTGCAGTCTTAGTTTTTTTTTTTTTTTTTTTCTGATAAGTCAGGAAAATAATTCACAGAGCAGTTTCTGGGAGAGGTGGTAAATTCCATCTCTCTTTAGGAGTCCAGGCACATGCAAGGAATGCAGGAATGGCAGAGTTTACCAGAAAGTAGTTGTTTCGAGACAGCTGCCCTACTAGGCACTATATTTTTCAACTTCCCTTGTGTGACCTGGCAATTATCTACATCTATCTTAGAGTAGAAGGGATGTGCATTGCTTTGGGCAAGCATTTTAAAGAAGGAGGTTTATTTTTTATTTTTTCTCCCTCTTTTATCTGGTTCCAAAGCCCTGTGTGATACCAGAGCTACAAAACAGGAAATGAGTCCTGAATTACTACTACCTAGAGGAAAACTGCATGCCAAATAAGAACAGAAGGGCTGGGCTTTTATATGAGTGAGGAATAAACTTTTATTGGGTTAAGCCATTAAAATTTGGGATGTACTGATTACAGTAGCTAGCGTTATTCTAACTAACACAATATGCACTAGGACTCTATTCTTAGGATCTCGCTGAGAAAACACAAATTATGCTATCCTGAGGTTCATTGCTTTGTTTCTTTATGCAATATCAAACCTTTTTCATTCGAATCCAATGCCAATTATGCTACCTTTATGTATTTTTCAAAGAGATCAATGAAATAAAACTGTAAAATTCATGAGGCAATTTCACAACCCTTCAATTTTTTCTACCCTCATTCAACATTCATTTAGCAAATATTTATTGAGCACCTTGGTTAGAAAAAAAAAGGGACTAGTGAAGATATATTTTTAAAATAGATAGAAATATCACCCTGGGTAATCAGTAGTTAGTGCTCAGGGCAAACTGTAGGTCATAAGTTTATTATAACAGCCTTCATGGAAACCAGCTGGCTTTTCAAAGCACATTTGATGATTGTATACATCTTTTAAGCCTTTCGCTGTGCTTATAAGACATGATACCTAATTTAAAAATATATTCCCTGTATTTTAAACCTGAAAAGCCTATTTCCAGAGAAATCTCTAAGCACTACAATTAACATCATCATTAAGGGAACAGAGACTGCCCCAGGAGTGGGGTTTTGTAGGAAAAAGTGAGGCTTTAAAGCTATTGAAACCTGCATTCAAATTTTGTCTTCAACCTTTCTCAGATTTTCCTCATCTGTAAAATGGGAAATTTATTGGCTATTTCATAGGTCTTTAAAAGGACTTTAAGTAATCTATATACAGTGAGTAGTAGCCATGTATATGCCAAATGGAAGCAGTTGTGATTATTGTTCCCGAGAAATCTAATTCACTAACTCAGATTCTCTCATGGCCTCATGACTGACAAGCACTTCCATGTGATTCGGCTTCTCACCCTCTTCCAAGTACATATATGGCTCCCACCAAGTCTGACTCCAGTATAGATATGTATCTATCTACACATGTGTACATGATTATACATGCGTGTCTACACATGTATGCAAAATAGGACTATATGCACACATATGCATATGCATGGACACACATATACTTTTACATATTTTTCTTCTGTCAGAGTATTCACGATGAAAGGCAGCTTAAATTCTTGTCCCAAGGTTCTAAAGATTCTCCTAGTTCTGCCTACACTCAAGTCTCTACTCAGCTTCTTGAATGAAATTTGTCCATTTGTTTTGCTGGTACCTGCTTTAGGTTGTTTATTTTTATCGTTTAGTCCTGCAGAGGAGTGAAAACTTAGTGTATCACACCAAGAAAGAAATAAAGGCCCACAATTTTTAAAAAGTCATCTTAGGCAATGAAGCAATGATCTATAAATAAGCTAAATTCGAACTCTTTAAAAATTATGTTTCTTGGAATTTTAAAAGCCCTAGTTTGAACCAAATATGCCCTAGTTTTCTGTAAGAATACTTGAGCTGGTGACATGCTTAATGAACTTTGACCTTTCTTCTGCAAATATGTATCTGCCTGGGTATACTCTCAGCTCTTTTTGTCCATGTTACTGAGAGAGAAAATCAAATTGGAGTAGATTTAATCAGTTTTGTTTTTACCTGATTCCTAGGTGGCAAAGGCAGGTTCAAGGCACAAATGGTGGTGACAACACTCAATTTCCTCTTTTCTCTAACTGCTTCTATGCATGAGTATAGACTGAGTCTGATGCTACTTTCAGATTTAGGAAGGTTGATAATTTAGTCCCCTAAATGTGCAGGAAAGAAATCATCCTCTGTTTTCTGGGTTTCATCCCAAGAAACAGGGTCATCAACCAAAGTTTCAGAGGAGTGAAAAATCATTACCTTACTAACCATGGTTAACATTTATACAACACTTACTAAGTGAGCATTTTTATATTTTGAGCATCTCATCTAACTCACAATATCCTAAACAATGCTCTTAGGTAGGTACTATTTTTATCCATGTTTATGAGTAAAGAAATGGACATGTACTAAAGATATTGTCAAGCAGTAGAGATAAGACTGAACCCACTAGTCTGGCTTTTGACATCTTGGCTCTACTGGCCCTCAAAAGCATATTCCCAGAGGTATCTATGGAATTATTAGTGGGAGGCCATATAATCCTGATTAAATACATGAAATTTGGTGTTAGATATTTATTTATATATATCATGATCCTGGGTCTGACATGTATAAGCTGTGTGTGACCTTGAACAAATTATTCAATCTACTGGGGGTTTCTCGCCACTAACAATGTATAGATTGTAAAACCATAGGCCCAAAATGGTGTCACTGGTGCTAAAAGCCCACAATAAACCTAGATCTAATAAACCTAGATTTCATATCTGATATAACTGTAGTTTCAGTTTCTTTCAAAAAATGCTATCTTTATCAATCAGTCTGGAATTTTCTGGACAAGCACCAATGAGGTAGTCTGCCATGTAGGTCTTCTCCCTCTCCTCCTTACTCTCCTTAAAAAGAAAAGGAAATCTACATAATAAAACCCTTGCCATTTGCTATTCCTCCAAGGGACTGATGTTCTGGTCTAAAAATAATCCTTTACTTTCTTTTGTTAATCGTGCCCTTACCCTGCCCTTCTTCCTATAAAAACCTTCAATTTTCTACAATCCCTTCCAGTGCCTTATAAGCCTTCTGGTTGCTGGGTTGGATGCTGCCTGATTCATGAATCACTTAATAAAGCCGTTGGATCTTCAAATTTACTTGGCTGAATTTTGTTTTTTAATAAGGTAATATCTTCTATCTGAGTAGAAATGCTTAGCACTCAATACATGTTAGCCATTATGATTATTTTTTTCCTACTAGCTTTGTGAGGTCCTCAAGGGCAAATAGTTCTGGTCACTACTGGGTTGCTCAGTGCCCAGCACATATTTGGCAGATGATCAATAGAAGCTGAATGACTGGAGAAAAAAGCACTGCTGTTTTGAAGGGCATTCACTGGCTTCTGAATGTGTTCCTCTTGTGCCAGAGAATTTGGGCCTATCTTTGAGAATAAGGGCACTGGGATGTTGAAGGTATACAAAAGTTCAGGTAAAGATAAGTCCTTCGCTTACAAAGCGAGAAATGGTATTCTGATTGGTAACAGAGTTATCCAGACAAAAATATGCATAGATCTCTGTAGGCCATTCACTCATTCAACAAGTATTTACTGAATAACTTCTGTCTGTCTGGCTCTGTTGACCTAGGTATATAAAATCAAGCAAAATCAATGTTCTCTCCTCAAGAAGACTATAACTTGGGTTAAAGATGGCAAATGTTTATTCCCTGTGCCCTCTTTATCATGCCCATAATGAGGCATAACTGGCTGCCTTCTTGCAGGTGTGCTGGACCATGCAATTACTTGATTGAAACTGCTTTGTAGCAGGTTCTGTGATTTGTTCACTGTGTTATTTCCACGTTGTGGTCATAATAGGTGTTCAATAAACACTTACTGAATTAGATACAGTTTGCACCAAGGGTAAAGTCTGTTAGATATCTCTGACTTTGGGGAAGTTGTAATTTGATTTTAGGAATTATTGGTCAAGGAAAACTGGTCTGGATTTGTAATAGGTAACCCTTCCAATGAAGACCTTCATTTAGTTCGTATAGGAAGGGCATACACCTTTTCCTTCCCCACATGCTCCTAGAAATGTGTTATATGTTACAGGTGGTGTGTGCTACCGCCCTTACTTCTCCCTTAGTATTAATGCAGAAATAAAGTAGAATTAACAGATAAGAGCCTCAAATGTGTGACGAACATAAAAACAACAAATAATATTTGAGAACAAATAATATAGCACTTACAATCACTAAGTGGTCATCAAAATGGCAGAGACTCTACAGTCTAGACTAGGTAGGCAATATCCCACAACTAAGACTGTTGCAAAATGGAATAACTGTGAATAAATAGAGAAGAGGCTTTAGAGTTAAAGGTTTGTTTGCAAGTTGCTAACCCTCTCTGGATTTCACTTTCTTAAGTTGAAAAGTAGCTATATGATACAGCAATATCACTTCTGGTTATATATATCCAAAGGAAATAAAATCAATATCTCAAAGAGACGTCTGCACTCCCATATTTATTGAAGCATATTCACAATTGGCAGTATATGAAAACAACCTGTGTCCATTGACAGATGAATGAGTTAAAAAATGTGATATATATCTATATATAATATTTATTACATTTATTATATATATTAAAGTAAATCCTGCCATTTGTTACAACACAAATAAATTGGGAGGACATTAAGCTAAGTAAAACAATCCAGATCCAGAAAGACAAACACCGTATGATATCACTTCCGTGTGGAATCTTAAAAAAAGTCAAACTCACAGAAGAGAGTAGAATGGTGGTTGACAGGGACGAGGGGAAGGGGGAGGAGGAAAGGGGGAGATGCGGATCGAGGGGTGCAAACTTTGAGTATAAGATGAATAAGTTCTGGGGAGTTGACATAGCATGGTAACTAGTTACTAAAGCTATGTTGTGTACTTGGAATTTACTAAGAGTAGATTTTAAGTGTTTCCAACACAAGAAAAATGGTAACTACACGAGGTGATGGATATGGTAATTAGCTTGATTGTGGTAACTATTTCATGGTGTATACATATGTATAGCAAATCATCGCAATGTACACTTTAAATATGTACAATTTCTATTTGTCAGTTATACCTCAAAGGTGGAAAAATTTTAAATAAGAGTAAAAAAAAAATAAGGTTAATATTACACACTTCATTTCTCACGATAGTTACATGAAATCATCCAAACTGAGAGCGTAGTGCGGTGAAAGGCTAAATTATTAGTAACTTCTAGTTGTAATCGTTGTTTGCTTGATTCATCTTTTATATCATAGTGCAGCCAAAAGAGGACAATGTGCTCAGTGTGTGTACCACTTTAGTTGTCTGCTGGTATGTGATTCCAATTAAATGATTTTCAGTTATGCAGCACTTGAATTACAGGAAGGCTGGAGAATTTAATCGGCAAAAGAGCCTAGTTCCAACTAGTGTGTGTCTGTGTCCCACGATTATCAGTGCTTGTTACCTTAGGAGCTTCATCTGGCCAGAGTTGATTTCCTTCACTTCCAGCCCTTTGAGCTAAGACGTAGCCATCTCAGACAGCGTTCCTACAGCAATGGGGTAAAGCACATTATAGTATATAAAGAAAGAGCCCAGATTTTTTAATCAGGTCTGGTTTCAAATTCTGCCTGTTATCAGCAATACTATACTGATCTGGGGAAGTTATGTGACATCAGTTTCACATCCGTAACGTATGACAATGTAATGATTACTTAAGAGAGTCTCTTCAGCGTTAGTCCTTACCCCTTCAAATTCGTATTCTAGTATATTCCTGAAATAACCTTTCTAAAGTATAAATCAGATCATACCTCTTCCTTGCTGTGAAACAAATCAAACACTGGCTGTATCAGTAGTAGTTGCTGGTGATGGGTGGGGGAAGGGAATGTTTTTGAAAAATACAGGTTTTTCTGCTTCCATCTCAGATTTAGTAAATCATAATCTCCTAGCATGAGGCCAGTTATCTGTAATTTCATGTGGCTCCCCTGAGAATCATAGTTACATTCATTAGCCTAACCTCTCCATGATCCAACCCCATTCTCCTTCTAGCATTATCTTACACGCCCACTCCCCCCCACCAATGCCACAGGCTATCTGCAGCTATACCAACTGCTGACAGCTTTCCTAACATGTTATGTGTCTGCCCTTGCTCATGTAGCTTTCTCTGTTGGAATGACTTTCATGTCTCGCTTTTCTACTAGATAATCTCATACACATTTTGCAACACTCAGAGAAACTCTATCTCCTCTGTGAAGATTTTCCCTGTCACATTCCCAGAAAGAACGGAACACTCTTTTTAAGTCTTCCAATATGTTGCACAAACTTAATCAAATGGATGACTAATACAAATATTCATTTTCTTGCCTGAAAGCCTTTAAATGGCCTGATATGAGTAGTAGTCTTATTTGTCTGTATTATCAGCACCTACACAGAGTATCTGGCCAACAAAATTTTGATAAATAAATGAAGCCCATCTTTTGAACTTATGAACTCTGGTACAGAGATGTGTAGCTTTGATGAACAAGGACACAGAACTACAAGTTATAAACCATCTCCTTGGCTTTGATATGGTAAGAAACAAATCCGTCTCTCTCTTTGGATCATTAAACTTGGACCGTTTTATACAGAGCTTTGTAGAAGCTGTTTCTATTGAATGCTATCCTCTATATTTTAGGGCAGTCTGTGGTTTCAGATGCTGATCTGCAGCCGTGGCATTAATATAGCTACTGACATGTCAGGAAGCCCAAGGAGCAAAGCTTTTTTGGGTGGAAAGATTACCAAAGCTTTTCATTTTAGTCCAGTCCAGAGGTTGAGGGAGGATATAAACAGCACACTGTTTTATCCATCTGTGATTGCTCAGGGAAGTGTGCTGTAGTTTATGAGCAACCTGGTAGCAGGAGATATATTGTCCAGTGGTTTTTCTACCTACTGTTTGATTCATGATTGAAGGTCAGATATATTATGGCTCACCTGCCCATGCTAACTACCTTTTATAAAATTATGGCCCTGCTGAAGGGATGAATGCCCCTTAGTACACGCTCTCCATCAGAGTTTTGTAGGTAAAAGTTACTGATGCCAGTGGGTTCTTGGCAATAGCACTAAAATTCAAGCCATTGATGATGAGGACCCTTGGACCTCCTGATGTGTGGCTCAGGCCTTAAGATCTTTACAGGGAATACTAATGGTGATGCTAAATCAGATTGATCGTTCTCCTAATCTCTTTAAGTTTTTTTTCCTCTCCAGTGTCATGTTCCACTTCTGTAAAGAAGTTAAGGGTCTGTCAAACAGGTATTTATTCTTTGCTGAGTCAGAAACTTACTTTATGGCCGCATATTTTTTATTCCTTTTCCATCTAGGAGCAGTGATTGTAGGCTCCAGTTAGGTGATGAATTTTGCTGAGGGCACATCCACATTACATTCTAAAGCACCCAGTTAGTTATTACTCATAAAATGAGGCACATAGGTTTGCAGTCAAACAACTCTTATTTCCTTATGGTTCTTGCCCTCCTATAAGGCACTCCCACGTGCGATCTCAAGGTGGTACAATTGCATGTTGGGAGTACAGATTTAAAGCTAGGTAGAACTGGTTTTGATTCCTGTTGATTTCATTGTAAATGTTTGGCCTTTTGAGTTCCTCTTCAGATCATGGTAACAAAGTGCCATATATGTAAAAGAGCCAGTAAATATTATTTTTATAGTTTACTAATTTTTTTTTTAGCTAGTCACTTTGTCAATGCCTACCTTCTTTGGTGATCATTAATAACCGTATATTAATCCTCAGTGTATGTCTTTGCTTCAACATTGTAACAGTGTAAGAGTTCTTTGAAGGTCATCTCATCTGCAGGTAACCAAATTATCTATATTAGGATTTTAGCAAAATATTTATTATACTGATATAATTTAGTATTTTTTGCCCCCCAAAATACAGATTTCCTAGAAATGGCTTCTCTGGACATGTTATCTGAAAAAGTATATTACCTTAATAATTTTCTACCAGTAAAGACCTTCTGCCATGCCTGATATAGCAAAATAGAGGAGAGACTGAAAACATGACTTTAGGATACAGTAGGATAGATTTCAAGATTATGCTTTGGCTCCCTGTGTGAATTTGGGTCTGTTAACCTCTCTCAACCTGAATTTTCTCTTTTTTTGTAAAATAATAATAAAATACATAGACATAAATATGAGTAAATTAAGAAAACAAACACAGGTTAAAACACAGAACTATGTTTGGCACATTATTAGTACTTAACGAAAGCAAGCTCCTTTCGTAATAGCAGTCTGTCCCAGATTTAGTACCAAAAGAGAGAAAATTGGAACAAAAACATTCTTATTAAGTATGAATCTATAGGAAGTAGTCACTATTATTTTCTAGTGTAATTTTAAAGAACTTCTGTTTACCAAACAGAATTATGGGGACATGTCATTTAGAAGATGTGCAGCAAACTGTATACATAATACATTAAATAAACTCTTTGAAATGTTTGTCTTTCATAGCCTCCCTAACAGTGACACCCAGGGAGAAGGTGAGACAGTACAATTTAACACTAAAGTCATCTGATCGCCATCGCCATTGCTGATTGAGAAAGGAATAAAAACTGAACCATGGTAGACAGGATGTATTACCAAGGCATATGTCAAAAAAAGATTACCCAGTTGATGCTCTTTGACATTACTAAGTAGTAACATTGAGAGTGAGTAGTCCATATTTTTAATCTAGTGAATCTAGAGATTGAGTCCCTTGAGTACACAGATGATCTCTTCTTTGGTGTAGCATAGCAGAACACAGGTTCAAAGTCTCAAAAATTGTTGTTGCATTAATAGATGAATGAAGTTTGGAGATGTTTAACAAAAGCTGCTTTCATCATGTACTTTGCATAAAATAGAAGTTCAAGAAAGAGTTATTTAATTAGTTAATTAACTGGGATCTAGTCAGTGGGTAGGTGGCTCAGAGCCTGAGTGACTCAGGTGTAATTATAATTTTTCTTTAATATTTCAAAGCATTTCAACTAACTTTTACTTTTCCAAATGAGGGATTTTGAAAATTTTCTAAGTATTTATTAGCCAAAATCAGTCAGCATATTTTCTACAATTTGCTGTGTAGAGAGAGAAAGTAGTCTAATTTTTTAAATGGAATATGAGAGGTTCCCTGTGGAGGTCTGAATTGCCCCAAGAGTTCTTAACTAAGTGATTGGTGTAAAATTTTTTGAAGTCGAAAATAAAGGTTTGGTTTTTTTTTTTTTTTTGGTTTTTACTCTAGTTACTAGTCACGGCAATATGCCTAATTTTCTCCTGCTCATACGTCTCTAAGAAAAGTTTTCTTATCTGAAATAGGCTGACAGTATTTTGGCTAATTATTCTTTCCCTTTTTAGCTTTCAGTTTATTTGAAAATTGAAGCTTCATAGTATAGACCTTAGCCGTCTTTAAGACATGGTATTCTTTCGGCTATTAGAAATGATCATGAACCTTTCATGGTTGTTCAAGCATCTGTGGAAACATGATCACATCTTAAAGTTCACATCCTACCAGTGTCATCTATCTGTCTCGTCACTACTCTTAAACTGATTAAAGGAATACAACATAGAACTGCAACACAGGCCACCTCGCAGGCACTAACTCCCAAAGAAACATTTTATTTCCAGTTGTTTTTCATACAATAGAAATATCCAAGACTGCTCAAACTATGACTTGGTTCCTGTTGTTGGATTTTGATATATATTATTGATTCAATTAGGTTTTCCCACTGTTATTAAGAAATTCTTGTTGATTACTTTTTAAAATTTTATTGGGGTGGCATTGGTTAATAAAATCAAGTAGGTTTCAAATGTATAATTCAATAATATGTCATATGTGTATTGCATTGTGTATCCATCACCCAAAATTTAATTTCCTTCTGTCATCAAATATTTGACCCCTTTACCTTTATCTACCTCATCCTTCCCCCATTCCCTCTGATAACCACTAATCCACTGTCCGTGTCCATGAGTCTGTTTGTCATGTTTGTTGCTTTCAGTTTTGTGGCAACATGGATGGATCTTGAGATTATCCTGCTAATTGGTTACTTTTTAATACTTAGAATTTATTCATGCTGCATTATAAAGGCCCTATACATATTAAGAGTTAGCTAAAGCATAGGCTATGCTATAGCTCTTTCATCACTGTAGAGCTTAGAGCTGCACCGACCAACATGATAGCCGACAAATGTGGCTATTTAAATTTAATTCAGTTAAATTTGATGAAATTAAAAAATTTCTCAATCACATTAGTGATGTTTCAAGTGCTCTACAACTACATGTGGCTAGTGTATTGGACAGCACATGTATAGAACATCTCCATCATTGGTGAATGTTCTGCTGATATAGGGCAACCAACCAAAAAATCTCAGTTACAACAGATTTAGTCTTTAGGGTGTTCATTTCTGTTAGCTCAGTAAGTTGGAAGAAAATGTGTTTATCCCAGATGATATGGGGGTGCTTCATAGTCTATTACTTGATTTGAGTTTCAGGATTCTGAAATTTCATGTCACTATTTTTTTTCACCCTGCTCTACTCCCATTTCTCCAATTAACTATTTGTTTCTCAAATATTTCTTTAAGAATGGCGGCACACTGTCTGGCAAGGGGTAAGGAGAGAACAGAAAAAGGATTAGAAGGCATACTGATGTCTAAACTATAAAACCCTGGTGTTCTGGGTTTAGAGGTTCTCACATTGTAAGAAGTTCTAAAGTTTCACTTTGGAAAAAGAAAGAGCCTTTAAAGAGTTGATTTCTGCTTTTTCTGGCAAACCTTAACTTCCTGGTTCAAAGAAAAGACATTTATAAATGAGGCCCACAAGACTTCTTTGACATCAAATCACTCTTATAGCACAACATTCTGATGAGTTAAGTATAAATGAACCAGAAACATGTGAATTATTTTTTTCCCATGATAGTAAGAGGTTAGAAAAATTTAGAAAGATGCCTGGGAAAATGCATTTGAGGGTTTGCTGGGCCCTCAGTGCTTAAGAGTGTACCATTTTGCTGGAAGCAAAATGTAGAATGGAATCAGCCACCTCAGCCATTTCTTATGTAAAGTTTCCAAAGGAACCTGGAAACATTTGAGTTTCCCTTTTAGTTGACAGGGCTATAATCTGGGTTGAGAGAGAGTTTCTCGCCATACCTGGCACAATGGTGAGAAAAAAGTGATAGGGAGGCAGTGGGAGGTGGTGAAGGGGGATGCGCCCTTCCTAGTACCAGTGAGCTAAGTCAGTGGATAAGGTGTGGTGGCCCTTAGAAGAACCAGCATTGTGTAAAAGGCAGAACTCTTTGTATTTGAATCCACCAAGAGCCTAACTTGCTTTTTGGGAGCCACTGAAAGGTTTGAAGTAGAAAAAGAGAGATGATCAGATCACTCTGGCAGGTCTGTGGAGGGTAGCTACAGAAGGAAAGACATGAGTGAAAGAATAGGTGGGCACAGTAGGCCAGAAATGGTAAGGTCTAGAATTCAGGGGAAAATGTAAACATTTAGGAAAAAAAGAATTTTAGGGTTTGGTGATTTACTTGGCATGGAAGATGAAACGAGCTAGTGAGGTAGCAATGGAGTAATTTGTCCAAAGTAACATAACATTTTTCACAACCAGCTCTTTTTAACCCTGAAATTTCTGACTTAAGTAAACCAAACAACCAAGAATACTCATCTATTTAATCGTTGATAAGTATTTACTGAACACATAATATGTGCAAAATATTGTTAGGTATTTGAGATAATAGTGCTGAGCTTAGAGATAATTTTTGCTGTAGCAGGCAAAACAGCTCACTAGTATCTTATGATATTGTCCTATAAAATCATTCCTGAGGACAGGCCAAATAATCAGAGAAATCTAAATCACTCATATTAGCTAGACTCACTCAGAAGCTTCGCTGTTATATTTTGCTTTCAGGTTTTGAAATAAGTTGGAGTTGAGGGAGACCTGCCTGCTTTCTTTAAATCAGTTGATCTGTCTGTAATGAGCCTCTGGCCAGCAATATGTTGGCAGGCAGCAATATGCTGCATTAGAAGGAATTGCCAGTGTTGATACATAAAGGCCCTTATAAATCACTACCAAGATGCACCAAATCAAGTCATTGCCCCAAAATATCAGCCCATTCTTTCATAAGGGCAATGCATCTACTTACATTGTCAACAGAAGTGATAGGCCTTCAGTCCATGGCTAGCCTGAGGAAAAAAAAGCATGTTGTTCTTGCAGTTCAAGATCATATGGTTTGATAAGTTCCCACATGATGAAATCTTGTGCAACATAAGGGCTGGAGGGATGAAAGGCAAATGTTAGGATCACCTCTGAGAAATCATTGTACTGACCCATGTACTCATACAGTGGAAAAGTGGTAGAACTGAGATTTAAACTGAGGTCTGCCTACCTCTGAAAATCCATGTTCTTTCAACAGCACCAACATCTGTAGAGTGATTAATGAATTAATCATCTCTCTTCCAAATTAAATCTACTAATACGTTCCATGGGGAGAGGGGAAAGGGGAGATGGCTCAGGTAGTGAGAAAACAGTCTATAGACCAAGGAGTCAGGAAACCAAAATTTGTTACCATCCTTGAAAGATATAGACCCCTATATTCCACTATAGTATTTCCATCACAGGTTAAGCTTAGATGTAAGACATGATGATCTCCAAATATTTAATATACTGGCTGAGAAATTCATGATGATGTGGGATATATGTATTCTTGGCTGAGACTTGCTACATATGCTGTGAAAGAGGATCACTTTCATGTGATTGCCAACTATCAATTGTTGAGTTCAATTATGCTGAGTTCACATTACCTATATGTCTTCTGTGAGGAGAATAAATTATATTTTTCCTTATATAAAAAAAAAGAATGCTAGAAAACATTACAATTTATTGAAGATTTAATATTTTTCCTTTTTTAAAAAACTTCCAAGGGTCATCCATTGTTTTCAGAAAAAAGAAAAACTGATCCACTTAGAGTAGCATTGCTCTTCATGGATGGTCCATACAATAGAGAAAGTAGATACTAGTGATTAAGAAATAAGCTCAGGAAATAGCCTGAGTTTGACCCTGGCCTCTGCCAGTTCTCTGCTGTGTAAACTTGGCTAAGTCAGATGATCTCTCTGCATCCCCCTTTGCTTATCTATATAACAGGAAAAGTAATAGTACTACTGCATTAGGTTGTTTGAAGACTAAATGACTTTTTATATTTAAGGTCTTAGAACAGTGCCTGACATAGAGTTGATATTCAATAAATGTCAGCTATTAGTCTTTTTTCTTCTGTAGTATCTTCAAGAAGTCTTGCCTAATACTCCAAGTCAAAACTGCTATTAATTAATGCTAGTCTATTCTAGAAATTACCATTTTTTTCTGACATATGAGCATTATTTTTAAATTTAGGAATAGTATAGACTTATTGTAAAGAATAGTCTTTATTAGATGAAATCTTCACATCTATAGTAAAGTTTTCTTGTACTTTTTAAACTTTGCATCTTTTCTATATTTTAAACCTTCTTTTAGTATAAAATAAATCCTTCTAATACTGTCCCTTTATTATTTCTCCTGTCACAACCACTATTGCTACTACTACCATTTCTTGGGAATATTTTAGGAATTGTGTCAAGTGCTTCATATACACTATCTACTTTACATACTATAAAAACCTTAAGAGGAAAGTGCTATTCATTTATTTAATTTATATTTATTCAGGGCTTTATTTGTGTATGTTAATATTCTAGGCAAGGAGAATACAGTGGTGAGCAAAACAAAGTACCTGCCTCAATGAAGCTTACATTCTGGTAACTTCTGTTGCCCCTATTTTAAGAAGGTATCTGAGTCTTCTACAATTCACAGAGTGGCAGAAGTAGCAACCAGACCCAGAGCAACTGGATTCTTAATACCATGCAAAGCCACTCTCTCAAGGTGCCATTTAGACTTTTTGGTTTTCCTTCAGTTTCTAGTTCTTCTTTTTCCCTTCTCAATATCCTCCATTTCTTGTTTGTAGATCCCTGGCATTTTAAGGAAGTTAATTCTATCATAGCTTTAAGGATTGAGTATGTGAATTAGTCTCAAAGAAACAATCCACTCCTTTTTCTCTTCAGATTGTGGAGATTGGGCCATGGCTGGAAATGTAAGCTAAGCTAGTCAAATCAGAGAATTCTGGTATATTCCCTTGGAATTCAGGGACAAAAGTACTCTTTCTGTGGATAGCATAATGTGTATACATAAAGCCTGAAATAGCTACAGTCATTTTTGCCTCCATGAGGGAACCAGTAAGAGAAAGAAGTCAGCCCATGTAGGAAGAAAGAGTCAAGAGAATTTTAAAGATTGGGGTTCCAATGAACCCCTGGTTCAAACTATGCCCAAAGCTATCATATTTCTAAACTCATAGGATTCACAAGATTATGCATTCTCTTTATTTTTAACCAGTTCATTTCAATCATTACTGTTTTCACTATTGTTTTGCTTTGTAACTAACAGTATGTGAAACAACAGACAAAGCAAAGGTCAGTGCCAGGTCCTCCCATTGACCATACTCATGTCTCCATCATCTTATCTTTATTTATCCTTCTTTTACTCTTCTTATCTTCTCTTTCCTACTTCTCTGCACTTTCGCTCTTCTAAAATTCATGTGGCTCCTATCAACACTACCAGTAGGAACATTAACAGACCTAATAATGAGCTCCCAAAATATTTATTTCTTAGAAAAATATGTTAGGGCTGGAAGGGAGTTTGAGAGATAATGTGTTCCAGGCCCTTCCTTCAGGCAGATAAGTATTATTATTCTCCGGAGACAGATGAAATCCAGAAATACTAAATGACTTGTTCAAGTTAGTTAATGTCAGACTGGGGAATGAACCCCAAATCAAAGGGTCACAGAATCACAGCATTTAGAAGCTATAAAGATTTCAGAGATCATCTGGATCCATCCCACTCCTTTTATAAATGAGGAAACAGTATTGATGAAGGTTAGCGATGTGCCTGTGTTCACACTGCTAATCTGTGGCAGACCTAAGACAAACACTTAAACTTCCTAAATCCCTCTCTAGTGCTATTTCCACGACATTAAACTATATCTGCCTTTTCAATTTCTTTTTTTAAAGTGTTGGTTAGTTATTGAGATTAACATGCCAATACTTGAAGAGGTTCAATACTCTGCCTTGTTGAATTCTCTGCATTGTTGATCTCTGTAGGAGCTGTGTCCACTCATAACACAGGACTATAGGACCGAGATGACTTTAACTATAAATCCATAAATACTTTTTCTTTGTTAAAATCAGTTACTTTGCACAAAAGTACTTCTAACTTTTAATACAATGTTTTCTTTCTATCAAAGTTAAACTCTACAGCGTTCATGTTGGGAAGGGTGTTGGACACTGAAAGCTCGCTTCCCCACCACTGCACTTAGATGGAACAGTCTATATTTTTATTATAAAGAAAAAAGCTTCTCTACCAGTAACTACTTAAAGAATTTCCTGTCATTAAAGTTGTTGAAACCCTGTTTCGGTTTTAGTTTGAGTCTCCAGAAACAATTACGTCCCACATCATTCATCTGAATGAGTATTTTTTCCAGCCCAGTGGACTAGGGCTGGTGCCATCAACTGGCTGAAGGTTCCTTCTTATTGTTTACATTTCTTTGGGGTTCAAACTTAACTTCTCTTCTCTCTACTCTCTTCATCTGAGACAAACACAGCCATAGGTCAAAGACTTTTTATCTTATTTTCCTTCTGGGTCCACAGTTCTCAATTCTCTGGGTGAGGTGCTGGTGGTTGAGAGGGAGGCTCTTTCTCTCACTAGCCTTCCTAAATGTTTTTCACATTTGACAATGTTCCCTAAGGAAAAAAAGTTTTAATATTTACAATAGTTACCAGTCAGGATTTTTATGTCATGCTTCCATACAAAAACAAAGAAACACCCTCCAAACTCTCTCAGTTGGATAAAACAAGAAAACTTTGTTTTTTATTCCTCTCTCTCATGCTGCATGTGGGTCAGTTAGAGATTTCTTTCTGTGTGCTCATTGTACTTATTCACTATCTAGCATGCGAATGAATGGGACACTTGATGTTGCTGTGACAGAAGGAAAAGAGTTCTACAGGGTTTAGCATTAGCAAACAAATACTCTAACCCATACATAATACATACATTACTTGTGTTCAAATTCATTGGTCAAAGAAAGTCACATGGCCACATCTAATTACAAGTGGAAAGAAAAAGCCACAATATGTGTTCATAGGTCCTGAAGACTGAAACATCTAAAGACAACTTCTAAACATTTGAATTACAATATCTCTTAAGGAAAATGATTTGACTGAAGAAGAAAGCGGGGAACAATGTAGAGGAGGAGGGCGAAGGGGATGAGTGCTAGTGAACATTCAAAATTTACTTATAGCACTTACTACTGATTTTTATTGCCTAAACCCTTCAATGGCTGCCACAATACAGAGAAAGAGGCAGAGCCAACTATCTATCTTGCTACTAAAATATAGACTTATTATGTTCACTGGGAGGTGGAGAGGGGCTGGGAACTCACAGGGTAAGTTCCAAACTTCTTCAAGTAGCCAATAAGGATCTTAATTACTTGGGTCCTGCTTATCATTTTTTTTTCTGGTCTTTCCTACAGTCTATCCAAATCAAACTTCTTGAGTTCTTTCTACTTATTATTCTATAATTTCCATAACCATTTTCCTTAATATGGTTAATACTTTTTATTCATCAAATAATTATAATAAAATCAGCCCACAACTTCTATAATTAAAGTTGTTCTTTCTAATCTAATACTTTGTTTCATAAAGCTATCATCTAGGTTATTTTTATCTATTGAACATACTGTCTGGGATATTATTTTGTATTAGAAAAAAAAGCTCATAGCTAAAACTCAATACTATTTCATCTCTCTCTCTTTTTTTTTTTGGCACGTTCTTGATCCTAAGGTAGACCTCTTAATCTTTGGAGATATGTTAAAATTAAAAACAGCTGTGTAGTTCATAGCCTTAGAGACAAATTATGTGATTTTTTTTTTTTAGGTGGTACATGGTTTTCTTGTCTACTATCGGTGTCCAATTTTTCTGGTAGAATCACTGCTTTTATATTACTTGAGCTTTTAAACAGAAAATCTCTTCCTGAGGTTAGTACTTAGTTTTAAAAACTAGAAGCCATTTGATATGGAATCATGGATTGGAAGCAACCTTGTCACTTACCTCTTTCAAATTCTCATTCATGTGCAAACAACTTCAAAGGTATGAGAGAGATAGATATGCCTCTTAAAAAGTCTTGTACTGATGGAAAACTTATTAACTCAAGCATCTAGTCTATTCTTTTTGGGGGGCACTTGGGGTGGTAGATTGTTGCAAGTCACAATGTTGGAATGGGCTGAAATGTCACAATACTTATATGTAAACAAAATCCATCTTCATGTACCCCCAAACATTAATCTTATTTCTGTACTTTTTATATATATAGAATAAGTCTAAAGCCCCCTTTTTATATTTACTCTTCACACATTTGAAGTTAGCTGCCATGGCTCCTAAGCTTTTTATTTTCTTAAGTGTATCATGTCAAGAGCCTTCAGATGTTCTTTATATGAGATGGATCACAGTTTTCATTGTTCTCCTTTGGGCACAGTCATTTGTCACTGTCACTGCCACTCTTTAGGGCATAGTGCTGTATGAATCTTCTTTTACTGGAATTCCACAATACGCTGCATGATGAGTTAATCCCCATCATACTTGGAGTAAATGTGCCTTAAACAAACAGCGTAAAAGGACCATAGATAAATTTTTCTGTGGGCAAATGGGAAACAGACTCACTCACTTATTCCAAAAGTTGGTGTGAAAGTAGACGCATTATGTGTTTAAGTATACAAAAGGAATATAGATAATAAGAACATCAATCACATGTACGAGCCTCATAAAGACGGGCCATCTTTAAGACAGAATAATAACTTCAGTAGTCAGATGACACCTCTAGTAACTCAACAGACTCTTCAATAGTTCTCCCTTAAAAAGCAGGCACCAATTCACTTTTTTCTTTGAGTGAATTTGCCACTAATGACTCAGTTCTTCTCTTTTGTCTGTTGTTTTTTCTTTTCTATCATAATCAACTGAACAACCATTTCTTCATATCTCCACATCACCAAAGAAATCTGGTCTATGAAATCATCATTCTCTATTGGTTAGAGCTTTTGAACCAGTGTATATTAAAATGCTGTTGCAGCTTAATCATTGTCTTTATTTGGGTTAGATGGCCCAGGGATGTAAAATGTAGCTTCTCTTCAATAAGGAAATGTCTATGGTTACTACCTTATCAAGAGTACTGGACATTGTGACATCAAGAGTTTTATGGATTCCTTTTGGGGATCAAAAGAAAATAAGTAGAAGAGAACCTGGCTGTTAATTTGGATGAACTCATTGACTGTGAGAATAAGATAACTCTTCTAGGTCTTTTCTGAGGACCTCTTTTGGGCCTTGTAATTTGGGAAACTTCTATCTGTAAAGAATGGCCTATTGATTAGAAAAACATTAAACAAGGGAAGAGCAGGTGGTGCCATTGCCTGGTACATGAAAAGGTTCATGAAGTTAGGGACAATAAAATACACTTTAAAAACTAATTTCAATACTGAGCACATAGTAGGTTCCCATAAATATGAATTGGTTTAAAAAAAAAATACAAAACCTTAAATGAACAACTAAAGGAGATCCCAGGATTGCTTTAAATAGAGATCTCTGAAAACAGGAACCTGTTTTCCCCAGAAAGTATAAATATTGGCCAACTAGGAAGTAAGATATAAGAATCTCTGGCACCTTATTACTTAGTCAACATAGCATCATTTTTATTAAATAAATTTTTAAAACTTATTTTACTTAATGTCAAGTATATAATACATTGATTAGACATCTATATAGTTCATAAAATGATCCCCCCAATTGCTCCCTCTCTCCCCTGACCCTCCACCTAGCTAATGTATTAATTCTAACTGCATTCCCTATGCTGTGCTCCCCATCCCCATGACTATCCATAAGCTACTAATTTGTACTTCTTTAACCCTTCACTCCATTCTACCAGGTCCCTAAACCCTCCTCCCCATCTCCAAATTGTCCACTATATTTGTAAGTCTGTTTTTCATTAGTTTATTCTTTTTATTTCTTAGATTTCACATATAAGTGAAATCATATAGTGTTTATCTTTCTCAGTCTGACTTAAATACCTTCTAGGTCCATCAAAGCAATATGTTTTTCCATCGCCTTCCTTTTAGTCTGTGTCTTTTCATCTGAACTGAGTCTTATAGGCAACATGTAGGGGTATTATTTTCCTTTCCATTCATCCATTCTTTTAATTGGAACACTTAATTCTTTTCCATTTGAGGTACTTATTGGTAGGAATGTAGTCATTACCATTCTTTATTCCTGTTTTTGATACATGTTTTTTAATTTTTAAAGAAGTCCCTCTAACATTTCCTGTAATACTGGCTCAGTGGTGATAAATTCCTTTAGTTTTTGTCTAGGAAGCTCTTTATCTGTCCTTCCAACTCTAAATGATAGCTTTGCTGGATAAAGTATCCTTGGTTTTAGATCGTGGGTCTTCATCATGTCACATATTTTTGGCTAAGTCCTTATGTCCTGCATAGTTTCTTTTGAGACATCAGCTGCCAGTCTTATGGGTGTTCTCTTGTAGGTAACTCTCTGCTTTTCTCTTGCTGCTTTTAAAATTTTCTTTGTATTTAACCTTTGACATTTTAATTATGATGTGTCTTGGTGTGGGCCTCTTTGGATCCCTGTTTTGGGGGATTCTCTGAACTTCCTGGGGTTTTCTATCCATTTTCTTTACCGAATTAGGAAATTTTTTCATAATTTCCTCAAACAGCTGTTTAACATCCCGTTTTCCTTCAGGTACGCCAGACAGATATTTTGACCCTTAATAGTGTCCCATATGCTCCTTAAATTATTTTTATAGTCTTGGAAAATTATCTATTGCCATTCTGATTGAGTGTCCTTGGTTTTTCCATCCTCTATATAGGGGATGTGATCCTTTTTCTTTATTCACTTTGTTTATTCTTTATTTATTCGGTTGAATATACTCATCTCTGATAATGTGTTCATTTCAGACTGGTTCCCTTTTATGATTTCCATTTTTATGTTTTTTATCTCTGTCAAAGTTCTCACTGAATTTATCTATACTTCTCAAAATTTCACTGAACATCTTTATAACCAGTGTTATGAACTCTGCATCTGTTAGATTACTTGACTCCATTATATCTGGATTTCTGTTGTTCTCTTATATGGTTTCTGCTTATTTGTCTTCCCATTGAACTGCTTTTCCATGTCTTTTTCTATGTACTAAGCAAAGCTCCTAAGTCTCCCAATCTTATTATCATGGATTTGTGAAGTAGGTGTCCAGTGGCACAGTCTTGAGAGGGGTTCAGCAACAAGCCAAATTTAGCCCTAGTCTGTGCCCCTCCAGGGCTACCTGTTAAGATTCAGCAAGCAATACACAGAAGCTGTGCTCATAGTTGCCCTAAAAGGCTGCACCAGTAACCGAGGGCAGCTACCTCAATTGTGGGTCTAGGTACTGCTCAGCAAGGAGTACTTGACTCGCTGAGGATATATCTGGACGTGGCTTGGGTGGGGCTGCGAGCTGGGGGAGGCAGGGTTTTAGGAAAGCCTCTGGGCGGAGTGACTTCTGTTATACAGTTTCATGACATCACAGCTACGGTGGTGCAGTGTCTTGCACACTGGCAAGGGAGAGGGCTCAATAGAGACTAATGGATACCACCGGTACTTCTGTACAGAGCGAGTCTCACCTAAGCCCTCATTCCCACAACGTCACCCTATAAGTCCCTGGTGGCCCCTGCATGCAGCCAAATGGCACTAGTGTTCAGAGCGAACAGGTCCATCACCATGAAAATCCACTCGCAGACGCGGTCCCTTTAAGAGGCATCTGCTGCTGCCACTGTTGCAGTCTCACTCAGTGGCTTGAGACCAGGCAACCCCCTGTCCTAGCTCCGTCCTACCTTCTGTGGTTGCAGAGTGATTTCTTGGATTTCTCCCTAGTTGTGTGGCTTGTTCATTTACATCCCAGGTGATTTTTCCTTGCTGCTACTCCTTGCTTCCATCGCAACTTTGATTTGGTTGCCAGAGGGATGAACAGAGCCTCTAGCATCTATGCCATTTTTTTCCATCTCCAATAATTAATTTTTTAAGAGCAAAATGTCAAATAATTCAGTTACTTCTAGGCTGATACTTGTGGATATTTTTTTCTTAAATATGAAGCTTACTCTGTATCATCAAATGTAGAACTTAAAACAATATACAAAGGTTAAAGTAGGCCTGCTTTTCTCATTTTAAAAAATTTTCTAATGGTTGAAATTTTTAAAGATGATAGTATTTTAAGAGTAGTGCCTCCATCTTTAGAGAACTTCAGGGGATATTCACCTGGTTTGTATATTATAGATTCCACCATCAAATGCCTTTTAAGGACCTTTCTGAAATCAATGATTTATTTTCTTCTATCTACATTCATATGGATTTTGTATATATCAGTGATGGTAAATACTTGACCCACGTACTATCAATCCTTTTCCTATGCCCATGGCAGACATCACTAATCAATTATGGTAGAGTGGAGTTAGCACTACAGATGAAATATTTTTGATTGTGACCTTAGATTTAGCTTATCTCTGATTCTGTAGGCTCATTATTATCCTAATGTCAAGATTTGGCAATGGGGATGAGTATTATTTGTCAGGTTGCTGTGGATTCAAATACCTCTTACAGTTTTTCCTGGGTACAACTAAAATTAACATATACCATGAAATCATCGGTCTTGGTCTGTTTCTAGTTTAGTTATTTTGCTTATCAATCTGTTATTCCTTACCTACATGGGTAGGATTTCTTTTTCTTTCAAGATTAACCTAGAGCTTTCCCAAGGTAAATTAAAATTCATGTCTAACTCTATGGAACTCAGACTTATTGCCCAGATTGTATATATTTTTTATGCAGCAGGAATCCTATGTCATACAGTTGAAAATCTCATTTAGCCGAAGTAGTAATGGTCTATTTCTGTTCAGGAATGAATTGAGTGAAAAAAATCAATTCACCAACCAGAAAATGCATTGAACTGAGCATCAGTTAAAAGGAGAACCACTTGTTTAAAACATACTGCTTCAATAGACAGAATTTCAGTGATTCCTTAGTCCTCCCTGTTGATCACACACATACATGCACACACGCACACTTGCTATTTCCATCTACATGTTTCATGGGAATTTCTACTTCAACCTGTCCAATACAGAGTCCATCATCTTCCCCTCTTTATGCCATCCCATCATCCTGAATTTTCTATTCACTAGTTCAACAAGTATATTGAGCATCTATACATACTAGGAACAGTGCAGAATTCTTATATAGGAAGAGGTGAGCATATTTAGTTCCTCCTGTCATGAACTTTATGGCATTGTAAATGGACAGACATAGAATAAGCAATTATACAAGTGATTGGTCACTAAAGCAAAAACTAAGAAGCGTGCACATTTCTCTCTTACTCTTAATCCTAAAATCTAATAAATCACTAAATTACTCCAGATCATATTGTATAAATCTCTCATTGATCAGAATCTTTCTATGCATTCCTACTTCCACTGCCAGAGGTTTTTTTAAATCATTTCTCACCTGCACCAATATAATTACCAATATTGTATTCTTCCTCAGATAAATTTCTTACATATCCATCCGCAAAATGATCTAACATGCAAACCCAGCTTGAAAACCTCTGAGTATTACTATAATTCCTAAGATCCTTTACCTAGTCTACAAACCCAAGATTGCCCAAAATACTTATTTCCGTACCTATTACTCTTTACATTTATATTCTCACAATAACAAACATTTTCTATGCATACATAATACATGTCACTGTGATTTTGCTCATGGTATCTCTGCCTAGAATAGCTTCTCTGTGTGGCTTCCTCAACTTTTAACTGTGGTCTTTAACTCTTAACTCTTATAATATTTAAGAGTTAGTTCTGAAATCTACAATGTATCTCCAAGGATAAATCAAGAATTCCATTGTACTTCCAAAAATACCTGGACATGTCTCAATCATTACACTCACCTCTTTGTGCTAGGACTGTCTGTTTATAACCTGATACCCTGACATGACTTTGAGACCCTTCAGAGCAAGAACGCAATCTTTAATATTTTGGGTGGCTCAGAGCCCATTTTAAAGTTTAACACATAACAGGCACCTTAGAAATATTTCTCGAAAGTGTGGACGAATAGTCTACAAACAAGACATCCACACTTTAGAGATAATGTATTTGTTGGTCTAAATCTACCCATTTTTATTACATCTGTTTGTCCTACTAAGCCACTTGCCTTAATGTATAATGATTCAAGACTTAATGGCTGGATTACATCTAATCCATTTAATAGTAGCTATATAGGCAGGGTTGCTTTTGGTTAATCCAAACACTATATCTGTCTAAACAATTCCATCTTAGAAAAAAAAGAAAGCACTTTTACAGTTTTAATGCACCATCAGAGCCCATGTATAAAAGTTCAGAGACATAGATTTAAAAATGTAGAGTAGTTGATGAAAAATATCCTTTGATACAGAATAGACTATTATAACCCACTTTAACATTTCAGCCAATAAGTTTATTGTAGACACTGAGACTTCTCGAGTTAGTGAAGCAGGGTATCTATTCCTATGAAAATCAAATGAGAATGTTAAAGCGATTTGTCACATGTTGACCCTAATACGAATTTAGGAAATTATTATTAGCTATACATGTGAGCCATAGTTGACTTGATAAGACCTTGAACTTTCCTTTTTTGAAAGATTATATTTAGAAGAAGTTTGTAGTCAATATAAAGTAGTATATTAAGTAATTGATTCTTGTAGGGATTTATGAACAATTTGTCAATGAGCAGAGAATCTTTCCAAAATTACCAAATTTTATTTTAAACCTTTTACTTACTTGCCAAAAAATAATTTCAATTACATATAAACATGTATATGTGTCTGTGTGTATATATACACACAGACACATATATATACACAAACACAATTTCTCTATTATACATCAATTTGTCGTTTAGTGTTATTTTCATATTAGGGTAATCATCTAATATTAATAACATAGAAATAGTGTAGCCTCATATTTGTGTTAACCATTTTGATTATTCTTAGTAATATTTGTCTAACAGAATTTTATAAATCATAGCTTTAAATGGAATTTATTTGAGTAATAACAGGATTATCATAGTGAAAATGCAGCTAATGAGATACTCAAGCCAGCCAGAAAAGATGAGGAAGAAGGATGATTTCTAAACAGTCAAAGACAGGTTGAGAGAAGCCTTGGTTTCCATGGTCCCAAATCAGAGACTTTCTAGTTTTAGCCTCAGATTTGTAATTTCTGAAACTAGCTTTTCTCCCCGACTCCAGTTTTACTGAGATATAACAGACAGGTAACATATAAGATTGTTTCATAACACTAACTTTTCTAAAATATGTTCTCTATTTGAAGTTTACATTACTTCCTTACATTTAACATCAATACATTACATGCAGACACTACATACTATATTGTAAAGATTATACTTTATTTCTTTATCTGTTCATTTATTTAGAAAAGCTTTTCTTACAACCCGCGCCAGGCAAAGTTACAAATGTCAAATAGTTTGCAGTCTAGCAGGAGAGGCTTAAAAATAAACAGACCCAATACTAAGTGATTTGTGCTCACTCAGATCAGAGCTACATGGTGGAGAAAGAACGCAGGAGAGAAAGCTAATTAGTCAAGATGAATTATGATTAAGGAAGGGGTTTTCCAGGCAAGTGGACTAAGGCCTCATAAAATCTGGGAAATAAAAGTACATAACATATTTCAATAGGTTAAAGGATTTCAGTAGCACTCACAGGATGAGAAACATAAGAAAATGTTGTCAGAAATCAGACTGGAGAGAGAGTTAGCAGCTAGATCCATTTAGGAGTCTCTGGAAACACTCCAGGAGAGATACAAAGAAATGAAGAACATGAGTTGGTGTAGGGATTAAAAATACTTAGGATAAGAAATGATGAATTTTGGATGCAGTAGGAGGAGGAAGAATAGTTCTATTTTAAGTTCCTCAAGCTCATGCTTGACACTTAGAAATCACTCAAGGAGATATTTGTAGAAAAGCAAATGAAGCCTAATCACCCTTTCATTATCATCAATACCATTGACTGAACTCTTACAGCACCATGCTTTTGTTAGATTTATCAACACATTCAATACAATTACCATGTGATGCACTCTATTATATTTCTATCTTACAGATGAGGAAACTGAAATTTGCTAAAGTCACTAACTGGAGGAGTAATAACTTAGAAGTAGAAAATTTTTATCTCATACTATTTCAGAAGATGACATTCATCTACTTTAAATTTTCAAAAATGCTAGTCTTAATTTTCTTAAAAAAGATTGTCTTCTATATTTTACTCAGTACTCCACATATTGCTGTCAGAGAAGTAGTCAAGTTGGAAGATGGGTGGAACCATACTCCAGTATGAGCCTGGAAACTTGGAAAAATATAACCTGCATGACAAAGAACAGTGTTTCTTTTCACCTTAAAAAGCAATTCACAGAAAAAAAAAAATAGGAGAAAAGTAATACAGCGCTTTGTATTCAGTTTCTCCATGTCACTAACAAGTGATGCTACATTTTTCTTCTCTCCATAATGAATGACCTAACTGGATTTGATATTGAATATGACCAAGAACAATTTAATTGAAAATGGACTTTGGGTTAGCTTTTTGCAAATGCAGGCATCTTGTGTTTCTTTTTGGCTTCTTATGAGACGTTGCCACCATGATGAGAAGTCCCTTACTACTTAAGATTCCTCTCCATGGAAATCCGTGGGGTTAGAATGTCAATGTAAATGTTAACAAACCAGGAGTAATTTAATGTTATCCCTTGAGCTTTTTCACTTCCCTGTTACTGAAAAGCAGTTCATCACCATCATCTTATCGCGATAACAATTCCTGTAATCTCTATGTTTGAGAATCTACAAAGCAGTACCATTTACACTGTCAGTGGATTCTCTCTCTATATATATATGCATGTTAGGTAAAATAAAGCAGGTATTTCTTAATTACTTATATAAAAAATCTAGAGAAATTAACTGCCTACTGAAAGACGTAAAAAATACTCATATGTCTTTAAGGCACATGAAAAATGTATCCAAAAGGAATCGAGTTTTATTATAAAAACATTTTAAATAATAAGAGAAATATAAAGATTAAGAAGGGAGAATGAAGCTAATTAGGAATTTTTTTCCCAAAATAAATTTGAAACATAGGATAAAAAATAACCAAAAAATGAAACAAAACAAAAACTCTTTAGCCACATAAATTAGCAGCAGCAGCCAGCAATACGGAGGATAATAAACTACAAATCAAAACATGGTGGCCAAGGGCAGACTGAGATGATTTAGTACAGCAGACCGAATGGTGCAGCAACTTACCTGCACTTAAACATTAAGATTAGTACTGAGAAAAAAGTTTAGCAGATACAATCCTAAGAATTCATTTACATACCTCTAAATAGGAAACTGATGAGAAGGCAGTCCTGGAAAATGTCAAGTAGTATTACACTCAACTATAGCATGTAACTTTTTTCAATTAACTTTCTTATTATGGTAAAATATATGTAACGATTTACCATTTTAACCACTTGTACAGTTCAGTGGTATTAAGTACATTCGTACTGTTGTGCAGCCATCACTACCATCTCCAGAACTCTTCATCTTGCCAAACTGAAATTCTATACTCATTAAACAATAACTCCCTATTCTTCCTTCCTTTTCCCCTGGAAACTACTCTGCCTCAGTATTTCTTTTTGTAACTGGCTTTTTTCACTTAGGAAATGTCCTCAATTTCATTCATGTTGTAATGTATCTCATAAGTTCCTTTTTAAGGCTGAATAATATTTTATTGTGTGTATGTATGTATATATGTGGTATGTATGTATATATATATATACACACACACACACACTACATTTTGCTTATCCATTCGACTTCCAGTGGACATTTGAGTTGCTTCCAAGTCTTAGCTCTTGTGAATAATACTGCTATAAATATGGTGGCTTAGTTATCTTGGGCTGCTACAGCAAAATAACACGGTTTGGGTGGCTTAAACAGAAAAAAAAAATTTCATAGTCTGGAAGCTAAAAAGTCAGACCAAGATGCCTGCATGTTTGGTTTCTGGTGAGAGCCCTCGTCCTAGTTGGTAGACAGTCTTCTCACTGTATGTTTACATATCTTCCTGTCCCTTCCTCCTCTTATAAAGAAATTATTCTCTTCATGAGAAGACCACTCTCATGACCTCACCTAAACCTAATTACCTCCCAAATACCATCACATTGGATGGTAGAACTTCAATGTACGAATTGGGGGGATACAAACATTTAGCCCATAACAATAGGTATACAAATATCTCTTTGAGACCCTGCTTTTAACTACTAGATATATATACATGGTCCCCAACTTATAGTGGTTCTACCTATGAAGGTATAAAAGTAGTAGAGATTCAGTAGTTTAGGTGTATTAAACGCATTTTCGATTTATAATATTTTCAACTTATGATGGGTTTATCAGGATATAATCCCATTATAGGTCAAGAAGCATCTGTACACAGACATGGAATTGGTAGATCATACGGCAATTCTATTAATTTCTTGCAGAACCATCATGCTGCTTTTCAGAGCAGCTGTTCCATTTTACATTCCCACAGAAAGTACAAAAGGGTTTCAGTTTTGCCACATCCTCACTAATACATGTTAGTTTCTGGGCTTTTTGTCTGTTTATAAGCCATCCTAATGAGTGTGAGGTGTGGTTTTGACTTGCATTTCCCTGATGGTTAGTGACACTGGCATGTTTTTATGTGCTTATTGACCATTTGTATATCTATTTAACCTTTGCCCATTTTTGAATTGGGTTGGTTTTCTGTTGTTGAATTTTAGGAGTTCTCTATTCTGGATATCAATCTCATATATATAATTTGCAAATATTTTCTCCCATTCCACAGGTTGCCTTTTCACTCTGTTGAGAGTGTATTTTGATGCATATTTTAAAATTCTTATGAAGTCCAGTTTGTCTTTTTCCTTTGTCGTCCTAAGAAAGCACTGCCAAATACAATGTTATGAAGAGTTTTATAATTTTAGTTCTTACATTTAAGTCTTTGATCCTTGAGTTATTTTTTGTGTATGTTTTTAGGTAATGGTCCAATTTCATTCTTTTGTATGTGTATATTGTTTTCCTGGCACCATTTTTTGAAGAGAATGTCATTTTCCCATTGAATGCTCTTGGCATACTTGTCAAAAACAATTTGACCAGATATGTAAGGGTTTATTTCTAGGCTCTCTATTCCATTTGTGTATATTTTATGTCTGTCTGTATTCCAGTAGTTTTTTAGTAAGTTTTGAAAACAAAGTCCAAGATCTCCAACTTTGTTCTTTTGCTGGATGGGGAGAGATCTAAAACAAGGGAGGAAGGGGATGCAGCAATGGTAGCCTGCATTTGTGTCTGAACCTCTGAGTTCATAGATCCCTGATTTTTAAGAGATATGGTCCTTATTGCTCACCCTGGCTCTCATAAACTATACAAGATGCTCTGGAAACCTATGTACAGCTGCCTGCCATGAGTCTGAAGGGTAGAGAATGAATAGTTGCTGCTGAACCAATACCTGAAATTTATAATTTATTAAGTCCATCCCTTCCTCTGGAAGTTGCAAGCCTTCATTAGACTCCAGAGTTCCAAAATAGTTACACTAAACAGAGTCTGCCAGTGCACTGTCTAGGTGGAAAGGCAGATTCCTGGTGCCTCCTACTTTGCCATCTTCTCAGAATGTCCCTCTTATAGCATATATTTTATTGCATATTGGTATAACCACTATGGAAAACAGTCTGGAGGGTTCTCAAAAAATTAAAAATGAATATATCTTTTGACCCAGCAATTGTACTTCCGGGTATCAACCAAAGGAAACAAAAATAATAAAGATTTATGCACCCCAATATTCATGGCAACACAATTTAAAATAGCCAAGATGTGGAAGCAACCTAAATGCCCATTGACAGACAATTGGATAAAGAAGTTATAGTTCATATATACAATGGAATATTACTCAGCCATTAAAAAAAACCATGAAATCCTACCATTTGCAACAATCTGGAAGCATCTCGAGGTTATGCTGAGTGAAATAAGTCAGACAGAGAAAGATAAATACCATATGATTTCACTTCTATGCAGAATCTAAGGAACAAAAGAACAAACTATTAAAAACTGACTCACAAATATAGAGGACAATTTGATGACAGAGGGGATGGGGTTGGGGAGATGGGAGAATGAGATGAGGGGTTAAAGAAGTACAAATTAATTAGTAGCTGATAGTCATGAGGATGGGGAGCACAACATAGGGAATGCAAAGGAGAAAAAGAAATCAGGGAGATCGTTTTATAAAATATAAATGTCTAACCAATGTACTGTATACTTTAATAAAAATAAATGGAAACACAAAAAAAGGAAACTACAGACCAATATCTCTCATGAACACAGATGCAAAAGTCCTAAATAAGATACTAGTGAACCAAAACCACATATTAAAAGGATTATACACCACAATTAAGTGGACTTCATCCCAATGGCACCGAGATGCTTAACATATGCAAACCAATTAATGTGATATGCTACTTAAAATAATATAATCATATCAATAGATGCAGAAAAGCCATTGACAAGATAGAGCATCCATGTATGATAAAAACAATAAAATAGGTATAGAAGGAAAGTACCTTAACATAATTAAGGCCATATATGGCAAACCCTCAGCCCATATTACACTTAGTAATGAAAAACTAAAAACCTTCCCTCTAAGATCAGGAACAAGACAAGGTTGTCCACTATCACCACTGTCATTCAACATAACATTGGAGGTCCAAGGGAGTGTAATCAGGCAAAAAAGAAATAAAAGGCATCCAAATAGGAAATGAAAATGTCGAAATGTCACTATTTGTGAATGACATAATTTTCTATACAGAAAACCCCAAAGACTCCACAAGAACACTACTAGAAATAATAAGCAAATACAGTAAAGCTTCTGGATACAGAATCAATGTTCAAACACCCTTATAATTCCTATCTATAATAATTGTCAGAAAAAAAATGAAAAAAAAATCCTTTTGCAATTGCAAAAAAAAGGAATACCCAGGAATAAAGTTAATGAACCGTATGAAAACTATAAGATTCCATTAAAAGAAATTAAAGAAATATAAAGATTATATATTCTTGGATCGGAAAAATCAACAGTTAAAATAGCCTAGTTACTTAAAGAATTGCACAGATTTAATGTAATCCCCATTAAGATCTAATCTGCAGTTTTTTTAGTAAATAGAACAAAAAAATCATCAGATTTGTATGGAAGCACAAAAGACCCTGAATCACCAAAGCCATCCTGAGAATAAAGAATGAGGCTGGAGGCATCACTCTGCCCAACTTCAAATTATACTACAAAGCAACAACAATCAAAATCGCATTGTATTGGCAGAAAAACAGACACACAGGCCCATTTATATGGCAAATAATTTTTGGCAAAGGAGCCAAAAACATAAATGGAGAAAGGAAAGCCTCTTCAATAAATAGTACTGGGAAAATTGGAAAGCCACCTGCGAAAGGATGAAACTAGACTATTGTCTATCACCATACACTAAAATTAACTCAAAATGATTAAGGACCTGAGTATAAAGCCTGAAACAATAAATTGCATAGAAGAAAACATAGGTACAAAACTCATGGACTTGAACAAAGAAGGTTTTATGACTTTGACCTCAAAGACAAGGAAAGTAAAAGCAAAAATAATGAATAGGATTATATCAAACTAAAAAGCTTCTGCATGACAAAAGAAACTATCAATGGGCAAAGAGACAATCATACAAATGGGAAAATATATTTGCAAACCACACCTCTAAAAAGGCCCTAATAGTCAAAATATGTAAAGAATTCATACAACTCAATAACAACACAAACAATTGACATAAAAAGTGGGCAGAGGACCTGAGCAGTTCTCTCAAGAAGACATATAAATGGCCAAAAAACATATGAAAGTATGCACAATATCACTAGCTATTAGAGAAATGCAAATCAAAACCACAATGAGATACCATCTTATACCTGTTAGATTGGCTATTATCAACAAGACAATAACAAGTGTTGAAGAGGATATGGACAAAAAGGAACCTGCATATGCTGCTGGTGGGACTGAAGATTGGTACAACCACTATGTAAAAACAGTATGGAGATTCCTTGAAAAACTAAGAATTGATCTACCTTATGACCCAGCAGTCCCTCTTCTGGGTTTTTACCCCAAAGGCTTGAAAACATTTCTCTGAAAAGATATATGCACACCGATGTTCACAGCAGCATTATTCATGGAAGTAACCAAAGTGTCTTACATAGATAATTGGATAAAGAAGATGTGGTACATATGTACAATGGAATATCACTCAGTTAGAAGAGATGGAATACTGCCATTTGCAACAGCATGGATGGATCTTGAGAGAATCACACTAAGCAAAATAAGCCAGACAGAAAAAGTTGAAAACCATGATATCTCTGGTATATAAATCTAAAAGCAACAAACAGACTCATGGACATGGACAGCAGACTAGTGGTTACCAGAGGGTAGGGGAAGAGGAGGGAGGTAGATGGGGTAAAAGGAGACAAATAAATATGTGGTAACAGAAAGCAATAGAACTGTGGGTGGTGAACACAGCGTTAAATTGTATACTTGAAATTTATTGGATTTCATTAACTAATGTCACCACAATAAATTAAAAAAATAAGTTATAAATTTTATTTATGTTTACATTATGAAGAATAAAATGCTAGGAATAAATTTAATCAAAGAAGAGTAAGCCAGGTACATTTAAAACTATAAAACATTGGCGAGAGGTGGGTCCAAGATGGTGGTACAGGTAGAGTCTGAACTTGGCCCCTCCCAAGAACACATGGAATGTACACTATAGTTAGAGCAATTCCTTCTGAGAGATAATTTTGACTATATTGAACAGCTTCTGCACAACAGGTAACTGAGAGGGACTACACAGAGGTCAGGAAAGTATGAAAGCACTCTGAGACCTGAGGGAACAACTTGAGTCCAAAGGAACTGGTGTACACCATTGTTTATGTTTACTCTGAATGCGCACAGCAGGTGGGAGCTCCACCCAGCTTGTCTAGCTGAACTACAGGGCACAGTAACATCCCTGGCCACCCTTCTTGGAGCTAGATCCAGCAGAAACGGGAGAGTGTACAGTGTGTATACAAGAGGCTTCTCCACCCAGAGATTGATCCAGCGGGTATGGCAGAGTGCTGCTTCCCACACCCATTGGGTTGTGTGCACACACAGCCTTCCCCTGCCTGGAAAGAGTGCTACCCACCTTGTCTAGAGAAAGAGCGGAGATAGTAGGATCTATTTTGTGCTCATATGGGGCTGTCCCTCCTGCAGAAAGTGTGGAGCTAGCAAAACACTGTAGTACCCACACACGGGACTGTCCCATCCAGAGAAAGCACAGGTAGTGGGCACTGCTGCACCACACATGGGTTTTACCCCACCTGAAGAAAGTACAGAGCTAGAAATACTTTCTGGTACCCACACGTGGGGCTGCCCCATGTGGAGTAAGAGGAGTGCTGCTGTGCCTGCACTGGAGGCTGCCCCTACCAGAAAAAGGGTAGAGCTATTAGGGCATTGAGACACAGGCAGAAGAGTGGCCCTGACCAGACCCTACTCTGATGGGTGGACAGTTAAAGCAATGAGGTACACAGGCAGGGCTACCTATGCAGAGTAAGTGGGGCACAGCTGAGCACACAAGGAGCTTCACGGCTGCAGAGAGGGTGCAGAAATAGTAAAGTGTGGCTGTGCACATATGCAAGGCTGAACCACCTGGTAGAGTTGGTGGGGAACTGAGACACAAGGATGCAAAGCCACTCCACTCAGACCCTACTCTGACAACAGATAATTAAGGCAGTAGGGCAGAGAGAGTAGCTCTGTCTATACCAGAGAGTCTGACTTGGATTTGAAGAGCAAGGACGCATGCATGCGCCAGGCTGCCCCACCCAGAACCCACTCCTTCAGGCCAGGTAACACACGAGGCACTACACAAGCCTGTCCCGACGACTACCAAAACTCTGACACACAGTCTATACATGGACCTTTTTTCATAAGATTGGGAGAGGTAGGTATTCCATCCAACTCACAGGAACAGACATAAAGTCAAAATGTGAAGGCAGAAGAAGATACCCCAAATGAAGGAACAAGAAAAAAACTCCAGAGAAAATCCCAAATGTAACAGATAAGTAATTTGCCTGATAAATAATTCAAAGAAATGGTCATACGGATGCTCAAGAAACTTGACAGTAGAATAGGGAAACTCAGAGAATACTTAGAAAATGTAATAAAGAACCAATCAGAGATGAAGAATACATTAGCAAGACTGGACAATAGATTAGTTATTGCAGAAGAAAAATTTAGTGACTTGGAGACAGAATAGTAGAAATCCCCTATCCAGAATGACAAAATAAAAAATGAATTTTAAAAAATGAGGATAGTATAAGAGATCTCTGGGAGAACACCAAGCAACCTATCATTGATATTATAGGGGTTTCAAAAGAAGAGAACAACAAAGTGAATATTTAAAGAAATAATGGCTGAAAACTTTCCTAATCTGGGGTAGGAAGCAAACGTCCAAGCTCAGGAAGCACAGAGTTTCAGACAGGATGAACTCAAATTGGCCCACACTGAATCACATAGTAACTAAAAAGGCAAATGTTAAGGATAATAAGACAATCTGACAGGCAACAAGAATGAACCAGCAAGTCACATACAAGGGAATCTCCATAAGGTTATTAGCTGATTTCTCAGAAGCTACTTTATAGACCAGAAGGGAGTGGCAGGAGATATTTAAGTGCTGAAAGAAAGGAATCTACAACAATAGACAGGTATAGATATAGTTGGATATATAAACCTCATGGTAACTATAAACCAAAAACATATAATACACAAAAAAAATGAAGAGAAAGAAATCTAATCAAAACACCGAAGAAGACAAAAGTGATCAAGAGCAGAAGGAACAGATGAACAACAAAAACCAAGAAACAATTAACAAAATGGAAATACACACATACAATAAATGTAAATGGACTGTTTCAATTAAGACAAAGTGGCAGAATGGATTTTTAAAAATGACCCATTTATATGCTGTTTAGAAGAAACTCACTGTACATCACAAGATACAGACTGAAAGTGAAGGGATAGAAATGATATTCCATAGAAATAAAAAAAATTGGGGATAGTAATACTCAGACAAAATAGACATTAAAACAAAGAATATAAAAAGACAAATTACATAATTTTAAAGGAGTCAGTCCAAGAAGAGGATATAATTGTAAATAACTATGCACCCAACAGGAGCAACCAACTATATAAAGCAAACATTAATATAAATGTAGAAATTAATACTATAAATGCAGAAATTAATACTATAATAGTTGAGAACTTCAATATTCCACTTACCTCACTAAATAAATCATCCAGACAGACAGGAAATAAGGAAATAATGGCCTTAAATACCATTAGACCAATTTGACTTGATGCTAGACATTTATAAAGCATTTCATCCAAAAACTGCAGATTATATGTTTTTTAAGTGCACATGGAACATTTTCCAGGACAGATCACCTACTAGGTCATGAAACAAGCCTCAATAAATTCATGGGGACTGAAATTATATCAAGCATATTTTCTGACAATACATGAAGCTAGAAACCAACTAAAGGAATAAAATAGGAAATAAATAAATGTGTGTATGTGTGTGTATATATATATGCAGAAATTATACAACATGCTTCTAAATAACCAATAGGTCAAAGAGAAAATTAAATCAGAAATCAAAAACTACCTTGATACAAAGAAATGTGAAAACACCACCTTTTAAAATTTATGGGATGCAGCAAACGCAGTTATAAAGTTTATAGTTATACAGGTCACCATAAGAAGCAGGAAAAATCTCAAAAAATTTAAATTACATCTAAAGGAACTAGAAAAAGAGGAACAAACAAAACCCAAAGTAAGTAGAGGAAAATCATGAAGATCAGAGCAGGAATAAATAAAATCAAAAACAGAAAAACAATAGAAAAGATCAATGGAACTAGGAGCTGGTTTTTTGAAAGGATAATTAAAATGTCCAAGACTCTAGCAAGACTCATGAAGCAAGAGTATACAAATAAATAAAATTAGAAATGAAAGAGGCTATTACAACTGACACAAAGGATCATTAAACAATATTATGGACAACTGTATATGCCAACAAATTGGACAATCTGGAAAAAATGGATAAATTTCTAGAAACAGACAACCTTCAAAACTAAACCAGGAAGGAACAGAGGATGTGAATAGACAAACTAGCAATGAAATTACTAGCAGTAATCAAAAACTCCCAACAAACAAAGCCCAGGATCAGACAGCTTTACAGGTGAATTCTATCAAACATTTAAATAATTAGTACCTATTTTTCTCAAACTATTCAAAAAAAAAAAATTGAGGAGGAAGGAACATTTCCAGACTCATTCTATTATGCCAGCATTAGCCTGATACCAAGACTAGACAAAAATACTATGTCAGAGAGAGGGAGAGAATGAGTGAATTACAGGCCAATATCCCTGATGAAAATAAATGCCAAAATGCTCAACAAAAGACTAGCGAATTAGTACATTAAAAGGATTATACACCATGATGAAATGAGATTTAGGCCAGGAATGCAAGAGTGGCTCAATATCTGCAAAACAATCAATGTGACTCATTACGTCAACAAAGACAAGGATAAAAATTATATGATTATCTCAATAGATGCACATAAAGAATTTGATAAAATTTAACATCCACTTATGATAAAAATTCTCAGCAAATGGAAATAGAGGGAACATACCTCAACATAATAAAGGCTAGCTATGACAATCCCACAGCTAACACACTTATTGGTGAAAGGCTGTAAGCTTTTCCTCTAAGATAAGGAACAAAACAAGGATGCCTGCTCTCACCACTATTATTCAATATAGCCTTGGATGTCTTAGTCTCAAGAGTCAGAAAAGGAATAAAAGGCATCCAAATTTGGAAGGGAAAAGTAAAACTGTAACCATTTGCAGATGACATGTTACTATATGTAGAAAATCTAAAGAACCCACCCAAAAATTAACAGAATTCAGTAAAGGAGCAGAATACAAAATATACAGAAATTAATCACATGGAGAAATCCCATTTACAACCACATCAGAAAAAAAATACCTAGGAATAAATGTAACCAAGAAGGTTACATTTAAGGCTTATACTCTGAGAATGATAAAACATTTTTTTAAAAGCAACCTAAGAGGACACGAATAAATGGAAGGCTATACTGTGCTCATAGATGGGAAGAATTTATATTATTAAAATGATGTTACTACCCAAAGCACTCTATAGATTCAACACAATGTCTATCAAAATACCAATGACATTATCCTCAGAACTAGAATGAATCCAAAAATACACATGGAACCACAAAAGTAATCTTGACAGAAAAGAAAAAAGTTGGGGATATCATGCTCTCTGATTTCAAACTATACTACAAAGCTATAGTAATCAAAACAGTATGGATTAATAAGCACTTAAATGTAAGCCCTAAAACCATAAAACTCTGAAGAAAATATAGGTAGTAAACTATTAGATATCAGTCTAATATCTTTTTTTGGATATGTCCCCTTGAGCAATGGAAACAAAAGCAGAAATAAACAAATGGGATTTTTGTCAGACTAAAAAACTTAAAGTGAAGGAAACCCTCAATAATACAAAAAGACACCCCACTGAATGGGAGATATATTTGCAAATAATATATCCAATAAAGGGTTGATATCCAAAATATATAAGGAACTTACATAATTTGATAACAAAAAAATCCAATCAAAAAATGGGCAGAAGACATGAAAGTCATTTCTCGAAAGACATAAAGATGACCAACATACATATAAAAAGATGCTCAACATCTCATCAGGAACATGCAAATCAAAATGACAATGAGATACCACCTCACATTAGTCAGAATGGCTATTATCAAAAAATCAGCAAATAACATGTGTTGGCCAGGATGTTGAGAAAAGAAAACCTTTGTTCACCGTTGGTGGAACTACAATTGTTATGGAAAAGACTATGGAGAGTCTTCAAAAACCTAAAAGTAGATCTACTATATAACTCATAAATTCCACTTCTTGACAGATATTCAAAGAAAATAAAAACACGAATTCAAAAAGATATATCTACCCTTATGTTCACTGAAGCATTTAGAATAGTCAAGATGTGGAAGAACCTAGGTGTCCACTGATTGACAAATGGATAAAGAAGGTATAATACACCCCACCTTCCACCCACCCCCTGCACCAGTAACAAAACAAAAACAGACTCACAGAAACTAGAGATGGTTGCCAGAGGGAAAGGGTTGGGGATGGGTAAAAAAGGTAAAAGGAAATATAGTCAATAATATAAGTTTCCATGGTGACAGATGATTACTAGAATCGGTGGAATGAGCACATTGCACGGTATAAAATTATCATATCACTATATTGGGCTCCTGAAACTAATGTAACTAATAAATATCATATACTATCTATACTTGATAACAAATAAAGATACTTATGAAACTATAATTCTCTTTACTTACCTTCCTGCCCTTGTACTATTGTTGTACATTTACTTCTACATATATTTGAAATGTCACAAAACATTGGTTACTATTTTTACTTTAGATAGTCGGTGGCTTTAAGAAATGTAGAAAATTAAAAAAAAATTTTTTTTTGCTAAAAAGGTACCTAAAAACATTGAAAGAAATTAAATAAAATCTCAATAAATAGAAAGACATCTCACATTCACAGATCAAATGACTTGATCTAGAGATGCAATGAAATTCCTTTCAAAATCCCAGATGTCTTTTCTGAAGATATTTATAAACTGATTCTAAAATTCATATGGAGATGCAGGAGATTCAGAATATCCAAAACAATTTTTGAAAAAAAAAAAAAAATAAAGAGGACTTACATTTCCTGATTTCACAACTTACTACAAAGCTAGGATAATTAAAATAGGTTGTTATGGTCTTAAGGATAAACATATAGAACAATGGAATAGAATTGAGAGCCTCCAAATAAATCAGATATTATATAATTTCATTTATATAAAATATCGAGAATAAGCAAATTCATACATGTATAAAGTAGATTTAAGACTGGGGATGGAAGGAAGGTAGATGGGCAGTGACTGCTAATAGACACAAGATTTCTTTTGAACATGATGAAAACATTCTAAATTTCAATAATAATGATGGTTGTACAACTCTGTAAGTACACTATCTACTACTGGATTTTATATTTTAAGAGGTTGAATTTAGAACTTTAACCTGTATTACAAAGCTGTAGTAATTAAAACAGTATGGTATTGGCACAAAAACAAACACATAAATCATTAGAAAAATAGAAAGCCCAGAAATAAACACACACATACATGGCCAATTAATTTATGAAAAAAGAGCCAAGAATATATGGTGAGAAGACAGTTTTTTTAATAAATGGTTTTGGAAAAATACGACAGCCGTATGCAAAATAATAAAACTGGACCATTATCTTACACTGTACACAAAACTTAACTCAGAATGGATTAAAGACTTGAACATGAAAGCTGAAAGCATAAAACTCCTACAAGAAAACACAGGCGGTAACCTCCTTGAAATAGGTCTTGATAATTTGATGAAATTGACACCAAAAGCAAGAGCAACAAAAGGATTAAAAAAAGCAAGTGGGACTACATCAAAATAAAAGCACAGCAAAGGAAATGATCAACAAAATGAAAAGGCAAACTACTGAATGAGATAGAATGTTTAAGTCATATATCCGATATGAGGTTAATATCTAAAATATATTAAGAGCTAATACAATTCAATAGCAAAAAAGCAAACAATCCAATTAAAACACGGGCAAATCTAAATAGACAATTTTCCAGAAGAAACATACAGACAGGGAAGAGGTACAAGAAAAGATGCTCTCCATCATTAATGATGAGGGAAATGCAAATCGAAACTACAATGAGATAATACCTCACATCTGTTAGAAAGACTTATCAATAAAAGTAGAAATAACAAGGGTTGGTGAGAATGAGGAGTGAAGAGAACACTTGCACACTATTTGTGAAAATGTAAATTGGTTCAGTTACTATGGAAAATAGTATAAAGATTTCTTTAAAAATTATGAATAGAACTACCATAAGATCCAGCAATTTCACTTCTGGGTATTTATCTGAAGAAAGCAAAACACTAACTTGAAAAGATATATGCACCCTTGTGTTCACTGCAGCATTTATGATAGCCAAGATATGGAAATAACATGTGTCCATTCATGACTGAAGTAATTGTGGTGTGTATATACACATACGCAGTGAAATATTATAAATCTACAAAAAAAATCAAAATATTGCTATTTGCAACAACATAGATTGACCTCAAGGGCATTATACTACATCAAATAGACAGATAAAGACAAATACCATCTGATATCTTTCATGCATGGGATACAAAAGAGAATTTTTTAAAAAGCTCTGTCAGAGAATAGATTGGTGGTTGCCAGAGGTTGAGGATAAGGGATGGGGAAAATGGGTAAACTATTTTTTTTGTTTTTGGTTAAATAAGTTAAACATTAAAAAAGTTTGAATTTTATGGCATGTGAATTGTACCCCAATAAAGCTGTTATAAAAAATAAAATAAATTATCTACTTTTTAGTTAAAAATTTTTTAAAAAATATGTCTGATACATTTTTAGTTTGATATAAAATTAAACAGTTCTCTAAATTTAATATAATAATCACAGTGGGCTGCTTTGAATAGGGTTTTATTTTCCTTTTCCAGTTTTCTAATTCCTTTTGCATCCAGTCAGTATCACAAACTCATAACACTAGCGAATTTTTATCCCTTTTCTTTTTCGTGAGGGTTTACTCAATCCTTCTATAACAAGATAAGGGGGTAACATCTCGTTATTATTTCAAGAATGTATAATTTGCTTTTTGTCAATTTTTTCTCAGAGAACATTCCCTTAAGTGACTAATTTTTTCACAACAATCAGTTCATCTGCTAATGCAAGAGAAGGCTGAGGACAAGGAGAATGATGGAAAAGGCACTTTACAATCTATCAAGATAAATGCAACATTTCATTTTCCATTTAAATATGTAAATGAAAAAGGCAAGAAAGCACTGCTTATTGTTGTTAAGCAAATTGAAGTTCACGTGCTCCTTTCTGAATCATGAAAATAGGTTATAGGTAAAGTTGTGTGCATGGAAAGCTATTGATTCAACACTGAGGTTGAAAGAGACTACAAAAATATCTTGTACAAATGGAGAAACCAAGGACCAAGTGACCTTTCCTTAGCAACCAGGCAAATTACTCAGATTATCTATATTTTTTTGGTGCCCTTTTTCAGTTTGTCCTTATGGCCAAGATGCTAATTTTTCCAAATATTCATTCTTTCCCCCTTTGCATTTGGGGAGAGAACCCTCTGAGTTTTAAGGTCATGTGGCCTACTACTAAGATGCCTATTTCTCAATATGGGAGACTGGGAAATGTATAACTTATACATGTCCTCCCTACAAAGAGATTGCCTACCTATCATCATTCTCTTTCCTTAGTTATGTTGAACTCTAATGAGAGAGAAAATTTCCTAGAGAATGACAAATCTATAGAGAAATATGCATTTCTGTATGTGGGGCAGAGGCTCCCACTCACCCCTAACTTGCTGCATGAAAAAAACCAAACTCTTATCCTACAAAAACCACTGTATTTTGGAGTCTTGTCACTGCCCCTTAACCTGTACCTAATAAGTACATACATGAAAAGAAGTCTTCTGTGAGGACAGTGAATGTACAGTTCCCATCTTTGTAGTCCAGAGTTTAGCAGAGTATCTGGTGCATGACATGGATTCAATAAAGGACAACTCAATAAAGACAAACGTGAAAGTGGGAAAGGACAGTGAGGACAGAATGGGGAAGTTGTACATGGTGAACAAAGTAACACAATTCCTAGTTAGTGAAAACTAAAGTTGCTTTTAGAGGAACATTTCCATAGAACATTTCATCTTTCTCGGCTAATCATCACAACTTGGAGAATCCACAGAGTTATCTAGACTGAGTTAGAAGAATTTTGTAGTTGAGGAATTCCTCAGGATCCCCGTAGAGGTTCCAGTTTGCTTGTCTGGCTCTGATTTGGTTTGAATTTTGCCTTTTTAATAGAATACCTTTGTAGTTAGTTTTTAAGAGTACTGAAGTCAGCATTATTCTAAGTGACCTGAATGTCATCCACTTTCTACAAAAGTCCTGTTAGCCTGTGAGAAAACTTGTATTAGAACATAGAGAAACCAGATGAGTCAGTCCTGGTCAATAAATGGGTGACTGGAGCCAGCAAGGCACATCTCTCGTTCCTTAAGACTTCTCAAAGCAGGATGATGAAGATACTTGAACCCCTTTTCTTTCCCCCAGATAAGACCTGTAACACACCAGAGAGACCATACTAGTGTTCCCTTCTGGCTCTGAAGAGATCTATTTTCACTCTAGAAAGTATTTTCTGTATTAGTATTCAGCTCGTGCATGGCCATGCATTATATATATATAAAAATTATATATATAATTTTTAATGAAGGCAACAAACAAACCAGTGCTCAGAAAGTTGTGCTATGGAAAGTAGGTCTTTAAAGGACCTATCAATTCATCTCGTACATCCTTGGCCACTAATGGATTGTTCCCTTGAGTAAATTTCTAATTATTTTAAGCAGGCTACTTTTAAATGACTCAGGTGGAGAGGGTTTTTACAGCTTCCATTGGGGAAAAAGTTTTCTGCGGTCTGATACACATCACTGTTTTGAACTGGTTGGTTTGGTACGAAAATTTCCTTTTAAAATTTATTTGTTTTATTTTCCACCAAGAATCTGCTATATTGGGAAGAATTAGGTTACCACATGCTGGTTCCTTTTTCTATTTATTTCAGGATGAATCTCTGTTCTCTAAAGTTTCAATCAGACTTCTGGACATCACAGCCTGCTGCATCAATTCTGTCCAGGGTCATCAGGTGAAACCCCTGGAGGGTCACGCAGTTGCCATCAGGAATGATTCTGACCAGCACCTGGGGTATCGTTCTGGCTGGTCCATTCTCTTATCTCCCTCCTCCTACCATAATGGCTGATCCATTCAGGTATCCTCCTCCTCATATACAGAAAGAAAATCTTATCATTAACTATTCATTCCACTCTAAATAGTGTGGTAAAGTTTTGAACTTTTAAACATGAGGTAAATAGAAATAAATAAAACTACCTTGTAATAATACTTAATCTAATACTGTTATTGAAGCTGCTGTCATATTTTGTTTACTGACTCTCTCTAGCCCAAATGTTGTGGGCAAGAATCATGTTCTTTAGTTCTTTGTATTCCAAGTTTTTATATGTCGCAGAGCCTAGCTTTGTGTCTGACATTTGGAAGGCACTAAGAATATAGTTTTTAAAAATTTAACCAAAAAAATGTGATTATCTGGACATTTCCAAGATTACTCTGATAAGACTCAAGATTATATATATATAATAATATATGTATTATATATATGTAATATATATACAATATAGTTGAACTGTGTCACCTTAATAAAATAGCCAACATGTTGCTTGCTGTCTTCATAATTAATCGAGTTAATATATTTTCTAAATAAATTTGCCTTTATACCACAGTGTCTTACAAATTAAATAGGATTGTTTATTTGAAAGTACTTAGTCTGCTGCCCGACCTTTGCTTTTCGAACTGAATCTATCAAGATGCTTTAGCATTTTGTAGTAAATACTACAAAGTATCAGTAATCGAAACAGCATGCTATTGGGAAAAAAACAGATCCACAGGCCAATGGAACAGAATTGAGAACCCAGAAATAAACTCTTGTATATATGGGCAAATAATTTTCAACAAAGGAGCCAAAAACATAGTGGAGAAAGGAAAGCCCCTTCAATAAATGTTATGTAGAAAACTAGAAAGCTACCTACAAAAGAACGAAACTAGAGTGTTGTCTAGGACCTGAATACAAGGCCTGAAACAATAAATTTCATAGAAGAAAACATAGGAACTAAACTCATGGACCTTGGACTTAAAGATTTTATGAATTTGACCTCAAAGGCAAGGGAAGTAAAAAGCATAATAAGTGAATGGGACTATATCAAACCTAAAAAACTTCTGCACAGCAAGAGAAACCATCAAGACAAAGAGGCAACCAACTAAATGGGAGAAGATATTTGCAAACAATGCATGTGATAAGGGGTTAACATCCAAAATACACAAAGAATTGATACAACTCAACAATAAGAAAACAGTTAAATTAAAAAATGAGCAGAGGATCCAAACAGACACTTCTCCCAAGAAGACATACAAATGGCCAACAGTTATATGAAAAGAGGTCAGCTTCACTAGCTATTAGGGAAATGCTAGTCACTCATATGTGAGATAAAAAGCTGACAGCACATTGAAACCACCGTGAGATACCACCTCATACCTGTAAGAATGGCTATCATCAACAGAAGTAATAACAAGTGTTGGAGAGGTTGTGGAGAAAAAGGAACCCTCATATACTGCTGGTAGGACTACAAACTGTTACAGCCACTATGGAACTGTATGAATGTTCCACAAAAAATTAATAGAATCACCATATGATGCAGCAATCCCTCTTCTGGGTATCTACCCCCAAAATTTGAAAGCATTTTTCCATAAAGATATATGCACCCCACTATTCATAGCAGCATTAGTCGTCATGGATAAGACATGGAAATAACCAAAGGGCCCCTTGATAGATGATTGGATAAAGAAGCTGCAGTACATATATACAAAAGAATATTACTCAGTCATAAGAAAAGATGAAATACTGCCATTTGCGACAACGTGAATGAAACTTGAGATTCTCAGGCTAAGCAAAATAAGTTAGAAAAAGCTGAGAACCATATGATTTCACTCATATGCAGGATATAAAACTGACAGCAACAAATGAACAAGACAGAGACTCTTAGACATGAACAACAGTTTAGTGGTTACCAGAAGGAAGGTGGGAAAGGAGGAAGGTAGATAAGAGTAAAGGGAGTCAAATACATGGTGACGGACTCACTTTCTTCCTTTCTTACTTGCCTTTTCACTGTGTCCTCATTGTCATGACAGATAGATCTCTGGAGATGCTTTTTATAAGGATACTAATCCCACCATGAGGTTCCTACCCTCATGACCTCATGAAAGTCTAATTACTTTCCAAAAGCCCCATAACATATAAATTTTTCCCCAAAATTTATATGTTAAAGCAGATGGTTGTATAGGAAACATACAGTCAACCTAAATTGTAAATGAATCCCAAATCTGTAATGCAGAAAAAAATCTCAAAAAGTGTACATCTGAATTATTTATATGCCTACATATCTTTCTAGCTATGTAAGATGGAGTAGAGAAGGAAAGTCCTTTAATCTCCCTGATCCTGTTTCATGAACAATTAAATAAAGCAAGCACTAGTTTCAAACTTCTTGTGAGCTTTAAGGCAGATAATATTCATGTAGGCATCTAAAACAATAACTGAAATATTATAGGCTTGCCTTCACTGAATTCAAACTGAATCTAGGTGTCTATTTAAAGTCTTTTGCCTCTTATTGCAGCTATTTGGAAAGTCAAATGCACCCTAAGAAGATGACTCTTGAGGATCCAAATCCTGTTCCTAGCTGATCTGTTTTGTTTCTTTTTCCTGTGATCCTAGCAAACAAGTTTGCTTCTCCAGTTTGCAAAGTTGATTCTCCCTATTTTATAGGAAGTCATAAAAAATCATATCGGCCAGTCACTGTGCCTGTCATATAGTATGCAGTCAATTAGTGAATGGATAGCATCTTTAACATTTTTTTCTCTTGGTTAGAAATATACGGATACTAGCTGTAAGTGACAGTATGGAGAAACTAGAACTCATACACTGCTTCTAGGAATGTAAAATTGTGCAACTGCCTTAGAAAATAATTAGGAAGTTTCTAAACAGTTAAACATACTACCATGTTATCAAATCATTCTACTTATAGACAGTTATTCAAGAGAAAAGGAAATATATATATCCATACAAAGACTTGTACTCGAATGTTCATAGCAGCTATATTTTTAATAATCCCAAACTGAAAACTCAAATTCCCATCAACTAATGATAAATTGCAATTTATATCTATATAATGAAATACTGCTCAGCAATAAAAAAGAATAGAAAATTATTAATCCATGAAACATAGAGGAAACTCAAAATAATTATACTGAAAGTATCTAGACCCCCCTCCCCCAAAAAACACCAAAACATAATATATGATTCCATTTATATCGACATCTAGAAAATTAAATTGATAGTGGTAGAAAGCATGTCAGGAGTTGCTAGGGACAGGATAAGGGGAAAATAGGAGGGAAGGATTACTAAGGGCCATGATGAAGCTTATGGAGGTGATTATTATGTTCACTATGTTAATTATTCAATTGTTTCATAGTTGAAGACATATCAGTCCATAGCAATTGTACATTGTAAATACATGCAGTTTATTGCATGTCAATTATACAGAAACAAGGGTTTAAAAAAGATTGTAAAAGTCATAACCCAGTAGGTGCACTCTTCTGAAGCACAGAGATACAACCAAATGATTAAGTTAAGTGGACCAGGAACAATTACCATGTAAATGCATTTGTAGGTCAATGACTAACTGAAGTCTAATGAATTATTTTAACCTACATGAGGATTTTCAAGTAAAAGTGGCTTTGGAGCTAGGATGTGGGTCTCAATTAGTATCTTAAGCAAAATAGGGCGTGCCTGGATTCACAATTCTCACCTTGCTTAATTGCAGTGAATCTTGCTTTTGCTGGAGAGCTTGCAAGCTTGCTTGTGCTTTCCATTGTCCCCATTTTACTTGATCCAGAGCTCTTGATTTATTGCTAATCCCTCCACCCCCTTGCAATTTGATGGCCATGTTCTACTTCTCAAGCACCCCTCTAGCTTATTATTTCTTTAATTGCACCCCTTACCCATGCTGCTCAACTTGGTCACATTTGCTCGATTAGTTTCTTAATTTTAGACCTGGGACATTGCAATCTTGTGCATCACAGTTTTTTAACCACCCTGACACTCATGATAAATGATGAATGTAAATACCTTTAACAGAAGGAGGTGCTCCCATTCCAATTCCAAGACAAATTTATAATCTTATAGAGGATCCTGTAATCTGGTATCTTATTTTTAGAGGAAATAAAAGCTTGTAAGTGGATGAAACAGAGAAGAAATATAGATTTCAGGGTAGCTTAGGTGGAAAATATAGGAAGGAAAAAAGGTCAGGTTTCAATTACAGTAGAAGTATACGTGGAGCTGCCTACCTTGTGCTCAGAATTGCTAAACTTTTTCTGATTAGGGAGCCTTGGCAAGGCATTCTACTCCAGATGTGCTTTACATTGTCCATCTCCTTTCAAAAACAGTTCTAATCTTCCTTTTCCTCTCCTGGCAATACATTGTGATAAAAAGGAGAATGCCAAAATTCTGAGTAGAGATGGAGATTCAGATTATTTAGAAGCTGAATAGGAGGTAACCCAATGTGACTAATGTCCAACTCCAGCTCTAGGTATCTCTTGTTCCAAATGCTGTGTGCCATTTTCTGCCACTCAGGATCTTGGGGATGGATTTGACCATGAGGTCAGAGTTGGGGTCTTGAGTTCTATTTGAGATATAGGAGTCTCATCTAATCCAACCTTTTCATTTTATAGCTGGAAAAAAAGGAAGCTAGGATAGAGAAAATTATTTGCCTAGGTTACACAGAAAGAACAGTTGGGAAAACTGGGAGACAGAAAAACTTCTCTGGGGATAGAGAAGTTAGACAGTGAGCTGAGCCCATAGCAGCAGGATGTATAAACAGCAGCTGAGGACTCAAAGTAAGTGGACAGGCAGCATTTGAGTGACACTTGAAGCAAGGGCAACAGAGAGGCTGTGGAAGATTTTTGACTGGCTCAATCTGCTATAGGATGGGCCTCTTGCTGAATGTGGTTTCTTAATCAACCATCTCTAGTGGACTGTGCGAACAGGGCAAACAGTCAAAATTCAAACAGAAAATTGTTTCCTCTGGGCTGGTGAGGCAGAGAATCAAAAAACTCTATAAATCTGTACTCCCATATGTGGTTCTCAGCTGGTGTGAGTCCCTGAATGAATTACATGCGGCCAGAGAAATTAATGCTACACACATGGGGGCCCAGCTTGAAAGGAAAAATTGTATCTGAGAGGACTCCACCAGGCATTAAGGAACTCTGCAAAGCAGACAGAGAACACATTGATATGGTATGCCAGCAAGCAACGACTCGCAGTGACACTATGATCAAGCACAGGAATAATGTATAATAAATGAGTAAGAACACAAATTGAAAGAAGAGCAAAAAAGCAATAAAAGGATGCCTTAATATTCAGCCTCCACTAGTTGGGTGGAACTAGGTGGGTGTTAACTTTCACTTTCCTGCCCATCGGAAATGCTGCCTTGTTCTGAGTGAATATAGTGCTTTTTATACCAGTTAAAGCCTGTAGCCAAATGATTTAGGATGACCCCTTTTCCTCCTGGCTACATACTAATTGACTTGAGAGTGAGTTACAGTCCCAAGAGAATAGCAGCCACACACTGGGTGTATTTTTAATGTCAATTTCTACAGGAACTTTTACACGAGGAAATTGTTGTAACAATTATTCTCTTTATCCTGGGCCCTAGGAAAGATATTGATTTTTAGTGCATTAGATAGTGAAGGATAGATGGATATATGTAAATACAAAATGAGATGAGAGTTACTTAGGTCTCTATGTAAAACAATGATACTGGATACTTGGGAAGTTGTCCTGTGGGTTTGGAAAGCTGAGAAAAAAGACTAAATAATTTTTATGGTTATAATCACAGGTATAGATGGAGTCATAAATTCAAAAATAAGGAATATCAATGGGTGATTTCAGAGATGCTTTCTTTTTTGTCATTGATGGTAGCTTTTTGCATTTATGACTTAAATGTCAAATTTAAGGTAACTCAGGATGTGCAGTAGATATAATTTCCATATGGTACATCTCAAGGAGCACAATGGACCAGCAGGATTGACTGAAATGACCAAAAATGCTCAATTGAGAACCACGTCTTGTATTGCAGTATAGAAAAGCATAACATGAGTAGGCATCTGTATAATATAGTACAATAATATGTTAAAAATAATTAAATTTCCATACTTTGAAAATG